>NC_134021.1:26870000-28070000 GCF_040712315.1 Castanea sativa | reverse complement strand
ATAGAAAATACCTGAGCGGTACTAAAAAGGCCCGTCTCCCCCATTGCTTCAGTAGCATGGTTGCCAAGGTCCTCATAGTCATCGGCAGTAAGGATAGATGAAAGTTTTTCCAGCGCATACCCCGAATCCTCTCAGAAGAGGACGGTTGGTTTCTCCTTGATGGTGTCTAGACCCTTCATTAAGCCTTTGCCCTTTCTTGGCCCTAAGGGGGTGATGACTCCTTTGGGTTCAGCTTCGAGACCTACGACGGGCTCAGGTGTGGTCTTCATCTTCTTGGTCTGACGATCAGATTTTTCTGGCTGCTTCCTTTTGGATAGGACGGATGATCCCGTCCCCTTGGAAGGCTGACCACCCTCCTATTTTTTCTTGGCAGCTTGCTGCTTAATGAAGGCTCTCCTTTTGGCGTCGTCCATTTTTGAAAAAGTGAACGGACACACAACGTTACGTAATGAAAGACAGATTAAAGAGTGAACGGGATGGACTCACGTTTACGAACTCTAGTATCGTATCGACGGGCGGCAACAAAAGGCTCAGGGCCGTCACAGTACCAAAATAACGTATCAAGAGTAACCAATTTTGCCCACATCCTCTCCTCTAGCCTGGTCTTGTTGAAAATTCTCTCTAGGAAACTCCACTGCTCAAGTGAGACTTGTGGACGATCTCGAGCTGCAAAGAAGACAGCTAAGGTAACTATATAGACGGATAGTTAATATTGAACTTGAACAAGTGAAACTAAATGGGTGCATACCGAACAAGGGCATTATGCCCCATGTTGTATCGACGACCATATATTCATTATCACTTGGATGGCACATCCACTCGTTTCCCTCCATGAAAAAATATCGACTTTTCCAATCCCTATTAGAGTCCGGGGTATCGTACACAAGCCTCAACAACGGGCTCCTAGCCACAAAGTTGTACATAACCCTGGATTGTGTAATCTTAGTGGGATGGTAGCAGTGAAAGAATTCTTCCACCGTCAGCCTCTGAGCTCCGTCAGACATTGCCCCGTACAAAACCTCCACGTCGAGAAAGATCCTCCAAGCATTCGGAGAGATTTGTGTAACGGACAGGCCCAAATATTGGAGGAGGCGACGGTGGAGAGGGCTTAAGGGAAATTTGAGCCCTGCCTTTAGCATCTACTCATAGACCCCGACGCCTTTAACACCCCTATAGTAGCATTTTTCTGATTTATGGGGTAGACGGAGGCGAATATTGTCAGGTATTTGGTACTTGGACCTAAGAGTTTTAAAGTGAGGTTCTTTGATCGAGGACCTGAAGTCATTGACCATCCATAGGGGCAGCATTACGAACTCCCTAAACCCATCAAGACCTATGACAGATTGAATGGGAGGATCAATGCCATCTAGGCCGTCACTAGAATCATCCTCTGGCCCATCCATATCTGTTCTCATCAACTATTGACGAAGATGAAGCGGACGGATTCCTTTCTTCACTTGAAGTGTTAGAGTCTTTCTAACCTTACTGGAATCCTTCATCGTAGCCCGCCCCGTCATGAAAAAACGAATGATTACTCGATGCACTAGACATTACCTACATGTGACGGTAAACCCTAAAACATTGACAGATCTACAAGAGTACGAAATTTAAAAAGAAAAAGTTCATTAAAACGAGTACATACCAGTTGGAGTCGACGGAAAATGTGACCGAACAGTGAGACTTCCTTTGAAGGCGACGACTCAGCAAAAGTGATAGACAACGGATGATCCGGTTGGTCAGTGTGGAGGCCTGACAAAGGTGACGGCAGCGCTTTGACCCAAAGATTTCTAGGAGAAGTGAAAAATAAGGAATGGAAAGGTGAGTTTATATAGAAGAAGTGGCACGAAATACGAAGAGGCGCTTCGTTTTTTGTGATGGGCCACTGGGCAAGTGCCACGTGTCGGTGTCATTAAATATTTCCTCCGCCGGCCTATCACGAAAAATTTTATCCCCCCTTAAATGCGTTGATTCATCACCCCATGGGTCCGTCCATTTAGATTGTGACGGACCCACGGAGTGAGGGGGCAACTGAAGAGGAAGAATTAAGAACGACGGAATCAAATAAATAAAGGCGACGGTGCTGGGTTGACGGAGTAAAAGTTGACGGAATAAGCGTTGACAGTTCAAGGATCGCTTGGCGTTTCTCAACTGTTGGGTAATCTCCAAGGATTCTTAAAGGGTAAACGTGCGCTCCACGATTAATATCAAGAGTCTTATTGTAAATAGAATTCTAGTTCATACAAGTCCTGCAATTTGAACCCTTGGTCAAGAAAACTCCTATAAGGAAAAGATCTCTAAAAGGTAAGCAAGATCCACGAGGTTTAATCCTAGAAGCAAAGAACTTCATGACCAAGGCGTAAATTCCGGCCTTATACTACTATAAAAACCTCAAAACCCTCATAAGTCAAGGTACGCATTATTTACTCAACTCTGGCACTCTAGGGTTGCGAAGAAGTTCTAACTTGACCTTCAGAGGGTTTTTGGCTAGCACCACATCAGTGCTCTCTATTAGGTCTTTTCTCTTCATTGTGCAGGTGTTGTTTCAGCCTTGTGAGTAGCGTGTGTCAATTGTTATCAAATACGAAAAAACCAAATATCGTGTTAGAGAGCTGGTGATTGCTCTTTTTTTCTCTCTCTCTACAATTAATTCTTTTTCTTTTTTTGGTTGGTTATTTGGAAGGATGGTGGGGGATTGGAATTACATATATAAATATAATAACAATAACCACTTGTTTGGGTGAGTAATTTAATACTAAGATTTTTTTTATAGGATTCACTATTAAAATCTGGGTGCATAATAAAATAGAATATTCTCTCATGAAACGTTACTTGTTAAGTGAATTCTCACCTTTATATACACACACACACACTAGCCTCATCACACGCACTTCGCTCATGCGATTAGGCTTTTTTTTTTTAGTGGTTGTTGCAAAAAAAAAAAATCTATGTTTTTTATTTTATTTTATATATATAATTTTTATTTTGAGAATCTAATTTATAAGTGGATAAATAAATTTAAAAATCAACAAGAGAGTGACCCTATTTTTTAGGCAATGTTTTATTGGAAGTTAGGGTTACATTTTTACCGAATTGTTCTTTAGTTTTGTCTTTACTTAAACATAGGGATGTAGGGGTATTTTAGAACAACAACAAAAATTCAGTCCAAACAGGGAAGCCCCTTAAATAGTAGTATATATATATATATATATATATATATATATATATATATAAGATTTTATTAACCGGAAAAATAAAAAACAATTAAAAAAAAACTTTAACCAAAAAAAGAGTTTCTCTGTCTCAAGGAAAGCTCTGACTTATTGTCAAACTTCTCCTAGGTTGTGGAATTTCAGTCCCTTCTCTGTAAGGCTTGTTTGTTCCTTGTGATAACATTGCTATCACTAGGGCTATCTTTTTTCTTTTTCTTTTTTTTCTTTTCTTCTCTTGATTGCTTTTCCATCTTTTTCCATCTTTTTTCTCCTGCACTCATTAATTGTTTTTCTACCTATTATACTATGGAAGATTTATCAAAATAGTGGACTAGACTCTCTCTATTGGATGGGGAGGGCGACAAGATCACTATTGGGAAAAGCAAATGTTCCCAAGAATACATCATTGTAGCCAAGTTTCTAACTAGGAGGGCATTGAATTTATATGTAGTGGGTGAACTTTCAAACCACAATGGCGTTCACATAATGGGTTTTCAATCAAGAATCTTGGTGACCATACGCTTTTATTTACTTTTGATCATCCATACAATGTTAACAAGGTGTTACTCAATGAGCCTTGGAGCTTTAACAAGCATTTGGTGGTGGTTTAGAATTACAATATCAACATCCCACTCCAGGATGTATGTTTTGGCAAAGTCTCTTTTTGGGTTCAAGTGCATGATATCCCGATCAGGTATATGACAAAGGAAGTGGCTGAGGGTATCTGTGGTAGTCTTGGTGAAGTCAATCAATCAAGAAAACATCCAATGGAGGAAGGTAGGATTTGTAAGAGGGTGCGGGTTACAATGAATGTCACAAAACCTCTTTGCAGGGGAGAGTGATGTATCTCAAAGGGGGGAGGGGGGAGAGTTTGGGTGTCCTTCAAATATGAGAGGTTGCCCAATTTATGTTACTGGTGTGGTTGCCTCGGCCATGATAGCAAGGAATATGTGCTATGGATTGAGAGCAAAGGAACGCTGTCTGTGATTGCAAAACAGTTCGGATCATTCATGAGAGCTAACCAAGTTTTCACTCCAAAAAACAATGTGGTGCACGTCTCTAGTTACTTCGACGATAGGAAAGATAAGTGTTGGAAAAATACATGTTTGTATTGCATACAAAATATACGCAGCGGAAAATTAACGGATCTACTTCATTCGCAATTGATAACATGTGCTATGTAAGTTTCAGAATTTAAAAACAAGAAAGAGTACCTTGGTGTGGTGAAATTCAAAAGAAAAAAAATTAGAAGTACTTGGGAACACTTTTAACCTTCACTCCAATTCCACTTAATGCCCAAGAAGAGAATAAGAGAGTGTCCAACACTCACATACAAACCATTTTATTCCTTATATGATCTTAATGAAAGACCCTTATAAAAAGTCTTATGAAATTCTGTATGTTTCTCTCCTTATATATAACTGATTATCTAATTGGGCTAACCTTTTGGGCTATTCCAATAGGGTTCTAGTATGTGGCTTGAAGTGGGACCAAAAGGGAACAAATAAGACTCTAGCTCCAATGGGCCTTGGGCTTTTCTATCAACTCTTGATAAGTCCAAAGTTACCATTAATTATATTCAATACCACTATATGAATATAATTGCACTCTAGGCCTTATTAATAAATTATATCTCAAGACTTTATTATACATGCAACCTCTTTATTAAAAGATTCGTAGTAATACAAAGTCATGAATGTTAACTGCCACTTTGAAGATTACTGCATCTTAATCATTGAGTACTCAGTTTAATCCTTTATGTTATTCATCATATATTTATGAAATCCAATTTCATAAATATATACTTTAGTAACTCCTTACTAAAGTGGTTGGGTCCAATACTTTGAATAACTAAACCCATTAAACTTATCTCAAGTGAATATTTTATATCTCCATTAAGAGATTATGACTTCTATCTTGAGAATATATGTTCCATCAACACTAAATGCGGCTGCCCAACATACTGAGGTTTTGACCATGATTAATAGATCTTACTCCTGATATATCAAAGTAACCTACATCTCATAATCAGGTCCATTATTTTCTTAGGATTTAGAGTTGATGTAAATAGAAGTCGTAAGATTTATTATTCATTTGACAATCGTTAGGAGAATAATAAATCTCACAGCGGTCCAGTTCAATATGTCTTAACTCTTAAAACATATTAACGTACCAACTAGAAATCTCCACTTCCATGATCAAGACAAATCATCTTAGTTAATATGTTATAGTTTTCGTAGATGAAATGCCCAATTTTATCACCGACTACAAACTAAAATTCTAAGTTTACAAAGAACTTGTGATTTATATCTTATGTGACTTTTCATATAAATCACATACTATTCATCTTATGGACTAAGATAATATCGCATTAGTTCATTTATAGATAGTCTCATATAATTAAACAATTTAATTATTTATGACATGCTAATAAATTGGATTTTAGGGTATAAACCCTACCAATCTTCCACTTGCTCTCAAAGACAATTTACTATATATCTGACACTTATCTCCATTTAGAGTAATTCACAGTCACTCTAAGGCAAAGTTTGGAAACAAGTTTCAGCCCAATTTATTGCATAAATTATCTTTTCTACTATTACTTCTCAAGTACTCATATCTCTCTAATGAGATAATACTTACACTTAATGTGTATCCTCACCACTTAGGATGAACACATATCTTGAAGTCCAACTTCAAGAATCACAAACAAACTACAAGTCAGTATTTGTACATCCAGTGACCATCAAAACCTCACTCTTGTGGACAAGCATATAATCCCTCATTCTCCTAAGATATTTGAGTATATGCTTTACTCCCACTCAATAAAGTAATCTTTGATTCAAATGATATTTGCTTACCATGCCCACCACAAAATAGATATTTAGCCTAGTATATATCATAGCATAAAGACTTCTTATTGACATGGTATTAGGAACCGTCTTAATATGCTTCTTCCTTTTATATGTCTTAGGACCATAGTCCTTTATAAAGGAACTTCAAACTTAAAAGGAAAGAATTTTTTCTTGAAGTATTACATGCTATACTTGGCTAGAATCTAATCTATTTAAGCAGTTTGAGATAGACCCAACATCCTAATTTTTGAATTTTAACAAAGTTTAATTCTTAGGATGTGACTAGTCTTTCCCAAGTAATTTATATCAAAATGAATTAGACAACAAAAACTCTATTGATGACAATAACTCTACATCATTCTAAATGATTAGAATGTCATCAACATACATTAAGAATTTTATTATTCTATATAGCTTTACACACATAAGGCCTTTTAATACTTGATCAAAATCAAACAAATTGATTTCTTGATCAAAGATGATATTTGATGATTTAGATGCTTGCTTTAGTCCATAAATGGAATTTAAGTAACTTGCATTCTAAACACTATTGGTTATTTGCTATGTATAACAATGGTGTCCTATGCATAGGTGAGGCAGAAATTTCGAGTTTTTTGGTATCCTATTATCAATGGTTGTTGGATTGAGGTTGATATGGCTTTGAAGCAAATGGCACCTCTAAAGGCACCGAGTCTTGACAGTATACCTCCTATCTTTTACCAATATTAGTGGCAGCATATTGGTAATGACATTTCACAAGCAGTTTTGTCTTTTTTGAATTTTGGGAAAATACCATGTGATTTAAACTGTACTTATCTAACACTTATTCCTAAAGTGAAGAGCCCTGAAAAGGTTATTGAGTTTTGGCCTATTGCTCTTCGCAACGTATGATATAAATTGGTGTCAAAGGTCTTAGCAAATTGATTAAAAAAAAAATTCTCCCTCATATTACATATAATTCATGGAGTGCTTCTCAATCTGATAAAGCAATCTTAGACAACATCTTGGTGGCCTTTGAAACACTCCATCACATGAAAACTAAGAAACCAAGAAAGTGGGGCTTTTTAGCCATTGTTAAGGACATATTTTATGTAATTGGCTAATCCTTTGACAAAATGCACTTTACTTGTAATTGGGTAGATCTAGGATGAGTTTAATACTTCAAGAAACAAGAGTTCAAGTCAAGTGTTAAATGAAAACTAAGAAATCAAGAAAGAGGGGCTTTGTAGCCATTGTTAAGGACATATTTTATGTAATTGGTTAATCCTTTGACAAAATGCACTTTACTTGTAATTGGGTAGATCCAGGATGGGTTTAGTACTTCACGAAACAAGAGTTCAAGTCAAGTATTAAAGCCATGAAGATCTGACCAAGAAACAAGTGAAGAAAGGGCTATTCACTAAAGTTCGACAAAAGTCTCGACAGAATCCTTTCTATCGAAATTAATGTTAAAGCTCAACAGAAGCTGTTTTTGTTGAGAATTACAAAATCAGACTTTTCAGATCTGATTGCATGCAGATTCTTGTATATTTGTGTAGGGTTTCTTTTTTCACAACCCTAGACATATATAAAGATTATTTTAAAGGTCGTCACACATGCATTAAGTGACCTAGTGCCTTATTCTCTCTGAAAGAAACTATTGCGTTTTTACGCTAAAGGGTTTTATGATCAAGGAGCTTCCTGATCTTCATTGTACATGAAGTGAAGAACTTTACGGCCAACAACCTTCTTCAAGTTGCTGGAGTTAGTCATGTACTAGGATTCGTGCATCATTGGTTAGTCACGCACTAAGATTCGTGCATTAAACAAAAAGAGTGCCACTACAAGATCAAGTCCAATTGGATATTGGAGTGAAGATTCAACTGTAGGTTGGTAATTTGGGATAGGCCAAGGGTAGTTGGTAATATTCCTTTTACTTGTAATCGCTTGATTATTGATTAGTGGATTCTTGGGAGTGGTGATTTGTTTGTGGTACCATGCCATTGCATGTAATTGAACCTAATTAATTAACTTGGTTAATTAATTAATTTGTAAGGGGTCAATACCCTATCAAGTGGTATCAGAGTAGACACACTCTGATTAGGTTTTAATCATTGTTGTGAGATCCATTGACCCCTGTTGTCATGGCATTAATCAGAAAGAAAATATCTTATGTTTCAAATACATCTTGCTTTTCCAACCTTTGTCTACTTAAGTGTTTCAGAAAATGCAAGTCTATTGAAGAGGATCCTAATGTAACCCAGAAAAGACTAGACTATTTCAAATTGCACATGTGTAGAGGTGTTCATCTAAGAAAGGTGAAAATCAAAGGTCTTACAAGAAGATGGTAGTTAAAGGAGAAAATCATTCCAAGTGATCTCTCAAATAAGCATGAAGTATGCTTTATGTTGAAATCGGCATTCAAAATAATGGACACTTGTTTATGGTATCTTGACAGTGGATGCTCAAGGCATATGGCTGGAGACTGATCTCCTTTAAGGTTTTTGAGTCTAGGGAGGATGGAGAATTGATAATAGCACAAGTCTACATTGATGATATCATCTTTGATTCCACAAAGGATGATCTTACTCACACCTTCTCAAAGCTGATGCAAGCTAAATTCGAGATGAGCATGATTGGAGAATTGACTCACTTTCTTGGGCTACAGATTCGACAACAAGAATTAGGTATATTCATCTCTCAATAAATATGCCAAAAATCTTGTAAAAAAGTTTGGTTTGGAACTTGCTAGTTCTGTTAGAACCCTTATGAGCCCACTGTAGACCTGTTAGGAAAAAGTGTTGATCATTCTCTCTATAGAAGCATGATAGGTAGTCTTTTGTACCTTACTGCCAGTAGACCTGACATAAGTTACAGTGTAGGAGTGTGTGCTAGATATCAGGCTAATCTCAAAGAGTCTCATATGATTGTTTTAAAAAGAATCATAAAATATGTTAAGTCCACAACTGATTTTGGGTGTGGTACAACAAGGACACAAATGATGTCTTAGCTGGACATTCTAATGCCGACTGGGCTGGGAATGCAGATGATAGAAAGAGCACATCAGGGGGTTATTTCTATGTAGGTAATAATCTCGTCTCCTGGATGAATAAGAAACAGAATTCCATCTCTTTATCTACTACTAAGACTGAATATATTGATGTTGGTAGCTGTTGCACCAAACTTCTATGGATTCAAAAACTTCTCTTTGATTATGGTATTCGTCAAGAAAAACTCACCATTTATTGCGACAATACCAGTGCCATTAATATCTCTAAAAATCATGTTCAACATTCTTAAACTAAACACATAGAGATTAGACATCATTTCATTCATGAACTTGTTGACGATGGCACTCTCACCTTTGAATTCATTCATACTGATGATCAAAAGGCAGACTTATTCACTAAGCCCTTGGATAGCAAACGGTTTGAATTTCTATGCCAAAACATTGGTGTAATCTCCTTGGAGTGATCTCTTTCTCTTACTCTCCTCCTCAAGCATATGCATCTAGTTTTATGCTTTGTGTGTTTTTTGTCATGTTTTTGTTTTGGTTGTTTTCAGTTTTGTTGTTTTTGTTTTTCATAAAAAAAATAAGAAAAATACAAAAACAGTGTGAGTTGTGTATGTTGGTACTTATGTACCTTGGATGGCATTTGAAACAAAATTTCTTAACTTTGCATCTCTTGAGCTTATATGAGCATCTCAATGCACAACTAAGCAAGTGAGCTTTGTGGCTCGTGTTTGTGATGAGTACGATTAAGATGATCTCTTATATCTCGTGCTCATATCACTTTTTTTGACGGGAAAGACTAGAAAATCCTAAGAGAAAAGCATAAATAACCATCTTACCACTAAAACCCGCCAATCATGAATAACATCTATGTGCTTAGGCACAACAAAATTGGGATATTTTAGCTTACATAAATGAGTTTTTCTTCTCTCCCTTATATGCCCATGCATGCTATGCTTAAAAGAAAAATATGTAAAGAAAAAAAATAAAAGCAAAAAGAAACAAAATGCTTCTAAAATGGTTGCAAGCGTGTTTCTAGGAGATGTGGGAGTTATATGATGTATCTTGAATGTGATAGTCCCTATCAAGCAGTTATGATTGTGTGTGAATGTATTTGATCTTCTCATGTCTCAAATCTTCATAGTATGAGACACTTACGCACTCTTGCTATGTTTCACACATAACATGCAAAATTCTTTACTACTCTTGATACATGTGCAGGCACAATGTGATTTGGCCATTAGAAGGAATACATGTATTGATAAATGCTCACTAAATTGTCTTAATTTTTTTTTAAAATATAAAATTGGTTAGACTTGTTTAGTGTGTGTCTGTGTTTTGGATATATGAATGCTTTTATGTTTAGAGATGTTTTGAGAGCTTAACATGTTGAGTGGATTTTTGGTTGAGTTGCTTGCTTGTTGCATTTATCTCTTTGTTTTTTTTTTTTCTCATTGAAAAACTCCTTTTCTTCAAGCTCAACAACTTCTCAACAGATCCTCGACAGTTTCCATTTCTATCGAGCTTTCTTTCTTCAGTCTCGATAGAAACCTCGACAGATCTTCAATCCATCAAGGAATTTTCCTATGCTCTCTGCCTTCTTGATAGAATCTCAACAGATCTTCGATCTAACGAGATTTTTGGGTTTCATCTTGATAGAAGCTCAACAGCTTCTTTGATCCATCGAGCCAATTTTCTTTGCTCTTTGTCTGCACGATAGATTCTCGACAGATTCTCGATCCATCGAGACCTTCTTTTTGCCGTCGACAAATCTGCAATAGCACCTTGACATTTTCACTTCTGTCGAGATTTAAAGCTAGACAGATCCTCGATAGAAACTTCGATACATCAAGCTGCGATTTTTATTTAAAGGCGAGGCGTGATTCAGATTTCATTTTTCACTCTCTTTCTCGATAGAAATCTCTCTCTCTCGGCCCAAACTCTTCACTCTCACTTAAATCTTCACACCCAAGTGATTTTCGGCGTAGATCTTGCTCCAAACACCTGGTAAGTGTTCTAATCCTCTTTCTTTTCATGCATTTAGACTTAGGTTTTGGGGTTTTTCAAAATTTTTGGAGTTTTTGAGTTTCTCTTGAAAATTTGGGTTGGGTGTTATGATGTTATTGCTATATGATCATGCATTGCATTCCACTAGCATTATAACAATGTTTCATGTATTTGTTAGATGTGTGCTTGATTATTGATGTTAGTGCTGTTAGGTTTGGATTACTTTCATGTCACATGTTCATGTACTTTTCATGCATACGTTCTTCTCTTTTTCTCTTTTTATGGTCTGAGATTATGTTTCTCTCTCTCTCTCTCTCTCTCTCTCTCTCTCTCTCTCTCTCATAGAACCTCTCTATGGCACCCAAACATAGAAAATCCATTCCAGCTCAGAACCCTCTTTAAGGTTCCAGGTCATCCCTTTCGTCTCTTCCTTCTATTCCATCTCACATCCAGTTCTATGATGAAAAGGCCAAGACGAACTTCTTTGGTGACATTCATCTGAAACGCCAGGTCATTCTGTCAGATTTCTCCAACAATATGCTACCCGATGTCATCGGACTCAGGGATGGGAATCTCTATGTGAGAAACCTGTGCATTGTCCTGTTGTGTTTATATAGGAGATCTACTCCAACATACACGGCATTGATGCCTTTGTGCCTCAGTTTGCTACACGATTCCGAAGTACACGTATAGTAGTTACCCCAGATCTTGTTGCCGAGGTACTACGAGTCCCTAGGGTAGCGCATCCTGACTACCCTGGTTGTGATCGTCTCTGGACCATGTCTAGAGACAAACTCATCTCCCATTTTTGTGGGACTCCTTCCATATTGGGTGGTAAGCTAAACACTCCATGCTCGAATTTTGCAAAAGGCCCGAGATTCCTTAACATGGTGATGACATTCACTCTCACATCGTTGTCTCACTATAACTTCATCACTGAGCTGCGTGCTCGTTTTCTTCTTTCTTTGATGGAGGATCTTACCATTGATTTTCCCTGTCATTTCATCACATCTATTATTGATGTCTATCAGGATATCGCTACTCGTGATAAGCTCATCTTTCCTTCGACTATCATGCGGACCCTTCAGCACTTCTCCATTCCCATTCCTTTCTTCACTGTCGTGGGTGCCATCAATGCTAGTTCTATCCGGTAGAGTGAGGCTTAACTTCGGTCAAAGTGGCCACGCATTGAGAGGACTGATCTTGCGGCCCCTACAGCTCCACCATCTTTGGCTCCATCTTCTTCAGCCCCTTCTACCTCCGTGGTTGGTGGTGTGACCCTCGAGGCCATCATGGAGCAGCTTCAAAGGATGTAGAATGACTTTGGTGGTCGTCTAGACTATCTTACTGATGAGATGTGTCAGATGAACACCTGAATGGGTCACATTGCTCATCAGCAGGCTCGCATGGCTGGTTTTGCTTCCTCTCCTTCTCTAAAGTGTCTAGCAACTTCTCCTTCTGAGGATGATAATGATGATGAGGATGATGAGGATAGTGCTAGCTCTTCCAGCTATGATGAGATGACGACCTCTCATTGACTTGCCCTTTGTCATTTGTGACAAAAGGGGGAGTAGTTTTGGTTTTGAGAGTAGTCTTGTACTTAGGGGGAGAGTTAGTATAGGACATTTTTGTTAGGGGGAGTGTGTATATCCTTTTGAGGGATGTAGTGAGGACTTTATGTATTTTCTTCTTTTATTACATTAGCTTCATGTACACCGGTCTTGTGACCATTTTACACATACATTGTTCTTTATTGATTATATATATATGAGATGTATGTTTTTTAATCACCTATCCTTACATGTGTTGTTTCTTCTCTATCGTTATATGCATGTTTTTTTATGTACGCAATCTTTATTTCTATTTCGCACATGATGCCTTGATGAGTTTTGTTTAAGTGTTTCAAAAAAACAGGTTGTGAAAGTCTATCTTGCCATGAACTCTCTTCTTGCAAAGTTTTTCAAGAGTTTGTAGTAGAGATAGATTTATTTTGTAATACAACAAGTGGTTATGAGTTTAGTGATTTAAGACTTCTCTCATGATTATTTGTTTTGTTGTGGTTTTGTCATGAATTTCCAAAGGGGGAGATTGTTAAGGACATATTTTATGTAATTGGTTAATCCTTTGACAAGTGTTGAGGATGGGTTTAGTACTTCAAGAAACAAGAGTTCAAGTCAAGTGCTAAAGCCATGAAGATCTGACCAAGAAACAAGTGAAGAAAGAGCTGTTCACTAAAGCTCGACAGAAGTCTCAATAGAATCCTTTCTATCGAGAATTAACGTTAAAGCTCGATAGAAGCTCGACACAAGCTGTTTCTGTCGAGAATTACCAAATTAGACTTTTTAGATCTGATTGCATGCATATTCTTGTATATTTGTGTAGGGTTTTTTTTTTCTCATAACCCTAGACATATATAAGGATTATTTAAAGGCCGTCACATATGCATTGAGTGACCTAGTGCCTTATTCTCTTTAAAAGAAGTTACCGTGTTTTTTCGCCAAAGGGTTTTGTAACTAAGGAGCTTCCTAATCTTTATTGTGCATGAAATGAAGAACTTTACAGCCAACAACCTTCTTCAAGTTGCTGGAGTTAGTCACGTACTACAACCCGTGCATCATTGGTTAGTCACGTACTGTGATACGTGCATTAAACGGAAAGAGTGCAGCTACAAGATCAAGTCACATTGGGTATTGGAGTGAAGATTCAACTGTAGGTTGGTAATTTGGGATAAGCTAAGGGTAGTTGGTAAGATTCCTTTTACTTGTAATCGCTTGATTATCAATTAGTGGATTCTTGGGAGTGGTGACCTTAAAATCACTTGGTGGGGTTTTTGCCTTGGTGGTTTTCCCCATTCATAAACAAATCACCGTGTCAAATTTAATTTCCGCTGCATTTAGTTTAGTTGGTGATTTGTTTGTGCTACCATGCCATTGCATGTAATTGATTCTAATTAATTTACTTGGGTAATTAATTAATTTGCAAGGGTTCAATACATTTTTACCCTATCAGCCATGAAGCTAGATATGAGCAGGGCATATGAAAGAGTGGAATGGGTATATGTTTTAAAACTTATGGATAAAATGGGTTTTGACAAAAATGGATCCAACTTATTTCTGAATGTATCAGTACTGTTTCTTATTCACTCTTGGTGAACGGAGAACCATCAAGTGTTATTAAACCAACAAGAGGAATTAGACAAGAGGATCTGCTCTGCCCCTATTTGTTTCTTTTATGTTATGAAGGTTTAACACAACTTATTAAACAATCTGTGTAGCTTAATAAGATAAGAGGTTACCCTCTTTGTAGGAATGGACCTAAAATTTCACAGTTATTTTTTGCAGATGACAATTTATTGTTATGTAGAGCTCAACTGGGGGATGTTCAAATTGTCCAAACTCTTTTTGGAATCTACGAAAAAGCCTCGGGATAGCAGATCAATAAAGAGAAGACAAATCTCTTCTTTTGTAGGTCGGTGTCCAATGGAGATTAAAATACCATTAAAAATCTGCTTGGTGTGGCAAAGATAAAGGAGTATGAAAAGTATTTAGGGTTACTTGTTGTAGTTGGGAAGAATAAATGGGCTAGGTTGAATTATATCAAGAAAAGAGTGTGGGGAAAGCTTCAGGGTTGGAAGGAGAAGATTCTATCTCAAGAGGGTAAAGAAATCTTGCTCAAAGCTGTGGTTCAAGCCATCACGACCTTTGCTATGAGTTGCTTTAAATTACCGTTAGGTCTGTGCAAATTTGGAAATTTTGGTAGGGCCAGTTGGGTGATCATAGGAAGGTGCATTGAAATAATTGGGATACTTTGTGTAAACCAAAAGATGAAGGGGGTTAGGTTTCAAAGATTTAAACAAATTCAATGAGGCAATGTTGGCAAAACAGGTTTGGCAACTAATTCAGGATGAGCATTCTCTAATTTTCAAAGTTTTCAAAGCCAAATATTTCCAAATTCCTCTATATTTGAAGCACACTTGAAGGGCGGCTCATATGCTTGGAAAAGTATACTCAAAGCTATAAAAGTCATCAGTATGGGAGCTAAGTGGCGAGTTGGTGATGGGGAAAAAATTCAGGTCTATGCTGAGCAGTGTTTACCAGGTGATGAGGATGGTAGAGTGACTTCTCTAGTCTCAAGCCTACTTACTAATGCTGTTGTTGTAGACCTCATAGACCTAGTGTCTAGCTGAAGGAATTCTCACACAATTTATCCAAACTTTCTGCCTTTTGAAGCTGCTAGAATCAAAGCCATACTGGTGTGCTGTCGTAGGCAACCAAAAATAAAATCTGTACTCCTAAAAATATATGTAGTAGTGCGAGTAAGGATCATTCCCACGAAGAGTATCTAGCCTAGTTTTATGCTACGTGAACAAGGAGGGGGGAGGTTTGAGTATAACGAAAACAATTAAGGAACAATTCAAATTAAAATATTGAAATCAATCAAAAGTTCAAACCTTGGTTTGAGTCAACATCCACCACCAGAATTTTACAACTGATCATCGATGTAAGTATATATCAGTTCACACTTTGAATATTCACTGTTGGAACTATTTTCCTATTTCTCCTTAGTCGCAGTTAATTAGAAAACAAGCGATCTAATTAAACCTAACTACTAAACAACCCAAGACAAGCGCTAAAGATTTAATCTAGTAGCAGCCTTAAGAATTAGAGAGATCGATGAAACTAAACAACACAAGCACACACGGTTGTATTTAATCTAGTCTAGTGTTCTTCCTGAGATCTAATAATTTATGACACAGCAAATAATTAAGTCTTGGTTGCTTCACAAATTAGAGGGATCAAACAATTACGGATTTGATATCTAACCTAGTAGTAGATTGCACCAAATAATAAACTAGTAGGCCTCCTAGTAATTAAATGAGACAATCATGAAAATAGGCATAGAAGAACATCCGATACTAAAAGCATAAAATTGAATAGTAAAAACAAATTAGATCTCATAGTTTTATTGATTTCGAGGCTTTTGTTTCCTTCAACCAAGTATAAAAGTTTAGCCAAGTCGAGCCATGATGAAAACTCGAAGGAGAAAATTAGAGAAGAGGGGAGAGAGAGGCGTGTGTGTCCAATCTGATTTTTCAGCTAGAATTTTCATGCACTAGATCAAGAAGCTTTTGAAAATAAACCACATCAGGTATTAGAATTTCAAGCAAAGGAACATTCCAAAACGTCAGCAGTGCAAGTGCAGCAAATTCAAGCCCGATTTCGACCTTGATGCAGCCTGTATCTCTTAAAACATGAAAGTTGTAGAGATTTTTGTTGGCGTTCCATAGCATCTTGAATCATCTCAATCGGAGCTCTGATGAGAGAGTTATTCCCAGATTACGAAGCAATGTCGAAATTGTCCAAAATTGCCCAATTAGCTACGTTTTGCACTTAATGCCTCCATTTGCATCCTAATGAGTACATTTAGGCACCAAATAAGTATACAAGACTAAACATTAAGGGAGAAAAATATGACAATTTGCATTCTTATCACATACCAATTTGTGTTGTAGCTCAAGAAAACATCCTTATCTGGCTAAATAGCAGGGACGGTCCTTACTCTGTCAAGACAGTCTACAAACTATTAAGCGATGAATAGGTCAGGGATAATGCCTCAAGTTCTTCTTCAGGTGCTGCAAAAAAGTTTCTGGTCAAGTTTGGGGAAGCTACGGGTGCCAGGAAAAATTAAGCATTTCCTATGGCGGGCCTGTTTAGAATCTCTCCCAACTAAACACAATCTGTGAAAGCAGAGAATAATCTCTAACGAGGTTTGTGAATTCTGTCACTTTCAACCTAAAACAGTCCTGCACATTTTGTGGAACTGTGAAGCTAGAAAATCTATTTGGAACCGGGATTTTGATTGGATAGATAGAAGGAAGGCTAATCGAGGGAGTTTTGCAGACTTATGGAACATAATTTGCATTGAACCTCAGAAACTTGAGTTATTTTCCATCACGATGTGGATAATCTGGACTAGGCGAAATGAAACTCAACTAAAGCAGGTTGTTCCAGAGTTAGCTAAGGTCTTAGGTGAAGCATGCCAATATCTCTCCGAGTTCAAGAAATATGATGCCATGCCGGTGAAGGTGATGTTGGAAAATCTGGTTTTGTATCTCATACAAAACATATAGCGGAGCAACAAACATAGATCTATTTCATTCATGATTGATAACATGCACCATGTAAATTTCAGAATTTAAGAACAAGATAGCGTACCTTGGTGTTGTGAAATTCAAAACAAAAGATTAGAAATACTTGGGAACACTTTTAATCTTCACTCCAATTCCACTTTACGTCCAAGAAGTGTGGTCTCTCAATCAGTTTCCAAGGGAGAATTATTGAGTGGCTTCACTCACACATACACACCATTTCACAATTATGTATCTCTTTTTCTAATAAATTTTTTTTGTATGTTTCTCCCTTTATAACTAACTAATTATCTAATTGGTCTGGCCTATTGGGCCTTTCTAATTGGGCTTTAGTGTGTGGCTTGGAGTGGGACCAAAAGGGACCAATAAGACACTAGCTCCAATTGGCCTTGAGCTTTTCTGTCAACTCTTGACAAGTTCAAAGTTACCATTAATTATAGTTAATACTACTATATAAATATAATTGCACTGTAAGCCTTATTAATAAATTATGTCCCGAGACTCTAATAATATCATTTGACCACTCCATGAAATATCCATAGTGAACAAAGTCATAATAAACTGTCACTTTGTAAACAACTATTTTATCACTGAGTACCCGGTTTAATCTTTTAGTTATTCACATTTATTGAAATCCAATTTCAATAAATATAAGCTTTAGTAACTCCTTACTAAAGTGGACGCCCTCAATAACCAGTTCTCATTAAACTTATCTCAAATGGATATTTTGTGTCTCTATAAAAAGAGATTATAGATTCTATCTTGAGAATATGTGTTCTCTCAACACTACGTATAGTTACCCAACATACTGAGGTTTTGACCGTCAATATTAGATCTCACTCTTGATATATCAAAGTAACCAACATTTCATGATCGGGTTCACTACCCTCTTAGGATTGAAAGTCTATGAAAATAGAAGCCGTGAGATTAATTATTCAGGTGACAGTTGTTGATTGAATAATTAATCTCACAGCGGTCTAGTTCAATATGTCTTAACTCTTAAGACATATCAACACATCAACTAGAAGTCTCCACTTGCATGATCAAGACAAATCATCTTAGTTGATGTGTTATAGTCTTCGCAGATGAAACGCTCAATTTCATCACCGACTACGAACTACATTTTGAGTTTACAAGGAACTTGTGACTTATATCTTCTGTGACTAAATCACATAAATCACATACAATGCATCTCATGGACTATGATAATGTCCCATTAGTTCATTTATAAATAGTCTCGTATAATTAAACAATTTAATTATTTATGACATGCCAATAAATTGGATTTTAGGGCACAAACCCTGCAGGTGAAGCCTCTCAAAATGGTGAAGTGGAAGCCATCGAATAGCAATTGTTACAAGACAAACTTCGATAGCGCAGTCTTTGTAGACTCAGGAGAAATTGGGATCAGGGTGGTGGTCAGGAACGCATGGGGTCTGGTCTTGGCTTCACTCTTTGAAAAAATCCCAAATCCTCATAGTGTGGCTGTCTTGGAGCTTTTGGTAGCCAGGCGTGCTGTGTCATTCATCAAGGAGATTGGCTTGGACAACTCTGTTTCGGAAGGTGACTCGGAAATCATCATCAATGCTCTAAAAAATGGCGATATGTTCCACTTTGCATATGGAAATCTGCTCTTGGACACCCTGTCACTCTTAAACTCTTTAAAGAGCTGGTCGCTCTCTCATACACTTAGGCTAAGCAATGCTATAGCATATGCTTTAGCTAGGAAAGATAATTTTTCTTTTCCGCTTTCTATCTGGTTGGAGTCTGTTCCCCCAAATATAATCAATTATGTTAATTCTGATTTACCAGCTTCTTGAATAAATATATCTAGTTGAAATGTTTCTCAACGAAAATATCAACTGACATTTTAAGGATATTTATTTAAAAAGTACTTTTAAAAACTTTTTATAGAAAAGGCAAAAGACAACTTTTTTTTTTATATTTTATAAAAAAGTAGTATCAAAACTTTCTTAAAATTATTTATTAACAAATGCTCTTATAATACACATCTAGAATTTGAGGGTCAAATTTTCATGTGCAAATTATTCCTTTATTACAGCATTCCCATTACTTTCTTCATATGCATTTTGCTAAGGCGATAAATAACCCAATGGAATGTGTTTTTAATGTTTTGTTGTTATAGTGTAATGCATTTGCATTACTCAATGGGAATGTTCGAAGTGTTATTTTCAAAATTCTCTCAAATGCTTACTAAATTTAGAAGAATGCCCCTCAATGTAGTTGACCTTAATTTCATCGACACGTTCTTTTAAACCTTTGCCCACCTCCACTTCCTTTATAATGTTTTCATCCACACTTTCCTTACCCATCTCTTCCTACCAATGCCAAAAATGATGAACTAAATAAAAAAAATTTCTTGCCTTCCGAATTTTCTCCAATACATCTAGAATGACAAGATTAAAAGACCGCCTCGAGTTGTCATCTCACTACCCAGTATGAACACCTAAGAAAATAGGAGAATAATACAAATTTTTCACTTAGGACAAAGCTTGGGTACAAATGTAATTATAAACTTAGGCTACAACCACTACAAAAAAATTGATTTACAGCAGCGTTTTTTGTAGTGAACCAAAAATGAGAAGATGTCATGTGTCTGTGTCAGGTGCAATGCATATAACTTACAAAACCACACTTAAGTACTTACGTGATTGTATGTAATTATTTCAAGTGAGTAAAATGAAAATCATTCAAGAGTCTTTAGTAGTAGTAGTGGCAGAGTTAGAATTTCAGTTAGGAAGACCATCTAAAAGGAAATATTATTTAAAAAAAATTGCATATAAAAATACTAATTGATTTAAAAATAAAATAAATAACAATGATAAACAACAGTAATTGTTATATAAAGTCTAATATGAACGTAAAGCAACTAAGCAAGAGATAGAGTAGAGAAAGTTAAGGCTTTAGACTGTAGAGAAAAAAGATAGCTGGGAGCTTGGGACATTGATTTTTTTTTTCCCCTTCTTGTGTAAAATATGAAATCCACAAGCTGAGTTGCTGTGCGAACCAAAAATAAAAAATAAAAAATAAAAGGAAAAAAAGAGCTATCGTGAATAGGGGTGAAAACGAGTGATAGATTTACTGATTTAACTATAAAAAATGAAATAATTTGGTGCTTTGTCTTTTGGCTGTCAGATTGGAAGTAATTTGCTTAGACTGAGAGATGTTCTTAATTTGTTTTAAATTTTAATGTGATAGTTTTGGTGCCTCTTTTTCATTCAGGTTGGGTTGTTCAAAAGTGGGACAATTTTGCTGGCCAAAATGGGCATTTGCCAATTCGTCCAAAACAAGTAGTAAAATGCCCTTATTCTAAAACTATCTAGCAAAATGCCTATGTTTTGAAATTTGATTTTTAAAAAATTTAGTTACTTGCAAAATGTTACATGGAACTCGAGTTCCATGTAATTTTTTTTTATAAAGTTTTTTGCCTATAACTCGATTTTCTAAAAATTGAGTTTTTTTATTGAAACTCAATTTTTAGAAAATTGAGTTTAAAACATAAGCATATGGTTAAATAGTTTCAGAGCAGTGACATTTTGCTACTTGTTTTGGGCGAAAGGGGCAAATGTCCATTTTGGCCCAATTTTGCTTGTTTTTTCTATATATCAAGGGCTGATTTATTGAAAATGAGACTTGAGAATTGCTTTTGGCTTTGGTTTTCTTCTTACATCAAAGTCTAGAGGGGGCATAGACTTTAAGTCTAAGAGTATTAATATTGGTGGAAGTAAATTGCTAAAATCTTAAATTTACTAACTAAATATAACAAAATGCTTCTGCATTAGTGGAGAAAAAGCCATAAATTTTTGCTATTGAGTTAAGTGCACAACCATCTTTACGTGTGCACTGTAGCTCATGAGATGCTAAACAAATAACAATATTATATTAGGTCCTCCACTATGCACAACCATCTTTGTGTTGTTTATATGATTTTATTGTGTTGAATGGTAAAATAAAACCACTGATATTGAGTGTTTTGAAAAGTAAGATGGTAAAATAAATAAAGTAGCTTTTTGTGGTGTCAAATTGCTAAATTTTTGCCACCACCAACGCTGATACACTTAACCTACTTAAAAAACCTTTTAGGAGTTAAGTGTTTCGATTTGATACTTGTGGGGAGTAAAAGGACCCAAGCGGGCATTTGGGCTCTTGGGCTCTAGCAAGGAGGGCCGATCTGTTCTTGGGCTAAGAATTTGTTAGTACTGCAGATCGGCCCATACGCCGAGGGTTCGAGGACACATCCGAGGGTGAGTTTCTTCTCGGACAGACCCAAAAAAACTTGTAGATTCAGTACGAAGGTCAAGGCAGAACTCTGAAAAGATTGTTGGTTAAAAGGGGGAAGCCCTGAACCTTCTGGATACACCGATGTTAGAAAAGTATCATGAGCCAAGGCTGCCACCTCCACATTAAAGACTCTGCACCTATCTCCCTGGCCGCATTAATGGGGAAGTGACCCTTGAACAGTAGAGCTGAAACTTTTGGTTACTATTCAAAGGCACTAAGGGAAAAAATATCTAGGGGGGAGGGGGTTTGAGCAACACGTGGATAAAGTGTCAGGAAAGGAAGTATTTAAGGGGGGTGAAGGCCAAAGAAAAGGGGGTGGTCTGTAACTAAGAAAGAAATTAAGAATTGTAATCTTTAAGAAAGAAAGAGAAATAATACAGAAATAATCTTCGGCTCACGTCCGAGGAGGTCCACCTGCAATTATCATTCATTGTTTACAAGTGTTTGCACCCTATAGCCTGTTATCAAGTTCTCAGTATCTTTAATCTAGATTTCAAGCCCACACTCTACAAATTTCATTGTTTAAGGCTCATTGGGCCTGAGCCCATAATAATCTTTGGGTCCAGGTGCAATTGTGCACTTACAATTGGCGCCGTTTGTGGGAATCTAGTCAAAAAGGAGCTGGGATACGATGGCAGGCCTAGGTTCTCACCATGCAGAATCACAGGGATCACAACCGGAGGATCATTTCGAGCGTCTTGAGCGTCAAAGGGATCGTGAGGGAAGTGTCCATACAGAATACCCTAGGGCTAGCCATACTCATGGCGGGGGTAGCACCACCTACGAGGATGGTGCTAAAGCCATGCAGAAGGAGATTAATCATTTGAAAAGAAAACTGCGCCGCGCCAGACGTAAGCCTTCACCGTCCTTGTCTAATCCTTCCTCAGCGGAGGTCCGGGAAGGTAGTTATAGCTCGAGGTCATGCTCACCCCCCAGCGCAATGTCCTCTTGTGAGGAGGACGACCCACCAGCTCGCAGACACAAGAAACTTCCTTCTAGGGGCTTGGGGAACGATGCTATGAGTCGGGTGTTGCACCAACTCTCCAAATCTCCATTTTCACGGAGGATTGAGAAAGGGAGGCTTCCCAGGAGGTTTACCCAGCCCACCTTTACCATCTACAATGGTCGGACTGATCTAGTGGAGCACGTGAGTCACTTTAACCAGAGGATGGCGGTGCACTATCATAACGAGACCCTGATGTGTAAAGTTTTCCCCTCTAGCTTGGGACCTGTTGCTATGAGGTGGTTCAACGGCCTTAAATCGGGGTCTGTAGGTTCGTTCGGGGAGCTTACTAGAGCGTTCGCTTCGTGGTTTATCACGTATAGCAGAGTGCCTCGGCCATTGGACTCGCTGTTATCCATGACCATGAGGGAAGGGGAGACGTTGAAAGCATATTCCGACCGGTACTGGGAGATGTTTAACGAGATAGATGGTGATTTTGATGAGGTGGCGCTCAATACCTTTAAAGTAGGTCTCCCTACTGATCACGATTTGAGGAAGTCCTTGACCAAAAAGTCCGTCCGCATCGTACGTCGCCTCATGGATCGAATTGATGAATACAAAAGAGTAGAGGAAGACCAGTAGCAAGGAAAGGGTAAGGAGAAGGTTATCCTGCAGGAGAGAAGGGATTTCAGGTCGGACAAATACCACAACAACAAGCCGAGGAGAGATTACATTGGGCAGTCTGGCTCGGCAGTACCTCAGGCCGTGAACACTGTGTTCCGAGAACCAGTACACCAATTATTGGAGAAAGTTCGTAAGGAGCCCTTCTTCATATGGCCTAGTAAGATGGCAGGAGACCCTGCGAAGAGGAATCAGAACCTCTTTTGTCAGTACCATCAGGACGTTGGCCATACTACCGAGAACTGTTGGACCCTTTGGAACCACTTAGAGCAGCTTGTCGGTGAAGGAAAACTGAAGCAGCACCTGTGTCAACCTAATGGGCAGGGCAGTCAATCTGGCTCAAACAATCAGAAGAATAATCCATCTCGGCCGGCATTGGGAACAATTAACGTTATCTTTGCTGCACCTGGCAGGACCGGCTCAGGTCCCACTAGGGTGATGGCGGTTGCCCATTCTCAGGCCGAAGAGGTTGAAGGTGGATTTACCCGTCTTGGGATTTTCGGAGGAGGATAAGGTTGGTACCATTCAACCCCATGACGATGCTCTTGTGGTCACCCTCAGGATAGGGAATTATGATGTAAAGAGGGTGATGATTGATCAGGGCAGCGGTGCAGATATCATGTACCTTGATTTATTTAAGGGGCTAAGGTTGAAGCTGGAAGATCTTACTCCTTATGACTCGCCACTCATAAGCTTTGAAGGAAAGGCCGTTGTGCCGAAGGGACAGATTCGTTTGCCCATTCAATTCGGCTCAGAAACGGTGGAGGTGGATTTCATTGTGGTTGACGCGTACTCCCCATATACAGCCATCCTCGCCAGGCCATGGCTGCACGCTCTGGGAGCTGTCTCCTCTACCTTGCATATTAAGGTTAAGTTCCCCTCTGGGGAATATGTTGAAGAGATCCTCGGCAGCCAATCGATGGCCAGGCAATGCATATCGGCCGCAGTGCTTCATCAGACAGAAGCTGAGTCATCAGTTTTGCTCATCCAAGACTCATAGCAATTAACAGCTCCGGATGCACCTGGAGCGGTGATAGGAGAGGAGGCTGTTTGTGAGGAGTTAGAGAAGTTTTTGATAGCGGATGACCCAGAAAGGTTCTTCCAAGTCGGCGTACGTTTGCCGCACCAGGAGAAGATGGAGTTGTTGGAATTCCTAAAAGGCAATATTGATGTTTTTACGTGGGATCCTTATGAGGCTCCGGGCGTAGATCCGAGCTTCATTTGTCATCATTTAAATATCAACCCCGTCATTGTTTCGAGAAGGCAGCCACCTCGGCGTTCTTCCAAGGAACATTCCGAGGCCGTTAAGGATGAGGTGCTCAAACTCAAGAGGGCTGGGGCTATTAAAGAAGTTTTCTACCCCGAATGGTTGGCGCATACGGTTGTGGTCAAAAAGAAGAATGGAATGTGAAGAGTATGTGTAGACTTCACAGATTTGAACAAGGCCTGCCCCAAGGATTCATTCCCAATGCCGCGTATTGATCAGCTTGTGGACGCCACTGTCGGACATCCTCGTATGAGTTTTTTGGATGCCTTCCAGGGTTATCATCAGATTCCATTGGCATTGGAGGATCAAGAGAAGACTGCTTTCATTACTCCAACAGGGAACTACCACTATAAGGTCATGCCGTTTGGGTTGAAGAATGCTGGGGCTACCTACCAAAGAATGATGACCAGGATGTTCGAACAGCAGCTAGGGAAGACCATTGAGGTATATGTGGATGATATGGTGGTGAAGAGTAAAAAAATACCTTCACACGTTAAAGATTTGGCTGACACCTTCCAGGTGCTAAGAAAGTACAAGTTGCGCCTTAATGCCTCAAAGTGCTCTTTTGGCGTGGGATCCGGAAAGTTCTTGGGATATATGATTACTCATAGAGGGATAGAGGTAAACCTAGCACAGGTCAAGGCTATTCAGAATTTGCAGCCGCCTCGGAACCCAAAAGAAATCCAGAAATTGACCGGGATGATTGCCGCACTGAGAAGATTTATCTCTCGGTCAGCTGACCGGTGCCGTCCTTTCTTCCAGTTGTTGAATAAATGGAAGGGGTTTCAATAGACCGAGGACTGCGTGTTAGCCTTCCAATAGCTTAAGCAATATCTTTCTTGGCCACCCATTTTGTCTCGCCTCGAGGCGGACGAGGTCTTGTTTGCTTATCTGGCAGTGGCCGTCCACGCGGTCAGCCTGGTCCTCATAAGGGATGAAAGCGGGGTGCAAAGACCGGTCTACTACGTTAGCAAATCTTTGAATGAGGCTGAAGTACGCTATCTACTCTTGGAGAAAGCACTTCTGGCCATAGTTCATGCTACGCGGAAACTTTCTCATTATTTCCAATCTCACACTGTGGTGGTTCTAACCCAATTGCCTCTCAAGGCGGTGTTACACAGCGCCGATTACTCTGGCAGGGTGGCAAAGTGGGGAACCATTTTGGGAGCCTTTGACGTTAAATACAAGCCTCGTACCTCGGTGAAGGGCCAGGTCCTTGCTGACTTGGTGGCAGAATTTACCGAACCATTGCTAGAGGAAACTCTGAAAAAGGCACACATGGATGGAAAATCAGTTGGTGTGGTCACAGCCGCATCACCTCCGACTTGGAAAATGTATGTGGATGGGGCAGCGAATCAGAGAGGATCTGGTGTCGGACTTGTCCTGATATCCCCTGAGGGAATCGTCTTCGAAAAATCTCTAAGGCTGTCATTCTCGGCTAATAATAATGAAGCCGAGTACGATGCAGTCTTGGTGGGCATGAACATGATACATAGGATGGATGGAAAGGAAGTCCATGCATTCTCGGACTCTCAGTTAGTGGTCGGCCAGGTAACGGGGACCATGGAGGCTGAATTTGACTCATTCGTCTTAGCTCACATTTCTAGGAGTGGAAACACCCATGCAGATTCTTTGGCCACGTTGGCAACGTCTTCGGCTCAGGGTTTACCCAGGATTATCCTTGTGGAGGATTTGCTAGAGCCAACTCTTATCACTGTCAACGCAGCTCGCATCCATCTGATAAGGCCTGGACCTAGTTGGATTGACCCGGTCGTATCTTTTCTTAAGAACGATATCCTTCCTAAAGACAAGTCTGAAGCAGGTAAGATACGCCGAAAGGCGCCACGTTTCTGGTTGTCCGAGGACCAGAAACTGTATAAACGATCCTTCTCAGGACCGTACTTGTTGTGTGTGCACCCTGAATCAACGGAAGCACTTCTAGAAGAGCTGCATGAAGGGATTTGTGGGAGCCACACCGGGGGAAGATCCTTAGCCCACAGAGCTCTGACTCAGGGTTATTGGTGGCCTAATATGCAGAGAGAGGCTCAGGATTATGCTCGAAAATGTGATCAATGCCAGAGGTTTGCCCCTAATATTCATCAACCTGGAGGGGTTCTAAATCCTCTCTCCAGTCCCTGGCCTTTTGCACAATGGGGATTGGACATCGTGGGGCCATTTCCGAGGGCTGCAGGAAACAAAAGATGGCTCCTCGTGGGGACGGACTACTTCACTAAATGGATCGAGGCCGAGCCCTTAGCAAATATCAGAGACGTTGATTCCAAGAAGTTTGTCTGGAAAAACATCGTCACTAGATTCGGTATACCACACACACTTATCTCGGACAATGGCGTTCAATTCGACAGCAAGGCTTTTAGGAAATATTGTGGCGATATGGGCATCATAAATAGATACTCCACCCCAGCTTATCCTCAGGGAAATGGGCAAGCCGAGGCCGTTAACAAGGTCATAGTTAGTGGGCTCAAGAAAAGGTTGGACGATGCGAAAGGCAGATGGGTAGAAGAACTCCCACATGTTTTATGGACGTATCGGACTACACCGCGCAGGTCCACGGGAGAAACGCCATTCTCTATGACTTATGGAGCCGAGGCGGTGATACCTCTGGAATCTGGTTTTCCCACCCTGAAGACGAGTTCTTTTAGCTCGGAGAATAACGATGACCTCCTAGAGAAAGGTCTTGATTTAGTTGAGGAACGGCGCGAGGCAGCTATGGTCCAAATGGCTTATTATCAGCAAAAACTTAAACGGGGATATGATGCCCACGTGAAGCTAAGGCCACTCGCACCTGGGGATCTTGTACTAAGAAAAGTTGTGGGCACTTCTAAGAACCCAGCTTGGGGTAAGCTAGGACCAAACTGGGAAGGCCCCTATCGCATTGTTTCAATAGCAGGCATAGGGTCATATCGGCTAGCTGACCTAGATTAAAGAAATGTACCACGCCCATGGAATGTAAATAACCTTCGAAGGTATTATTATTAATAAAATGTGCTTTTGTTAGTTAGCAGTTCAAAGTTATAAATACCTCAGGGGCTTGCAGTTACTATTCTTAAGTGTCAAACAGAAACTTGGTTAAGTATGGTCCTCGGACCACAAATCTCGTGGAAATTGATATCTTGTCATTTGTTAAACAGAACCTTAGTTATGCCGGGTCCTCGGACCTCCTACTTTGGGGAAATTAACATTTGAAGTTACTATTCTTAAGTGTCAAACAGAAACTTGGTTAAGTATGGTCCTCGGACCACAAACCTTGTGGAAATTGATATCTTGTCATTTGTTAAACAGAACCTTAGTTATGCCGGGTCTTCGGACCTCCTATTTTGGGGAAATTAACATTTGAAGTTACTATTCTTAAGTGTCAAACAGAAACTTGGTTAAGTATGGTCCTCGGACCACAAACCTCGTGAAAGTTGATATCTTGTCATTTGTTAAACAGAACCTTAGTTATGCCGGGTCCTCGGACCTCCTACTTTGGGGAAATTAACATTTGAAGTTACTATTCTTAAGTGTCAAACAGAAACTTGGTTAAGTATGGTCCTCAGACCACAAACCTTGTGGAAATTGATATCTTGTCATTTGTTAAACAGAACCTTAGTTATGCCGGGTCCTCGGACCTCCTATTTTGGGGAAATTAACATTTGAAGTTACTATTCTTAAGTGTCAAACAGAAACTTGGTTAAGTATGGCTCTCGGACCACAAACCTTGTGAAAGTTGATATCTTTTCATTTGTTAAACAGCACCTTAGTCACTGTTCTAATTCTTATCACACGCTTTGTGGAAATCAGTATCTCATCATTCATTAACTTAGGTCTTAAGTTCTATATCTTTACGTGTTAAACAAATTTTTGTAAGGAATGGCCCTCGGACCTTACATCCTACTGAAAGTAATACCTTAGATTACAAAAGTTTAACCATCATATGAGTTTTTTAACTAAAGCATTGTTTAATAGCCAAACTAAGTTAATCTCTGTCAGGTTCTTAAGTATTCTACTTTGCAAAGCAAATATGCGCATGGCTGTGTGGAGGTTATAATTGTGCAACTCCTGGAGTTAGATTTGTTTACTCTGTTCTTCCTTTAACTATGTATTAATGAGAACTTTTATGACAAGCACAAAAAGAATAAAGTAAAACAAATACAACATGAGTGAAAGTCAAACAAAATTGTCTTTCATTAATAATTCTGGCATACATTACATGCTAAGTTCTGATTACAAAGAAAGAGAAGTCCTAGGCTAGTCCCTAAACTCTTGGAGGGGGGTTTTGCTGAGAAGTGCTGGTTGCCTTAGTGTTTCTTAGCTCCAACTCACAGGAAGACAGAACTTGCTTCCCTTTGTCTGCTGCAGTTGTTGGAGGGACAATGGGCTCCACACTCTGGCTCAAGCCCTTCTCGGCATCCCCACCCCCTTCCTTCTCTTTGTTGGAACCTGAAGGTTCTGTAGGATTTGGAACGAGCTCTAGGACCATAGGAGGAAGAGCAGAAGGAGCTGCCTCAGGGGCAGGAGCAACAGCAGGAGCCTCTTCTATCTCCTGTATGTCCAGAGGGAGCCAAACGTTCTCGGACTTCCTCAGCTCCGAGGCTGAAGGAACCCCTGCTACGTTTAGAGCTTCCCCCCAGACTTACTGACAGTACTCCCGGCACAAGGCCGCGAAAGCCTTTGTCAGCTGCTCTTCTGTTGCAGCTACTCCTTCTTTATAACTCGCCTGCTTGGCGGCCTCCAGAGAGTGTTTGAATGCGCTGGCTTCCTCCTCCATTCGCGCAAGCTCCTTCTCCAAATCTGAGCGCTCATTCTCGGCTTGGGAGAGCTCGTCATCCTTTTGGTGGAGAAGCTTGCGCTGCCCTTCTATTTGGGTCTTCATAGTCTTCAGGCTGGCCTCGGCACCGTCTCTTTCTCTTTTTAGATCAGCCACCTGAGAGACGAGTTTCTCATTTTCTGCGAGGGCCTGGCCTAGGGACTTCTCAGTCTCCATTCGAATGTCAGCCTGCATTCTGGCTTTCTTCCGAGAGTCCTCTATAAACTTCTCGGCTACAAAGACTTCTTGAACGGCCTACCATAAAGTGTTAGAGAATTAGATATAGCAGAACACTCATTAATAATCTGATATTATGAAAGATAGAATATTCATAAAAAGTTAAAACTTACAAGGGCTAATTCCCTTTTTATAGACAGAAACAGTTGAGGTTGGCTCATTCTTTCCAAGGTTTCCATATCCTTGGGCAGCAGAAGAGGGCACTCCAACGCGTCGGCCAGGTGGTGGGCGTGGCCTTGTTAGATTGCCCTAATACTAGACTGGCAAGAAATTGGTGCACCGTCCAGTTTTAAGTCAGGAGACCAGGTAGCCGGTGCTCCGCGCACTTCGGCCATATCTCTGATCTCCCCACTCTCAACTGAACGAGCCCGACCTTTGCCCTTGTCCAGCTTCTGCTGCTGAGCTGGCTGCGGCTGTTGTCGTGGCCTTTTTTGTTTTTCGCCAGCAGTCTCCTCGGCCTCCCCCTTTCTTTTCTTTTTAGGCTCCTCAGCTGGAAGTTTGGGTTCGGCTGGAGGAGGGGGAGGTGGCAAAGATGGAAGAGCTTGGGACCCTTCTGCCCTCTTCTGAGCAACTTTCTCGCCTCTCTTGGTTAGAAGGCCTTGAAGCTTGTCCATGTCCTCCTCGGAGTCGTCTTCTGGGTGGGCAACAATGAACCCTGCAATTCTGGAGGCCTCGGTGGGCTCTTCTTCCTCGTCAGAAAGTACGACGAATTGGTTTCCTCGGGGTCCTTCGACGTCCTCGAGCTGAAACTTATCTATTTCGTCGTCTAATGTGTGCGAAGAGGACACTTGCTCCTCCGAGACAGCAGTCGCTTGGGAGTGTGTTGAGAGGGGGATCGCCACAATTGGACGACTGTATAGAATGGTGTTGGGGTCGTCGGGGATTTCCTGGTCGGCAAGAAATCGTTGTCTTGCTACGTGTATTCTCTTACGCCTTCTATCCCCTGCTATGATGGTGTTCTCTATCTCCTGGAAGTCTGAGGATATTGGGTCGTAGCCTAGTATCAGGTGGGCCGCTCTGAGTTGCAAGTCTTCGCTCACGAACACCTCTGAGCGTAGCACTCGGTTCAGATCCACGACGTTACAATGACTCAAGCGGGGGCGAACGAGTTGTTTATCTGCAAAGAAAGACACCAAGGACAGACGAACATGATCAGACTTTTAAGACATGTGGTAAATCAAAATCAAACAGTTTATAAATGCAAATGACATTCTAAGATGCTTATATGGATTTATGGGGTGGGAAGTTAGATCCTAAGTCGCACCTGGATCTCCCCACTCAATTGGGCAGTGGGGGCCATCGTGCCAGTTGCCTGAGACAATGAGGTAGTCGTCCTTCATGCCTTTATTGGACTTGGGCAGACAGGAGATTAACCTAACTACGCTAGAGCGGGATTTGATGTAATAACCTTTATTGGTAAGTTTATGGCACTCGTACATAAAAACGACGTCGTGCCAGGTAAGGTTTAGACCCATCTGCTCGTTTAAAGCGTCGACGCTTCCTAGGACTCTAAAGACGTTGGGAGCACACTGGTCGGGGCACAACCGATGGTTGCAGAGGTATTCCTTGGTCACGCTCTTCATAGGGAGGGCTATCCCACCTTCTATGAAGGCAATCATGGGAATGATAACCTCTCCCGTTCTCCTAGACCCAGCCACGGCTTCCACCGGGCAGTATCTTAAACCTACGTCGCTGGGAATGTTATACTTAGCTCTGAAACCTTCCATCCCAGCGGCGGTGTCAACTAAACACTTAAATCTACCCATTAGGAAAGAACGAAAGACTAAATTTTAAGAGGGAGAATGGTTAAAATGGGAGCCGAGGACAATATCCGAGGAGAATGGAGTAAAGAAAAAGAATAGGAAACTTACAAGTTTGAAGTTGTGCGAGTTTCCACGGATTTCTGCAGAGAAAAAGGTGATTACTGATGTTTTGATGTGATTAGCCTCTGAAGAAATAAATGAAGGCGCAGGTTCCCAAAGCGTCACGACGTGCGGGAAGCGGCCTCGAAATTTTATTCGTCCCGCCCAAATTTTCAGGGGGTAACAAGGGCCGTTGGATGCTCATCTCACCGTTGAACGTGGGGGACAAAGTGTAACTTACGGTAATAAATGCGCGCGTTTTTGAAATTAAAACCCGCCAAATGTTATCGTCTGGAACGCGAAACGATCTCCACACGCATGGTTATTTACAAAACGTGTGGGGTAAGTCCTCGTTGGATCAAAACCCTATTTTTCTCCTCGGATGCTGAAAAATAGAGTTTTGAGGGGCTATTGTGGGGAGTAAAAGGACCCAAGCGGGCATTTGGGCCCTTGGGCTCTAGCAAGAAGGGCCGATCTGTTCTTGGGCTAAGAATTTGTTAGTACTGCGGATCGGCCCATACGCCGAGGGTTCGAGGACACATCCGAGGGTGAGTTTCTCCTCGGACAGACCCAAGAAAACTTGTAGATTCAGTACGAAGGTCAAGGTAGAACTCTGGAAAGACTGTTGGTTAAAAGGGGGAAGCCCTGAACCTTCTGGATACACCGATGTTAGAAAAATATCATGAGCCAAGGCTGCTACCTCCACATTAAAGACTCTGCACCTACCTCCCTGGCCGCATTAATGGGGAAGTGACCCTTGAATAGTAGAGCTGAAACTTTTGGTCACTATTCAAAGGCACTAAGAGAAAAAATATCTAGGGGGAGGGGGTTTAAGCAACACGTGGATAAAGTGTCAGGAAAGGAAGTATTTAAGGGGGTGAAGGCCAAAGAAAAGGGGGCGGTCTGTAACTAAGAAAGAAATTAAGAATTGTAATCTTTAAGAAAGAAAGAGAAATAATACAGAAATAATCCTCGGCTCACGTCCGAGGAGGTCCACCTGCAATTATCATTCATTGTTTACAAGTGTTTGCACCCTATAGCCTGTTATCAAGTTCTCAGTATCTTTAATCTAGATTTCAAGCCCACACTCTACAAATTTCATTGTTTAAGGCTCATTGGGCCTGAGCCCATAATAATCTTTGGGTCCAGGTGCAATTGTGCACTTACAATACTAATAGAAATAAATTGAAAGTATTATTTTCGCGTCAATTTGTTTAGTTTTTCCATTTTATCGAAGTTATATTTTTCTTTGTCATATCCATTAATTCATCATTTTTGTTATTATTATTATTATTATTATTATTATTATTATTATTATTATTATTATTAATTAATTAATTATTTTGGAATTAGGTATATACCAAACAAGATATGATAATATAATCTTTGTTTATATAAGAAAATTTAAGGTGGCCTCTAACTTAAGAGAAAGTTTTTTTTTTTAAAGGAGGAATTTGAACTTTAGATGTCTGCTTCGAGCTAGTTGAGTTACGTACAAAACTCTTGACATTATTAAAGTTTGAAGTCAAGAAAATTGATTTATAATTTAATACATAGTCAATTATAAATTGTCAAGTTACATTTTCATAAGTAATAAAGTTGAAATGATTAAAAAAAATTTTATTTTTTTCCTTTAATTTCTTTTATTTATATTTTGTTAACACATAATAGATACTAATTTTATTTTTATGTATTAATTTAGTCTTGAATGTTTATAATAATTTTTTTTCTTATATAGTAAAAAGTACTTTGATCCCCTAAGAAGAAATTATGTTTGCATCCCTCCGCATAGTTAAGGTTGATTGGCCTGATCGGGGCACGTCCAAATACCTAGCCATAGATGCAAGCGTTCGGTGCTAGTGGTACAACGAGACAAGGGACCTCCTATTAAAGCGAAAAGTGGACCATACCCAAATAAAAAAAGAATTATTTGGATTACAACTTACAACTAATCTCATTTTGCGTAGGCCATTGATCCAAAATTTTGGTTAATTTTTATCTATTGAAAGTTTAAATAAACCCTTGAAGATTAGTTCGCATGCACGTGATAATAACATGTTATCATTATAATAAGGTAGGCATCTTGTCCAATCTTTGAAACATCGTATTAAAAAAGGTTAAAATATCCACATATCCTAATTGAAGAAAATTAACAACATGCATAAGCTTGCGTTACAACTAATATGATGTTTAGTCAAGGAAGACTTGATCTGCATGAGTTAGGTAGGGCTTGATATTCATGTCAATTTTTTAGTATACTCAACCCTCAGATCCGATCGTGATTGAATTTTTATGATCATGATTAGGACAACGTGTGGTAACTAGCGCAAATCATAAGCACAACTTCATTCTTTTTTGGGTAAGTTTTCAACACTAAACCAGTCCATGTAGATGTAGTAGGGTAAATGAGTAATTAAACAAATGTTGCACCTTATCTAAAGAGTTTTGGTGAGTAAATGATATCCTATTTAGAAGAAACACAAAGACCGGGTCTACTACTCTTCTATACTAGACTCGTTCTATATTGACTCGTTAGAATTATAACACATGTTTATTTTATTGTTACAAATTCAACAATAGTAGACCCAAATCAAGTCTTAAGAAAACAAAGGAAAAGAAAAAATGAGTAAGATTTGAACTACAATTTTCACTCAAAACATGAGTTGCCTCCATGATCATTTGAATACCGAAATGAAAATAGCCCTTTATATATGCACCGTCAAATGTGCGTTTTGGTACGTACAATCCGCACCGACATTAATGTCTTCTATTAGAGGATGATGATTAGGGGAGATTGATGAAGTCGTAGAATCAAAAATAAATTGAGAGAGAGAGAGAGAGAGAGAGAGGATATAATTATCTCTGAGGACGACAAAGAATCTGCTTTTTTCTATAAATTGGGGTTGGTGGGGAACTTATAATTTCCTGCTCAGCTAGCAGGAGAGCACGTGCTAAATAGGATTTTTCATGAAAGGGGAAAATATTCAAGATATTATCATTATCACATATTCACATTGTTCCTTAACTTAGTCTCCTGAAATTGCAAAATTCATTTTTGTTTTCTTTCTTGTAACACGTACTATAAGCATACCTAAAATATGTGATTTCTGTCACACAAACATATATAGATATGTATCGCTGAAATTCGAAATAGTAATGATACGGACACAGTTTTTCGTTTTAATGTGAGTAGTGAATACAAATAACACTTATAATAATAATAATAATAATAATAATAATAATAGGCCAATCACAAATATAAAACAGTGGGCGGTCCAATCACAATTATAATAGCCCAATCACAATTATAAGGATAGAAATGGCATCGCCTACTGGGCCAAATCGGCCCAATACCATCATTTTAAAAAAAATTTAGGCAAAAAACACTGTTTCGGAAGTAATTGGGGAAATACCACTTTTTTCAGTACTCGAGCTCACCAAACTCGAGTACTAGATTTTACACTTCCACCGTGGCATGCCAGCATGGAATTTCTATTAAAAAAAAAATTCACCTAGTACTTGAGTTTGGCGAACTCGAGTACTGTAATCTGGTACCCGAGTCCACTAAACTCGGTTACCAATCTGGATTGTCCGCCAGCTTGTGATGGGATAATCCAGATTGATACTCGAGCTTCATCTACTCGAGTACTTTGAAAAGTACCTGAGTTCTTGAAACTCGAGTACCAATCTGGATTTGCCCGAATTTGTTGAGTAATGCCGATTAATACTCAAGTTTCACGGAACTGTCACCATCAACTTGATTTTTTACAGTATTCTCAGTAAGCTCCTGCTCCTTTATATTCTCATTATTTGCACCTGACATTTTCTGCTTTTGGCACCGGTGAGGAATGTAACTATGAACAACCGATTTGATATCTATCACAAATGAAAAAACTAGATTTTAAACTTCTCAACAAGTGCAGGCATTTGAATGCCATGTCCAAACAAAAGAGAGAAATTTCACGGCAATTACATTACAAAAGGAATGAGCCCATTCATTGTTGCCAATCAACATAACAAACTAGCAAAATATATGCAATATTCCTGCCAAATTACCCAGATAAAGCCACAGAATGTGATATAACTATGACTTTGTTCCTTAGCGTCTGACATCTCAGCATCCTCATAAAAGTAAATAAATAAACTTTAAACAAGCTTCTTAAATTGAAAAATGGGAATTTTGTATTTCGTACGGCTTTATCGATATAATAACATAATTACACAACACTCAAAATGTTGAGCTCCACTTTAGCCATTCAACTCTAATTCTCAGCATCCCAACTATTTTCCCCTTTCAAGCTTAATGGCAATACACAACAAGAATGATTACTTCCGTTTATGTTCCGACTACTAATCACAACCGTTCCCCGATCGCCTCCTGAAAAAGTAAGTCTCAAATCAGTGTTGAATTGAGCATGTCTTTACTTAACAAGTACCTCAAGATGTTAAAAAAAAAACATTAAAAAAGAATGAAAAGTGGCACAATGATTTTCAGAATCATGTCTGCAAAAACATTAGGCAAGGATAAGATGTGGCTTTTAAGTACCTCAAGTCTTCATGTTGCTTTTAAGGAATTTCATGCCCATCTCAAGTTTTTGTTAGACCCAAGTTGTGGACTCATGTCAATATCTTGATAGATATACAGGAAGTTTTATTTAAGAGACAAAGCTGCAGTTAAGGGTATACACATGATGAGAGCAGAACCACCTTGGGGTGGTTCAAAGCTTGAAACAAAATTAATATTGTATACAGCATGGATAGGTTACCCCATCAGCAGCTCCCAAACTAATCACACCATACTGGATGCTTAACCCTTGCCGTAAATTAAATGTGTTGCATTATAGACACAAGACGCCACAGAACAGACACATTAAAGGTTTTAACAAAGTCTTTTCAAAATCAGGATTTGAACTTCTACCTTAAATGATTGGAAAGACTGAAATAAAGGTCTAATTACTCACCTCCTCACGTTCTGCTTCGATTTCCTCATATGTCAAAGCCTGCTTCTTCACAATATTGTCTCTTGTTCGTGCAATTGTCTATGGAAGATCACAAAAGAAAAAAAAAATCACACATGTAGTTGTTAGAACTATACATTATAGTTAAAATATAAATAAGAACTTTTGTATGCATGTATCTAAATGCCCCCAAACATAAAAGAGTAATTCAATTACGCACAATGGGTACAAACATAAGGTAAGATTAGATGAGGATGGAACACAGGCTAACCTCATCCAGTAAGTCACATAATTATTGCATTTTGGCTTCCATTAGGGCAATTTCTTTTGAATTCTCGTCTTGTTGCAGAGCTGCAGTAGTCCCATTTTGTTGAAAAACACGTGAACCTTTGGCAAAATGTTTCTTGTCCAACTTCTCAAGTGGTGTGTTCTGCACAACAGGTATAAGGGGGATTGAAAACTAAGTCAAATTAAAAAATTGACATATAAATAAAGTTAGAAGAAAGTGAGTTGAACATCATATAAAATCAGAATTCAGGAATCAAGGTCACTCCCAACCAATAAGCTATAGCTCCTCCCATTATGATGGAAGATGCGGTTGTGGGCTCAAGACCCACTGGGTGTGTGTGAAACTTACCAATAAAAAAAAAAGGCCACTCCCAACCAAACAAGACAGTGCGTAAAGATGGATTCAGAACACAAATTATCCACCTTTTATAAAAAGGCTAAAGAATAATGGCTACTTATTGAAACTCTAATACTTGAAAATTGAACAATATTTTATTACCTTCCAAGGCCTCTCAACTCATAAGGTTAAGCAAGCAGTCATTCTAATCCTCTAGCCAATTTCATTCAATATCATCCCTATCAGAAAGAGCATATAATTACAGGATATCTAGTAGTTCCAACACACAACTATTGCATATTCAATTTAAAGCATGTTCACCATTAACGATAACACAATTTAAAGAAAAAAAAAAGGTTTCCTTCCTAAACAGCAGATCCAAATTAACAGTAATCACAAAAACTAAAAGTTGGAAAAGGTGATAATAATTTTAAGAACTGACTAGTTATTTGACTAAAATTTAATTAGAAAGTAATGCACATACAATAATATACATTCACATCTTAGAATTTTTGCTAACTAACACCTTATATCTTTTACTAGGGGGGGAAATGATTCACAATTACTTTTGTAAGGAAAAGCCTTACTGCACGCTGCTGAACAGTGCCACCCGTCTTTAGTCCTAATGCAGCCAATGCCTGCCAGGCAACAACACAGAGATCAATTAAGTAAAATGGATCTAAAAAAGACGGGGAAATATGTATTTAACATAAATATATTGAAACTTGTTAAAAGCAACAATGAATTGTTGGAAACATTTGAATCGAGGAAAAAAAAAAGAAAAAAAGAGAGAGATTCTAACTAATTGTGGACACTTCTAATAAATTTCAATTTTCATTAAAAATTACTGAAATTGCATTGATTCATATTATCACAATAAGCCTCAAAAACCAGAGAAACAGATTTAGAAGCCTTAACGCATGATATATTGAGAATATTTCCTTTATCCTTGAAACTTACCAACTCCGTACTGAGTGCATCTGAAAACTTCCAGCAAACATGATTAGGTAACATGTGGAAGAAATATATGTTATGCCATAGGAGTCTTCATGAATACCCTTCCATGATCATGTTTACTTTTTACTCTCAAATTTAGTAACTCAGTTAAAATGAACAACAAACACTAGTAAAAAAAAATAATAATAATAATTAACAATCAACATAAGAAGATGAGGATGTAAGAACTAAGAGCATTGACAGCAACAAGAACAACTGTGATTATAATTACAACATCAACAAATTAATTAGGTTCTTGAAAATGTTGTTCTCAAATCTACTGCAGATTAATTTATTTGTATACAGCACCAAAAATTAAAGTGAAGACACGCGTTGTTAATGATCAAGTAAAAAGAAATACTCATTTTGCCAAAATGTATAGGAAAGTGAAGCAACTGCAACTGCAACACCAATAACCAAATAATCATAAAATATTAACCAAACTCGAGCCAAGAGTGTTACTTGCTAAATTCAATTCATGAATTGCATTGGGCATTGCTTCAAACAATGGCGGTAGGCTTCTGAATTGTGTCAGCAAGACCTGAAAAACAAAGAACAACAATATGACTAAATCTTTGGCCTTCAGCTCAACGCATTCGCTCACATAAATCACATTCAAAAGCTTTCCACAATCTCAAAACAAAGGCCTATTAGCCCCCCACCCATCAAGCACTCTACCAATAAGACAAAATTCCACACCTAAAACAAGTTGCCACAATACTTATTATCATCTCACAAAAAAATTTCTCAATGCCTCAACCCCCACTCAAACAACCATAAAACTTTGAAGAAAAAGTTCATATAAAATCCGAAATCCGAAATCCGAAATCCCTAATCCATTGTTAACAACTCCAACAAACAAGTTACAAAGAGTTTTTTTTCATACAATAGCAAAGCAAAGTACCAAAAGATCTTTCCTTTTCTAACCCTAAAGTAAAACCCATATTAAATCTCAAAACCCAAATCTTCTTTTTGACGATTTCAGATACAGATTTAGCAAAAGCCCAGTATCAATTGCAACCCTTATGCCCCCAAAAACACTAAAAAAAAAAAATTGTGATTTATAGTAAGAACAACACAAACCCAGAAAATATTTCGTGGGAAATTTTACATTGAAGAAAAGATGCATGTACACATCGAGTAGTTAAAAAATGTTTGTACTCTGCACGTTCAAGAATTAGAAGGATGCCACAGTTCAAACTTACCGTACCTAGTCTGCGAGACCACCACTCGTCGAGGCCTCGTTCCGCTTAGGGCATGTTCTTCGGTTATGCCCCTCTTGGTCACACAACCCGCATTGCACCTTCCTCCCCCCCTCCTTCCATGGTGTGGTTCTAGGCCGTTTCCCGCCCTCGTCCATCTCATTCCTAATTCGTGTTGAGACAGGGCGACCTTTCTCTCGAATCAATTGGGGGTTAGGAAGGACCCTTCGAGTTTCTTTAGGATCTGGCCATGATAATCTATCTTTCAAGATAGGGAAAACAGGAGCTTAGCTCCGAAATAGTGCGTCCACGCTATAGCATTGGTCAATGTACTGCTCTGCATCATGTCGATACCTAATACAAACTGCAATGACATGTGAACATGGTATCTTATACAATTTCCATTTCTGACATGTGCAAGTTCTTTGCAACAAATTAACTCCATGTGTGTGATCCCCATGTCCAGCAGTCCCTGGATTATGTGGTGTATCTACTTGATATGATTGTTGTTGCGCACTCAATCTCGTCACCCTGTGATGCTCCGCCTTCTCCTTATTTCTCATGAAGATATCCAAGGCATATTTACACCATTTTTTTCCTGAATTCAACTGTTCTATGCTCTTGTTGCGACGATCATCGAAATAAGCATTCAGTTTGAACCATGTGTATTTCACCATTGTTGTAATGGGCAGGCTATGAGTACCCTTTAGAACACCATTGAAGCACTCGGAGACGTTTGTAGTCATCGCCCCATAACGGTAACCCTCGTCAAAAGTTAGAGCTCATTTCTCTTTGGGCATATCCTTCAGATATTGGTGCACATCCCGGTTCACATTCTCAATTAAATCGAAGGTGGCATTGAACTTTCGCTCCTGGGTTGCACTTGCTGCCCTCCATACTAGATTCTTTAAAATTTCATTATTCCATCTAGTGTTGACGTTACTGCATAGATGACGAAGGCAGTAATGATGTTCTGTCATGGGAGGCTACAAAAAGTCTCGATTAGTGTCTCTGAAGATAGCTTGTATCCCAGGGTGTCTGTCAGATATGACACACAGGTGTCTCCGGTCAGTAACATACCTTCTTATACAAGCCAAGAACCAACCCCAAGTCTCTGTGCTCTCACTCTCGACAACGGCAAAGGCTAGTGGATAAATCTTATTATTAGCATCTGTCGCCATTGCAATCATCAATTTCCCTTTATATTTTCCATAGAGGTGGGTTGCATCAATGCTAATCACAGGCCTACAGTTCTTGAACCCAATAATACATGGACGAAACGCCCAAAATACGGACTTGAATGTACAGGTTCCCGGTTCATAATTATCGTCCACGTTTAACTTATACTTTGTACCCGGACTTGCATCCTTAAGTCCTACCAAAAAACGCGGCAACTCTGCATAAGACTCCTTAAAATCCCCGTATATAGCTGCAACGGCCTTTTGTTTGGCATCCCAAACCTTGTATTTGAACCATAATGATTATGTTAGAAATGAATACAAGTCAAATAATTATAGTTGAAGAAAACAAATCAAGACTTGTAAGGCTATAAGATGAAGATAATATTTCTTTCTCTTTATTCCTTTTTTGTTTCAATTCAATTTCATTTTTCATAACATCAGGTTTTCATGAGTTTTGGGAATTACAATCATGCTTATACTTCCATGTATTGAAAAAAGAATGCAAGTTAAAGAATACCTTGTAGTGAGATACTTCGTGTTTTAAGTCTGCCAAAGCAACGTGACGTAAGTTCTTTATCTTATACGCGGGGTCTTCTCGTATATAGCGCTCAAGTACGTATGCTAGGAACACCGAATCAATCATCCGTCCATCATGAGCATTCTGAATTTTGTCGCACGTGTGAGGGCCCTTGCATTTTGCGATCTTCCAGACATTGTCTCCCTTGCAACAGATCGCACGGACTGACCATGGACAGGAATCATCCTCACAACTCACCATAAGCCTCTCTGAGTCTGAATGCTCAGTTTTAAACCTAAAATTCTCTCGCAGTGCGTACCAAGTCAATGCATGTCGCACATCGAATTTAGTCGCGAATACCATTCCTTTCATTGGCTGCTCCCCAGGCGTCCAACTTGATACTTCTGCTTGCATAACCGGTGATGGATCAAACATATTATCCCAAGTGTTTTTGGTGAACCATTCCGGCGTAGGATCGGGACCAGGGCATGTGTCTCTATTCTCTTCTACAACCACATCCTTGATATGATCAACATCACCATGTTCACCCATGGTTTCTAGAAGCTCCTCAAACTCATCCCTAGTAACATCAATATGGGTTGCATCGTCACCAAGTCCGTGATCATCTTCGGGTTCAGATATGCCCCCATGCAGCTCATCATGAGATAAATGCTCTCCTGCATGCACTTCCTGGGGCCCTTGCTCCTCCTCAATGTGTGAAGCATGGGGAAATGTTTGCCACGGTTCAGTACCATACTCATCTCCTGTGTTTTCTGTACACCCTTGATAAGATTGTAATGGTATTGACTCAATGTGCTCATCTACAGTTCCATCTAAAACAGTGTGTTGTGAACCCTCCCCGGCCTCTACTATGGTGGGCTCAACAGTGACATAGAGATCCGAAGCAAAAAATCCTTTCACCACCATTTGCTCAACAATTTCCCACATTATCTTCACTTGGGCGCCACTCGATAACTGTAGTGAATTGTAGAAAACATGGGTGTCTAGAACCCGTTGAGGTGCTCGATACACGATGGAAATGTTATGCCTAGAGTGGTCTAACCTCATCACCTTCAATATTCTTCGTTGCAATTTCATAAGGCCTATCCCACGCTTCACCCTAACACAATTTTGCTTTTGGTTCGAGCCTTGGTATGACAACCCATGCAAGTCATGATAATACATCTCTCCATCGTAGTATACATAGAAAAAGTGAAAATCCATCACTGACCTGTTGGCATCAATATAAAAGTTGTCATAATGTATAACCACTTGCAACTGATCTTGCGTATGATAAAAACAATTTATATTCAAACTCAATTATAGACATGTAAATAATTGAATATTTGACAAATATAAAAACAATTAATAGTATATCGAGTTCTGCGTTCTAGTTAACTCAATTTATAAATTTCTCTCATAAAAAAAATTATAAAATCTCTTATTGTCAAAGTCACATGGTTTTTAAAATCAAATCACGTCTAAAAAAAATTATTAGTGTTTTGACATAATTAAGAACCATAATCAGACTGACAATTCAAATACAATCATATTTACATTTTAAATGAGAAAAAAATAATAATAATAAAGTCAAGTTAAAACAACATTGTGTTATGCGTTATTATTACCATATAACTAGGGCGATGGACTACCATAGAAACTGACATATTACTGCAATATGACTGTAGCAAAATAGACTATGCATTACTCTTAAAAGGATCCGGTTTACTACTGTTGGTGTGCATTGGCTATGGTTAAGTTTTTTTTTTTTTTTACATATATAGTTGATGATTTATGTATTTGAATCTTATATATTTTTATTTGAAATAAAAAAATGCAACAATAAATTAAGTTACAAGATTCTTAGCAAGTTAAATTTTTTATTACAATAGATTAGTTATTAAACTCTTTTGGTGAACATAAGGACATTGACACAAAGCTAGGATAGTTTGATGATACTTTTTTTTATTCGAATAATGGAGGTTTGAACTTTGAAATATTACTATTCAAAGACATCAAAGACTTGTGGATTTTATACGTCGAATAATATGTACAAAAGATGAATGTGTTCATGAGTTCATTAAAGACTCGTGGATTTTATTAAAGATGAGTACAATTGCAAAAAAAACACAAACCAATTACAGAGAATAATTTAAAAAAAAAAAACTTTTGGCATTGTAGTTACAGTGCCAGTTGAATAAACAAAAGGATTGAATAAACTGGAAAAAAAAGTGACTAACTAAACCAAAACACTATTGTAGCTACAGTGCTGCACAGTGCAAAAATATTGGATGTACAGTGCCAAGACACTGTGCGCGCATTCGCGCTTTTATTATAAATAAGTAATTTTCAGCTCGACTTATTACATGTGTATAAGCCTAGGTTGGATTGTCGAAGGGTTGTGCATATATATTTCATGCTTTTTAAAATTTTAGGGTTCGTTTGGTAATGCTGTTCTAGTAACGTTATTTGTATTTTTTGGAAATACAGGTGGATGAAAAAATGTATAGAAATACGTGTAATGTTGTTTCAAAATTGAAAATTGTTGCTTAAAATTCTATACCAAACGGCCAAGTTTTTATAAACTATTTAAGTACTTTTAAATAGTTAAATAAATATTTACCATTCATATAATTTGCCTAAATTATATTTCAAAATTTCAAATTTGTGAAAATTAATGATTAAGATACCAAACTTAATCAAACTAAAAATGAAAATAATATTATAAAATAAATTTGTATATATGGTGGGTGGAGTTTTTTGCCCACGTGGTTGAAAAAAACTATTACTTTGAATTTGACCCAACTCAAATCCAATCCAACAATGAAAAATTATTCCAATCATCAAGTTAGTGGGCTGGCCACACATTTTTTCCACGGAGAGTTCCCAAAAACATCTATTACATTCACAAGAAATTACACAACTTTTTCACATGTGTTGAGTTTGTATATTTTTGCAAATACTCGTATACACTGACTACTTATATCACTTCTTTATTTATTATTAACCACATTTTTAAATTTCCAAATTTTTGAAACTTCAATACAAAGGTGTGAATATCAGCAGTTGTACATAGTTATTATTGAAATATTAGGGAGTACAAAAAACTCCTCATGCATGGAGTATAAAAACACCACATGCGTAACAATCTGATACAAAGCACATACAAACACAATTTCAAACTAAGCACTTAGCTATTACCTCTATGTTCTGGTCACAACAGGGTTGACCCAAAGGATAAATGGACAGCACGTTGGTCTTGCAAACTCAAGGACCTGCAGATGGTGACCCAACTACCAGTAGCTTCTGTGTCCACGTAGCGCTCTGACTCGTCACGTGGAGTTGGGAAGATGGACGCAAGTAGAGTTCAGAAGATGCTTAACCAAAAATAGGTGAAAGGTGATGGGGTTAGTATTCTGAAGAGGTACTCGAGTTTAGAGAACTCGAGTACCATTCATTATGCATTTATGTGGTGGTTGCCGTCAAGAAAGTCGGTGTGTGCAATAAGTATGGAACTTATTACTCGAGTTTGACGGACTCGAGTACCGTGTTAGGAAGTACCCGAGTCCAAGAAACTCGAGTATGACTCGGGTATAATATAGTAATCATACAAATTAGTACTCGAGCTTAAGGGACTCGAGTACTGTTGTGAATAGGTACTCGAGTTTCGGGAACTTGAGTACCATTCATTATGCATTTATGTGGTGGTTACCGCCAGGGAAGTCGGTGTGTGCAATAAGTATGGAACTTATTACTCAAGTTTGTAGGACTCGAGTACCTTGTTAGGAAGTACCCGAGTCCAGGAAACTCGAGTATGACTCGGGTATAATATAGTAATCATACAGACTAGTACTCGAGCTTAAAGGACTCGAGTACTATTAGATGTACGCGAGTCCAGTAAGCTCGAGTATTGCTCGGGTAACTTACTCTACTCGAGTAATACGTATGGAGCGTATTACTCGAGTACTGTGTATATCGTTACCCGAGTCCAATAAACTCGAGTATGGAAATATACCAATCATTCTTGTAAGATTCAACTTATTTATCAAAGAATGTTGTGATTTTTTTTATAAATTTTTTGGAAATTGTGTATACTTTCTTTAAAATTTTTATATTAGGAGTGTTTCACATCAGCTTCAGCTTTTAGCTTTTAGTTTTTATATAACTTTTTTAAGGTACAAGTACTTTCAACAAAAATTTTTTTTTTGCCCCTGCCCTGAACTAACAGCCTTTCTGCCTCTAATTATGGCCATTCCTGTATGGTTTGGCCTTGGCACAATCTTGAGTTATCTGAAATTGTACAATCCAGGCAATGACTGAGGATAACAAAACTAGATGAGTGGAAAAGGAATACACAACAACTGCTTTCAGTACTTGTTGAGTAACAAAATAATACATATTCATCCAAAATAACAAAGAGTAGTAAGAGAATCAATTGAATAAATCACGAACAATCCACCATCAAAAAGGCTTAGTGGGTATAAATCAATGAATACATCACAAAAAATGGTGATTTGGATCATTCTTCAATTGAGATTCTATTGGAAATTTTCTTTTAAAACAAAATCCTATATCATGAGCCTCTGTAGCAACCTCTCTTGTACAAAACAAGGAATATCCCCCATCCTCACCCAAATGGAAATGGGTTGGAACATTCTGTTCCAACTATGGCATAGTGTCTGCCCCCACATTATCTGTATAGTCTAATCTCTATAATTTCTCAGCCCATAATCGTATGGCAGTTCTCAAAGGAATGGATAACACAGTCAAAGACGATAAGGTAAATAAACAAATACGAAATGGGACACAATAATAAATATTTACAAAATGAAAACATTGTGCATATATTAGAGAACTGAAATATCTTGTACAACTAAAAAACGAAATCAACAAGACAATTTTTTTAAAGTTTTTTAAGGGTCTTTTTTTTTAAAATACTAAATTCATTCATACAATACAACATACAAAGAGCTGCAAGGTTAAGACTAACAGTTTAAACGATAGGATCATAGTCACTTTTTGCCATTTTTGCTAACTAGTGAAGATATGGGGCTTGGTACTGGTAGCCATTTCCAAAGTAGTTGCCATGACTAGGAGATAGGGTGTAAGTAGCAGAACCCATTAGGGGAGGGAAATGGTTGTCAGCAGGTCCAGGGTAAACATAGGGTCTATCATACACGTACTGAGGATACTTATCAGCGACTCGGGGGTAGAAAGTCTTGTCAGTAGCAACGTTAGTGACACAAGGCCCATATTTTACACTGTTAGCACGGGGTCTCTTTGGTTGAGGCTTTGCAGCTTCAGTTGCCTTCTTCTTATCTGCCTTAGCCTTTTCTAACTAGAGGACGCGTTTTTAGAGTGGGTCCACCGGATATTGCTCCTCAAGTTTATGCTCTTCAATGCACCTAAGCACAGCCTTTAGGGCACTCAGCTCTCTGTCGTTAACCTCATTCTGAAACAAGAGCAAATTTGTTAGGCATTTAAAAACGCAACCATACAGGAAAACTCAGAGATTGGCAAACCCCATTGCACATCAGCAATAGCCCACATTTTGATGAGATTGTCCATCATAATGATAATGTGGATTGTGGATCCCTAAGGGAAAAAAAAATGCAACAAACACGCATAGACAGGCACTAAGAGAGTACTGTTCAGGCATCTAATCAAACAGCCAAATGTTGAACCATGGGCAAATGGTAAATCAGTTTAAGAAACACTTGGCAGCCCAGGGGAAAGAAATCCTGGTAACAGCTCAAGCATAACCCAGACGGAATGTGGTGCCTAACCAAAGAAGTTGCTGACACGGAGAGCAATATAGTTTACTCTCAATTTTGAAAAGTCATGGCTAACCAAAGAAGTTGCTGACACAGAAAGAAAGAAATTTTACCCTCAATGCTGGAATCGAAGCCCTCATTTCCATTGGCAATTTTAAGAGTGATGCTAAGCCAGTTTACCCTCAATTAATGAAGTGAAATCAAGTTGTGAAAACATTCAAACATAAAATAACTAAACTTGTCACACAGAATTTAAAACCCATTCAAGGTGTTGGTCACTAATTCACCACCAAATCACCCAGATAGAGCCTGAAATAAAAAATGCTATTGAAGTTAAAAGGCAGCACACAATCAGATTAAATAGGTGGTGATGGGGATCCAAAACATGTAGGGTGCTTGTCTTTGAGTAGTAAGGAAGCCAGAATAAGATTTGATGTTTAAGAACACATCTAGCAATCAACTGATCCAACCACTTGAATCACATGAAAGTATTGTAAAGCCAATCCAACCAGCAAGACCAGTCTCGTTCAGATAGCACCTCAAACATGCTTAAATGTGCTAGTGCATTAGTGTGTCTATCATAATCTTAAACAAGTTTATACCATACAACTATTTCTACCCAATTATAATATAATGCAAAAGTCAGCAATACATCTTTTATTCAGTTGCAACTGACAAGCTCAATAATATACCTAATAACCGTTCTGCAGGAGCTACCACCAGAATCCATATCAGTGAGTCGGCTCACTAGTTAGAATTATCAAAACGGAAGTTTCAAAATAAATTTGTTTAATATAGTGTACAGTGATGAAAATACTTGGGCTGTAGGAGATGTGTATCCAGATTTTACAGGTGAAGATGCTTTTCTAGCCTCCTTTAAGTAGGATTTCAGTAAAGGCATAGGAGAGAACTGCCCAGTCAGTTCAAATGCAAAACCCAAGTTAACAACATCAATTTGCCTTCCACTAATTACCAAAACCTCAATTACACCTGTAGAACCCAGGAAAAACACAATTAACAATAAATAAATAAAATTGATACAAAATTGGTTGACAAAGTTAAAGCAATTGACCTTATCAACCTATATTTTGGTTCATCCAACGTGTCAGAGCCTAACTACATTAGCTAAGCAGAGGCCAGGAAATTGGAAGTTGTATCATGGAAGAATGAGCATATTAACGATACAACTTCCAATTAGTTCAAATTAAAAAAAAGAAAATAGCATTCAGAACATGATGCTATTTAAGACATGGCGGTCGTCCCAAAAAGCATAGGCTTATATGGACATTTAGACCGTATAAGATGATATGACATCAATGAAGGAAAATGCCAAAGGTTCTAAGTCCTGGACCTTAAATAACTAGTTACTTTATTGTTTTTTTTTTGGTATCAGAACAATGTTTGAGAAACAACAAAGTACAGATCGGTACATGGAAACACACACGCAAAAAGCATAGGCTAATAAAAACATAAGGAAACCAAAAGATTTTTAGTTCTTTGGGCAGTTAAGGAGACTAGATTTAAGGTCAGTAAATTTCATTTAATAAAGTCATATTTGTCAGGCTTAAGAAAAGGGTTTCATCCATTTCTGCAACCAACAAAACAACAAAACAAATTACCTTGACCTCCATTTCTGCAACCAACAAAACAAATTAACCACAAATATGATGAAAAACCATAAATTTGGATAGAATTAACAAAATCATATATCTTGATAGCCGCAATATGACAACCACACATACCATTTAAGCACTCTGCAACACCATCAACCAAGGCAGATGTGCTGACATCCATTTCTCTGTCTACCAAGCAATTCAATTTAAATGACCTCCCAACTAATAACTGGTTTCCCTTAAAATTTGTAGTCTTTTTGAAGCCAAAGCTTGGCAAGAAGTTCCTTGCAGTTAAATCCTGAGCAACCACCAATCAGAATTAGAATCAAAACAAAAAAGACCTTCCTGAAAATGAAAGAAAACAACATAGAGTAATGCCAAAAAATTAATAATAATACCAACCTTTTCTTCTCTATTTTTTTATTTTTCAAAAACTAATTCTAAATAATTTTACAGTTAAAGTTTTCTCCATTTCCAGAACCAAAATAATAAAACCTCCAAACATTTTTGCTGTTTTCTTTGTCAACATTTTCTCTACAACCAAAGGGAACAATCACCCAGAATAGTGATTACAAAGAATTTGTAATATATAAAAAATGCAACTTCAATAAACAAAATAATGCATTCGTCTCCAACTGAGCATGGATTTTATAGTGTAACACTCCCCCCCCCCCCTAAAAAAAATTCAAAAGTGTTTATGGATTTGCTTTCCCACACATTCTCAACAACCAAAGAGAACATCCATTCTTCCATTAAAGTAAAATAACAATCAACAATCAGAATCATAAAGCATGAAACCCTAACCCTCCATTCATCCACCTAAAAAGAAAAATACAAATAAAAATCAAAGTCTGACTGCTATTTCTCAGACCTCTTCATTTCCTCATATTAAACTTCCCAAACCAAGACAACCTCAGTACAAAAAATGGAAAGAAATAATATCCATTTTCTTTTATACATTTTTTTAGTGAACCAGACACAAAGTAATGTTGCACAAACAAGTTTTAAGAGAACCAACCGAACATGAATGATGTTTTAGTGTACACCCCAATTCTCGAAAATGTCAAAAAATTATCAGCTTTCCCACAATTTCTCAGCAACCAAACTGCCTTCTAATCAAAGAAAAACAACAAGAAATCATCATAATCAAAACGCATAAGAGTAAGACTTAGGTGAAACATATTAGGCTCCCAATTAAATTTAAACACATAACTGCATTGGATTTATTTTTTCTTGGAAAAGATAACACTTTTTGTGCTTCAATGGTCAATGCAACCACGCATTTAAATTCAATTCGTAAACTTAATGCACTGCACCCAAATAGCTGTATTTAAGTTTCGGCCGACGCATAAAACTCAAACAGAGAGTAAGACACAAAACAGGTTCTAAAATAGTACAATCAACAATCAAAACAATTATAAATATGGAACAAAAACCTCTAACCCTCTGCCTATCCATCTAAATAGCAATAAAAATAAATGAATAAAAGACGAAGCAATCAAATCAAATTCTGGCTACTATTCCTCAGTCCTCTTAGTTTCCTCATACTAAATTTTCGGGCATTTTCTCGGTAACCAAACATAGAGTAATGCACCAAAATAATGAGTAGGGAGGGGAAGCTTACGCATAAAATGCTGAAATCAGTGGCGCTAAAAAGCATGGGGTGAGAGAGAATGAAGAGGTGGAAGCCATGAAAATTGAAGAGGAGTTATGGGAGGGTTTTTATTTGTAATAAGTTATGGGGTTTGGGCTTTGGGTTTTGCTAATGTAAAGAGAAATGCTAGTTGTGTGTTTGAACTTTGAAGTTGGTAATGAATGTACAGAGTCGCCATTTTAAGGTTGGTACATCTAGAGACTAGGGCATGGTGAGTGTTACGTGTGAGGTTTTGTTTGGGTTTAGTGGGAAGACCACAATGTTTTGTGTCCCATGTGGGTGACACAAAACAAGACACAAGATTTTTCTCTTTTTCTTTGAGAGAAATTTTGTGCATCATGCTTGCATTTTCAGGAGATGGACCTGGCTGCATAGCTTTGATTTTATATTGAAATGATAAGTGCAGGGCAACTACCAACCTTATCCTGTTCTTGAAAATTGTCCGATGACTCGAGATCCATTTCAGCAAAGAATGCCTCCAATACAAAAGCAACAATTTGAAATTACATGAAAAACAAACTCTAAATTTAGTCTTCATTTGTTTGGGTAACTAATACACAATTGTGTTGAAAAGAGGAACACATAATGTCAACAGGAAATTATAAAGCAAACCTAAAGCAATACAATTCACAAAAATTACAACCTAAAATAAGTAGAATAAATAAACTCTACATTAGAACATGCTTCTAAAGTACCATACATTCGAGCCCATTTCAAACTACAACTACCTAAAAAATAATGATATCATATTGATAACTGAGAGCTCAATATCATTAAAATGTATAACTGTTTCTTTCTCTCAAAATTATCCACATCAAGCAAAGAGGCATTTTTTCCAAGTAGAGCTTCTTCATTTACTAAACAAATAAATTTAAAATTAAGACAACAATACCACAGCAGCAATGGCTTCTCATATTCCAAATTCCCGATAAGAAAAACTTTAAAATGTTAAAAGTAAGTCATTCTCAACAACCCTGTTTGGAGTTACATGTAAAATTTTTGGGATGGAATCGGGGCCCCTAACTTAGCCAAACCAAAACTGTTCTTTGTTATGGGCTGACCCTTGTGAAGTTACTATGCATGAATGCTTCATACATAAAGGTAATTACTGTCACTCTCTATGTTAAATTTTAGTCAATTACTGAAAATCTATTTCTTCAGCATCTTATTCAAGAAACAAAGTTGCTCTGCCTCATAAATTGCAAAACAATCAAATGGCAGGCAATTTACTTCTGCAACACATGGAGAAAGGGCCAATAAGCTTTAGCTCATATGGCACCTCCTTCTCCTATAGTGGGTTCAGACCACACTAAGTGCTTGTGTAACTTATTAATTTTAAAAAACATATAGGCAACATTGTTGGAAAAAAAAAATGGAGCAATAGTAAATAAAACTTACCAAATTTAAAAGCAGTAACACAGTTATTAAGTAGAAGCTGACAAAATAAGTGAGGCTCCATGCAGTTCCTGTTAATTCCTTGTAGCTCCGAAATGATGAATGGCAATTAAAAGAATGACTCAAAGTGTAGGTCACAATTACAGTTCAATTTTAATTAATTAAACCATATAAGTACTAGCACAGGATTAAGGAAGAACTGCTGATAACAACTTAAATATGCCTGAACCTCTTCTATAGTCCAAATATTAGTTGTATGCATTACATGCGGTTTACTGACATTTTAGATGTACAGATATTCTGTAGGGTGGAAAAAAAAATGCTTTAGTGCTAAGCTAGTAACTCTACTGAACCAAAAAAGGACTCAAGCCTTGATGCTGGGACAGACACAATGACGTGGATCATACCAATTAACTTGAACACTTTGAAGGAGAGGGAATTCTTGTCAGACACAACACTTCCCTATCATGGTTGCATGAACAGAAGTGTGCCCAAGAATATGGTTGCATTTCTGTGACTCATAAGAACCAATTGTCCGATGGAGTTTGGGTTGTGACAAGTTCCCACAAGGTTGTGTAGTGTTCTTCCTTGGTTTATTGACTCCATATTGCAGAAATAACAGCTGTGAGAAGCCAGTATTGCTGCCAGTGAAGATTCAGATTTCTGCAGAATTCATTGAATTGTGAAGCAGTAATTTTGAACAGTGAAATTGAGAAGTGAAAGAATGCAAATTAGATATATAACCAAGCAAACCATAAAATTCCAAACTCATAAATAATAAGAACTTAATAACTAATATTAAAGTTGAAACCTTCAAGACCCAAAAAACAACCTTAACTATGACAGCAATCACAGAATCTTTAACTTGAAACCAGACAGGTCCTCGGTACAATTGAATCATTTCTAAAGTTTCTGCCAAGGGGGTTGGGATTCATTGAACTAAATTATCACTATTAATTGTGGAAATGCATTCATTTCAATTCTAATGATTGATGTCATTGCTGGGAAAAGTGTATAGCAAGTCTTTTAGTTAAAAAATTATTTGACTGCACATACAGCTATATTCTTATATATTAGACAAAACATACAATCATATAAGGCAAAGTCAAACTCGAGTATCTGATTATTTGAAATAGAAGATTCAAGCAGATCATAAACAACAATATTCAAGGTTGGATTCTAAGACCTTTGACTGGTCTCACCCTTTGGTTCCACCAATGCGATTGACCATCGAAAATCATCCCCGTTTTCTTCTCCTCACTGGTTCCTTGACTGGTCTCACCTTGCCTGAAAAGAACACAAGCAAATACTCATATTCAAATCATTTAACCATAAAGAGATGCATATGTAATCGGTATAAGAGGGGGAGTACCATGTCCAGTCCCACAGTCAGGAGGATGTGTCCGTGTCCGTTGCGGCCTTCGCGGCCGATCCTCACTGTGTGAAGCCTCAGGTGGGGGGATGGGTATCTCTGTCTGGATGGCACCAGGGGTGGGCATGAATCTCATCTCATCTCTACCACATACATCTGCGGGGATAGTGCCAGTAGTCAGTGGGGAGAGGATGTGGGTGGGCAGGTATCATTGCGAACCATGGATGGGGACCGACATGTCTGGGCAAACGTATGGGATGAACCCGCATCATCATGTGCCATGGAGCCCATGTCATAACCAGTGTCCAAACACATCTCATTTGATGTCTGACTTGCCTCCTCCATCGTGTGGTCATGCACGGGTGTGTGACGCCCACCCGATGTGTGACGGCTCGCAGTTGTGGGACGCCGACTAGATGCATGGTCCTGACTAGATTGACGACCTCCATGCCCTCGATGTCCACCTGCTTGCCGACCACGGCCTACAGCCGGTTCACTTGTGTTGCCCACAGTGCGTGCATCGTCCAAGGTCAATCGACTGATCTCTTCAACAGATTGCAAGGCATTCATACAGTCGGTGTAGATCTCAGACCCTGGTTCGAACTTCGCCATAATCCTCAACTGTGATTCAACCTGTCACAAGTATACAAGAGTAGTGTTAGGATTTGGAACTAAACTATGCGAAGCGAGGTACATTTATAACAGAACAATCTTTGTAAACTTACCAAAGTGTCCCAGTATGAGGTCTCTTTTGTAATATGCCGAACAGTGATGTGACGATACCACACCAAATACTCGTCATTGTAGCTCATTACCCCATGAAAGGGCGGTGCTTCCGCAATTGTGGCATGCGCAGCCCATCTAGCAATATGAGTGGCATGTTCTTGAGCCCAATTTTTTTCGTGCTTGCCTTGGAGTGTTATCTTGTGAAGTTCAATTGAAGTATCGACATTGTCTGGTACGCCTTGCTTCATCCCAAATTGTCGAAGAACACGTTCGGGGTGATGGCCTTCAACCACCCAAAAATGTATGAGCGGCACGATGGACCTCCATATGTGTTGGCCTGCCGTACAATATGCGGGCAGGGAACCCAAATAATCTCTATATAGCTCCCAGACAATCTACAATGATCCAACAAATGCAAACAACCATATTGACAATATATGTGTAACGATATCTTACAAACAACCATACAAACAACCATAAAGTGGTTGGTTCTCACTTGTAAGGCACGATACCTGATTTGGCCGGAGCGAAGCAAGCGACACATGATAGGCGCGTAGGACATGTATTGGATGGTCAGTTGTTATCTTAGACCCTTTCCATCTACCAAACAACACAGACATAACCTTCATATTAGTTACTTACATAATTCCCATGCGAAAAAAATTAATGCGGAAATGTAAAACGATAACTAAGTTGAAGATCCTACATACCTGACAGCAAGTGGACCTGGGGGCAATGTCTGGTGTGGATGCCTCATCACAGGACATATTTGTGGAAACCTCGCCCACGCCCACAACTGCACTAATAGCAGTGCACCACCAATTTGCTTGGCTGTCTTCTCTGATGCCTTACAGAGGTGTCTATATAGCCAACTTAATGTTACACTACCCCAACTATAATTCTTTCCATTGCTGATTGGATTGAAAAATTGTAGATACATGATTGAGAGCTGTTCGCTAGACTTGTCCATAAACAGTATACTACCCAACATTTGGAGTATGTAATACCGAGCATACTGTTGCACACGCACCTCAGTGGCGTCAGCAGGAAGAGGGTTGCGAAACTACTCCTCCAGCCATTTGGCTTTTATCCTCGGCCCTTCCAACACTGCAGTGTTCTTTTTTGTACCAACTGGTCTGTCCGGTGGAGGGGGGGGTACCTAGCAAATCCATGCAAAAGTCACGCCAGTTGTCCATATGGGTAAATCCTACCACCGGCAAGCCATGTACAGGTATCCCCATGATGACCTCTATGTCTTGTAGCGTGATGGTCATCTCACCGTGGGGCAAGTGGAACGAGTGCGTCTCTGGCCACCATCTCTCCACTAAGGCTGTGATCAGTGCATGGTCAAGGTCCATATGTGGGACCCGGAGTAGCCCATATAACCCCGCATCTGTGATCTAAGTGGCAATTTGTGGATCTAACCCACCATCAAACAGACCTTTATCTCGGTGACGACAAGTCAGACACCTGGCACTTCCTGCAAACAAAGCAGCTTAGTATTAATAATAGCATTCACTAACCACGTAATAATTACACTTCAAACATAATGTCCAAAATCTTTCTACTACATATATTGATTACGATTTTGGACACAAGTGCATACCTCGCCTGCCAAAGGAGCATCCCAAAGCAAACTTGAACGATGCATAGGTTGCCTCGTCAAGACAGTCCCTATAGAGGGTCCTGCTCGATGTGGGTTCATACCTGGCATAAATTAAAGGTGATTAATGGCCCATTAGCATATTCATCAAACACCCATAAACTAAATCAAAATGATAGCATCTCATTTGAGATACTTTGGTCAAATGAATTGAGCTATAGATGAAATTATGCCGACCCAAACATCCATCCTTACTAAATTTTAAAAAGAATGTTAGCATATTAAGGTTATGGTTGTAATGTAGGAGATCAATTGCCCAATAGGAATCAAGACTAAATACACTATAATTAGCATATCTCAATCACTATGGAGAAAAATCTTTGCAATTTATTGTGCAGGTCATTATAGTGATTCCCATTAACATTCTAGTTAGTATAATTCATCCAATGACAATATAACTAGGAGCTAGAGCAACGACAATAGTTGGAACACCCACAGTATTGAAAATAATTATAAAAAATTATCAATTTTTTCCTTCCAAGTATATCATCCAACCAAATAGCCAACAAAGCACTAGCTATGACACCACCTAGCATTGTGGATATGATCAATTTTTCAAACCATTGACGCTCATCAATGGTTGGAAAATCTTGGCACATGTAAAATAGCGCTACTAAGATTACACCTATAATCATGAAATGTGTGTAATTTATTCTTATGAGATTCTGCCTACAATTAATCATGTAATACGTTAGGCTTCTTTGTGTCCATTGTACATGTAGTGGTCTTTCTTTAATAAATTATTCCTACTTATTAAAAAAAAAGGTGCTAAGAGTTCAGTTCATCCAGCGTCTCTTGGAAGGAGCTGAGAATTTTTATTTTTTATGTGAAAGCCCTGGGTATTTATGACTCCCTAGCATTTTGGATTAGTGATTACCAAAAATAAGTGCTAAGCCAAGGACCAGGGAATTCCAATTAGTATATAAAACTATGTGGTAAATGGTATTTGGTCTCAAAGTTCTTACAATGTATTAAAAGTAATTGTGTTTATTATCTCTCTCTCAATAGGGACATCAAGGTTGTGTTAATGCTGTGGCACGAAATTCCAAAGGTTCGCTTTTGATATCTGGATCAGATGACACAAGGGTATGATTATTTGATATTTATAAGTTGGAATTTACTCTCTATTGATAAATACTAATTATCATTGTATTTCTCATTTGGCTACATTGCACTATATGCGACTTATTTATGCATTATTTGAGAGGTATGCATATAGATATGCTACGTATGAGAACATTTTAAGTTTTCTACGCATAGGTATCATTGTTTATCCCACTGAGATTGTTATTTATTTACTTCGACCATTTCTTGCTTTCTCTCTTCCACTTTATCACATAAAACTTTCCAACATTTTCTTTTCTACGCACTATCTAATTTCTTTCCTACATTTTCTAATCAGATATAAATCATACCTTTATTCAATGAAAAAATATTTGAAAGATAAATTAACCTAGAAATGGCAGGAAAATCGCTAAATACAAATAATACAAATGATGTTGCACAATCTACCCTTCAAAGCCATCCTAAATCCTTTTCTTGCATTACCTTGGAGATTTAGCTGAGAGACACTTTCCACAGAAAACAAGCTTCAGCAATCAATGTGGTTTGAGAGTGCGAGGTCGCCAACGATGAAATGGGTTTGGGAGTGCGAGGTCGTCGGCGATGAAATGGGTTTGAGAATGCGTGGTCACCGGCGATGAAATGGGTTTGGGAGTGCGAGGTCGTCGGCGATGAAATGGGTTTGAGAGTGCGTGGTCACCGGCGATGAAATGGGTTTGAGAGTGCGTGGTCGCCAGCGATGAAATGGGCTTGAGAGCGCGAGGTCGCCGGCGATGAAATGGGTTTGGGGTTTGTAAGTTTTGGGTGTGGAGAGGGAGAGTGTGTCTGGTGAGTGAGTAAGAAATGAGAGATTAGATTTGAACTTTCACAGGTTTTAGTGAGAAATACTCGAGTTTCATGTGCTCGAGTACTGTTAACAGTACCCGAGTACCTGAAACTCGAGTACCATGGGCATCATATACACCAAATAGATGGTTGCCAATCCAGATTGGTACTCGAGTTTCAGGTACTCGGGTACTGTTAACAGTACTCGAGCACATGAAACTCGAGTATTAAATGGCATTATCCATCAAAACTGGCGTGAATCTAGATTGGTACCCGAGTTTAGAGGACTCGGGTACCACAGTATACAGTACTCGAGTTTGTTGAACTCGAGTATTAAGTGGCATTTTTTGAATCCGAAATGCCACGCTAGCATGCCACAGTAGAACTAGAAAATCCGGTACTCGAGCTCACCAAGAGTACTAGAAAAAGTGATATTTTCCCAATTATTTCTGAAACAGTATTTTTTACCTAAATTGTTTTGAAAAAGATGGTATTGGGCCGATTTGCCCTCGCCTAGTGCATAACAGCATGGGTGATGGGACACTAAAAATGATGAATTTGGTCAAGCCTCAAAAAGGTCATTGGATTTGATAGGATCCAATTGAAAAGGGGCGGGGCCCCAGTCAAATGCGAACGAATGGCAGTCGAAAATCGAAATGGCAAACATCAGTACGTGGATGCTAGATTGTGAATGACTGTATGTGATTGTGTAGGTCCTTCCTTAGAGATATCGTATATAGTAATTTAAAATGTCTTATTATACATTTTTATTTTCTTTAGTTGCTTAATTAAATAGTTATTATTTTGGACTAATTAAAGAGCAGGGACTTCGTCATTTTTTTTGGCCTGTGGCCACGACAGCTGCCCTGCCAACGACTCCACTTGTCAATTGTCATCCTCTTCCTTCCCAATTACTACATTAATTAATTAATTAATAAATAATATACTTTTTTTTTTTGGGTGAAATAATATACTTATATTATATATAGGCAACATTTGAAATCATGGAAAACATTTTATTTCAACCATTTTTCTCTCCTTTGTGCACTGAACCAGTTTTGTCATGGTAGTACGGAAAGAGCTGAAGAGGCTCCATCAAAAAGGGTTAAAGGCTTACGCATTTTGAATGTGCGAACAAAAAGCAGGCAAATCTATTCATATTAAGTGCACTTATATTAGAAAGAGTAAAGTTTAATTACAAAATTGATTGTAACTTTAAGGTATAAAATTACTTCATAAAATAAATATTACTGCATATTTTAAAAATCTAACAATTAAATTACATGTTCTTTATGTTCTTAATACACATGTTAAATTTTATGTCAATCGGATATTATTTACTATATAATCTATAAACTTATATTTTATGCATAATTTTAAATTACAAAAACTTGCAATTTAAAATTTATTGATGACATAGTTATTGATCTTTAATTTTCTTAAAATTTTGCAAACACGGAGGAAATAAGAAGAAGATGTAATCTAATGGTGGATTTGTCAAAATTCATCTCCAATAAAAAAATATTAAGTGAGTTTGTAGCCTAAGGCTACAACCGATTTTATAACTAAACTTTGTCCTATTAGAAAAATGTAATTTTATTTGACTTAAATGCACAAGTTCACTTACACTATGAGTGAGATATGTTATTTTCTATACATATATTCACTTAAATAACCCTATTTTTGGATGGAATAAAATAAAAGAAGAGTAGAAGAGAGGAAAATAAAAGAGGACTACAATATACTAAATATTAGTATATTCTAACCATATTCCTCTATACTCTCATCTCATCTCCCTCCGTCCCAAATAAATTGTAATTCAGTGTTGATGTGGGATCGGTTCTATTTGAATTTGAACTAGTCTCCAAACCCACTTATGAAAATCAGGATCTAGCACAAGATCATTAATATGTTATTTTAAAAGATCATTGTAGAGTACTCAAGTATTATGTGTGTAGTGTAACACTTACAATCCCAAAGCAATCATAATATAAGTCAAATGAAAATTATGAGATTAAAAAAAGATCAAATGTACATCTAACTTCTAAGTTTTTTACCTTTTTTTTTTTGACATTTTATCAAATAAGAAACAAAATTAGCATTTTTTTTATTATAAATAAACAAGCTCTTTTTATTTTTTTTATTTTATAAATCTTTTTGTCTTGCCTTTAACAAGCAAGTTACCAAAAAAACTATGGGAGCCAAACTCACTTACTTAGGGTATCATCCTTCTCATCAAAAATTAAAATTTGAGTTAACATCCCAAGATAAAGCCTAATATATATATATATATATATATATATATATATATATATATATATATATATATTCATTCAAAAGGAAACAGAAGGTAAAATGGAGCACATCAAACACCCAAAAAAGCACTTTTTTTTTCTTCTTCTTTTTTACCTTTAAAAGTACCTAGACATCATTAGCTATCCAAAAGTTAGGTTCTTTTGAATATACACTACTGTAAGTTACTTTAAAATCTTTTTCTCTTTCCTCGTGTGTGTGTGTGTTTTAAAAAAATTTAGTATTAAAAAAGAAAAAGAAAAAAAGAGGAGATGATAGAAACATAAAGAAATGATTTACTGAAAATAGAAACTTAACATGTTTTGTATTTGTAAAGAAAAGATTCGGTTGGTTTGCCCTTCTAATTTTATAGGTGCAAATCTACCAATTTATTACGAATTCCTTTATGAAAAGTCTTTAAAAGTTTAAATCTGAACAGAACCAATGACAAGAATTTATTTATTTTTCAATTAATGTGATGGATTTAACTGCATCAATTGGATAATAGTGCAAACTGCAAACCGTCACGCTGCCTAAATATGAAAAAAAATGTTTTGGCACCCGTTGACATAAGCGACAAGGCGTGTGAAATGCTAGCAATCAGCGTATTATAAAAACAAAACTAAGTGCAACATAGTTATAATTTGTTTCTGAATGATGGGTTGTCACGGCATGTGTTGTCCCCAAGTTAATATTTTATGTACTAGATCGAGAAGTGGCATTATTGGCATTGGACAACATAAAAATAATAGAATACTTTCTTTCTCCTTATACTTATGGTATTTGAGATCTAGGCAAGCTACTCTATTAATTAGTTTGTTTGACTAATAAGTACCGTAAATTAATAACATCAATTGTCCAACTACGTACTGTCTTCATTTAGCCAAACAGATTGTTCACGGATTGGATTTTTTGGATCGCCCGTGCCTAGGCTTTACAGCAGTTCCTAACTTAGGAAGTATTTTTGTTTTATGATGTTTTCTCTGGTATTAGGTTTGGTCTCAGAACTCAGAACTCAGAACCAGTTCGAAGCTACATCATGTGTACCTAGACTCTTGAAAGAATATTGTATTGGCAAATTTTTGGATGCAAATAAGTAGGTTGAAAGCCCACAAATTCAGCCCAAAACCCACTTCTACAACCCAATATCCATGAAAATAAAAACCGGAAATTGAGTTGAATTAGGCCTGCACAATTAATCCCCAAGGCCCACTTATTTTTCTAATTAAAAGAACCAAAATTACCAGCCCAAGCCTACTTGGATTGGCCCATCATCCATATGAAACAAGACTTGAAATTGGTCCTAGAGAGGCCCACAAGAGCCCATGAAATCAATCCCTCCCTTAGCACAATTCACATGGTTGGGTTGTAGACGCAAGGAAAAGTAATAACACATCTGCAACTGCAATTAATGAGAGAGTTGTGTGCCTATTCTCAATTTTCTTTAAAACAAGTCTTTTCCCATGAGCTTCTGTCCAAAAAAAAAAAAAAAAGTCTTTTTCCCAAGAGTCTTAAGGCTAGAGAATTTCTTGACTGGACCTATACCACCTTACATGTGCAAGAATGGTAAAATGATTCAACGGCTTGTTTATGTATAGTCCAATTAAATGTTAAATAGGTTTTGTTCACGTAACAACAGATTATAATGTCTACAGAACTTTTTGTTTCACCATTAATCTATCTAGCTAATCATTACATATATATGTCCAACAATTTAGTTGACAATGATGGCGTTTGATTGAACAAATTGCAATTCACAACAAGAATCAGTATGCCCTAAAACTAACTCCTGACATTTCCAAAAACCCACCAGTCACTCCAAAAATCACCATCTCTGCACCTTTTCCACTCACTGATACTTATGGTCCATGAGAAATAAAATATGCAACTCAAGAACGTTGAGAATGGGCACTTGTACAATGCTAGGGATGAATTAATTAGGAAAGAGAAAGAAAGTAGAAAAGAAAATAATATAATATTCTCTCAAATTAATTCAGTTAGCTAATATGGAAAGCAATTAATTTTAAAGATGATATTAATTATAGTGATTTTTTAACTATTAGATTTCTTAGAAATCTACGGTTTTAAAAATGTGTAACTTTTTTAGAGTTACACTAGGTGTAACTTGAATCCATCTCTCTCTCTCTCTCTCTCTCTCTCTCTCTCTCTCTCTCTCTCTCTCTCTATATATATATATATATATATATATATATATATATATATATATATATATTAATTAGGGTCCAAATTTCTTGACATTTTATATCTCCTTCAATTAGGCATGCTACTAAAGGTAAACCTTCACTGCGACCAAACAAGCCCTTAAAGATTGTAAATGGAGAATTTGTTAGTAAAGACTTTAGCGAATTAATTTACTAATTTCAAAATTTAGTAACTAACTAAATCTATGCATTTTCAATCTAACTTGGATTTCAGAACCAAATTAAACAATGTTATTTCTAGAAATACGGTAAGACTATCCTAACAATTTGATCTAATAATGCTGAATATACCCATATGATATACCTCAATAAAATATCACCTATTAATGCTTCAAACATTTTAGGAATTACAATTTTTAAATTAACTTTGGCCCAAGGTAGAGTTTATGTCTTGTTTTTGGGTGAGTGAACTATAATAGGCCTTTATCGGACTTGATTAGGGTAGGGGTGATCCAAACTCTCACTAACCATGTGACTTAGCCAGTGAAATTTATTAGGAATTCTAACTTTTCTAGCTTTGTGAATTTAATATAATAAACATAATTCTATAATTTATTTTCATGAACCAGCGGTGGTTCCCACTCAACGTTCAAGTAGAATGCAAATATGCAATTACTTCTATGAAATTCTAATGTCAAGACTATATTGAGGGCTAATTTGCTTACTAATTCATCCAAAAGTCAATATATTAATGTCTTATCAATAACCTAGTTCTCAAACCTAAAATTCATTAAAATATGAAGAACAATCATTTGACTTAGATAATTTTTTTTAATGAAAAACTTAGACTTGATTTCATTAATCAGGACAAGAGTCCATAGCTATTACATCACATAGAATCTGATTAGCAATTATGGGGGGAAAATCCTTAACCCAAATTACAGAGTATGAAATCGAAATGGCATCTCTGGCCATAGAGTGAGCAACTGTGTTGTTGCTTCGTCTTGAATGATAGATCCTCCAAGCTTCAAACTTCTTTAAACATCAGCTAGTATGTTCAATAACCTTCTCGATAGAGGTAGTAAAGGGGTTATGCCTTTTAGAGCTTGAATAATGGTCAAGGAGTTGCCTTTCACGCCGATGTTTTTTAATCCTTGGTCCCACGCCAGCATAATTCCTTCTTCCATTGCTTTCACTTTGGCCTTGATTGCTCCCAAGGGGAATGGATTTTCTTGCTCATTGCTCCCATCAATTCTCCTCGGTCATTCCTAATAAATACTCCTACACCAATCTTTCCTTGATCTCTAAACATAGCACCGTCCACATTGACTTTATACTAACTAGGCGACGGAGGTGACCACCTCTTGGGGGGTGGTGTGGCCATTGGGGGATTGATAGGTATGGTTGCACGAAATTCTTTGACATGCTTTTGCACTTCTGTAGCTATGACTTTCCCCTGTTTGAATTGCCCACCACGTCTTACTGCGTTCCTGTTATTCCACAGGCTCCACACATTAGTGGCTATCACCTCCTAATCTTTATCCCTTTCATCTTCCCGAAGCAACCAAATCACGTCAATGAACTCTTCTATGGCTGCATTTAGGTTGGTGACCTTGATGTTTAATACATCCCACGTCTCCCTGGTGGTCTCACAACTCCACATAATGTGCCTTGATGTCTCTCTTTCCCCACATAAGCTGCATTTGTTGTCCATAATTACCTTTCGACGCTACAAGCAATGCTTTGTGGGCAAGATGTTCCTACAAGCTTTCCACAGAAAGTGCTTAATTTTGCTAGGGTACTTTAAATCCCAAAGAGCTTGCATTTTGGTATTGTCTGAGCATCCTGGATTATTGTCCATCTCCTTAGCTTCCTTGAGCAACTTAGATGCAACTTTGTATGTGTTGTTGACTGTAAAAATATCATTTGGGGTTTCAGCCCACACCTGAGAGTCTCTCGGAGCCATGGGGCTTATGGGGATGCTTAGAATCACATCTACTTCATGTGGTAGAAAGGTGTTCTGAACTAGTTTCGTGTTCCATGCTCTACTCTCTTCATCCAGCAAACTTGATACCATTTCTCCTCCTCCGCTGATCAGGACTTTTGGGCTCATTACTTTATATGTTTCCGTAACTAGTATCCATCTGTCATTCTAGATATGCATATTCCTCCCATTATAAATCACCCACCTATATCCTTCCTTAATTACTTCCCTAGTTGCCATGATGCTCCTCCATATGTAGGATGGCTTTTTTCCCAATTGAGCTTCATAAAAGATGTCTTCACGAAAATACTTCGCTTTGAACACTTTGTGGACTAATGAGTCTGGGTTTTGTTGGATTCACCATCCCTATTTTGCCAGTAGAGCCATATTAAAAGCCTTTAAATCCTTTAACCCCATTCCACCTTCGATCTTCGGGGAGCAAAGCTTTTTCCAAGAAACCCAGGCAAGTTTTCTTTCATTTGTTTTCTGCCCTCACCAAAAACTTCCCATCATAGAGTTCAAATTCGAGCACAGAGAGTCTGGGAGCTTGAAGTAGCTCATTGTGTACATGGAGGTAGCTTGAGCCACCGCCTTTATTAATATTTCTCTGCCTACATTGGTCAAAAGCTTGCCTTTCCAGCCAACAATTTTTTGGCCCATCTAGTTCTTGATGCAGTTGAAAGCTTTCCTTTTACTCTAGCCCACCAAAGGGGATAAGCCTAGATACTTCTCATGTTGTTGAACAATCTGAGCCCCAAACGTTTCCTTAACAAACTCTTGGATATCCCATCTCATATTTTTGCTGAAGAAGAGGGAAGTTTTCTCCTTATTCAACTTCTACCTTGATTCCTTCTCATATTCTGCCAACACCTTAGCAACTTATTCGTAATCCCCAAATGATGTTTGGCAAAAAATAATGTTGTCTTCTGCAAAGAAGAGGTGGGATATTCTGGGTGCCCCTCTTCTAACCGACATGCCCATGATACTATAATCCCTTTCTTTCCTCCTTAACATTTCTAATAACCCATCTGCACACAGGAGGAACATGTATGGGGAGATTGGGTCCCCTTGGCGGAGGCCTTTAGAGGGAGTAATAGCACCCCTTGGTTCCCTATTGATTAACACTGAGTAGGTCACAGCAGAAACACACATCATCACCAGAGATATCCATCTCTATTGGAAACCTATTTTTCACATCATTGCCTCCAACTAGTGCCATTTAACTCGATCATACACCTTGCTCATGTCGAGTTTAATGGCCATTAGCCTTTCCTTCCCTTCCCTCCTTTGATCTTTGGAGTGCATCATTTCAAACGCGACAAGTACATTGTCTGTTATATGCCTTCCAAGAACAAATGTGCTTTGCGATTTGTTGATCACTTCTAGTAGAATCTTCTTAAGTTTGTTTGCCAGCACCTTGCATTTGATCTTGCATATCATATTACATAAGTTGATCGGGTGATACTCAATAATTTTTTGGGGGGTTTTTTGTTTTGGGGTTCAAACAAATGTAGGTGTCATTAGCTCAGCTAGGCATGATGCTTGAGTTGAAAGCCTGCAACACACAGTTTAACACACATGGCCCAACAATATCCTCGTATTATTGGTGAAATATAGGAGACATACTGCTCGGACTCAATGATTTTGTAGGGTGCATCTGTTTGAAAGCCCTCTAGACCTCTTCAGGCATGAACTCTTTCAGCAACTCATTGTTCATCTCTTGAGAAATTCTTTCTTCAATAGCCCTTAAACTTTCATCAAAGCTAGTTGGACAATCTGAGCTATAGATGGACTTGAAATGATCCCAAATTATTGCTTCTGTTTCCCCATCCTCTTCATGCCACACTCCCATCGAATCCATAAGGCCTTCAATATTGTTTTTTCTCCATCTCTGGCTATCTACTGCATGGAAAAACTTCGTGTTTCTGTCCCCATTCTTTAACCATTCCACCCTCGACCTTTGCTTCCACATCACCTTCTCTGATAAGCACTTTATTAATTTCTTTCCTCAATGTACTTATTTCTTCCTTCGATTCATTAAGAGAATTGAGAGCTTCCAGTTGTTGAAGGCGGTTTTGCTTTCACTTTAGAGTCTTGTTTACATTGCCAAATACGGTTTGATTCCACCGCATTAGCTCTTGTTGGCACCTTATCAATTTGTCTTGGATAGGGAGGTCTGAGTCTTCTCTGTAAGGATCCTATTCGATTACTTCTTCACACTCTGCCTCTCTTGTCCACATCGCTTCGAAGAAGAACCACTTTCTTTTCCTTTAGGGTCTGCTCCTCTTCGGGGTAAGGGCCAAGAAATAATGGTCTGATGCTATAATAGATACGTGGTGGACCATTGCTTCTAGATTCCTTCCAGCTTTCATTGGCCACCATCTTGTCAAGCCTAACAAGAGTATGTTAGTCCCCAAATTTTCCATTTCACCGTGTATATCTTTGCCCTACAAAACCCAAAATCAATAAGTTCACATCCGCTTTGTGTCTCCCTAAACACCTTCATCTGCTTGGCATCCCTATCTCTCCAACCTAATTTTTCATTAGGGTGGACAATCTCATTAAAGTCCCTAAAAGCCACCCACAACATCTTGGCTTGGGTGTGGAGAGCTTTCAATAAATCCCATGAACTGTGCCGCATGCTCACATCAGGGTGCCCATAGAACCCTGCAGCTTTCCACAGGCTCTCATCGTCTTCCTTGAGCACCACCGCATCTATATAAGAGTTGGAGCAACTCTTAAATATTACCTATGTGTCTTCCATCCATAACATGGTTAACTGCCACTCCTGCCATCACTCGGAACTACAATCCCTTACATGAGCTCTAAGTTTTGTTAGAGCCCCTTCATTCGACTAGTTTATGCCTTGGTTTTCGCCAGGAAAACCAAGGTGGGGTTTTTTAATTTCACCTCCTCTATGAGTAATCGAACTGCCGGAGACGACCCAAATCCCCAACAATTCCTTACTTACACACTCATTGGGCTCGGTGGTGTTGCATAAGTTAAAGAAGAGTTGACTCGTACAAATCCTTCTCTCTTCTTGTTATTTGGGCTTGATTCTTTTGTTGGGCTTGTTTGCTTGGTCTGTCTCGCCAGTCTCTTCCAATGCCTACTTTTTGGGCCCAACTCCTTCAAAACCCAGCAATGAGAGACCGCAAAAGTTAGGGGCCTCTCAAGAAAAGATTTAGGTGCTTGTAAGGACACTTCTCTTTTGGGGTGGTAGTGTGGAGTTGCTACTTATTTTTTATACAAAAAAATATGAAAAAACTAAATACAAAATACATATTCAGAATACTTTGAATGTTATTGATGGAATAAAGAAAAGTACAATTTTGGTAAATTAAACCTTACAAGACTTTGGGTCCTAGTTACAATCTATGCAAAAGAACACATAGCTTTGGTCCTAGTTACAATCTACCAAAATTAAAAAGAAAAAACAATAATATGCCTATCTAAAAATCCAAAGCTTGGGGGTTAGGTTACAAAATGGAAAGGTGTTGGACACCCATTCCGCCAAGATAGAGTTTGGTCTTTTAGACTCTAATGATCTCTATACCCTTTTTGCATGATGTTGAATGATATGTTGAACTCACATGAAAAACACTTGACAAAAATTGATCTAAATAAATTTGCCTCATGAATATGTCCTCTTTTAAAAAGAAAAATTCAGATCTATTTTAAGGGTAAAAAAAAACTTAGTTTGCAAAAAAAATCAGATCTAATTTATGGAAGGGCAAAAAGAAAGAATTTATCCAGAAGAACCAAATTTGTTTTGTGTAAAGTAAAAAAAAAAAGTGATTTTATCAAGAAAAATCAGATTTGTTGTTTGTAAAAGAAAAAGAGTGAGATTTTGTTTTTAAAAAAATCAGATCTGTTTTTAGAAATTAAAAAAAAAAAGACTTTTTGAAAGAGGATCCATATTCATGAGATAAATTTATTATGCATGCATTACATAAAAAAGAAAAATCAACCTAACTTTCAATCCTTTCTTTTAAATTTCAAAATCTGCAATTTTGTAACAGTAAGGTTGAATTTATTCAACCATATGTTGGCTTTATTCTGTGCCAAATTTTCTTGTAATTTTAGCAATTAGATACCCTGTATTTAGGTGGGATTAATGTAAGAGTTGTGTGTGAGAGAGTGTGAAGAAATTTAAGTGTGTGTGCATTTAGGGGATTCTCGTGAATGGATCTCGCGAGTGACTCGCGACTGGCAAATCGCTAAAATGCCACACGTGTGAAGCATGCAGGAAGCTGAAGGGTCACGACAGCTAGTGCACTACAGGACAAAAAGTACTGTCTGGCCTAGCAGTTATCTTGAGACTCGTTCCAGTTGATATAGTGAGTCGCTAGAATGTCCTTTTTTGTAGAAAAATAATTTTTCACATTCCTCACGTACCCTACTATAAATACCCTTATACCCACAAAATGTAGAGAGCTTTTAGAGAGAATTTTGAGAGAGAAACCCTAGAGAAAACCAAGATTGACTCATCCACAATCTTAGACTTTTGATTCGTCAAATTCCTCTACTCTCACCCACTCCATTGACATACCCTTGAGAGGTTCATTAGCCAAATCCTTATCTCACCATACCCATATCTGTGAGGAGGTTATTTAGTGTTTAGGAAGTAGTTCAGAGATGACCAATACACTTGGTTGATGCAATGGGCTTATTGCGAAATCTGGAAAGCGTGATAAGACATGGTTAAGCTTAACCAGTTGGTAGCAGGAGCTTAGAGGGCTCAAATACATTGGGTAGACTAGGCTTGGAGGGTCTTTTGTTATTCGTGTACTCCAACTTTATTCTCTAGTGGATCATTTTACTGCTTAGAGGGCGGCAGAGAGGTTTTTCGCCGAGTTCTTCGGTTTCCTCTTTGATAACACGTGCTAGTGTTATCTTTGTGTTTGCATCTCTTTAACCCTTACTCTTACTTTTTAATTGTTGTTGTGTTGTGATTAATTATGGTGTAGAGTTTTTTGTTTGTTTGGGTTTTTGCTTGTATCTATTATTCCGCAAAGCTATTGTTTGGGTATAAGCTTGTGTTGGTTTAATTTGAAATTGGGGGTCTAAACATTCATTAGTGTTTTACACACTATTTGAGCTTTCAGTAATAAGAAAAACTTGTTTTGAAAAAAAAAATCAGATCTATATTTAATGAAAATAAAAATTAGTTTTAAGTTGTGACTTTAAAAAAAAAAAATCAGACCTGAAAAATACAAATCAATTTTGAATTTAAAGAAAATCAGATCTGAAAAATTCAGAAGGATTCGCGGCTCCCTTCGCGACTTGTTCGCGAGTGGCCTTCCTAGTCGCGAAAAACACTTTGACAAATTTTGTTAAGGGTTTTTGGCGACTCATCTTGGCGACTTGCTCACGAGTCATTCCAGTTGCGAAAATCGTGTGATTTGCACAAATAGGGTTAAATTTAAGACAGTTTCAAAAACTTTTCAGTTTTCCCTCGCATCACGTGCACCCTCATTGTCTTGTCCGCCTCTTCCTCTCCCAAAACCTCCATTTTCACTCATAAAACCTCCATTTTCTTCATCAATCCTTCATCAATCTTTAAGAAAAGGTAGGGTTTCTTTAATTTTCAAAGTATTTCAAGTTTCTAGCCCTAGATTTCTTGGATTTTGTGTTTATGTTGAGACATGAAAGTATGGTTGTTGAATATGGTTTTGTTGATGTTTTGTTGAGTTTGATTTATGGTTTTTGTTGGTTTTGTTAGTATAATGCTTACTTTACATGTTTGTTCTTCATTTTTGTGCATTGTACTATGTTATGTGTTGTGTTGTGCATACCATGTTTAGGTTAAAATGTCTATTAGATGTTTATGTGTGTCTCTTTTGATTCCATGGAATACAAAGATTGTGGGGATAATCATGTTTCTTTGATTTTGAAACACCAAATGATTATGTGTTTTTACACTTTGCCTTAATTTGCACACTTTTGCATATGATGCGCGCGCACACACACACACACACAATTTGACATGTTTTAGTGCTTAATGCCATGATTCTATCATGTTTTGATGATGTATGTCTTCACATGTCATTTTCTTTTGACTTACTCTTCAAATTCCAGTTTTTAGGGTTTTAATTCAAAATTTTTGTTTTGGCACTAACTTGTCACTAATCAAGTTTGTTATCATACTTCGTGCTCTATTTTGTAGTATTGGCTGCTTTGTTTTACAGATGGCTCCAAAGAAAACCACTGCTCAACGTGGTGACAAGAGGAAATGCATGGATGATACCCGGTTTCGCTCCACCCAACATTTTGAGCGATATAAGCTGCACTTTGTGAAAGCTCCAATAATTCAAGAGCAGTTTGTGGATCTTGTTGATCTTAATGACTACTTCATCCTAAGTTGTTTTGCGAATAGAGGTTGGGAAAAGCTTCGTAGTGATCTTCTTGTGGTTTGTGAACCATTGATTCGGGAATTCTACACCAATACCATCCTACGAGACAATTACCTAGATTGTTGTGTTAGAGGCCATGAATTCACCATAGAAGTGGAGACATTGACAGTGTTCTTGCACATGAAGACATAGAGCATGACTTCACACCTTTCATGGACATAATGCTTTCCATAGAGACGGTTCAATCCCGTATTGGTGGAGTTAGAGAAGGAAAATGTCTCAACAGAAGCACATTCCCTTCGAACTTGAGATGCCTTGCCTACATCATGATGGCCAACTTGTATCTAGTAAGGAAGTTGACTACCATAAAAAATGCTAGAGCCATCTTCCTCATGAAACTTTGGGAGAATATCTACATTGACATTGGTGTTTATGCATTCTCCATCATTGCAGATGCAACAAGGACAACCTTAAGGCCTAAGCTTATCCTTCCTAGTCTAATCATGAGGATCCTTCATGAAAAATGTGTGGAGAATCCAAAAAATGTTAGTCTCATGTCTACACCTCCTGCTATCAATGCTCTAACAATCACAAGGAGCAAAGTTTGTCTTTTGGGCGATGAGGAGGAGGTTGATCCTGCACAAGAACAGCCTATGGACATTGATATTGAAACAGAAGGAAAACCATCATCTTCTTCACCAAGACGTGGTGGTAGAAGCAGCAGAGCCTCATCTTCAGCAATGCCTCCAGATGCTTTTCAGATCATTCTTGAGAGGATTAACGGCTTGAGAGAAATCCAAACTAAGCACTCCAACAGGCTAACCACCATTCAAGACAAAATCAACTTGCTCACATCCAAGTTTGATAGCTTTAAGAACCAGCCTTAGCCCTTTAGCCATTCCAATAAAAAATAGGGAGTAGTATATGGAGTAGCTCTTGAGGGGGAGCCTTACCTTGAGGGGGAGAACTTTTAATAGTTTTATAGCTTTTAAATTTTTTTTGGCTATTATAGTTTTCATAGCACTTACTCTAGTACTCTATGGTTTTAGTACTTTGCTTTTTAAAATACTTGGATATTGTGTGTTATGGATGCTTGAATGTGTTAGCTATATATACTATGTTTTATTTTGTACCTTTGCTTTTGTAGCTTAGTACTTTTAGTTAATGTTATGCATTTTCTTTAGTACTCCACTCTTGTGCCGTTATTGGATCTTGTATCCTGATGCAATTGCTTTAGTAGTATTGCATCAGTTGTGTGTTGGACATGCAAATGATACTTTGCATTGAGCTTATTAGCTTGCATGTTCGGATGTTCATTCCTCATGTGAATGTTCATTGTGGTCACTATGTATAGTGATTGTTCTTGTATGATCAAGCTATGCTTCATTGTTACTTTCATACTTGCTTGATCGCATTGTGCTTGCTCCATATGCATTCCAAGATTTCTACTTACAATAAACCTTTATATTGTTTTCAGGAAAACTTGTTTGTATGGTTCAAGAGCTTCTTAGAATCTAGAGTTAGGTGTGATTGAGTTTTGGTAACTGCTCTCAACTCACATTTTAAGTCTAGAGTCTGTTTTAAGGTTTTGTTATAAAATAGCCAAAGGGGGAGATTATAAGGTTGAATTTATTCAACCATGTGTTGGCTTTATTCCGTGCCAAATTTGCTTGTAATTTCAGCAATTAGATACCCTGTATTTAGGTGGGATTAATGTAAAGGTTGTGTGTGAGAGAGTGTGAAGAAATTCAAGTGTGTGTGCATTTAGGGGATTCTCGCGACTGGATCTCACGAGTGATCGCGATTGGCAACTTGCCAAAATTCCACACGTGTAAAGCATGCAGGAAGCTGAAGGGTCACGACAGTTGGAGCACTACAGGACAAAAAGTACAGTTTGGCTTGGCAATTATCTCGCGACATAAACTTGTGACTTGTTCCAGTCGTGAGAGTGAGTCGCAAGAATGTCCTGTTTTGCAGAAAAAATGACTTTTCACATTCCTCATGTACCCTACTATAAATATCCTTATACCCACAAAATGTAGAGAGCTTTAAGAGAGAATTTTGGGAGAGAAACCCTAGAGAAAACAAAGATTGACTCATCCACAATCTTAGACTTTTGATTCTCCAAATTTCTCTACTCTTACCCTCTCCATTGACATACCCTTGAGAGGTTCATTAGCCAAATCCTTATCTCACCAAACTCATATCTGTGAGGAGATTATTTGGTGTTTGGGAAGCAATTCAGCGATGACCAATAAACTTGGTTGATGCAATGGCTTATTGCAGGATCCGAAAAGCTTGAGAAGACACGGTTAGACTTAACCAATTGGTAGCAGGAGCTTGGAGGGCTCAATTACATTGGGTAGACTAGACTTGGAGGGTCTTTTGTTATTCGTGTACTCTAACTTTATTCTCTAGTGGATCATTTTACCGCTTAGAGGGCAGCGGAGAGGTCTTTCGCCAAATTCTTCAGTTTCCTCTTCGATAACACGTGCCAGTGTTATCTTTGTGTTTGTATCTCTCTAACCCTTACTCTTACTTTTTAATTGCTGCTGTGTTGTGATTAATTATGGTGTAGAGTTGTTTATTTGTTTGGGTTTTTGCTTGTACCTATTATTCCACACATCTATTGTTTGGGTATAAGCTTATGTTGGTTTAATTTGAAATTGGGGGTCTAAACATTCATTAGTATTTTACACACTATTTAAGCTTTCAATAATAAGGAAAACTTGTTTTGAAAAAAAGAAAAATAGATTTGTATTTAATGAAAATACAGATCAGTTTTGAGTTGTGACTTTTAAAAAAAAATCAGATTTGAAAAATACAAATCAATTTTGAATTTAAAGAAAATCAGATCTGAAAAATTTAGATTAGTTTTTGAGTTTAAAGAATTCTTTGATAGTCAGTAGCAGATTTTGAAATTTAAGAAAGAGAATCACAATAAACAATCATCTAAGAACATGTTAAAGAAAAATTCAAGCAGAACATGGTAATTATATATCAAGAACAAAAAATAATAAAACATGCTACACGTATTCATGCATCAAACAATAACAAAAAAAATCAATGAAAGAAGAAAGGAAAGAAGAAATAGACTACCTCTTGCATGAGTGTGCTCTTCTAATGAAAGAATATTTTAGAATTCAAAGAAGTTTGTTCACCTCTTTGAAGCCAAAAATATTTTACTTACAAAGAAGAAGTTCCTAAAGCAAAAGCCTTCAAAACGTCTATGAGAGACCGGGGAAATTTTGGTGCTCTCAAAAAAGAGATTTGGGTGCTTTTTCAAGACACCTCTCTTTTTGGGTAAGTGGTGTGGAATCGCCACTTATTTTTTATCCAAAAAAAAGAAAAAGAAAAAAGAAATACAAATTTACATGATCAAAATGCTTCATTGTCATTAATTGAATAAAAATAAATACAAACTTGATAGATTGAATATTACAAGGCTTTGATTCCTAGTTACAATCTACCAAAAAATTCATGGCATTTTGTCCTAGTTACAATCTACCCCAAAAATAAAAAGAAAGACAAAGCATAGGTCTACCTATCCAAAAGAAACTATGTTCGAAGGCTAGGTTACGGAATGCAAAGGTGTTAGACACCCATTCCGCCTAGACAAGTCTGGTCTTCTAAACTCTCATGACCAATATATCCTTTATGCATGACATGAATGATATGTTGCATACATGAGACACTTAACTGAACTAAGTCACTTAAATCTATTTATGAATGTACCCTCTTCTTGATGAGGACACAATTTACTGTTTAATTATTGTAATTTATTATTTTTGGTATTTTTATGTAAAAACGTTATTTTAGGTTTAGGTGATTTAATTCCTTGTTTTTAGGTGCATTTAATGCTTTTTAGGTCAAATTTGATTCCAGATATGGTAAGGTATCAATTAGGAGTTATTTTAGAATATATTTTCTTGTCTGTCAAGTTTTATGGAGCCCTTAAATAGGCCTTATGCTTGTAAACGTTTTTCAGAGAATATTATGGAATAAAAATCAGAAAAGGTGAGGCTTTGCTCTCTTTTGGTTCTTCAAGAACTGTGAACTTATCAAGGATTCTTCCTTGTGGCGTTCAAACTTTATACCTTTGGTTCGTGATTCTTTATAATCATTGGGTCAAGGTGAACTTATACCTTTGGTTCGCGTTTCGATTATAAACGTTGGGTCAGGGTTTCTGTCATAAATCTGAATTTTAGCTTTCTTGGGCAAGTATTCCAATATTTTTGTTGGGTCTCAAAGCGTGTCGATTGAGGTTCGCATCATTTGGTATTAAATATTCCAATATTGTTTGTTGGGTCTCAAAGCGTGTCGATTGAGGTTCGCATCACTTCTTTTTTTTAAAAAAAATTCAGATCTGTTTTTGTGAATAAAAAAAACCAATTTGATTCATAAAAAAATGAGATCCATTTTGGTATATGTAAAAAATTAGTTTTGGTGAAGAAAAAAAAAATCAGATTTGTTTTATTATTTAAAACAAGGTTTTTTGCAAAAAAAAAAAAAAAAATTAGATCTATTTTGGAACTGTAGACACTCGATTTTGCACCTATGATTTAATCAAGGAAGATGACTGGAATGACCATTCATGTATCCCAAAATTCATGATTTCATTTCATGCATTAATTTGTTCATTATATATCATAAAAATGATCTTGAGGTTCTAACGGTCGTAGCGGTATGCCCGGTTTTCAAATCGGATTGTCGAATCAAAGATATTGCATGATCAAGTTTGCACGGTTAACATACATTGTGTCTAGGTAGGGTCAACCACGCATGATTAATTTAAATTAATTCTGATTGGTTAAATAATTAAATTTAATTAAATAATTTTGTGATTGGTCATTAGATAATGTCAAAAATAGGCTTGCTTGCATGGGAATAAAGGGGATGATTGGATAATAATAAAATTGTAGATAATATAGACTTTATCAAGATTTTTTAGAGTATTTATCTACAAGATAATTGTTGCTGAAAAGACATGAATAATCTAGAAAAGAGTTTTATTTTTAGAATATGGATTAAAAACGCATCCAAGTGCAAGTCCTGACTTAAAAAATCTCATAAAAGGAGTCCAAAACGGACTGAAACTCAAAAGCGAGCCTAGCTCGAGGGCATTTGGATTGAGTTAAAATAGATCCATTTTGATTTTTCAGAGATAAGAATGCGTCCCAACTCATGTTTTCTTCGTCTAGCTAATTTTTCGAGTCTCCCAGCCTCTATAAATAGAGACTGGATTTCAAAATTCAACACACATTTTTTTTGGGGGAGAGGCACTTTTTCACGCTCTCTGAGTTCCCCTCTTTCTGACTCTCCTTTCTGTTAATTCTATTAACCAGGGTCTAAATTTCCAAACAAGGTAAAGAGACTCTTTGTAAATATATCAGCCAATTGATCAGTAGTGGCGATGTATTTAACTTGAAGGTCTCGCCAGAGCACATGTTCAAGAACGAAATGGTAATCAACCTCCACATGCTTTGTGCAAGCATGAAATATGGGATTGGAGGCAATAGCCAAAGCAAACACATTGTCACACCATAGTTTGGGTGGAAAGGCAAGAGATATACCAAGATCCTTCAAGACTTATTGAATCCAGTAGAGCTCAGTTGCAGTAGTGGCAAGAGCTCTATACTCAGCCTCAATTGAAGTCTAAGGCATAGCATGGAAGATGATTTCGTACCGTATCAGCTAGTACTGTTGGTATTTATCATACTGGTATCTAAACTGGAACCAAAATGTAGGTGTTTCATTCTAGTTAAAATAACAGCCGTATCGAACCTGTTTCAGTTGTACCGAGATTCATACCAAATTTTGGCCGGTAATTGGATACCGGACCGGAACAAAAACCAAGCTTTCTTTATCAAATTTAAGAAAAATGAGGATTGTTTTGCAATTTTTCTCACCCTAAACTCAGATCTAACGCTTGCAGTAACCCATCGGCCTCAGATCTGTGCATCTTGGCCTCACTTTGGCGGTGATGACGACGGCGACTAGCGGTGAACAGCAGTACCAATGTTCATTGAGTTAGCGAAATGAAGCTGAATGCCTCACCTAAGAGAGCGCCTGAGAGCTATTTGAAAATATGTGAGTACTGATGGAAAGAGAGCTGAAATTTTAAAAAATTTTGAAGTGAGAAGTTAACTCAGGTTAACGTGTGTGGTGTAAAAAAATTGACAAAAACTACTTGGAACATGTGAAAATTTTAGAAAGACACGTTACTATTAAATTTTGATTCCTTTGGTTTTATCACCAATTACTTTCTCTACGAAACATTGAACAATGAACACCTAGCCCCAATGTATAATCATTTAAGACTTAACAAATATTTTTTATCACCAATTTTTTTTTTTCATTTTCTCTCCAATTTATAAAAGCTTAAAAATGAAATTAGTTTTAAGTTTTTTTACCAAATAAATAAATTTACAAATATGAGATCTATAAAAATAAAAATAAATAAGTAAATAATATATATATATATATAGCGGTAAACTCGAAACGGTACACCGGTATCTAATGATACCGAAATATTTCATTTCCTGACCCAATCCGAAACGGCCTCCGGTACGGTATTGATTTCCTTGAGACATAGTGTCTTGCTTTTTATCACTCCATATGATAGGGTTATGGCCTAGGCAAACAAGGTACCCAGTAGTGGATCGACGGTCAAATGGATCACTAGCCTAATCTAAATCTGAAAATGTAGAAAGGGAGAGTGGTCCAAATTGAAGAAAAATCCCAGAGGTAGGAGTACCATTAAGATATCTCAAAATGCGCTTGGCAGCAATTAAATGAGCTTTTGTTGAGGAAGACATGGATTGGCACATCTAATTCACAGCAAAGTTGAGATCAGGGCATGTGAAAATAAGATAGTGGAGAGAACCCACAAAGCTTCTATATTCCTAAGGATTAACTAGGTAAGCACCCTAATTAGGAACCAATCTCAAATTGGGGGCACATGGAGTTCTAGCAGCTTTGGAAGAAAGCATATTGTGCTTTAGAAGTAAGTTATGAGCATATTTTGAATGACTAAGAAAGAGGCCTCTAGAAGTCCTGGTGATGTGAAGACCTAGGAAGTAAGGTAGAGGACCAAGATATTTGAGCTCAAAGGCTTGACTAAGCTGCTGGATTAAGGTGTCCAAGAAGGCAGGGTTGTTGCCTGTAAGGAATATGTCATCAACATAGACCGAGATAGACTAAGAGCTTATCTTGTCTAACGATAAACAAGGATGAATCTGCCAAAGAAGCTTGTGTGAAGTAATTGAGTAGAGAACCTCTCAAACCAAGCCCTTAGGGCCTATTTCAAACCATAAAGGGATTTTCGAAGTTTGCAAACATGGTTAGGATGTATGGAATTAACATAGCCAGGGGGATGAACCATGTAGACCTCTTCCCTCAAAAAACCATGGAGAAAAGCATTTCTCAAATCCAATTTTCTCAATGGCCAATTAAATTGTACTGCAAGAGAAATGATGATACAAACAGTGGGAGGCTTAATCACAGGGCTAAAAGTTTCTTCAAAATCAACACCAAACTGCTGATGAAACCCCTTTGATACCAATCTTGCCTTGTATCTGCTAATTGAACCATCATTGTGATGCTTGAGCTTAAAAACGCACTTGCATCCCACTACATTTTGTGTAGGAGAAGGAGGAACCAAAGTCCATGTACCCTGCCTTTGTATGGTTGCAGGCCAGTTAAATTGTACTGCAAGAGAAAGGATGATACGAACAGTGGGAGGCTTAATCACAGGGGTGAAAGTTTCTTCAAAATCAACACCAAACTACTGATGAAACCCCTTTGATACCAATCTTGCCTTTTATCTACTAATTGAACCATCACTGTTATGCTTGAGCTTAAAAACCCACTTGCATCCCACTACATTTGTGTAGGATAAGGAGGAACCAAAGTCCATGTACCCTGCCTTTGTATGGTTGCAAACTCCTTATCCATAGTAGCACACCATTGTGGATATTGAGTAGCAACTTTAAAGGTAAAGGGTTCAGTAAAAGTGTAATCAATCTTGGTTGGCTTGACAGAAAAAGGCTTTTGGTTTATTGATGCCATGCTTAGACCTGGTTATCATAGGATGAGTATTTGTGGGATTTGGGAGGAAGGTACAAGTACTGTTGATGTGGGATCAGGTGGATCAGATGTAGATGTGACTGGAGCAGGAGTTGAATCAGCCTGTATACAATCAGATAAGGCATTATTGGAAGGAAGAGTAGGTGGTATGGTGGAGGTTGCTTTCTAGGAAGAGGGTGCACTGAAGTGAGGAGAGGAGATTCAGACTATGTAGATATAAGGTGGATGGGACTTAGATGAGATGTGGGTTGTGTAGGGAGTGTAGTTGTAGGAGGAGCAGCTCACTCAAGGGAGATGGAGGTAGTGAATGAGATGTAGATGCAGGGTGTGCAAGTGTAGACTATGATGTATCAGAAGTGTATGCATGTAACAAAAAGACAACCATAATGCTCTTGTATGAGAAATATTAGTTGAAGAGCTAGTGGACAAAAGGGATGGCTAGAAGGGAAAAAATTCAGTTTCATTAAAAAGGACATTTCTAGAGATGTTCGTATGAAGAGTGGTAGGTTCAAGACAATGTAGCCTTTTGAGAAAGCTAGATAGCCAAGAAAAACACATGGTTTGGTATGTGGTTGGAGTTTATGTGTATTATAAGGCCTCAATAAAGGGAAGCAAGTACAACCAAAAGTTCTGAGGTGTGTCAAATCAGGTGGAGATTGATATAACATCTCCCAAGGAGATTTATTGTGCAATAAAAGGGTAGGAAGTCTATTGATAATATGAGTAGTAGTAGAAACTACATAAGACTAGTATTGTAATGGAAGTTTAGAATGAGATAGCATGGTGAGGGAACACTCTATTAGGTGTCTGTGTTTTCTTTCTGCAACCCTATTTTGTTGGGGTGTATGTGGGCTGGAGAGATGATGAATAATGCCATTAGAAGAACAAAAATTTGTGAAGGCATTAGATGCGAATTCTCCAACACCATCTGCTCTAAGAGTTTTGATTTTGAGATCAAATTGATTCCCAACAGTGGCTTTGAAATACTTGAATATATTGAGCATCAGATTTATATTTGAGAAGATAAGTCCAAGTGAAATTGGTGAAATCATCCACAAAAACAAGGTAGTATTTAAAGTCATTCACAAAAAATATAGGGGAAGGACCCCACACATCACTATTAATAAGCTCAAGAGGCTGAAAAGAAATGAAATTTGATTTATCAAAAGGAAGTTGATGCATCTTGCCACTAAGGCAATGCTTACAATGAGTAACAATTTCATTTTTATTGAATACAACAAATTGAGGTAGAGAAGATAAAGTTGAAGAAAGAACTTTATCACTAGGGTGCCCTAGTTTATGGTGCCAAAGTAACCATTTATTGGACTAATGTGCATAAAAAGCAAAAGATATGCTAGGAAACTATGATGTTATAGTATGTGCAGAAGATGGACTCTTAAAATGTAGTAGATAGGATATACCCCATTTTCACTCAAGACCTTGTAAAGGATTCTCTCCATAAGAATATCCTGAATTTTTAGTTTATTGGCATCAAAATGATATGAACAATTGTTATGTAAACAAAACTTGTGGACAGATAGTAAATTTAATGAAATTCTAGGAACATGCAGGACATTCTTGAGCAAGAATTTATGATATTTGGTGTGTATAGAGGCATTACCTATATGATTGATGGGAAGAGTTTGACCATTACCAACAATGACTTGCTCATGTGGTTGCAGTAGTTTCCTCCTAAGGAAAGGGGAGTACGCCTCGGCCGAGTGGACCGGGGTGGAGAAAAGATGGAGTCACCACCTAGATTAGGTTTATGAACCATTTATATAGCAATCAACATAACATCACTCATCCCAAAACCCTAGCATGTTCCGATCTTATATCATATCATCTCATCCAAGGTAGTAAACAAACAAGATATCACAAAGGCAGAAACATAGACATGGCAATAAGGTATTAATATCAAAATATAATCCAAATATCTAAGCATACTATCCAAGCATCAAACAAACATATTCATTGTGTTCATCATCCAAAATGCATGTTCACGTGAATGCTTGACTTATCTCATTTACCTTACTACATCACAGCACCTATGCATCAAATGGATGGACATGTGAATACAAGTTCATGGCAAGACAAAGAAAACATTAATAGGAAGCGCTAATCTAATATATGAAGAACAAACAACAAGTAAATAGAGAAACAGATACTTAAAAGCATGAAAATGACAAAAACAGAAGCATATGATATAAAGGAAATAAAGAAACATAGGTAGAAAAACTCATATTAGGGTTTCTAGGTACAAGCATGCGTATACATACATAGGCCTGCGTACGCAGCCCAGCTGTATGCGTACTCATACTTTGAGCCTCCATACGCATGCAGAAAGCAAGCGCATGCAGACACACCCATGATTTTGAAACTTGAACCAGACCATATGGTCCGACTGGGTTAATTGGGAACTGCTCCTTGAGACTATTTTTTAACTTCCAAAACCTATTCTACACAAAAAACCTAGTGGACCATGCGAACCTGTCGAACTGCCTGGGTTTGAGAACTGTGAACAGGTCTCACAGTTCAGGCCTAAGCTCTTTTAAAAGGAAAAAAAACAAGAAGAAGAAGAAGATGATGATGATGAAGAATAGAAGAAGAGGAAGAAGATGAAAGATGACGACGAGAACAAGGATTAAAAGAAAGGGCACAGTCGTTTTGCTATGGAGTAGACCCTTTGCTAGCTATTGATGGCTACCATGTGATTGGCAAAAGCTGAAAATGTTCATGGCTACCGTGCGGCTAGAAAAAACTAAGAAATGTGAGATTTGAACTAGCCTAACTTTGGGTGTTTCAAGAGAGAAAAGTAGGATTTGAGAATAGGATGTCTAATGAAAGAAGAGATAAAAGTGAGATTTGAAAGCTCTTCACATGTGTACTAGACAGTGGACTTGTGGTTGTGAATTTTGAGATTTTTTTTGTTTGTTTTTGTTTGTACTTAAAGCTTGCACGCCACACGAGATTGAAAAGAAGTTTTGGACCTCCTACGTGTTGTTGACTTGTGACTTGTTTCTTGGTTAATTTATTTAGTGATTAGTCTAATTCTCTCTCCCCTGTAGGACTGTCTTTGTCTCGGTGTGGAGCGAGTGTCCTCTCCCTTACGCTCCAAAGCCAAAGGGTTCTTTTCCTCTCTTTTTTCCTCTTTTCTAGTTAGATATCTCATCTCCCTAAGGGTTTTTTTCCTTTCCTTTTTCTCTTTTCTAGTTAGATATCTCATCTCTATTGCGCCTAATGATATGGAACAAACTATCGTTGACAGTCTAAAAAACTTGTAGCTCACTAAAGAAGAAGAAGAGGATATAATTATATCATCCAAAAGTACACCAGATTTGCTAGAAGAATGCGAGCTGAGCTTATTTGGGAAGCTATTGGCAGATCGCCAACAAAACCAACATGCCTTTAAGAACACACCAAGATCGGCATGGAAGATGGGTTCTGATCTTAGAATAGTTGAGGTTGGAGAAAATATTCTGCAATTCAAATTTAGTTCAAGGTATTAGCTTGAGAGGGTCGAAAGGAGTGGGCCATGGAATTTCAAAAATAACCTCCTTCTGTTATGCTAATGGAGAAGAGGTTTATCATCAGTCAATATTTTCTTCACCCATGCACCATTCTGGGTCCAAATTTGGGGCTTACCATTTGAGCACATGACAAAAGAAGCTGGACATGAGATTGGTGGTAAGATAGGAAAAGTCATGGAGGTGGAAAAACGGTCATGGCAAACAGACCAAGCAAAGTTTGTGAGAGTAAGGGTGGATTTACCCATTAGGAAACCACTAAGAAGGGGGGATATATTACAAATATGGTTGGGGAAAGATGTTGGGTTTCATTTAAATATGAGAGATTGCCCACGTTCTGTTTCACTTGTGGGGAAATCAGGCATGATGATAAGCATTGCTCTGTGGTGTCCAAGAAGCAACCTTTAGAGCACCAATATGGAGAGTGGTTGAGGGTGGGGGGAGTCTCAAAAGGAGCAAGTGAAGGAATGAGAGCCTTGGGAAGTAGAAGAAATGGACCAACGAGTGGAGGAGAGTTGGGGAAAAAGCACCAGTCTACGGCAGAGGACATGGTTATTTCCGTGCAAAATGGAAAAGAAGGATGTGGAAGTGTGGGTAGGAACTTCAATCTCGAAGAAAGGAAAAAATTTGGAAATTTGGAAATGATGGAATGTTAGAAAAGCATGCAACAAGTAATCTGATTAGGTGGGAAAAATCGGAAGAGTTGGTGCAGGAAATAAGCAAGAAACAGGGGCCACGTGATGTACAAAGAGTAACTAAAAGTAGTGTAGTCAAGGAAGTGTTAAAAGCTAATGAGGTGGAGTCTTCAAGAGTGGGCCAGTCCGTGAATCCCAACAAGGAAAAGCAAGAAGAGATTAGTTAATTAAAGCCCAAAATGAACATAGAAAGCAAGGAAGGCAGAGAAGTGGTAGTCGGTCCAAGCAAAGGAAATAGTGGGGCGGGTAAAGGTAAATGGAAAAGGCTTGCAAGGGAGTTTTGGAAAGCCCAAGAGGTAAGTATGGAGAATTAGGAAACAATAGTGTGTACGAAGAGACTTGAGAGTGCAAAGGTGCTAGCATAAAGTGAAGGTAATATCCAAAAGAAAACTTGTGATGTTGAAGGTAAGAAAAAAGAGAAAATGTTTGAGGAAATGGCGGTGACTACAAGGCAGCACTGTCGAGGGTAATGATTTCTTTGGGATGGAACTGTTGGGGGCTTGGGAACCTCCGGGCAGTTAGAGTGTTGGGCGAACTAGTCCAACCATGGGATCCCAATATTGTTTTCTTGTTAGAAACAAAAATAAAGAAAAAAGCTATGGAAAAAATCAGGTTTGTTAATGGGCTCATTGTGCCCAGAAATGGTAAGGGAGGAGGATTAGCTATGCTGTCGAGAAGAGAAGTTGACTTGGAAATTATGGGATATTCCAAAAGCTTTATCGATACAATTATCATAGGGCAAAGCTTAGGGTGTAAATGGAGAATTATAGGTTTTTATGGGAACCCAGAGGCACATAGAAGGAAGGAGTCGTGGGAAGAACTTGTTGCTCTAAGTAGAAAATATCAACTCCCATGGTTGTGCTTTGGTGACTTCAATGAGATTCTGTCTAGGGAGGAAAAGATGGGTGGTGCTTTGAGATCGCAAAGGCAAATGGATAAGTTTAGGGAGGTGGTTAATGACTGCGGATTTAAAGATTTGGGGTATAGCGGTCCGGGTTTCACATGGTGTAACATGCAAGAAGGGGATAACCGAGTATACTTAAGGCTAGATCGAGCCTTTGCCACCAACGATTGGATCAATATGTTCAATGGCACAAGAGTACTCCATTTGGTAGATTCGACCTTTGACCATTGTGCTCTTCTGATTGTCGATACCATTGCAATGCAACCCCCACGAAAGTGTAGATTCCATTTTGAGGAAATGTGGACAAAAAAGGAGGAGTGTAAGGAGATCATCAAAAATGCATGGGAGGGTAGTTCGCACCAATGCACGCCTGAAGGCATAGCTACAAGTCTTTCAAGTTTATGCAACGAATTTGGTGAGATGGAATTAGTCGACTTTTGGTCATGTGCCAAAGTAAATTTAGAACAAAAGGAAGGCACTCAATGCATTGGTTCTCCAAGATAGTAATGGTAGTATGGGGAAGGAGATCAACAGATTAAGAAGGGAGATTAATGATCTTCTTGACTGTGAAGAAAGTTTATGGCATCAGAGGTCAAGGGTATTATGGTATGGCCAAGGGGATTGCAACACAAAGTTTTTCCATTCCAAAGTTTCTCGAGGAGAAAGAAAAATACAATTAGTGGCATTTGGGATGAGAATGGGAACTGGTGTAATACAAATGAGAGCATTGCAGCAGCGGCTATTTCCTATTTTGAGAAACTATATACTTCTTCCCAACCAAAAAGAATTTTGGAAGTCACAGACACAATCCATACCAGAGTAAATGAAGAGATGAACTAGATGTTGATAAGAACTTTGACAAAGGAAGATGTGGAAGCAGCTCTGAAACAAATGCACCCCACAAAAGCTCCAGGACCTGACGGTATGTCTGCTATTTTGTTCCAAAAATATTGGGATACGATTGGAAATGATATTACTTATATGTTTCTGAATGTGTTAAATTCCAATATGCCAATTGCTAATATAAATAGAACCAATATTACTTTGACCCCAAAAAAAAAAACCCATCCAAAATGAATGATTTTAGGCCTATAAGTTTAAGTAATGTAGTTTATAAGCTAGTGTCTAAAGTACTAGAAAACCGCTTGAAAAACATCCTCCCCCAAATTATCTCTGAAAACCAAAGTGCATTCCTTTGGAGAGGCTTATTACCGATAATGTTTTGGTAGCGTTTGAACTAATGCACTATCTAAAACATAAAAGATAGGGGAAAGAAAACTTTATGGCGGTTAAGCTCAACATGAGCAAGGCCTATGATCGAGTGGAATGAGGTTTATCCAGAGGGTGATGGAAAAGATGGGTTTCCACAAAAAATAGATTAATTTAATTATGCAATGCAAAAATCTACTGTATCTTACTATGTGATTATCAATGGAGTAGTGCATGGGTGTATTTATCCTAAAAGAGGTCTCCGACAAGGAGACCTTTTATCCCCTTACTTGTTCCTTTTATGTGCAGATGGATTCTCATAATTAATTAAGGAGGCAAAAATGAATCAGTTGTCGAGTAGAATTTCTATTTGCAGAGGATGCCCCATGGTTACTCACTTATTCTTTGCAGACGACAGCTTGCTAATTTGCAAAGCTACTGATCAAGAGTGCCAAAAATTAATAGATATTCTTGAGCTCTATAAAGCTGCCTCGGGCCAGAAAGTAAATGTTGATAAGTCATCTGTCTTCTTCAGTCACAACACACCCCATAAAAGAAGATGTGAGGTGTTAAACATGTTAGGATGTGTGCCCTTAAATCCTATTGTATGATGCTATGTATGATTTCATGTTGTGATTAATAAATTTGTTTTATTATTATCTAAAATAATGGTGACATGAATATTTGGACATTATTATATAGTCCGTGAGATGCATAGTATGTGATTTATGTGAAAAGTCACAAAAGATATAAATCATAAGTTTTTTGTAAACTCAAAATTTTAGTTCGTAGTCGGTAATGAAATTGGGCATTTCATCTACGAAGACTATAACATATCAACTAAGATGATTTGTCATGATCATAGAAGTGGAGACTTCTAGTTGGTATGTTGATATGTTTTAAGAGTTAAGACATATTGAACTGGACCGTTGTAAGATTTATTATTCTCCTAACTACTGTCAAATGAATAATAAATCTCACGACTTCTATTTATATAAACTCTTAATCCTAAGAGGATAATGGACCTGATCATGAATGTAGGTCGCTTTGATATATCAGGAGTGAGATCTAAAGTCACGATCAAAACCTCCGGTATGTTGGGCAGCCACATTTAGTTTTGATGGAATATATATTCTCAAGATGGAATTCATAATCTCTTAACGAAAATACAAAATATTCCCTTGAGATAAGTTTAATGGGTTTGGTTATTCAGAGTATTAGGCCTAACCACTTTAGTAAGGAGTTACTAAAGTATATATTTATGAAATTGGATTTCATAAATATATGATGAATAACATAAAGGATTAAACTGGGTACTTAAGGATTAAGATGTAGTAATTTACAAATTGGCAGTTTACATTCATGAATTTGTATTACTACTAATATTTTATGAAGGAGTTGCATGTATAATAAAGTCTTGGGATATAATTTATAAATAAAGCCTTGAGTGCAACTATATTTTTATAGTGGTATTAAATATAGTTAATGGTAATTTTGGATTTGTCAAGAGTTGACAGAAAAGCCCAAGGCCCATTGGAGCCAGTGTCTTATTGGTTCCTTTTGGTCATACTCCAAGCCACACACTAAAACCCAATTGGTAAGGCCCAAAAGGCTAGCCCAATTAGATAATTAGTTAGATACAAGGGAGAAACATACAGAATTTTATATGTAAGTGTGACATCATTGTAAAATGGTGTGTATGTGACTGTGAGACACTCTCTTATTCTCCATTGGAAAATTGATTGAGAGACCACACTTCTTGGCGTAGAGTGAAATTGGAGTGAAGATTAAAAGTGTTTCTGAGTACTTCTGATATTTTGTTTTGAATTTCATCGCACTAAGGTACGCTCTCTTGATCTTGAATTTTGAAATTTACATAGTACATGTTATCAATTGCAAATTGTGGGGGGTAAAAGCTCTTGAATAAACGTTTGGGTTTTGGGCCTGATTGGTTGGTACTAGTTTGTTTTGATCAGGGCCTCTAGGCCTACAAGTCAATACGCACTGTAGTAGTCCGAGGAGTTGTCCGAGGAGGAGTGTCTCCTCGGACAAGCCCAGCAATGACCCTGGGACTTGCTAAATGGGTTAGATGAAGAATTCTGGAAGAACTGATGGGTAAGAGGGTGATCCAAGCACCCTTTAGAAGCAGGAACATGTGAGAAATATCTAAGGAAAAAGCTGCTACCACCACATTAAAGGCCCTGAATCTACCTCCCTGGCCGCATTAATCGGGAAATGACCTCTGAACAGTAGAATTCAGCCTTCCTGCTATTATTTGAAGACTTCAAGAAGGTGGTGGATGGGACAAGTATCCAAGGGGAAGATTTGTATGACACGTGGATGAATCAGTGAAGAAGAAGAAGTATATAAGGAGACGAGAGAGGAAAGAGAGGGAGACCTGATTCTGAACGAGAAAAAAAAACTAAGAATTTTAATCTTTGGCATAGAAAGAGAAGAAATATACAATTCGTCATCGGCTTACGTCCGAGGAGGTTTCTTTGTCATACTTGTTTACTATTTGCATAGATTGTGACACTCTAGCCTGTTAATCAAACTTCTAACATCCCAAACTTAGGTTTCAAATCCATACTCTACAAATTTCATTGTATAAGGCTCATTGGGCCTGAGCCCAACACTAGTTTTTGGGTCTGGGTACAATTGTGCACTTACACAAATGAAGTAGATTCATTAATTTTCCGTTGCGTATGTTTTGTATGCGATATAAACATGTATTTTCCAACAAAGCATCCTTGGCCCAATGCAAGACACTAGACATAGTAAATATTTGGGGCTTCCTTCCATCATTGGAAGATCTAAAACCAAAATTTTTGTTGAAGTGAAGGAAAAGGTTGGGAGGAAATTAGCGGGGTGGAAGGAAAAATTATTGTCCATAGGAAGGAGATCTTGATAAAGGCCGTAGCGCAAGCGGTTCCTACGTATACAATAAGCTGCTTCTTAATCCCGAAAGGGTTGTGTGAGGAGATTGAAGGGATGATAAGAAGGTTTTGGTGGGGGCAGAGACATGAAGAATAAAAAATTGCATGGGTGAGTTGGGATAAGATGTGTAAATCGAAGTCAAATGGTGGCATGAGCTTTCAAAATTTCCATGCTTTTAACCTAGCAATGCTAGCAAAGTAAGGATGGAGACTCCTGACCAACCCAGATTCTCTTTGTGCCAAAGTCTATAAAGCTAGGTATTACCCAAATGGGGATGTTTTGAAATTAAAGCTTGGCTACAATCCATCATATGCATGGAGAAGCATCTTTAAGGCTCTTGAAGTTATCCGAAAGGGTACCTGATGGAGAGTAGGAAATGGCAAGCTAATCCATATATGGGAGGACAAGTGGCTTCCCACCCCAACAACCTATAAGGTAATCTCTCCCCCTCGGCCTTTTGATGATTTTCCTATGGTTTCTGCATTAATTGATGAAGACTCTAAAAGATGGAAGGTTGATACACCGAAGGCCTTATTTCTTCCTTTTGAGGTAGAAACAATCCTCAATATACCGCTAAGTTATAATGTACCTGAGGATAAGTTGATTTGGGTAGGAAACAAAAGAGGGGAATTTTCAGTGAAGAGTGCGTATTATATTGCCCTCAATGTAATAAACCCAACTGGAAGTGGAGAGTGTTCTCATGGTGATCCTAGAATTCCTTTATGGAAACGGATTTGGCAGTTAAAAATTGCTCCAAAAATCAGAATCTTCACATGGAAAGCTTGTTTTAATGCTTTGCTAACAATGCTAAATTTAAAGAAGAGAGGGGGGTAAACACAGATGGACTGTGCCCTTTGTGTGGAAAGGAAGGCGAATCAATCACCCACTCTCTCTTTAAATGTGATGTTGTGAAGGAAGTATGGAATCAATGGAAGGATTGTCCATTTGTAATGGGGCTGAAAACTTGGATTTTGCTGACACTGCATTAAGATTGTTACATGTAAGAACTATTAAGGACTTGGAAACTATGGTCGTGGCAGCTTGGGGCATTTGGCTTAATAGAAACCAGAGGGTGTTTGAGTCGGTCAGCCAAGGGGTAAGTCAAGTTTGGAAATTGGCAATGAATATGCTATCTGATTATAAAGAAGCGTCAAAATTTTTTTTGTTGGGTCCGTTGTCTTGTGAGGTTAGTTGGAAAAAACCCCCTGCTGGTGTTTACAAGATAAATGTTGATGGGGCTACTGCAGATGGTCGAAGATGCTCAAGCATTGGGCTGGTCATAAGGGATTTTAGAGGAGAGGTTGTTACTGTCCTTTGCAGAGTACTCCAAGGCAATTTTTCGGTTGATGAGACTGAAGTTCTAGCTGTGGAAGCGGGGATTCTACTTGCAAAGGAAATGGGCCTTCATCATATTACTATTGAATCAAACTCACTCTCTGTAGTGCAAAGAATTTTATCCAAGGAAGTCAAAGGAGAAATGGACCATATTGTCCAAGGAATTCTTTCTCTTCTTGAATGATTTAGCAGCTGGCAGGTCAGGCACCTGAAAAAAGGGAGTACAACAGGGTGGCACATGAGCTAGCTCGTTTTGCTAGATGGAAAAATATTAGTCAGGTGTGGAGAGGTGTGTCTCCTCTAGTAGTGAGGAATCTGGTCCACATGGATTGCTTGTAATGGTGCTGCTTCTTACACTTTGTTGTACTTCCATTTCAGCTCTAATGAAAGTTATTCTCATAAAAAAATTAAAAAAAAATAAAAAACTCTACGAAGTACAAACCCACCAATTCGTACATTAATTTATTGCTTTACACTATAAGATTGTCCATTCAATGTAAGATTTACACTATAAGATTAAACAAATACACACAATATTATATACATTCACAACAAAAAAAGATATATAACATTATACAAGCTAATGTCCCCCACCATTCAAGTTGTTGCTCTTTTTAAAAGAAATTAATTTCATGGCAAAATGTCTATTAAATTGTTTATTGGGTTTCATAAATTAATTTAATGTGAAATTTCTATTAGATCTCTATATTTATTTAGATTTTTTATGTAATTTTTCAATTTTTACTAATTTTATATATTTATTTATATTTTAAATAATTATTAAATTAATTATGACATCATCACAGTTCGACCTCAGTCCAACCTCAAAAACCTTGAACCTCTCCCTTTTACGGTTCATTGAACGGTCCGGATTTCAAAACCATGGATACATCCTAGAACCTTGACATGCTTTATATCAAAAAATTAAAAATTAAAAAAAAAAAATCTAATAACCTAACATGCTTTATATCAAAAGATAATGAAAATCTAAACTAAACAAACATATTATGGCATAACTAAATAAGAAAAAAACAAACACAACTAGAACCAAAACAAGAAAAAGACTAAAAAAAGAAAAAGAAGGTTTAGAACATATACCTCAAAAACAAAAGCTCTTTGGCTTGATTTTGACCATTTCCCTTAATTAAATCTATTCACAACTAAACAAAATTCATTAGTAAACTTCAAAACTCGAATATCAATACCAGAAAAGGTCCCAGTCAAAAGAAAATTGACTTAAGGATGTTTTGTGAAAAACTCCCTCTTTGATTCACTATTTCTAATGAATCTTAGGTTTTCTCTTCAGATTTTCTGTGTCTTTGAAATATATCATGTAAGGCTTTATATAATTGAAAAAATAGGGGTTTAGAATGGCTCTCAGATGATGTGGAATTCATTTCAAACCTCAGCTTTTAATTCAGAAAACCTTCCTTTCATAGCTCCTGGAACCCTAGCTGCATACGCAGGCCCGTGTATGCATACACATACATTAAACTTGTGTACGCATATGCATGTATTCGTACGCATGCCCTAGGGTTTTCGTGACATTTATTTTCTATAAATAGCTTTATTTTATTCATGAAAGAGTTATATTTTCCATAAAAATCTTCCTCAAGTCAATTTATAATGTGATCGAGCCCTAAACCAACCTTGGGCTTTAGAATTTTACCATCACTAGGGAATGAGGGTCCGAGTCATAAGGGGTACAAAATGAGGTGTCTACAGCTTAGGACCCTTGTATTGGGATTGGGTAGATAGGATGTTAAGTTTAGCTGTGAGATGGTTTTATGTGCCAAAATCTGCAAGCCGTGGATCTTGAGTGCCAGTGATTGCTGCATTGGAGGCTATAGCCATTGCTGCTAACTTGGTAGGTGGATTCTTGCCTTGATAGGCAAATCCATCCTATGGTAACTATCAAAGGCTTGGTGACCTGAGTTGCCACAGATCTAACAGATTAGGCGTGTATTCTTAATTTTGTAGGGGTGATTGCCAAACTGAGATGCTTGATTCTGAGGTGAATAGTTATGACGTGGAGAATAATCTTGATTCTAAGGTGAATAGCTCTGATGTAGAGAATAACCACCACTGTTGTTATTATTATATCTTCCACTACCTCTACCACCTCTATTACCACCATTTCTACCTCTTCCTTTGCCAGATCCATGAGTTTGAGATTGGGAATTGCCATTAGATTTGCTATTAAAAGCAAACATAGCCAAGGCATGTGGTATTGTCTTTGAGTTCTCCACCATAGCTTGTTCCTCACTGTGTAGCATGATAAAGAGTTGCTCATAAGTGATAGGATCACTTTTGGTTTGTATGGTAGAGCAAAAGTGTGCAAATTCCATAGGTAAGCCTCAAAGAACAATACTAAGTAGTTCTTCATTGTCAACAGCTACACCAACTGCAAGCATTTCATCTACTGCTATCTTGATTTTTTGAAGAAAATTGTTTACAAAATCACTTCCTTTCTTTATGCTTTGAAGGTCAAGTTTCAGATTCAAGATGTTTTCTCTTGAGGTGGAAGTGAACCTTTGTTCAAGAGTATTCCAAACCTCACAAGAGCTTGTGATTCCTACAACAAGTGAAAACACTTGTGGAGTTAGTGTTGAGTTTATCAAAGAAAGATAAGCCTTATCTTTGATTTTCCATGCTTGGAATTCAGGATTCACACTAGCAGTGGAATTTCCATGTGCATCAAGAACAAATTAAGAAGGTTGTAGCACTGTGCCATCAATATGCCCTACGAGAGAGTAAGCCTTAAGTATTGTAACTAGCTGATGCTTCCGTGGTATGTAATTGGTATAGTCAAGCTTAATTGAAATGATATTGGACATATTTGAGAGAAGTAGTAAAGGGGAATGAGATTGGGAATTGTGTAGTAGGTTGAGAGTTAGTGCTTATTAAGGATGAAGAAGCGAAAGTCATGGTTTGAGCTCTGATACCATGAAAGAAGATGAGCATCAAGAAGTGCAACATTGGCGGACTGCAAGTAGAGAGAGAATTCTAGAGTAAGCAATTCTGTGAAATTATATTAAAGCTTATAAGTTTAGATACAATATAGATTAGCTCTATTTATAGAGCATACATTGACACTAATTCTAGAACCATTCTACTTTAACTAACTCCTAATAGATATGTAACGAAATCTCAACCTAAACTAACTGTTCTACAGCTGTACTACAAAATATCTGGGTGTAAAATATCTATTGAAGTTAAGCTTGTGTAACAGAGAGGCAGAGCAAGCCTGGAGAGGCAAGTCCATTCTAAACACAATAACAGAAAATGGCGGCGCCTTCCTTCAAAATAAACATAAAACATTTAGACCAAAACGATGTCGTTTGACACTAACTCAAACGTCATCGTTTAGGCTAATGTTACTTTTGCAAGATAGCTGTTAAAGGTTCCACTTTCTCTTTCTCTTCATTTGAATTTGTGCTTCCTTTATCAGCTTTGACTAATATACTCTAGAAAATCTATAATGAGATCAAGTTTGTGGCATCCCCTGATCTTGAAGAGCACAAGCAAGTACCACACCAAAGGTGACCACGAGATCAAGGAAGAGCAAATTAAGGTTGATGTTGCTGAAATCGTCAGTAAGTCACATAATCCTTGCACGCTCTAGACACAACCTGCACAACAAAGAAGAAAAAGACCTTACAAAGAGTACCGGTGTAGTACCGGACAAGTACCCTCCGAAAATTAAATTAGAAAACTCTCACAACTCTAGAGTGTTAGAGTTGGGGGGAAATTATGCATACCTTGATCTTTTAGAGTTTTGGGTTTTTATAGTAGTGTAGAACCGACTTTTGTTTCTTGGCGAAGATGAATTTTTCCTTGTAGGGAAGATCCTCATAAATGTACGTATTTTACGGGATCCTTTCCATATAGAGATTCTGTTAATTAGGGTTAATCGTGAAGTATAAGACATTTCCATTTGAAGCTCCATGAGGACCAATTAAACCATGTGGGTGCCACGTGGCTTTGCCACCATCCACTTCATATCCGTCTACTTTCTCATCCATATGCCACAAAGAGTCCATCCACCTTTAACACGTTTCGTCGTGTTGCTTCCTTTCCTTTGACTGTCCACAACCTAGTACAATCGCTTATGACAAGTTCTGTAAAATGAGATCATATACTTTAATTGTCCTCTTCAGTTGCCCCCTCACTCTATGGGTCCGTCAACTTATTTCCCAGACGAACCCATAGAGTGACGGTTTAACTCAACCCTTAGGAAATGCATTATGATTTGATAGGCTAGCCTAGTGCCATTAATGCAGTAGGGGCACGTGGCACGTTTCTAGTGGTTAATTGCTCGTACCGAAGTGTCCCTTCATCTTCCACATCGTTCCCTCTATATATATATATATATATATATCTGTTGCTTCTCCCTCTCATTTTTACTTCCCACAACAAATTTTCAGAGCCAGAGCGCCTCTGTCTACTTTCTTTTCAGCTTTGTCTCCCCCGTCGCTTTTTGGAGACCGTTCACTTGTTGCGACTGTCTGCTACGTTGTGTCCGTTTCCTCTTCATATCGTTTAGCTGGTAAGCATCCGTTGCCTTTCACTGAGTTCTCCTTTTTGTTTTTTACTTTAAATATTGCTTGCCCGTTGTCTACGTAGAATTGTAGAGTCTTAGGGTTTTATCCGTCACGTGTAGGTGACAAATGTCTAGTGAGGTGTCGAGTGATCAATTGTGTGTCCGCGAAGGAGTGGGCTACGATGAGGTGTATCCGTTTGGTCATGATGACCCCGACACCTCTCATGATGAAAGGGATCTGTTTGCCAGTTCTCCTTTGGAGGAGGATAAGGACATGGACGTGGTCGGGTTAGAGGGAGGTTTAAATGGTGACTCAAACAGTTCAAATATAATCTACGTTGATCCTCCCGTCCAGTCAGTTGTAGGTTCGGATGGCCTTAGGGAGTTTATCCTTCTCCCATTGTGGATGGTAAACGATTTCAATTCTACCATCAAGCGAAAACATTTCGAGTCCCTTAGGGAGAGGTACTAGATCCCCGTCGGCATCCCTATCCGTTTACCTTTCAAGTCCAAAAAGTGTTACTATGAGGGGGTCGAGGACGTCAAGGTATATAAGCAGATGTTTAAGGCGGGACTTACGTTCCCTCTAAGCACTCTTCACTGTCGTCTTCTTCAGTACCTGGGGCTAGCCGTCACCGAAATCACTCTGAAAGCCTGAAGAGTGTTCCTTGGTCCAGAAGTCTTGTATGGAGTCTTGAGTGACGGGGAGCGTAGGATGATGGTGGAGGGGTTCTTTCATTGCTACTATCCATCCGTGATTAGCTAGTCCAAGGGTATGTACAACTTCCTACCAAGGAAGCCTGTACTCAGGCTAATGTGTGACACTCTTGACTCCAACAGAAACTAGAAGAGTCGGTATTTCTTCCTCTAAGGTGACGACTAGATGTGTCACCCCAACGATCAGGAGTATATGCCCGTAGACAAAACTTGGGGCATAATGCCTTCGTCTAGTAGGTGTCCGTTTGTTTTAAATTATGTTTTTTATTTACTGTTGTTGGTCTAACCGTCCCCTTTTTTGCAGCTCAAGACCGTCCAGAGGTGACCTAGGAGCAGTGGAGCTTTCTGGAGAAATTTTTTGCGATTAAATTGAAGAAGAGGGTGTGGACGAAGCTTGTTACCTTGGACACAATCCATTGGTACTGTGACGGTCTTGAGCCCACTGAAGCTACCCGCGCTACGACAGTCAGACATGCAGACGTAAGTTTGTCATCCTTTATTTTCTCCTTTTACTTTTTGTAATTTACCAAACCCTTTTCTCTCCATCTACTTTGATGTAGAAATGGAGGAAGGTAAGAGGAGAGCCTTTACAAAGCAGTAGGCTGCGGTGAAGAAGAAGCAAGAGGGCGGCTTGCCTCCTAAGACTGCCGTACAAGTCAACCCGTCCCTAAAGAGGAGACCGTCAGAGAAGTCTAACCGTCCCCTTAAAAAACCCAAGGTCATGGTGGAGTCAGCCGTCGGGGTAAAGGCTGAAACAAAGAAGACACCTACCCTGCCTGGTCCGGGGAAAGGAAAGGTTTTCATGACAAGTCAGGTTCTTGTCACCAAAAAACCACCTGTCCTCCTCCGTGAAGACCCTAGGTATGCACTAGAGCAGCTTTCATCCATCATTAAAGCTGACGATTATAAGGACTTAAGCAATCATGCAACCGAGGCCATGGGGGAGACGGGTCTCTTTAGCATCGCATAGGTGAATATGCCCGTCCCTTTCCTTTTTGTCAAATTGTCTCCGTACTCTTTTAACCCTTTTTTGGTTTCTACAAGGGATGCTAATGATGAAGGGGTTGATGGACCATTGTCTCTCTCATGAGATGGCGTTGGACCGTGTTAGGGCTAAGGCGATGGTGCTGGAGCTGGAGGAGCTGAAGGCCTGGAAGGCAGTCTAGGAGAAAAAACTTGCTGCATTAGAGCAACTCCGGGGTGAACTGGAGAAGCAGATGGAGGTGCTGAGGAAGGTCCTTGAAGACAAGGAAGGAGAAATCAAAGACGTCAAGGACCAGCTTCGTCAGGCTAACGAAAATGCGATACATGAGTATCGCGACTCTGATGCCCTTCTAGTGGAGCTCAGTGGCTCATTTGCAGGTGGCTTTGATGACTGCTTCCGTCAGGTCAAGGCCTCTTTTCCTGACCTGGACCTGTCCTACGTTTCCCTTGAACCCTAGGCTCAGACTCCAGCACAGCCCGTCTACTCTGAAAGCACTAACGAGTTGTTCGCCAATGACACCATTGCTAACCCTCAAGGTGACGGGGAGACTGCTCCTGTAGAAGAGGCCAAATCCATTGGGTATGAAGTCAGTCCACTTAAGGGGGATCAGACTGCCAAAGGGAAGGACGGAGAGGACCCTGTGGACCAAGAGTAGATTTTTGTTTTTTGATTTAATTTTTCTTTTGTACATGTAAAGATTTTTGGGAAAACAATGTTTTTGTTAACCGTTGCCTATTTTAGGCCTTGCATGTAGACATTTGCCCTTTATTGGGCTTTTATAATATTTTAGTATTTGGTGTCTGTATTTTGACCATATAACTGTCAATATATGTTTGCAATACATCTGTCCACTTATTGCCTTGATAAATTCAAATCATCCCAAAGGATGACCCCATCCCTTTGTGGACTTAAAAATATTCAAATCACCCCTTGGGATGAACTCGTCCACGTGTGGACTTCATAAATGTAGGTCATCCCTTTAGGATAATCTCATCCACTTTTGGACTTGATATATTCAAATCACCCCTTGGGATGAACCCGTCCACGTGTGGACTTCATAAATGTAGGTCATTCCTTTAGGATAATCTCATCCACTTTTGGACTTGATATAATCAAATCACCCCTTGGGATGATCTCGTCCACTTTTGGACTTAATATATTCAAATCACCCCTTGGGATGATCTCGTCCACTTGTGGACTTCATCAATATAGGTCATCCCTTTAGGATGACCCCATCCACTTTGTGGACTAAACGGATGTGAGTCATCCTATAGGGTGAGCCTGTCCACCTGTGGACTTAATAATGAATCTGAGTCATCCCTTTAGGATGAGCCCGTCCACTTATGAACTTAATAAAGAATGTGAGTCATCACTTTAGGATGAGCCCATCCACTTGTGGACCTGATAAATAATAATCCTAGTACACATACACTTGACATAACTGAATAACTCTTCTTATTGTGAAAAACACGCATGTAGAAATTGTTCTTAAAAAGAAATAAAAACAACTACCCTTCGGGCTTTTAGATAATACTGCTAATAGTAAAAATTATTTTAAAGGAAGTAAACTAGAAATGAGGAGTGGCGTCGTTCGTGCCCTTGTCTACTGGTAGTACTTTTTCAGGTGCTCCGTGTTCCATGGGTGGTGTAACTTTTGCCCGTCTAGCACTCCAGGTGGTAGGTGCCTTTCCTTTACCATGACTCGATCTTGTAGGGTCCTTCCCAATTAGGTCCAAGCTTTCGCTGGGCAGGATCTCTTGTGGTGCCCGTCACCTTCCTTAAGATGAGGTCTCTAACTTGGAAGTCCCTGTGTCTGACTTTGGAGTTATAGTGCTTAGCCATGAGGTCCTGGTACTGTGCTAGCCTTTGCTCAGCCGTTACTCTAACCTCATCCACTAAATCAAGCTGAAGGTGCATAGCTTCATCATTCCCACTCTCGTCATAGCTTCCAACTCTGTAGCTTGTGAGTCCAACCTCGGCCAGGATAACTGCCTCGCTTCCGTATGCTAGTCGAAACAGAGTCTTTCCCGTAGGTTTCCTTGTTGTTGTTCTGTAAGCCCATAAAATGCTTGGTAATTCTTTCAGCCATATTCCCTTTGCCCCCTTAAGCCGAGTCTTGATGATTTGAGCAAGGATCGATTTGTGACATCGACTTGTCCGTTGGCTTGAGGGTGGGCGGGTGATGAGTAGTGATTCTTGATTCCTAGTTGTGAGCAAAAATCTCTGAATGAATCGTTGTCAAACTGCTTCCCATTGTCTGAGACTAATACCCTAGGTATACTATACCTGCAGATGATGTTCCTCCATACAGAGCTTCGTATGTTCTTCTCTGTGATGGTGGCCAGGGCTTTGGCTTCCAACCACTTGGGGAAGTAGTCTATACTGACTACTAGGAATTTCAACTACCTAATTGTTGTTAGGAACGATTCCATGATATCCAACCCCCATTGAACGAAAGGCCATAGGGCCATCATTGGGGTAAGCTCCTTTGTTGGTTGCCTGATGAGGTTGCCAAACCTCTGACACTTGTCACAAGCTTTGACGTATGTATGGGCATCCTTCTGCATGGTGGGCCAATAGTATTCTGCCCTAATTAGTTTATGCACTAAAGACCACGATCCTGAATGGTTCCCGCACACCCCTTCGTGTACTTCTCTCATGACATAATCTGCTTCCTCGAAGTTAAGACACCTTAAGTACGGACGGGAGAAGCCCCTTTTGTACAAGATGCCTTTTATTAGTACGAACTGCGCTGCCTGTACCTTTAGCTTCCTAATGGCCTCCTTACTGTCTAGTAGCATACTTTCCTTTAAGTAGGAGGTTATCGGCGTGGTCCAGTTGTTTTCGAAAATTACCTCCTGTATATTGATGCCATTTATTAATGGTGAATTTTGAACAAAGGACAGTACCTGGCTAGGGATAAGCATGTGTTCTGCTGATGCAGCCTTGGCGAGGCGGTTGGCTTGCTCGTTCTCCTCCCTTAGGATTTGAATGAACTTCGCTTGGAGGTTGTTTACTCGATACTTCACTTGCTCTAGGTACTTCTTCATCTGTTCGCTCTTGCATTCGTAACCTCCAGTCACTTGACTTGTGACTACTTGAGAGTCACAATACATGACCACATTTGTAGCTCCTACCACTCTAGCTAGGTCTAGCCCTACTATTAAGGCTTCGTACTCCGCCTTGTTATTGGTCATAGGGAAGTCAAGTCGGATCATGCACTCGATCTCGTCTCCTTCTAGAGAATGAAGAACTATGCCAACTCCACCTGCCTATTTATTGGATGATCCATCCATGTAAATACTCCATTGTGGCTGCGCTCCTGCCCCCTAGTCCTCCGCGTTTGTGAATTTCGTGATGAAGTGAGCAATGGCTTGCCCTTTTATGGCCGTTAATGGGTGATACTGTATGTCAAATTCACTCAACTCAATTACCCATAACGCCATCCGTCCAGCTGCTTCAGGGCTGCTCATTGCTCTTCACAGGGGTTTGCTTGTCAAGACGACCACAGTGTGGGCCTGGAAGTATGGTTTGAGCTTACGAGCTGCAGTTACCAACACCAAGGCGAGCTTTTCCATCAAGGGGTATCTCTCTTCTGCACCCTAGAGTGCTTGGCTAGTGTAGTATACAGGCTTTTGTACCCTGTCTTCTTCCCTGACTAAGGCTACGCTGACAATTGCCGGAGAGATTGCCAAATAGAGGAATTATTCCTCGCCCAGTTTGGAGGGACTCAGCAGTGGTGGGTAGGAGAGGTATGCTTTCAAGTCTTTGAACACTTGCTGATATTCAGCTGTCCATTCAAACGACTTCTTCAACGTGTGGATGAATGGCAAGCACTTGTCCGCTGCTCTTAAGGCGAACCTGCTTAGTGTGGCTACTTTGTCGTTGAGACCCTGTACTTCCTTGATGTTTGTTATCTCCATTATTGTCTGTATCTTGTCCGGGTTAACCTCAATACCTCTTTGGGGTACCATAAACCCTAGGAACTTTCCAGCCGTCACCCCAAATGCACATTTGTTCAGATTTAGTTTCATGCTGTACGAATGAAAGGTATCAAAGGTTTCCTTGAGGTCATCCAAATGGTTGTCTTCCTGCAGGCTCTTTACTAACATGTCGTCGATGTAGACTTGAATGTTCCTCCCAATTTGATGTGAAAACATCTTGTTCATCAACCTTTGATACGTGGCACTTGTGTTCTTGAGTTCGAATGGCATTAATTTATAGCATAAGAGACCCTGGCTGGTAATGAAAGAAGTCTTCTCCTGATCGGCTTTATCCATCTTGATCTAGTTGTAACCAGAGAATGCGTCTGTGAAGCTCAGCAGCTGGTGTCTTACTGTCGAATCCACCAAGATGTCAATTGGGGAAAAAAGGCAGCTGTCCTTGGAGCAAGTCCTGTTTAAATCTGTGAAGTCTACGCACATTCTCCACTTTCCGTTGGCCTTTTTGACCATCATCACGTTGGTCAGCTAGTCGGGGTAGTATACTTCTCTTACGAATTCAGCTTCAAGTAACTTGCGAACTTCTTCCGCTATGGCCTTGTACCACTCCTGCGCAAACACCCGTTTCTTCTGGTGGATGGGAGAAAACAAGGGCGAGACATTTAATTTATGGACTATGACCGAAGGATCGATTCCGGGCATGTCTTCGTGGCTCTAAGCGAAGACATCCTGGTTTTCCCTTAGAAATGCTGTGAGTGCCTAGCGGACTGGCAGGTTAGCATGAGTACCTACTCTTATCGTTCCCTTGGGCTTAGAGTCATCGAGGAGTACCTCTTCCAACCCTTTGACTAGTTTTGCCACCGTCCATTGTTCTTCTATGCACATGGTCTGTAAATGGGTGTCCATCTCTAGCACATGGCGATGTAGCACTCGCATGCTACTACTTGATCCCTTCGTACCTCTCCTACTCCATATTTGGTGGGGAACTTGATCATCAGGTGGTAAGTGGAGGTTATGGCCTTCCACGAATTAAGGGTAGGATGGCCCAAGATGGCGTTGTAAGCGGATGAACAGTCTACAACCAGGAATGTGACATCCTCGGTGATCTGTTGAGGGTAATCACCGACTGTTACGGGCAAAGTGACTACACTGGATGGGTACACTCTTATTCCTCCAAATCCAACGAGTGGTGCATTAGTTGAAGTTAGCCGTTCTTTCCTAATCCTCATCTACTAGAAGGCTGGGTAGTAGAGTATATTAGCAGAGCTCCCATTATCCACCAGGACCCTATGAGTGTTTTAGTCCCCAATCCATATGCTCACTACAAGTGCATCGTCATATGGGTGGTGGAGACATCGAGCATCCTCCTTTGTGAACCCGATTACAGGGTTATCGATGCGCGCCATCTTTGGGGCCAAACCCGTCAGCTGGACGTTCTGAACCATCCTAAGATAGGTCTTGTGCACCTTCTTGGTCGAACAGGAAGTTGTGGGGCCCTCTACAATCATCCTTATGTCTCCTATGGGTGGTTTAGGACACTCGTTTTCCCTCTGGGCACCTTGCTTTTGTGGTTGGTCCGTCCTTTCTTTGCTGATGAATCTCTGCAATTTTCCTTGTTGACAAATCTCTACATCGTCCTTTCTTTGCTGACGAATTTTCCTCTGGGCATCAACTTGCTGAAGCATACTCTTGCGGGACCCCTCAATGTACTGGGAAGGCTCAACACATGATCTTGTCTGCTACGCCTTGTAGGTGCATGAGGGTCTTGACCAACTCCAAGTGGTCCAAAGGATCCCTTGACTCGTTGTAGTCTTCTACTTATGGCATACGGAACTTTGGTGGGAGGGGGAATGAAGTGATGGGTGCAGTGAAGAGTGAATCTGTTTGATGTACCAGTTTATCGAGATCGCTTGAAACCCATCCTCTGAGGGCATTCATTATCAGATCCATTTATTCCTTCATCATCTGCATCTCTGCAACCAGGTTCGGTGGGGTGATATTTGTGGCAGTCGATCTGCTCATGGCGTTATTGCCTTCTGGCCCTTTTCTATTCTGCCTACTGTTGGTGTGCTAAAAGTTGTCCCCCTCCTGCTCCTTTTCTTGATTTTGGGGCTCGGCGTCCCTTTGGCGTAACTGCTCTTCTAGGTCATAGTTTTGCTTGGTGAGGCATTCAACAGCCGCGGCAAGAGTCTGAACTTGTCTCTCAAGGGCAGTGGTACATGGTTCGTCTCCTTGTTTATTGTTAGTGGTCACCATCGAGAGAGTAAGCACCATGCAACTTTTCGTCCGAGAAGCGGTAATATAGCTTACGATTTTCCCACAGATTGTGCCAACTGATGATGCCGAAATCGTCAGTAAGTCACACGATCCTAGCACGCTCTAGACACAACCTGCACAACAAAGAAGAAGAATACCTTACAGAGAGTACCAGTGTGGTACCGGCCAAATACCCTCTGAAGGTTAAGTTAGAAAACTCTCACAACTCTAAAGTGCCAGAGCTGGAGGAAATTATGCGTACCTTGATCTCTGAGGGTTTTGGGCTTTTATAGTAGTGTAGAACTGGCTTTTGTTTCTTGGCGAAGAGGAATTTTTTCTTATAGGGAAGATCCACATAAATGTACATATTTTACAGGATCCTTCCCATATAGAGATTCTGTTAATTAGGGTTAATTGTGAAGTACAAGACATTTCCATTTTAAGCTCCTTGAGGACCAATTAAACCATGTGGGTGCCACATGGCTTTGCCACCGTCCATTTCATATCTGTCTACTTTCCCGTCCATTTGCCACAGAGAGTCCGTCCACCTTCAACACATTTTGTCGTGTTGCTTTCGTCCCTTTAACCATCCATAACCTAATACAGTTGCTCATGGCATCCGTAAAATTTTGTCCTCTTCAAAGGCTAGTAAAGAAAAGGCTGTGGGTCTTTTTAAGGCTATTGAGGACTACCTCTTGGCAAATCCCGATGCCTATAACGAAAGCTTTGTTTTCATTTTTGAGTATCCCCTCTATCATGAGTTTAAGTTCTCCTTCTTCTTCTTTTTCTATTTAATATTAGGCCAAAATAGCCATGCGATTGCTACTTGCTAATAAAATAGTAACAATGTTTCCGCTGTTGTAATCATATGCTTGCTTTTGATTTTCCTGTTGAAAGAGGAACAATGAAATGTCAATGTTGCTTCACTTTTTTTCTTTTTTGAGGGAAATGTTCTATCACTTTGAATACATATGATGGAAGTCATTTGAAAATCATAATGGTCCTTGCAAAGGATCGGTGCATAAAAAAATAAATTATTTTGTGCAGTATTATCAACATTGCAAGTGTTTTTATTATATATAAGCTTACATTTGTCATTTACTGTTCGATTTGGCCAAAGATTACCTCAAATAATACATTTTAGCAATTTAAATACAAAGAAAATGCATAACAAATTAATCATAGTAAATGGTTATAGCTATCAATTTTGATAAAACGCAATTTTGCCTTGTCAATATATTCCTCGTCAGTACGATGGACGGCCTTGAGATCCTATATGAGAGAAAACATTGAGTAGCTAATGACACCGGTTTGGGGCTTATCAAGAACCCTCCGATACTTAAATTAGCTTAAACTCTTTAAAAATATGTAATTTGTAGAGCAATTTGTGTGTCTGTACAATATGAATCACTTGCTTATCCCTCATAGCTTTATATAGCCTTTGTGTGAGTAAATATCCAATTTGTTGGCCTCTTCTTACATTGTACTTAAGCTAGAGGATTTATGGCTCAATAATGACCACTTAATCTCAGACCTTCAACGTTCGTAACAGCCATTAATTGCACATAATTGGACAGTGGTAACGGCTCCGCGTTCATTCATCATTTGGTCATTAAATGCTGTCTGGAATTAATGCACTTATACTCGTCCATACTTTTACTTGTCATTAATTTGGATGGCTTGCAATATGGACAAGTATTTTACTGTTATCCATCAAATGCTTTGTGCATTTATCTTCTCAGGTGTTATGGTTAAGCTGGAGGGTTAAATGGCTGATTTAATAGCCATTTAACCTCCCTATTCAATGTCTTGTAACGGCTGCATAATGGTCAACTTGAGGTGGCTGTAATAGCTATGAGCTGGTGGCTGAAAAGGCTATACGCCTGTTACACTTGTGCCATTTAAGTGAGGAATTTATATCTCGGTGTTAATGTGCACTTATGATCGTCTTTAGTAATGATGATCATCCTTAGTAATGACAGTCACTTTATGGATGACCATTTTACACTACTCATCAATTGCCCCCTTATTCCTGCGTCAACCTTTTGGATGGCTGTAGGAATATTGACAGTTTACACTTGTTTTGACAAAGACTCTATTGACACCCCATTTTGCAAGTCGCATTTAACCTTACATGGGGGGTAAAAGGGTAATTTCACCTTAGAAATATACATCTTGATTTTGGTCATTAGATCCTTAATCTCATTATATCAAAATGATCTTGATATTGTAACGATTAAATTGACTAGTCATAAGCCCTAATTAGACCATCAAATTGAAAGTTATTATCAAATCAAGTTTTAATGGCCAAGATGCACTATCACAAATTGAGTCTGACTATATGTGATTATGAACAATTGATTCCAATTGGTTATAATTATAATTAATTTGAGATTAATGACGTCTCATAATTTGATTGGCTAGGACTACATTTTATGGTAAGGTTGCACACACTTAATTAATTAGATAGTCAAACATTAATTATTCAATGAGTAATTTGTGCAATTATTTTTTAATTAAGGTGAATTTGGAACTAATTAAGTCTAAAATGGGAGTGATAGGAGCCTATTAATGTTAATTGGAAACTAATTTGAGACCTATTAATATTAATTGTGCTGAAATTATTTTCTAACAAATGACATTTGCTCACCATTTTGTTGATATCTCTCAGAATATATTGAATTTGTGAATGGGGTTAATTTTCCCAGAAACTAGACATCCGGCGCTTCGCTTTTAGCACAAGAACGAGAAAATTCTGATCAGAATTGAGTAAGATATGATTTTTTGAAGTTGGCTCTATAAGCTATTACAGTAGCTACAGGAAAACCAAATTTTGCTTGCTCCCCACTCCCACCAATTTCTACATTTAATGCACTAGATTTTCCCAAATGCTAAAATAAGGTCTAGGTTTATTATTTTTTGTCAACCCTCAGTAAATGACCTTCCGTTCATATTTTCTCCACCACTACTATATAAACTCCCCATCTCTTCCATTCCAAGACACACAAAAACCCCCTCTCTTCTCCTCTCTTGAGTTCTAATGAAGTAGAGTAGTCTTCTCATATCTTGGTCTCCCTGAGACTTAAGGTATTGAGTGAGACTCACTCCCCCTCTTCTAGCTATTCTTTTCTATTCCACCCTTAGTACCTCCACCAAGAGTCTCCTCCTCCACTATGTGGATCTTGCATGAAGGTATAATCACTTTCCCTAACTTGTTTTTTATGTTGCCATGATGAGAATTTAAGATTATAGCATGATAGTAATTATTTAAATTTCCTTGAATGTGTTTGAATGTTCTTAAATGTTCTTATGTGTTCTTCACATGTTCTTGGCTGTTCATCACATGTTTATGCATAACACTAGTTCTGATCTTAAATCCACATAAAAATATGAAAAAGATGTTTGTTTCATAATTCTTTCAAATCCTTGAATCTAAGATATCACCATCCACACACATTCACTAGAATTTATTTTTCAATCCAAATGCAATGCTTAATAAATTAAATTAGGGTTTATCACATGCACACATGCAAATTGATTGACATATTGGATGATATGATATGAATGTTGGCCACCATAGTCTAAGACCAGTTTCATCAGGCAAGGTGGGTGCCTAACACCTTCCCACGTTGTAACATAGCCTCCGAGCTTAGATCAAGGGTTGATAGATCAATGCTTTTTCCATGTAATTATCAATTTCTAGATTGTAACTGGGAAACAAAGCCATATACTTTATCTTAGATTGTATCTAGGACCAAAGCCATATAATTTCTTATGATCAATGTAAATTCATTTGCAAATCAATAAAATGAGAAAATTTTCAATTTTGGTTTTTTTATTTATTTCAATAATTAAATAAGTGACGACTCCATTGTAAAACCCTTAATTTAAAAGGGAAAATATAATCAGTTGAACCTCCATTTTGAGAGGCAATAACACGACTCCACCCATTCACGTGGGTTTGGCCTAACACCACATCCAAAACTGGGTTGAGGGTGTAGTCTCTCACAAACTCCTATCTTTGGATGCCATTTATAGCACACACTTCTTGCTAATCTTGATAATTAGGTAGAGCTTTTGTTTTATCGATCTTGCCTGCTTCTCTAAGAATTTCACCGAAGCAGTTATGCCCTTTGGTTTTTATAGTTGTGGCTTTAATTATACGACTTTTTATCACTTTGAGAACTTGATTGTCATTATGATTGTACCCGTTGGTTTTTAGCCATGCAAATTTAATCATATGACTTACTCTTGCTTTGAGAATTTGATCGTCACTATAATTGTGCTCGTTGGTTTTTAATCATGCGAATTTAGTCATATGACTTACTCTCACTTTGAGAATTTGATCGTCATTATGATTGTGCTCATCGGTTTTTAACCATGCAAATTTAATCATATGACTTACTCTCATTTTGAGAATTTAATCATCATTATGATCGTGTTCTTCGGTTTTTAACCATGCGAATTTAATCATATAACTTACTCTTGCTTTGAGAATTTGATTGTCATTATGATTGTACTCGTTCGAATGGAACCTTATGTGACGATTTTACTCTTATCGAGATTTTTATCCTCTACTTGGTTTTACTCATTGGACTTCAATGACGGGCTTTCTTCTTGATTTTTTTTTTCTTTTGTATGGTAAATAATACTTTTAGATCTTTCAAGAGAACAACATTTATTCATGTGGGGAAAAATGTCCCCTTATTCATTCTTGCTTAGAAAACAGTTTGATGAAAGAAAATTGAAAATGTCATCTAACTACTAATAATACCTCTTAAAGTACTCTACATTCCATGGACGAGGTAACTGTTTAGTGTTGAATGTTTCGAGCTAACAAGTTCCTCTTCTAGAATACTTGACGATCTTGTATAAGCTTGCGTATTTTCGTTATTGTCCTTTCGACTGGGAAAACGATCCTTCTTCTCCTTCTTTTTGTGTTAAAGCTCGTCAATTTATTCCATCTTCCGCTTGCCATCTACTCCATTCGCCGCATATGCATCCTCTCCGTACATGTACTTCTAGGCTTTGAACAGGAGGTTTGTCATTGTAGTTGTCTGAGTCTTCCCTAGAGAGAAGACGAGGTCAGTATTATTCAACCCTGCTTGGAAGGTCATCATTATCACCTGATCGTCTACCTCGTAAATTTCTAATATTTCTTTGTTGAAGCATTTTACATACTCTCTCAAGGTTTCCCCTTCCTATTGCTTCACAGTTAGCAGGTATGAGGTAGGCCTCTTATGGCGTTTTACACCCTTGTTGCTCCTCTGAGGGTTTCTAGGAATGATCTACAAATTACCTCGTCTGGGGTCTGTTGGAGGTTTAATATTGTCTTGAATGCCCTTATGTGATCTAGGGGATCCTTAGTGCCATTGTAAACCTCCATTTGTGGGAGACAAAATTTGGGAGGCAAGGGGCACTCCAAAACACTGGCAGTGAAGGGTGAGGCTGTCCTCTTGATCATGACGTCAAGATTTATCACTGTCTTTCCCTTCATGGCATTTTTGACTTCGTCTAACTCCTTCCTCATGCTTTTCATCATCTGATTGTTGCCATGAGTCGACTGTACAGTGTGCTTAAAAGTTTCTCTTCTGCTAGTTCCTAGACTATAGGCTTCGTTGTCATTGTCATTGCAATTACATCGTGACTGTGATGTATTTGTGCCTTCTGAACGCACTCTCCACTTCAAGTCTTCATTTTGTTCCTTCAATTCTTGCACATTGGCTGTTAGTGCTTGGATTTGTTGAGCCATCACTATCGGGTCCAGCGGCGCCATTGTGGTTGAGCCCATTGGTTCTAAGGAACTTAGTCAGTAGAGAATTCAACAGCTTATTGATTAATAGTCTGTCGTTCCCCACAAACGGCGCCAACCTCATAAAACACAATTTCACCTCGTTAGTATGTTCCACGTCAATGCGATGGACAACCTTAACATCTTATATGAGAGAAAACACTAAGTAGATAATGACATCGGTTTGGGGCCTGCCAAGGACCCTCCGATACTAAAATTAGCTTAAACTTTTTAGAAATCTGTAATCTGTAGAGCAATTTGTGTGTGTGTTCAATATGAATCACTTACTTGTCTCTCTTGAGCTGGAGGATTTATGTCTCAATAATGACCACTTAATCCCAGCCCTTTAACGTTCGTAATGGCCATTAACTGCACATAATTGGATAGTGGTAATGACTCCACGTTCATTCATCATTTGGTCATTAAATGTTGTCTGGAATTAATGTGCTTATGCTCGTCTATACTTTTACTCATCATTAACTTGGATGGTTTGCAATATGAATAAGCATTTTATCGCTATCCGTCAAATGCTTTGTGCATTTATCTTCTTAGGCATTATGGTTGAGCTGGAGGGTAAAATGGCTCATTTAATAGCCATTTAACCTCCCCGTTCAATGTTTTGTAACGGCTATGTAATGGTCAGCTTGAGGTGGCTATAACAACTTTGAGATGGTGGCTAGAAAGGCTGTACATCTGTTACACTTGTGCCATTTAAGTGAGGAATTTAAATTCTATCTAGAATTAATGCGCTTATACTTGTCCATACTTTTACTCGTCATTAACTTGGATGGTTTGCAATATGGATGCGCATTTTATCGCTATCTGTCAAATGCTTTGTGCATTTATCTTCTTAGGCGTTATGGTTGAGCTGAAGGGTTAAATGGCTCATTTAATAGCCATTTAACCTCCCCATTCAATGTCTTGTAACGGTTGTATAACGGTTAGCTTGAGGTGATTATAACAGCTGTGAGCTGGTGGATGCAAAGGCTGTACGTCCGTTACACTTGTGTCATTTAAGTGAGGAATTTATATTTGGGTATTAATGTGCACTTACGATTGTTTTTAGTAATGACAATCGTCCTTAGTAATGACGGTCGCTTTATGGACGATCATTTTACACTACTCATCAAATTTAATTAAATTAGCCGCTATAAATAATCAAACATGGTATAGTAAGAGAAGGTTACACTATTATAACAAATATTGCTTGTAACATAAAAAATTAATAAACTGATTCTTAATAAACTTGTCCCTCCAAAAAAATGATATATTCATTATCAATTGACTAATTTTGTCGGTAGAATGCATGTATTCAAAGAGGGAATGTCGCATTGCATGGATTCAATTGTTACAGCCTATGATTCCTTGGTATATATATTTGTTAAAGGTATCAAGACCTAATTTTAGTCAAGGTCTAAGTTTGTTATATAACTCAAGTCCAAATTCATTGTATCTAATCTTACTTAGTGTGAAAATAAAATAATCCTAAAACTTCCTGTATTTCAGGTATTATAACACATGTTTTTCTATTTTTAGTATATGACTTAATTTACTATAAATACCATTCAGAGGGCACTTTGTAAGATTTAGGGTTTAATGAAAAAAAAAAAAAAAATGTAGTCATCAAATTCTCTCGACAGAGTTGGGGATTGAATTCATTTGGCCCACGGAAAAAATGCTAGAGTAAAAAATAAAAAAATAAAAGGAAGAAAAAGAAGAGCTAGGAACACCTTCAAAAGAGAACTTCAACGGTCCTTTCCTAAACTCATTAGCTACTCAGCCTACTCTATTGGTCTTCCTCTTAAACCATTAATCCATTTAAAAACAGTCTTCACCTCCTTGCCATCAGAGTTTCATCCACAAAGGTTTAAAATATGTTTTATACTTGTTTGAAAATACTTTGTTGTTTGATTCTTATTTCTTTAAAATTCAAATCAATATCTAATACTATATATAAAAGCAGAAGCCTTTTCCTATAACTAAAGAGGTGTTGCCATGTAGGAAAAATGCCCATTTAAAATTCTATCACGTATAAGTTAAAAAGCGATAAATTATATTGTTCCACCGTCTTAACATCGTTTCATCTTAACACCGTTTTTCTATATATATATAAACCAGTTAAAATACTATAACGCTTGGGATATAGAGATAGAGGAGGAAAAAAAAAAAAAAAAACCTTGCAATACAAAGATGAGAAGGAGACAGAGTTCGTACGGCTAGCCATCACCATCATTTTCCCACCACTGTCCGTTCTCTTGCCAAACTTATACCACCAGAACCGGTATTGGTAATGCACGCAAGAGTTGAGATACGAACATAGAGAGAACTACCACTGGTAAGGTTTTTTTTTTTTTTTTTTTTTCATTCTTCCTTAGATCTGGGTATGAAATATGAATTAGTTTTAAGAAATTTGGTTGGATTGATTTTAATTTAGGTATATGGGTTACATTAGGTTTTGATTTGATTTTTTAAAATTTGGGGTTATATATGATTTAGGTTTGGAGAGGGCAAAGATAGAGAAATAAGAGAGAACATTTGCTATTCGGAAAGAGCGTTGGTAACGAGAGAAATCTAACATCTTCCGGTCAGACTGCCAGAAACCTTTTGTAGGGCCATTGGGCCCAGGAATATATCTGGGTTGGCCCAAAGAGTATTCTTTAGGCTAAAAGCCCAGTCCAAAGACACATGATGGTCTGAGGGTGTATGAATGTTAACCCATGAGAAGATACTAAACAAAGGAGAGATAATGACTGAAAAGGTATGTTCGAGGAAGATTGTGTCCTCGGCTATATGAAGCCGAGGTGGAAGAAAGGTTAGTTAAAATCCACAAGCTATGTTCTAGAAGTTCCCCAGGCTATGTTCTAGATATGTTACACGTGGAAGATAAGAAGAAGGACAATAGAATATCTAAGATAAAGCTGTTTATCACCGCCCCCGCATTGAATGCTCTGCATATGATATTCTGGCCGCATTAATAGAGAGGTGAGACCTGAATATCAGGTTTGAAACTTGGTCCCTAACCATGAGGTGGATGATGAGAAGGGGAAGAGGAAGGGAGTCTAAATGAGAGAAGGGACCTTCGGTAAAATAGGAGGCCTTTTTTTGAAAGAAAAGAAAGAAAAGTACAGGGTAAATCTGACTGTCCACAATTGTAATCTGTCTTGAGAAGCAGTATTATAAACTATCCTCAGATTGTGTTCGAGGAGGAGTTTTTCATTCATATTCATATATACAACTCCTTATTTGTGCCATTGGGCCCAAAGCCCATTTTTCTTTGTTGTTTAAACCATTTTTAGAATCTAGATTTCAAGCCCGCTCTCTACAAATTAATTGTAAAAAGGTCTTTCAAGCCCTTTCCCTTTGGATTGTGGGTTAGGAGCTCGAATTGTGTCCTTACAATTGGCACCATCTGTGGGAATTCTAGTGTTTGAAGAGGTTTAACATCATGGTGGGCTCAGGACCACAACACCGGGCGGAGTCTGTGGGGTCCCAGAATGAGGATCACTCCTTGCATCTTGAGCATGAAGAAAACCGGGAGGGTAGTGTACATACTATGCACACTACCAGAAGTAGGAGTCATTCACGAGGGGGAAGCAGAGTTCCTCATGAGGAAAATACCAAAGCCATGTAGAAAGAAATTGACAGCCTAAAAAGGAAGTTACGTTACGAAAGGCGAAGGCGAAATCCTTCTGTCTCCGATCCCTCTTCAGAGGGTTCCGAAGATGACAATTATAGGCAGAGATCCAGAACTCTCCCAGATGAATCTTTCTCTTACGAGGAAGACAACCTGCATGGGCAGCAGGGTAAAAACTATTCCTCTAGGAGCTTGGGAAATGATGCTATGGGTAGGGCGTTGCATCAAATCTCCAGGTCACCCTTCACACACAAGTTGGAAGAAGGGAGGCTACCTCAGCGCTTCATACAACCGGCCTTTACTATTTGTAATGGCCGAACGGATCCTGTGGAGCATGTGAGTCATTTCAGCCAAAGGATGGTAGTACATTCCAAGAATGAGACTTTGATATGCAAAATATTTCCCTCTAGCCTAGGACCCGTGGCGATGAGGTGGTTTGATGGCTTGAGGGCAGGCTCTATCAATTCTTTCAAGGAACTTACTAGGGCATTTAGCTCTCGTTTCATCACATGCAGTAGAGTTCCTCGACCTTTGGATTCATTATTATCCATGGCCATGAGAGAAGGGGAAACCCTGAGAACGTATTCAGACAAGTACTGGGAGATGTTCAATGAGATTGACGGAGACTTCGATGATGTGGCGATAAGGACTTTCAAGGTTGGCCTACCTACAGAGCATGACTTGAGGAAATCTTGAGGAAATCTTTTGGAAGAGATTTTTCCAAACAAGCTGGTCCTACCGTCCCACAGGTGGTCAACACCGTTTTCAAGGAACCAATGCAACAGCTGTTGGAGAAAATCAGGCATGAGTCATACTTCAAATGGCCCAATAAGATGGCAGCAGACCCTTTGAGACGCAACCAAAATATCCATTGCCATTATCACCAGGAGAGGGGTCATACCACTGAGGATTGTCGGACTCTGTGGAACCATTTGGAGCAATTGGTTAAAGAGGAAAAGTTAAAGCAATTCCTGTATCAGCCTAATGGGCAAGGAAACCACTCAGGGGCGGCGAACCATAGTGGCCCTTCATCAAGGCCTCCTCCGGCTACAATCAATGTTATTTTCGCTGCACTTGGAAGGATTGGCTCAAATCCTTCCAAGGTGATGTCTGTAGCTCGGACCTTGGCCGAGGAATCAAGGGATCAGCCGAAGAGGATTAAGGCGAATATCCTACCAGTTTTGGGTTTCTCGGAAGAGGACAAAATCGGGACTATCCAATCACATGATGATGCCTTGGTTGTTACCCTTAGGATAGGGGAATACGATGTGAGGAGGGTGATGGTCGATTAGGGGAGTGGCGCAGATATCATGTACCCTGACCTGTTTAAAGGGTTAAACTTAAAGCTTGAAGATCTTACAGCTTATGATTCACCCTTGATAAGCTTTGAGGGAAAGGCTATCATACCAAAGGGGCAAATTAGGCTGCCTGTGCAATCAGGCCCAGAAGTGGTAAACGTAGATTTCATTGTGGTAGACGCCTATTCTCCCTATACAGCTATTGTGGCAAGACCTTGGTTGCATGCTTTGGGTGTCGTTTCCTCAACCTTGCATGTCAAGGTTAAATTTCCTTCTGGGAATCAGGTGGTGGAACTGCTTGGAAGTCAATCTGTGACTCGACAGTGTGTCACGGCTGCAATTCTGCGTCAGCCTGAACCGAAGTCCTCGGCCTCGGCTAACGGAAAGTCGTAGCAATCAAAGTCTCTGGCCACAACCGAGGTACCATCGGTAGAAGAACCTGCATGTGAAGAACTAGAAAGGGTTCTTATAGACGATGACCCTGAGAAATTCTTTCAAGTAGGAGTTCAATTGCCACAGGAGGAGAAGACAGAGCTGATTATGTTTTTGAAGAAAAATGTGGATGTATTCGCATGGAATGCTTACGAAGCCCCTGGGGTTGATCTGAGTTTTATTTGTCATCATTTAAATGTCAATCCAGTTGTGGTACCGAGGAGGCAACTAGCTCGGCGCTCCTCCAAAGAGCATTTTGAGGCTGTTAAGGATGAGGTGCTCAAACTCAAGAAGGCAGGTGCTATCAAAGAAGTTTTTTATCTTGAATGGTTAGCTCATACAGTGGTGATAAAAAAGAAGAATGGGAAGTGGAGAGTTTGTGTGGACTTCACAAATTTAAACAAAGCTTGTCCCAAAGATTCTTTCCCAATGCCTCGGATTGATCAATTGGTGGATGCTACTGTTGGGCATCCTCGGATGAGTTTTTTGGATGCTTTCCAAGGTTATCACCAAATACCTTTAGCTGTGGAGGACCAGGAGAAGACTGCATTTGTCACTCCTACAGAAAATTATCATTATAAGGTAATGCCCTTCGGTTTGAAGAACACAGGGGCTACCTATCAAAGGATGATGACTAGGATGTTTGAGCCACAGCTGGGAAAAACTATCGAGGTATATATGGACGACATGGTGGTAAAGAGTAAAGCGGTTTCGACGCATCTGGAAGATCTGAGCAACACTTTTCAAACGCTGAGAAAGTACAAATTGCGACTCAATGTCTCTAAATGTTCTTTTGGTGTGGGGTCGGGCAAGTTTCTAGGCTATATGGTAACTCACCGGAATCCTAAAGAGGTTCAGAGGTTGACAAGAATGACTGCAGCCCTCAATTGATTTATTTCTCAGTCCGCGGACAGGTGTAGGCCTTTCTTTCAGTTGTTAAATAAGTGGAAGGGTTTTGAATGGACCGAGGAGTGTGAGGTGGCTTTTCAACAGCTTAAAGAATATCTCTCACAACCACCCGTTATGTCTCGACCAGAAATTGATGAAGTTTTGTTCGCGTATATTGCAGTAGCTAATCATGCAGTTAGTCTGGTTCTTATACAGGATGATGATAATGTACAGAGGCCAGTTTATTACGTAAGCAAGTCTCTGCATGAGGCCGAGGTGAATTATTTACCGTTGGAGAAAGCAATCTTGGCAGTGGTGCACGCTACGCAAAGGCTTCCCCATTACTTCCAGTCTCATACAGTTGTTGTCCTAACTCAACTCCCTCTTAAATCTATACTTCAGAGTGCGGACTACACGAGAAGGATTGCCAAATGGGGTACTGTCCTCGGGGCTTTTGATATCAAGTATATGCCTCGCACCTCTATAAAGGGGCAAGTCATTGCGGATCTGGTGACGGAGTTTGCTGAGCCCTCGTTAGAAGAGTATATTAAAGGATCAGGCAAGGATGAAAAATCAGTTGGCATGATTTCGTGCAAAGAGCCTCCGTTGTGGAAAGTGTATGTTGATGGAGCGGCAAATCAAAGAGGATCTGGTGTGGGGCTAGTTTTGGTATCCCCTGAGGGAATTACTTTTGAGAAATCTTTGAGATTGAGGTTCTCGGCCACCAACAATGAGGCAGAATATAAAGCCCTCCTCGCCGGAATGAACATGGTTCATAAAATGGGAGGAAAGATGGTACAAATGTTCTCGAATTCACAAATTGGTGGTAGGCCAAGTGAAAGGGAAGTTAGAGGCAAGAGATTCAAGAATGCAGGGATACCTAACCCAAGTCAGGTATATACAATCCAAATTTGAGTCTTTTTCTTTATTACATGTATCCAGGTGTGGGAATACCTATTCTGATTCCTTGGCTACACTCGCAACATCCTTGGCGCAAAGCCTACCTCCGGTCATCCTTGTTGAAGATTTGTGGAAACCCACTAGGGCGAGTAATGACACCATCCGAATTCATCAAATTAGGATTGGGCCTAGTTGGATGGATCCAATTGTGACATTTCTCAAAGATGATATCTTGCCTAGAGAAAGGTCCAAAGCATATAAGGTATGCAGGAAAGCACCTCAGTTTTGGCTGTCCAAGGACCAGAAATTATATAAGCACTCGTTTTTAGGACCGTATTTACTATGTATACACCTAGAAGCAACAAAGTTACTTTTGAAGAGTTGCATGAAGGGGTTTGCAGAAGCCACACTGGAGGAAGGTCTTTCGCTCATAGAGCTCTTACTCAGGGCTATTGGTGGCCCAATATGCAGAGAGAAGCACAAGATTATGCAAAGAAATGCGACCAATGTCAAAGATTCGCTCCTAACATACATCAGCCAGGGGGTGTTCTTAATCCTCTGTCTAGTTCTTGGCCTTTTGCTAAATGGGGCTTGGACATTGTTGGACCTTTCCCAAAAGCAGCAGGGAATAGGAGGTGGCTACTCGTTAGAACGGATTATTTCACCAAATGGGTTGAAGCTGAGCCATTATCAAATATCAGAAACATGGAAGCAAAGAAGTTTGGACGGAAGAACATTGTCACCAGGTTTGGAATCCCTCATACTCTCATTTCAGATAACGGTCTACAATTTGATAGTAAGGCCTTTAGAAGATACTGTTGTGATCTAGGCATCACGAATAGATATTCCACTCCAGCTTATCCTCAAGGGAATGGGCAAGCCGAGGCTGTCAATAAAGTGATAGTCAATGGGCTCAAGAAAAGGTTGGATGATGCTAAGGGAAGATGGGTGGAAGAGCTGCCACACGTCTTTTGGACATATCAAACTACACCACGAAGGTCCACAGAAGAAACACCATTCTCCATGACTTATGGAGCCGAGGCAATAATACCTCTAGAAACTGGGTTCCCAACACTAAGGACGAGCTCCTTCACTCCAGGTAGCAATGATAACCTATTGGAGAGAAGTCTAGACTTAGTTGAAGAACGACGAGAGAATGCCATGGTTCAATTATCTTATTATCAACACAAACTCAAACAGGGGTATGATTCTCATGTAAAGCTACGGCCTCTTGCACCTGGAGACTTGGTACTGAGGAAGGTTTTGGGTACTGTAAAGAACCCAGCATGGGGAAAGTTGGGGCCCAACTAGGAAGGACCTTATCGTATTACCTCAGTCGCAGGCATAGGGGCTTATAATCTTGAAGATCTAGATGAATATGTTGTACAACATCCCTGGAATGTAAATAACCTACGAAGGTACTATTATTAAATGAAAGGCTCTTAGGCCATTTTTATTTCTGCAGACACTATATTGCGTTGATTATCTTCATTTGTCTAAATATCAAACTGAAGCTTGGTTATGCCTAGATCCTCGGACCACATACCTCATCTAAATTGATATTTTTACCAAGTGTTAAACAGAACCTTAGTTATGTCTGGTCCTTGGATCGTCTACTTTGGGAAAATTAACGCTTCAGCTCTTTTTATTAAGTATCAAACTAAAGCTTGGTTATGCCTGGATCCTCGAACCACATACCTCGTCTAAATTGATATTTTTACCAAGTGTTAAATAGAACCTTAGTTATGTCTGGTCCTCAGATCATCTACTACTTTGGGAAATTAACGCTTCAGTTCTTTTTATTAAGTATCAAACTGAAGCTTGGTTATGCCTGGATCCTCGGACCACATACCTCGTCTAAATTGATATTTTTACCAAGTGTTAAACAGAACCTTAGTTATGTCTGGTCCTCGGATCATCTACTTTGGGAAAATTAACGCTTCAGTTCTTTTTATTAAGTATCAAACTGAAGCTTGGTTATGCCTGGATCCTCGGACCACATACCTCATCTAAATTGATATTTTTACCAAGTGTTAAACAGAACCTTAGTTATGTCTGGTCCTCGGATCATCTACTTTGGGAAAATTAACGCTTCAGTTCTTTTTTATAAGTATCAAACTGAAGCTTGGTTATGCCTGGATCCTCAGACCACTTACCTCGTCTAAATTGATATTTTTACCAAGTGTTAAACAGAACCTTAGTTATGTCTGGTCCTCGGATCATCTACTTTGGGAAATTAACGCTTCAGTTCTTTTTATTAAGTATCAAACTGAAGCTTGGTTATGCCTGGATCCTCGGACCACATACCTCATCTAAATTGATATTTTTACCAAGTGTTAAAAAGAACCTTAGTTATGTCTAGTCCTCGAATCATCTACTTTGGGGAAATTGACACTTCAGTTCTTTTTATTAAGTATCAAACTAAAGCTTGGTCATGCCTGGATCCTCGGACCACATACCTCGGTTAAATTAATACTTTATCAAGTGTTGGATAAAAACCAATAGTCATTTTTCTAAAGTATCAGATTGAAATTGGTCATGTCTGGATCCTCGAACCACATGCTCCGTCTAAATGGATATCTCACTAAGTGATGAACAGAGCCTAATAACGTTTTGGTCCTTAAACATACTATAGAGCAATTGGTTGAAATTCAACTATGTTCGATCCTTAGTCTGTTTATCTTTAATATAGATGCAAGCCTAAATGTGCCATTTTTTTCCGTACATCTTGAAATCTCCCTGAGATAATGATAAATGGATGGAAATCCATGAGCATCACTTAATGCATTTTCAGGTATATTGAACATATTTACTGCCTAAATTAGTCCAGATTGCCGCCTTAGATTTGTTAAGTTAATGAAGGTAAATAGATTACTATTCTAAATATAGTAAACAAGCATGAAGTAATAAGATCAAGGTAAAACAAAATAAAAAAACATCAAAAGAAGGAGATAGAACTTGTGTTTTCATTAAATTCAAACTTCTTTGGAATTACAAAATACTTGCGAGTTGTCAAAAATTAAATTATGTAGAGATAAGAGAAAAGGCTGGAGAGAAGAGGAAAGCAATCACTGTTTCAACTTTATCTTCAAAGGGCCTTTGGGATCTTGGGGGAGCTGAGGTTGCGTCGAGGAGTCAGCAGCTATCCCTTTGCCTTTTGGGTCTTCCTTCAGAGTTATTGGAATTGTTTGGTCATCCTGGTCGTCCTTGGAAGAGTCTTTGGGATCACTTGAGTGTTGTGTATCCTCTAGTACCTTTCCTTCTATTAGATCAGCTTGCTTTGAGAGCTAACTTTCAGCAAAGGTAGGATCTTCAGCTACCTCACTTTCTTTGTCCTCAGCTCCTTGTAGGTCAGCATCATCCTTGACGGGAGGAGGGTCAGAGGCTTGAATGGTTGAGGGAAAGTAGACACTCTCTGCCTTCCAAAGGATGGAGGAAACATCAACCCTAGCTCGGGAGAGTGCCTTATTCCATACTTGGAGGCAGTAATGCCTACATACCTCAGGGACTTGAGCCTTGAAAGTTTCTGTGGTCTCTGTTACGCCGACCTCATAACCTTCTTGTTCAGCTCGATCGTTTGCCTTCTCAGCCTCTTCTTTTGCTTGGACGGCCTCTTCTTTAGCCCTGATGGCCTCTTCTTTTGCCATTTCCGACTCCTTTAAATCATTTTTGAGACCCTCAATCAATTTTTTTGTAGCGGCGAAGTTCTCGTCAGCTTGCCTAAGTTGTAGTCTCTGGTCCTCGGCCTGCTTCTCAGTTGTTTTTAGAGCAGCTCAGTTGTTTTTAGAGCAGCATCCAAACTGGACCTCTCACTCTCTACTTTGGTCAGATTATCCGAGACCTCTTTAAGTTTCTTCTTCAGCAGGTCAAGGATTCTCTGGGAGTTGTCACGCCTTAATTCTTCGGCTTTGAGGGACTTATAAGTGCTAATAACAATCTCCTCTGCCCTGTGAGCAGACTGAACAGCCTATGCATAGGAAACAGTAAAATCATAAAAACAAAGTTAGAACTCTTCAAAAGTAAAAAAAAAATGGAGGTAAAACAAGACTTGGGTGAGATCCTTACCATAGCAAGCTCCTTTTTCAAAGTCATGAAGACATTCTGATCTCTCATCCTTCTGAGTTCACCCATGTCCTTGGGTAACAGTAAGGCTTGCTCCAATGCATCTGCTACACAAGCAGCCGTCCCTGCATCAGAGTTCCTGATGGTTGTGTCGGCAGTAACCGCATAGTCATCAACGGTCATCTCAGGGGCCCAGATTGGGGCATGTACGACTTTATGGGACTCGGTCCGTTTATCTGACCTCGTCTGCATTGTATGGGCCAGCTTTCCCCCTTTTTCAGGCTCATGTTCCTTAGGAAGAGAGTCTTTCCCTCCCTCAATTGCGTCTTTCCCTTTTGACTGATCTCTTTTTCTTTTGTGGTCAGCCGGGTTAGTGCGCTGAGATTGGGTGGGAGGAAGAGGAGGAGGGATCTTGGATTCAAGGATTTTCTCAACACCTTTATCTTTGACTTTGGTTTGAGGTACCTTGGGAAGCTTTTGGGTCCCCACCTGAGCTTCCAGTACGTCCTTAAGACTTGGCTTTGGCTTGCGTTGGATGCCCATGATGTCAGGTTTTTGGGTGATGCTTGGTAGGATTGAGGAGGATGCGCCGAAGACAGCAACTTGGTCTTCAGGAGAAGGGGGTTGATTGAAAACTTCGAACTCGTCCTTGAAATCGGATACTTCGACAATCTCTTATTCTTCCTTTATACTAGATTGGGAAGAGGTTGCTTTACCAGATATGTTTTGAGTTGGAAGAGGGATTAAGGGAATACCGTCTGGTATAGGTTTAGGGGGTGATACGGGATGTGTGATAAGGGTGCCTTGAGGAATAACAGTTCCCTCAGGTAGCAGGAAACCTTCGACAACGACACTTATCCGGCGTAGACGTGGGTCCTTGGCTCTTACCACGCACGTTGGCGCTTGGAAAGCCTTGGAGATAGGATCGTAGCTGAGGATTAGATAAGCCACTGGAAGTTAATCGTCTGAGTGTACAAAAACTACAGCCTTCAGTATCCTATCTAATCTTGCGAAATCGACAAGATGAGGATGGCGATCTGCTGCGTGTGGATCTGGAAAAAAAAAATGTTGAGAAGAAAAAATTATTAGAGTAAGTAAATGTTTTATACAAATATAGGATTGAAAGAAAAGTGGTTCTCAATAATTTAACTGGATCCGGAACTTCACCTGGTATTCCCTCCTTCGTCGGACAAGGAAGGCTGTCGTGCCAATCCCCTAATATGAGTAGGAACTCATTTTTCAGACTCTTGTTGGATTCAGGGAGGCACTGAATTAACCTAACCTCTGAATATCTATATTTTAGATAGTATCCACCTTATTTCTTTAAGTAATGAAGGTTATAAACCCAATTCACATCATGATGGGTGAGTCCTAGGTTCATCTTTTCGTTCAGGGCATCTATAGAACCTAGAATCCTAAACATGTTTGGGGCGCACTAGGTAGGGGTTAATCTAAACGCCCTGAGATAATCCCTAGTAACGGTTCCCATTGGGATTTTCATCCCTCCTTCTATGAATGCAATCATAGGGATTACTACCTCTCCCGTTGCCCTTTTTTCGTACCACTCCCCTTCCGAGCAATATTTGACAGATACCGTCGGTGGAATTTGGTATCTAGCCTTAAACTGTTCTATTTTTTCGCTTGAATCTACTAGCGATGCAAATCTACCCATATTTAGAAGCAAAGTGTGGGTGTGAGGGAAGAACTAAGAAATTATATGAGCCGAGGAAAAATAAACACCAGAGAGAGAAAAAGAGAAAATAATGAAAGATGGAGTCTGAGAAACTTACTTTAAAAACGACAGAGTCACCTCGGCCTAGTTCTGGGTAAACGTGAGGGCGTGTAGATTGCAAAAAATTGGTAGATACGCTGAGTAGGTATTGTAATATGTGAAATGGTTTGAATTATTGGTTTTTATACCAGTTGAAATCATAAAGGCATGAAACTTCCCGCCGATGTCTCTATGACATCCTCAACCGTTGGATGCGCATCATATCACTAGGCGTGGGGGACAGAAAGACGTCAGAATTTAATTTGGGGACGCTTCGCATACCGATACGTCAGGAACGTGCTAGAGGCAGTTCTAAAATCATCATGTCAGCAAAAGATGTATGGTGCACATAAGCTGAAAGGTGACAAGTGTCGAGATCCTCCTTTCCTCCCGAGGTAGCAAAATAAGAATCTCGAGGGGCTATTGTAGGGCCATTGGGCCTAGGAATATATCTGGGTTGGCCCAAAGAGTATTCTTCGAGCTAAAAGCCTAGTTCGAAGACACAGGATGGTCCGAGGGTGTATGAATGTTAACCCATGAGAAAATACTAAACAAATGAGAGATAATGTCTAAAAAGGTATGTCCGAGGAAGATTGTGTCCTCGGCTATATGAAGCCGAGGTGGAAGAAAGGTTAGTTAAAATCCACAGGCTATGTTCTAGAAGTTCCCCAGGCTATGTTCTAGATACGGTACACGTGGAAGATAAGAAGAAGGACAATAGAATATCTGAGATAAAGCTGTTTATCACCGCCCCCGCATTGAATGCTCTGCATATGATATTTGGCACCATTAATAGAGAGGTGAGACCTGAATATCAGGTTTAACTTGGTCCCTATCTCCTGAGACTTCAGGGAATGTGGATGAGACAAGTATCTAAACCAGCAGTCTAACCATGAGGTGGAGGATGAGAAGGGGAAGAGGAAGGGAGTATAAATGAGAGAAGGGACCTTCGGTAAAAGATGAGGCCTTTTTGGGAAAGAAAAGAAAAAAAGTACAGGGTAAATCTGACTGTTCACAATTGTAATTTATCTTGAGAAGCAGTATTATAAACTATCCTCGGATACAATCCGAGGAGGAGTTTTTCATTCATATTCATATATACAACTCCTTATTTGTGCCATTGGACCCAAAGCCCATTTTTCTTTGTTGTTTAAACCATCTTTAGAATCTAGATTTCAAGCACACTCTCTACAAATTAATTGCAAAAAGGCCTTTCAAGCCCTTTCCCTTCGGATTGTGGGTCAGGAGCTCGAATTGTGTCCTTACACCTTTATCGGTAATTTAAAAAAAAAAAATATATATATATATATATATATATATATATATATATATATATATATATATTGCTTTAAACGTTTACGTTGATATAGTCTTAGGTTTGGGTATTTAATTGAATTGATTTTGATTCAAGATCTTTCATCTTTTTATACTTTTTCCCCTCTAAACTACACTCTAAAATACCATTTAGAGGACAAAAAAACAGACTTCTCCTTCCACTAGAGAGCGAGAGGAAGATTGAAGAAGTTCGATTTTTTTTTTTAATTTGATTTTTATTGTCAATTTCTCATATACTTACTGCTAGAATTATTGTTTCTTCATGTCTTATTCTTATTTCCTTTTATGCATGTTTTGATTTCATGTTGGGTTAAAATTATAGGAAAAAATAATTGTGTCAAGTTCTTAAAATTTTCTATTGCATTTTAACAATGTTCTATTCAATTTTTATCTATTTTAGATTGGTTCTATGACAGATTTTGCTTGATCCGCTTCAATCTTTGTTTCTAGAGATTTTGATCAAGAAAAAAGAAAACCGTCTCCCAGTTCCTCTCAAAAAATCTTTTTTTTTTTTCTAGTTACGCTAAACCTACCTTTTTGATTTCTTATTTTTACAAATGAAGAAGCAGAAGGAGCATGAAGCTGACTAAAAAGAGTTCCCTTTGAATTTTTATGGGTTACTATTCTTTCTCTGACTTTTTCCCCCCAAATATAAAGTTAAATTAGTTCCATTATATGTTTTCAACTTTTACAATTGCAATTGGATTTTGGTTCCAGCAATTAGGGTTAAGAAAATCAGAATTATGATATGTGACTATTTTTTAAAAATTATTTTGGTAATCGGTTTGTTTGAATTCTTCTCTTTTTGGATTTAAATCATTAAAATTCTTTTTCTGCAGAAATGAAGTGGAATATTTCTACAATCTAGAGTCTCTAATTGATGAGAATCAACAAGTATTCAAGGATCCATTGCATGTTCCAATTGGGCCTATTACAAGAGCAAGATCCAAGAAGATCCAAGAAGCACTTAATGGGCTGATTCAAGAGATTTGGGCTAATTCTAACGCAGGATATTCCAAGCTTGGCCCAAAGGAAGATAAAAGTTTAGTAAATTTAATTCAAGCTATTTAGGGCTGATCTGACTTAATTGGGAGTGATTTATGGCATGAATTAATGGCTGATTGACTTTCCAGCTCTGTATTAGTTAAGGCAGATTTTTTCCTATTTTGGATCTGCTAATTTCAGACCAAATCAACTTTTATTTAGGGTTTTATTATTTAGTACGTTTTTTAGGTATTTTCCTTGTTTTTAGGTGCATTTAATGCTTTTTAGGTCAAATTTGATTCCTGGTATGGTAAGGTATCAATTAGGAGTTATTTTAGAATATATTTTCTTGTCTATCAAGTTTTATGGAGCCCTTAAATAGGCTCTGAAGTTTGTAAACGTTTTTTAGAATATTATTGAATAAAATTCAGAAAAGGTGAGGCTTTGCTCTCTTTTGGTTCTTCAAGAACTGTGAACTTATCAAGGTTTCTTCCTTGTGGCGTTCAAACTTTATACTTTTGGTTCGTGAATCTTTATAATCATTGGGTCAAGGTCAACTTATACCTTTGGTTCGCGTTTCGATTATAAACATTGGGTCAAGGTTTCTATCATAAATCTGATTTTTAGCTTTCTTGGGTTAAATATTCCAATATTTTTGTTGGGTCTCAAAGCGTGTCGATTGAGGTTCGCATCACTAATCTAATCAAAGCAAAGGTACTAATTTTTTTCCTAATATTCTTTTCCACTATGGTTTGCTGTCAATTTAGAAATTTGGATTCATAACTCTTTTTGTTTGTTAAAATCAAGGAAAACCCTACACAATATGAAAATTTACCTCAGTTTTAATGGCCTCTTACCTTCTTCTTTTTTTTTCTTTTTTTTTTTGTAAGGGTGAGTAAAATTGTGGGATTTTGAAATCTGATAGCATAACTTTCTTTATACTAAGTTTATTACTTTGAAGATTTTGGTTGGTATTTAAAAAAAAAAAAAAAAAGACTTTAAGTCTTGATTTGTTGCTTTTGATGTTTGATTTTAATGGGTTTAAATTGTGAAATCTTAAAGTATAATGTTCTTTGTACAAAGTTGATTACTTTGTAGGTTGCGGCAAAGATTAATTTTCTAAGAGATACCTAAGCTTTGGTTTCAGAATTTGTTCTTTTGGCCTTCAATCCAGCCATTTTCCATTATCCTTTCAGCCAATTATATATCACACTCAAGCATTTTACTCCTTTGATGCCATTCTGCTTGGGGCGTTTTATCTCCTTCTCACAGCTACTTTCCCTGACTCAATTGGAGCATGTTTTTGGCCACATTGATTTCACCTTCTAATTCAAGGTTTGATTATTTTCTATTCTATAAAGTTCAATTTGTTTGTCTCTCTCTGCTAATCACCCCCTTTTCTCAAAAAAATTTGTTGTTGCTGGGGTGGACTTAACTAACAAACTTTTTATTACATGCACGAAAATTGTTTGATTAAATTCCTAAATGTTTTCTTCTTTTTGTAGAATATAACTTTCTAAAATTTCCATTTTGCAGGTCTATTACGTGGACATGTTTATTTCTTCCTACAGTATATACAAGATCTGGTAAGGCCCAACAATTTAGCTCCGGGTTTTCTTCCTTTTTTCAATTTTGTATCAACTTATTTTTTATCTTATTTTTATGTAATGTACTTTTATGTTAAAAAGTAGGAGCAAGCATGGGCAAGTTAGAAAAGCTAAGGTATTTCCCCCTTTAGTTGATTATATAGACACTCATTTGCTTGGACTCAAGTTCAATGTCTAACAAGTAGTACACACGCCAATTCATGTTCCCTGTTTTAGAGATAACCAATATGAAAATTGATTTGCAATTTTCTGTCAACCCATTTTATGTATAGCGTTAGATGAAAGCTATTTTATTCTTAGGTCTCAAGTTTTTAAATAGTTATTTGAATTGTCTATATAAAATATTTTTTTGTAAAAATGCTCTCTAATTTTATAAGGGACATTCTGGTTTGCTTGATCAGAGTTAGGATATATGTAGTCTGATTTAAATCTAACAAGCATAGATTAGGGGTTTGTGATGATGTCTTCTTAGTTCTTAGTGTCCATCTATTATTTTCTTTGGAAGGTAAAGGAGACACCTAGGCTACAGCCTACAGGGATTAGTCTTTTGCGACAAGGACCAATTATAAGACACCTACATGAATTTATGTGCTTCAAGTTGAAGACACCATAAAGTTGAAGACCAAAATGAATTTGGTGAAGGTTGTGAAACAATTGATGCCTTATAAGTTGTAACTTAACAAATTTTATCCCAGAGTGATGATACCTTCATTGTTCTCTATGTGTGTTTAATTTGATATCCTTATTGGGCACATTATTACTAGAGGCATAAGCACAAGTCTAATGATAGTTTCCTAACCACAAACATAGCTTTTGTCTACCTGAAACATAGTTTTCTTTTTTCTTAATATGCATGTATTTGAATGTGTTTCTACTTTTAAGTTCCTGCTTTGCATTTTCCTCTGAGAGGCACTGAGTAGAGTTCAATATTGCAATTTCTTTGAATTTAGTGATAGTATTAACTTGACATGTGATTACTTTTGTCCAACATTTAGTTGATTTATTCTAATATTATTTATTCACCTTTGTCTTTGGATATCAGAGAACATTGAAGATGCTACTTTTTACCTTGATGCTGCATCTGTATAAAGTTTCCAATTTGTTGGGGCATTTCATGTGTTGCTGGACCTGGGAGTTTGTGTTGTTTGAAATTTGGAGAGCATGTGTTTTGTTAATGCAATAAGCTAATAGTGTCATGTATATCTTGAAATATCTTTTATTGCTTCTTTCAATCTTCTATGGGTAAGATTAAATGACTTCACATGTGAACATTTCATAAATAGATATGTTTGTATCAATATGTGCATGTAGCATACATGCTTACAAGTGTCCTAGCTTTTGTAGCTAACTTATTCAACCCATGTCAAGCATGTTGTAATTTACTAATTTGAATTTGCTTTGAATCCTAGGTGGTAGCTTGGAACTAAAAAGCTAATGCTGGAAGGAAAATAGTGTTCATCATCTCAGCATATGTTTGTTAAGCAAGATTTTTAGCTAAGTACTACCTAATATCTCATCAGTCATCTCCCTACCACTTGAGCCAAGGCGCAATTGCAACATCTTACCTGCTATTTTTATTATTATTGTTATTTTTGGTGAAGTGTAGTTACTTTTTTTCCCCTTTGGATAAATTAGTCAGTTGTAAGTATTACATTACTATATTTAAATATATAAGAAAATCTATTGTTGTCATCGTTGAACGCATTACTAGGCCTTTACTCTAAATATAAATTTGTGTTCCTAGATACTTAATTTCTAAAATGGTGCAAAATTAAGGAACTGTTACATGTGCTTTGCATGCAAGCCTCCTAGAGCTTATTATTGTTTGGTCTACAGGTGTGTTTCGAGGATAGTAGGTAGGTTATATTAAAAACTAAATAAAAAATATGAAGGATTAATATAAGTAACTAGATAAGGCCTTGGGGAGAGATAGAGAGACACAAAAGTGTTGTGGATTGTTAAATGAAATGCACTGTTTCACTAAAATAAAAAAAATTGAGATTGACAAAATATTTGTAAGAGAAGGAAAGAGAAAAATCTAAGAGGCCTCTACCGTTGTCATGTAGGTGTTTGTGATGTGAAATTCACATTATATATCAAATTTTATTCTATAATATTCCTCCAAAGTTTTTTTTCTTTTCTTTTCTTTTCATTACTTCAATAGAATAATTATAATGGATATGTGAATGCAATTTATAATTGTTACTTTTTTTGATGAACTCATTATTACTAAAGTTCTATAAAAATTATACTATAAAACGCATTATTTTAGAAATGTATGCTTTCAAAAAAGTGTAAATTAATACCATGTATATAAAAGCAGAGACCTCATGTGAAAGAGTATGAGATTCTGCCAAATGGAGCATTGTATGAAATTCTTTTGATTTAGAATACTATCTCATCTAATTTAGAATTTATGTCAAACTATTAAGTAATTGTAGATGCATTTATTTCAATGTATTAATAAAATTCAAAAAATTCGTATATATTTATAACTTTAAATGCTTTGGATTGCAAGAGTTGGATTCAATAAATTAGATAATATGATATGATTATTTGTCTCCATATTTGTCCAATATAAATCTTAATTTGTCCACATTTGTCCAATATAACTTCTTTCATAATATCTTTGGTTCCCTTTCTGAGAGGTATGTTAATTTCCAAAATATTATCTTCATCTTAAATATTTTGTTTAGATTTTATGTACACGTTTTTACTGATGTAGCATTGTAATGTGTTTAGATTGTTTTTTTTTTCATATTGTGTGTCAATTTAGATTTTTTATTTTTTGTATTATGCACATATACAGTTGGTAGGGATTTGAAGTATTTTTGGTGTTTTGGTTGCTTTTAGGGAGGTTAAATCATGATATTATTATGTCACTATGACATTATTGGTGTTGTCGTATCATGAAATTATAGCTAAATCATGATATTATTATGTCACTATGACATTTTTTTGAGAGTGGAGATAGAGACTTTAGTGGCATAAGAAATGTAGAAATTAACACCATAGAATCTATATATATAACATAAATCATACAAGAAAAATACTTCAGAACCAACAAGTTTGTAGGTGACATTATTAACTGTGAGTCTGTGACTAATCATAATAGTATTCATGAAATCAATAGATCATAAATAATTTTTTTATAAAATTTATCAAAATGCACACGCACATCGCACAAGATATTGGCTAGTTTTAAATAAACGAAGTAAAGGCATTATGACATAAACTTAGATTTTTCGATGTTTGGAGTCATTTAAAGTTCTTCAAAAGCCTTCGAACTTGATTTCAACAAAGTAAAAATATTTGAAAGAATGATGTGAACAAATCTAGACAATAACTTATGATAGTACTAGCCTCATCGCACGCACTTTGCACGTGCGATGAGGCTTTTTTAATTTTTAATTTTTTTTTTTTATCTAGTGTCATAATTTCCTTTTCAAAAAAAAATTGGGTAAGTTTGTTTTGAAGACAGATTAATAGGAGAGTATCCTATTTTGTAGATATTTTAAGTGGAGTTGGAGATATATTTTTATTGAGTTGTCCTTAAGTTCTTTTTCTTGTTAAACGTAAGGTTTAGGAGTATTTTCGAACCACATAAAAGTTTAGTCCAAAGAGGAGAATTCTCTTATAAATAGTATAGATTCTAAGGAGATTTGTTATAATTAATGACATATAGTCTATTTTTAATTGATCAAATTTAAAATTCTAAAAAGTATTACTGAGACTTGCACTTTTGAATATTCATCTCTAAATATTACATAGGACAAATGACATATTATTTTTTTATATATACATCAATAGTTGGGGGTGGGAGGGATTTAAATTCTAGATGTCTTTGTTGGATACATTAAGAGATGCTAAACAGTTGACCTACAAGACTCTTGACACATGACATATTTTAAATTACTTGTTAGTGTTCTTTTGTATCAAATGAGTGAGACATTTAAATCTAAGATTGGTCACTATCAATTTCACTAAATCTAATTGATAGGATAATCTTCTAGATCTACTTAGTGAAGGAGTTTGAAATTGGCTTTTGAATTTCCCACTACCTGCACAAGCCTTCACAAACACTACATATTGCAATTTAAAGTTGTTAAAAACCGCACTCTATGACAACATTCATAGAACGTAATCAGATATATAAGCATAAAATTAAGCACACACATTCCCATCACATCAGTAAAATGAATATAAGTAGATTCATTCGAAAGATTAGAGTATGCCTGCTAGTTCACTGGCAAAGTTAGTTAAAAGGGGGTAGCCTTATGCTGAATTTATTGGACAATATATGCCAAGAAGACACGAGGGAGAGAAACTAAAAGAAGAAAGACACATTATACACAAACACCTTTCAGAAAAAGACCACCAAGTAAACTAGAGAATCATGCTTATCAAAGGTGTAGGAAAAACAGAGCAGTCAGAATCATAATCTATACTGACATCTAAACAATTTCCAGTTTCCCCTATATGTCGATTGGTAGTCACATTTTTTTTTTGACATTCTGTGCATGTTCTCCAATTTTGAACCAAATGAAGAGGTATATGTAACGAGTACACATTTATGCACTTTATGAAATATGGAGAACATAATGTTTAGGACAAATTAAATCCCTCATTTTAAAAGTTTCAAATTAAATCCTATACTTCCGAAACTGTTTCAATTCAAGCGATAACCCATTTATACTGATTTCGTTAACTGAAAAATGATTATACAAAACTAGCCTCACTACACACTCGGAGCGCATGCAATGAGGCTCTTTTTTTTTTTTTTTTGATGACTATCACTATTTGAGATTTAAGTGTATGTTCAATTATATTATGCATTTGAAGTGGAAAAAAAAAAAAAAAAACCAAATTAAACATAGTGAGAATAGAGAGCAAGGGAAACAGAAGATTAAAAAGAAAAAGGTGAGTCTTGATAAAGGACAAAAATGAAAAAAAAAAAAAAAAAAAAAAAAAACGTGAGTGAGACATTTTTTAATCAAGAATCATGTGTATACTAAAGAAAATAATGTGAGGAATCATGTGTATACTAAAGAAAATAAGGTGAGGAATCATGTGTATACTAAAGAAAATAAGATAACATTTTTTAATTTAAGTAAAATTAAATAATAAAATAGATAGAACAATTTATCATCAAATTATATCAAGACATGCTTAATAATAAGCTAAAAATAAGATTCTTCTCTAAGTCAAAATTGAGGGACAGAAGCAACATATCACCAATGGAACCCATGTCATAGACGTGTAATTCATATATGATATAAAAAAATAATAGAAAATCATGTCTAATCGTATTAAATATAAATGTGTAACAACAGATCACCACTTGGAACCCATGTCATAAACGTTTAATTCATATACTACAGACAAAATAATAATAAAAATCCTGTATAAGCATATTTAATTATTAATTCCCAAACCATAATATAAAAAATCATGTCTAAGCATATTTAATGATTGATTCTTAAACCATAACCATATAAATCGGATAAAACTTAATAAAATTAGGTTAAGCAAAAGACAAAACAATACATACCTACAATGTTGTAGGTAGAAGAAGAGAAGAACAGAGGAAAAAAAGCATATGGTGGGTATTTGTTATGAATTATTTGATATATATACACTCCACATTGAAGAAATTGATATGAACAATAAGTCTAATGTGAATCTGATTTGTGTAAGTGTGAATTATAGGAGAAGAATATAAGAATAAAATATTATATCTATTTTTTGAAAGTCCAAAAAATATGAAGTAACGTTGTTGTTTTATACGTTAATGTAATTTATGTTTTTCTTTTTTTTTTTGAAAATCTAAAAATGCTAATAACGTTGCTTTTTTTTTTTTAATGTGTAGTAATATAATTTATGCAAAAAAATTGTTTGTTAGATTGACCATACCAAGATGAAATTTTGTCTATGCATAATCCAACCAATGATCATTTCTTTCCAAAAAAAAAACCCAATAATTCATTAAAAATTAAACAGATTAAGAAGTTATATCCTTATGTGAGTTAAAATTAGCTCAATTGGTAAAATCTCTAATGGTTGAATAAGAGATCTGAGATTCAATCCCTACCTACACCGAAAATTGATTGGTGTATTGATCTGATGATAAAAAGATATCATCAAGAGCAGATGTTATAGGTTGAAACACTCTCAAAAAGTTATATCCTTATAAAAAACAAAGATTTAAAATTTATCTCACTCTAGACTCTAGAGTCCTTATTTAACTATTCTTTCACTTTGGATTGTAATCAAATTAAACTTTTTATCAACTTAAAAATTATAGGAGAAGAAAATAAGGAAAAAAAAAAAAATATATATATATATATATATATATATATATCTTCTTCTTTTTTTTAAATCTAACAAAAATTTTGCAATTTGGTGATAGTTGAATATATATTTGTATCGCATACAAAACATACGCAGCGAAAAATTAACGGATCTACTTCATTCGCAATTGTTAACATGTACCATGCAATTTTCAGAATTAAAGAACAAGAGAGTGTACTTTGGTGTGGTGAAATTCAAAACAAAAATCAGAAGCACTCGGAAACACTTTTAGTCTTCACTCCAATTCTACTTTACGCTCAAAAAGTGTGGTCTCTCAATCAGTTTTCAAAAAGAGAATAAGAGAGCGTCTCACACTCACATACACACCATTTCATAATCTCTCTTACCAAAATTCTATATGTATCTCTCCTTATAACTGATTATCTAATTGGGCTAACTTTTTGGGTCTTTTCAATTGGGTTTTAGTGTGTATCTTGGGTCTTTCTGTTAATTATTGACAAATCCAAAGTTACCATTAACTATATTTAATACCGCTATATAAATATAATTGCACTCTAGGCCTTATTTATAAATTATATCTCAAGACTTTATTATACATGTAACCCCTTCATAAAATATTCGTAGTAATACAAAGTCATTAATGTAGACTGTCACTTTGTAGATTACTATATCTTAATCCTTAAGTACCCAGTTTAATCTTCAATTTTATTCATCTTATATTTATGAAATTCAATTTCATAAATATATACTTTAGTAACTCCTTACTAAAGTAGTTAGGCCTAACACTCTGAATAACCAAACCCATTAAACTTATCTCAAGGGAATATTTTGTATTTCCGTTAAGAAATTATGAATTTCATCTTGAGAATATATGTTCCATCAACACTAAATGTGGCTGCCTAACATATTGAGGTTTTGATCGTGACTTTAGATCTCACTCTTGATATATCAAAGTAACCTACATTTTATGATCAAGTCCATTATCCTCTCATAAAAGTTCATGTAAATAGAAGTTGTGAGATTTATTATTCATTTGACAGTCGTTAGGAGAATAATAAATCTCACAGCGGTCCAGTTCAATATGTCTTAACCCTTTAAATATATCAACATACCAACTAGAAGTCCCCACTTATCCTATGTGAAATTCTAATAAATTATATATTGTTAAAAATGTTTCTATCTAAAAAAAAAAATAGTGTATTTTTTTTCTAAATTTATTTTTTATCTATTATTTTAAATTTTAAATAAAATACTAATGGTTATAGTATCCTAATCTAAGTAAATTACTTATCTTATCAATGTTTCTAAGGTTTTTTTTTTTTTTTTTTATGTGTCTTATCATTTTAAATATAATAAAAATGATAAGAAACATTAAAAAATAAAATGCAACGTGAAAAACAGCAGCATAGTATATAATTTTGATCTAAAGATCTATTTTAAAATTCTATTCAACTACTTTTAGTGTTTTGATAAAACACTAAATTCCCTTCACTTTTTTTTTTTTTTGGATAAACACAAAAGCTTATAGTTAATATCAACTTTTTTTTTACACGGTTTTACTTTTTCTATTTAATATTTTGTGATATAATCTTTTTTTTTTATTCTATCATATAACACAATTTCTTACGTGATCCTAATCTAAGTAAATTAGTTATCTTATCTATGTTTCTAAGGGTTTTTTTTCTTTTTTCTTTTTATGTGTCTTATCATTTTAAATCTAAAAAAAATTGCAATATTGATTAGACTTTTATTAGTAATATATAACTTTTTTTTTTATATAAAAATTTTTCTTTTACATGTAGTGTAGTAATTAAAAAAAAAAAAAAAAAAGAAAAGAAAATTGTTTTTTTTTCTTGATAATACACTCCACCTAAAAAATAAGGATTTCATGGATAAGATGAAGAATTTGGATTGTAATCAAATTAAAATTTTTATTAACTTAGAAATTATAGGAGAAGAAAAATAATATATTTTTAAAATCTAAAAATTTAAAAAAAAAATTCTACAATATGGTAAAGCCATTTGACGAAACCACGGTGTCTAAGCTCAACTTTTATTTTATACTAGTATTATACGCGTGTGATGCACGGTTTAATCAAGAATTATGTGTAAGTTAATAAAAAAAATTATATTAATTAAAATTAAATAAATAATAAAAACAAAGTAATCTTTTACCCTAATTTAAGGGAAAAAAAAACGAAGTAACCTTTTACTTTAAGTTATATAATGAATGCATAGTGTGTAAGATTAAATTTTATAAAAAAAAAAAAATCATATATAAGTCCAAAATTAATTGAATGGAATATGGTAAATAATTATGCAACTAATATAAAATGTAATGCCTTAAAAATATAAAGGGAGTTTGCATAATTAAAACTCAAGTGCATATTTAAATGAAAAACCTTGAATTCAATAATTAAAAAATAATAATAATTGAAAGCATATTTAAGTGGTAACCTCAATGTAATAGTTAATGTAAGGACACAATTCAAGTTCCCAAACTACGACTGGGAGAAAAATGGGCTTGAAAGACCTTTCTTTACAATGAATTTGTAGAGGATGGGCTTGTAATTTAGATTTCAAGGATGGTTTAGACAATTACAAAAAGAACGGGCTTTGGGCCCAATAGAACAGAACAAAGAATCGTTTGCAAAGAGTAAGACTGAGAAATCGTCCTCGGATTGTGTCCGAGGATGGTTTCTAATGATATTTCTCAAGTTTGGATACAAGTGTTGATTATCATTTACTATTGGCTCTATCTCTTTTACTCAGAAAAGTCCCCCCTTTCTTCGTATGCCTTTCCTCCTATTTATATCCTTTCCTTTCCCTTCATCACCTTCCACTTTTCTGGTTGCAATCCCCCTTTTTGGATACTTGTCCCATCCATTCTTCCCTAAAGCCCGCTGGGATTAGGGACCAAGTTCCAAGCTCGATGTTCAGGTCCCATCCTTCCATCTATACAGTCAGTGTATCAATTTACAGAGCTTTTAATGTATGGGCGGTGGTAGCAGCTTTATTTTTAGACATTCCACCGTTCTTTCTCTCGCCCTCCACGTATACCGTGCATCCCCATAATTGTAGGACTCATTATAATATAACCCAGGGATACCAAACTTCTCTTTCTATGTCCTCGGCCTTGAAATCCGAGGACAAATCTACTCCTCGGACGTGTTTGGATATGTAAATAGTCCACGACCATTTTGATGTCTTCGGATTTTGGGTTTCCAGCCCAAAATACTTCGTTGGGCCATCCTTCATATGCTATTGGGCCCAATACCCCTACAATAGCCCCTCGAGTTTCTTTATTTTTTCACCTCGGGAGAAAAATAGAATCTCGACTTAAAAAGACCCTGTTACCCTGCAGACTTTTGGCAACATTGTTGACAGAGATAACTTCTGAATCACCCATCGCGTGTTCCCAATGCTTCGGTATGCGAAACGCCCCCGAATTGATTGTTGGCGCTTCTATGTCCCCCACGTTTCATTAATATGACACATATCCAACGGTCGAGAGCGATTCTTGGGTTGAGGCGGGAATTCGCCCGCTTTAAAACATCTTCTGACATATAAATACTAATTTTCTTCAAAATTCTTCACACTACAGAAACCTCATAACGTACCTGCCACACTTTTCATCTCCCCGTACTCTCTCTCTGTCTATCAAGTACCCTGTCCGAGGTGACCGTGCTTTCTTCCTTTTTAAAAGTAAGTTCTTCAATACTCTGCCCCTCCTTATCAGCTTTTTTGTTTCTTTTGTTTCTTTTCTTTCCCATCTTCTCTTTTTCACTGTGTCTTTCATCCTCGGCATAGTTATTTTTTCTCCACACCCCGCCTTTTTTCAAAAAGAATGGGTAGATTTGCGTCCCTGGTGGATTCAAACGAAAAAATAGAACAGTTTAAGGTTAAGTACAAAATTCCCTCGGATGTATCCATTAGGTACTGTAACGAGGAAGAGTTTTATACAAAAAGAAAAACGGGGGAAGTTGTAATCCCGATGATTGCGTTCATCGAAGGGGGAATGAAAATCCCCATGGGAACTGTGACTAGGGATTATCTTAGGGCTTTTAGGTTGGCTCCCACCCAGTGTGCCCCAAATGTCTTTAGGATCTTAGGTTCCATAGACGCTTTAAATGAGAAGATGAACCTAGGGCTCACTCACCACGACGTGAACTGGGTTTATAACCTCCATCACCTAAGCAAAAAAGATGAATATTACCTAAAGTCTAGACACCCAGAAGTCAGGCTAATTCAATGTCTGCCTGAATCAAATAAGGGCCTAAAAAATGACTTCCTGATCATATCAGGAAATTGGCACGACGGCCTCCCCTGTCCGACAAGGGAAGGGACTCCAGGTGAAGTTTCTTTTACATACTTTTATCTTTCGTCTTTTTACTTACTCTTACCCACTTTTACTTGGACAACTCTGCAGATCCACACGCAGCGGATCGTCATCCTAACCTTGTGGATTTCGGGCGATTGGATAGGATCCTACAAGCCGAGATCTTCGTGCACACCGACGGTCAACTCCGTGCGGCTCATCTGATCCTCGGCTACACTCCAATATCAAAAGCCTTTCAGGCGCCGAAGTGCGTGATTAAAGCCCGCGATCCTCGTCTTCCTCGGATTAGCGTTGCTGTGGAGGGTTTTTTGCTACCGGGGGGGACTACCATTCCTCAAGGTACCTTGGTCACCCAACCAATCCAACCGCCACCATTTGTTCCAGTTGGGATTCCCACAGTTCCTTTCTCCACAATTTTAACCTCTCGGTGAAGCCGCATCTTCCTACCTTACTGTAAAGGAAGAAGAAGAAGAAGAAGAAGTTGACGTACCAGATTCCGAGGACGAGTTCGAGGTTTTTAATCAACTCTACTCTCCTGAAGACTCAACTTCCATCCTCGGCACTTCTACCCAAATCTCAAAGGTTACTACTGAAGAACTTGACGTTATGGGCATTCAACGAAAGATTAAACCCAGCCTGAAAGATGTCCTTGAGGGCGCTGACAAGGACCCTAGAGTCCAAGAACCTCCAAAAGAGGTGCGCCCTCGGACTCAAGAAAAGGGTGCTGACAAACGCCCTGAAGCTAGGCTTCCTCCTCCTCCTCCATCCTCCCAAACTCAACGTGCCAACATAGCTGATCTCAAAAGAAAAAGGGATCAGCCGAAAGGGAAGGAAGTTGTGGAGGTAGGAAAGGGTTCTGTATCCAAGGAGCCCGAGGTTGAAAAGGGTGCAAAGCAAGCCCGCACCATACAGACTAGGTCGGAAAGAAGAACCGACCAACAGGCGGTCGTACGCGCCCCTGTATGGCTTCCTGACCTTTCTATGGACGATGAGGTCATTACCGTGGATGCGTCCATTAGAAATTCCGATGAAGGGACAGCGGCATGCGTCGCAGATGCTTTGGAGCAAGCACTGTTACTCCCCGAGGATATGATTGAGCTGAGAAAGAAAAGGGACCACACCGTCTTCATGACTTTGAAGAAGGAGCTTGCAATGGTGAGTTTTCTCTAAAACCTTGACTTTTGTTTTTATTTCCTATATATATCTATACGTCTAAGGTTTATATGTTTTGTTTGTAGGCCGTTCAATCTGCCCATAGGGCGGAAGAGATTGCCATTAATTCCTATAAGTCTCTGAGGGCCGAGGAGTCCAGGCGTGAAACTGCTCAAAAGATCTCGGACCTTCATAAGAAGAAACTGCAGGAGGTCACAGCAAAATTGGCTAAGGTTGAGAGTGCCAAGGCGGGCTTAGAGGCTGATCTGAAAACGACGACTAAACAGGCCGAGGATCAGTGCCTAATGCTTCGCCAAGCTGAGGATAACCTCTTAGTAGCACGAAGGCTCGTAGAGGATCTTAAGAAAGATCTGCACGAGTCTGAGAAGGCCAAAGAAGAAGCCATCAAGGGCAAAGAAGAAGCCATTGAGGAGAAGAAAAAGGCTGAGAAAGCAAAGGAAGAGGCCGAGAACTCGAGGGACCAAGCCGAACAAGACGGTTATGATATAGGCGTGAAGGAGGTCACTGAAACCTTCAAGGCTCAGGTTCCCGAGGTATGTAGGCACTACTGCCTCCAAGTGTGGAATGAGGCACTTTCCCAAGCTGGGGTTGATGCCTCTTCCACTCTTTGGAAAGCAGAGAGTGTCTACTATCCTCCTGCAATTCGCGCTTCTTCCATTCCTGACACAGCACAAGAAGCCGCCTGTGGATCATCCGAGGATAAGGGGGGTGATTTGGCTGAAGACTCAACTCTTCCTAAAGATGCCCCTGAACAACTTGACCCTGCACAAGAAAAGGCAATTGAAGACGTACAGCCTTCAAGTGATCTTCGGGAATCTTCAAAGGATGAGTTGGGTGATCAAGCTAACCCAATAACCTTGATAGATGATCCCAAAGGCAAAGGAATTGCCGTTGAGTCCTCGGCTCAGCTTCCATCTCCTCAAGACTCCAAAGGCCCTCTGAAGATTAAGCTGAAACAGTGACTTGCTTGTTGTCTTTCCTTTCTTTATTTTTATTTTGTCTCCAAGTGTAATACCTAAGTATAGGTGCAAAAGTACTTTTTTGGAATTTAATACAAGAATGAATGTTTGTTTTTAGATGATTCTTATACATATATTTTTTTTGTTTTTATGCTGATCATATCATTCCATAAATATCATCTTCTTGTCTTTTACCAAAGTTACTAGCAACAACTTGAATTGAAATTTGATACTCCAGGAGGGTTTAATTATGCCGGGAACTGCATTTAAGTGATGTTTTTTTTTTTTTTTGAGTATTTGATTCTTCATTTTGGATCTCTAGTTTGAACTATGTAAAGATAAGGCATATGGTCTATGCAAATATCTGATGTTTATGTCAAAAAAAAAAAAAAAAGAACAGAAGTATTAATTTTTCCCAAGTAATTGATCCGAGGATCGAGGCATACCAAGTTTCAGCTTGACACTTAGATGAATAAATTTAAAAATGTTAATTTTCCCAAAGTAGATGATCCGAGGACCAGACGTAACTTAGGTTCTGTTTAACACTTAGTAAAGAATATCAATTTAGACGAGGTATGTGGTCCGAGGATCCAGGCATACCAAGTTTCAGCTTGACACTTAGATGAATAAATTTAAAAATGTTAATTTTCCCAAAGTAGATGATCCGAGGACCAGACGTAACTTAGGTTCTGTTTAACACTTAGTAAAGAATATCAATTTAGACGAGGTATGTGGTCCGAGGATCCAGGCATACCAAGTTTCAGCTTGACACTTAGTTGAATAAATTTAAAATGTTAATTTTCCCAAAGTAGATGATCCGAGGACCAGACGTAACTTAGGTTCTGTTTAACACTTAGTAAAGAATATCAATTTAGACGAGGTATGTGGTCCGAGGATCCATGCATACCAAGTTTCAGCTTGATACTTAGATGAATAAATTTAAAGTGTTAATTTTCCCAAAGTAGATGATCCGAGGACCAGACGTAACTTAGGTTCTGTTTAACACTTTAGTAAAGAATATCAATTTAGACGAGGTATGTGGTCCGAGGATCCAGGCATACCAAGTTTCAGCTTGATACTTAGATGAATAAATTTAAAAATGTTAATTTTCCCAAAGTAGATGATCCGAGGACCAGACGTAACTTAGGTTCTGTTTAACACTTAGTAAAGAATATCAATTTAGACGAGGTATGTGGTCCGAGGATCCAGGCATACCAAGTTTCAGCTTGACACTTAGATGAATAAATTTAAAAATGTTAATTTTCCCAAAGTAGATGATCCGAGGACCAGACGTAACTTAGGTTCTGTTTAACACTTAGTAAAGAATATCAATTTAGACGAGGTATGTGGTCCGAGGATCCAGGCATACCAAGTTTCAGCTTGACACTTAGTTGAATAAATTTAAAATGTTAATTTTCCCAAAGTAGATGATCCGAGGACCAGACGTAACTTAGGTTCTGTTTAACACTTAGTAAAGAATATCAATTTAGACGAGGTATGTGGTCCGAGGATCCAGGCATACCAAGTTTCAGCTTGATACTTAGATGAATAAATTTAAAGTGTTAATTTTCCCAAAGTAGATGATCCGAGGACCAGACGTAACTTAGGTTCTGTTTAACACTTTAGTAAAGAATATCAATTTAGACGAGGTATGTGGTCCGAGGATCCAGGCATACCAAGTTTCAGCTTGATACTTAGATGAATAAATTTAAAAATGTTAATTTTCCCAAAGTAGATGATCCGAGGACCAGACGTAACTTAGGTTCTGTTTAACACTTAGTAAAGAATATCAATTTAGACGAGGTATGTGGTCCGAGGATCCAGGCATACCAAGTTTCAGCTTGACACTTAGTTGAATAAATTTAAAATGTTAATTTTCCCAAAGTAGATGATCCGAGGACCAGACGTAACTTAGGTTCTGTTTAACACTTAGTAAAGAATATCAATTTAGACGAGGTATGTGGTCCGAGGATCCAGGCATACCAAGTTTCAGCTTGATACTTAGATGAATAAATTTAAAGTGTTAATTTTCCCAAAGTAGATGATCCGAGGACCAGACGTAACTTAGGTTCTGTTTAACACTTAGTAAAGAATATCAATTTAGACGAGGTATGTGGTCCGAGGATCCAGGCATACCAAGTTTCAGCTTGATACTTAGACGAATGAAGATAACGAATATAATGTAGTTTACAACAAAGAACGGCCGAAGTGCCCTTTATTTAGTAATAGTACCTTCGTAGATTATTTACATTCCAGGGACGTTGTACAACATTCTCGTCCAAATCTTCCAGATTGTAGGCCCCTATTCCTGCGACCGAAGTAATACGATAAGGTCCTTCCCAGTTGGGCCCCAATTTTCCCCACGCAGGATTCTTCATCGTGCCCAAAACTTTCCTTAATACTAAGTCACCTGGTCCAAGAGGTCGAAGTTTCACATGAGAATCATATCCCTGCTTGAGCTTATGTTGATAATAAGCTAGTTGAACCATGGCGCTTTCTCGCCGTTCCTCAACTAAGTCTAAGTTTCTCATTAATAGATCATCATTGCTATCCGAAATAAAGGAGCTTTTCTTCGAGTTGGGAACCCAGCTTCTAAGGGGATTACCGCCTCGGCTCCATAAGTCATGGCGAAGGGTGTTTCACCTGTGGATCTTCGTGGTGTAGTTCTATACGTCCACAAGACATGTGGCAGCTTCTTCCACCCACCTCCCCTTGGCGTCACCCAACCTCTTTTTGAGTCCGCTCACTATTACTTTGTTGACAGCTTCGGCTTGCCCATTTCCTTGGGGATAAGCCGGAGTGGAATATCTATTCGTAATGCCCAGATCACGCAAGATTTCCGAAAGGCTTTGCTATCAAATTGTAAACCGTTATCCGAAATGAGAGTATGAGGGATGCCGAACCCGGTAACGATATTCTTCCATACAAACTTTTTGGCTTCCGTGTCTCTGAGGTTTGATACTGGCTCAGCATCAACCCATTTGGTAAAGTAATCCGTTCCCACGAGAAGCCACCGTCGGTTTCCCGTTGCTTTGGGGAAGGGTCCAACAATGTCCAAGCCCCATTGGGCAAAAGGCCATGGGCTAGATAGAGGATTTAGGACTCCACCTGGTTGATGTATGTTTGGAGCGAACCTTTGACATTGGTCACATTTCTTTGCATAATCTTGCGCTTCTCTCTCGCATATTTGGCCACCAATAGCCCCGAGTAAGGGCCCCGTGAGCTAAAGACCTTCCTCCCGTGTGACTTCCGCAAATCCCTTCGTGTAGCTCTTCCAAAAGTAGCTCGTTGCCTCGGGGTGTATGCATAGCAAATATGGTCCCGAAAAGGAACGTTTGTACAATTTTTGGTCCTCTGATAACCAGAAACGAGTGGCTTTTCTGCGAACCTTATCCGCTTCAGCTTTTTCTCCAGGTAGGATGTCATTTCGAGAAATGTTACTATTTGATCCATCCAACTAGGTCCCGTCCTAATTTGAAGAATTTGAGTGGAGTTACCATCCGTCCTGGGCTTCAACAGATCTTCAACGAGGATAACTCGTGGTAGACTTTGTGCCGAGGACGTTGCGAGCGTGGCTAATGAGTCGGCATGGGTATTGCCACATCCGGATACATGCAATAGTAGAAAAGACTCAAATTTAGATTGCATAAACCCGACCTGGGTTAGGTATTCTCGCATTCGGAATCCCTTGCTTCTAGCTTCCCTTCTACTTGGCCTACCACCAATAGTGAGTCCGAGAACATTTGCACCGCCTTTCCTCCCATTTTATGAACCATGTTCATCCCCGCGAGGACCGCTTCATACTCGCTTCGTTGTTGGTGGCCGAGAATCCTAATCTCAGGGATTTCTCAAAAGTAATACCCTCTCGGGGATATCAAAACTAATCCGATACCCGATCCCCTCTCGATTTGCCGCTCCATCAACATGGACTTTCCATAACGGAGGCCCTTCACACGAAATCATGCCTACCGATTTTTTACCCATGCCTTCTTGATAGTCTTCTAACGAAGGCTCGCAAACTCGCCACAAGGTCCGCGATGACCTGCCCCTTTATAGAGGTGCGAGGCATATACTTGATATCGAAGGCTCCTAGGACAGTTCCCCATTTGGCAATTCTTCCCATATAATCTCGCACTTCGCAAAATTGATTTGAGAGGGAGTTGTGTAAGAACAACAACCGTACGAGACCGGAAGTAATGGGGAAGTCTTCGTGTAGCATGTACCACAGCCAAGATAGCTTTTTCCAGTGGCAAATAACTCAGCTCGGCCTCATGCAGAGATTTGCTTACATAGTACACCGGTCTCTCGGATGTTATTGTCATCTCGGATAAGAACCGTAACTAACCGCATGTTTAGCCACCGCAATATATGCAAACGAATCTCATCAACCTCTCGGTCGAGACATAACCGGTGGTCGCGAGAGATATTCTTTTAGCCGTTGGAAAGCCGTTGCACACTCCTCGGTCCATTCAAAACCCTTCCATTTATTTAATAACCGAAAGAAAGGCTCGCATCCGTCCGCGGACCGAGATATAAATCGCTGAGAGCAAGAAGCCATACCTCGTTAGTCTTTGCACCTCTTTAGGATTCCGAGGTGGGTGTAAGCCGCTTATTGCCTTAACTCCGAGCAGGATTCACTTCAATTCCTCGGTGAGTCACCATATATCCTAGAAACTTGCCCGACCCCACACCGAAAGAGCATTTAGAGGCATTGAGCCGCAATTTATACTCTCTTAGCTTCTGAAAAGTGTTGCTCAGATCTTCCAGATGTGCAGAAACTTCTTTACTCTTTACTACCATATCGTCCACGTATACCTCAATATTTTTTCCTAGCTGTGCCTCAAACATCCTCGTCATCATCCTTTGGTAGGTAGCCCCCGCGTTTTTCAAGCCAAAAGGCATTACCTTATAATGATAATTTCCCGTAGGAGTGACGAATGCTGTCTGCTCGTGGTCCTCAACGGCTAAAGTTATCTGGTGATAACCTTGGAAAGCATCAAGAAATCTCATCCGAGGATGTCCAACAGGAGCGTCAACCAGTTGATCAATCCGAGGCATCGGGAATGAGTCCTTTGGGCAAGCCTTGTTTAAATCTGTGAAATCTACACATACTCTCCACTTCCCATTCTTCTTTTTCACCACCACAGTATGGGCTAACCATTCAGGATAAAACACTTCTTTGATAGCCCCTGCCGCTTTGAGTTTGAGCACTTCCTCTTTGACGGCTTCCGAATGTTCCTTTGAGGACCTCCGAGGTGGTTGCCTCCTCGGCACTACATTTGGATTGACCCTTAAATGATGACATATGAAGTTCGGATCAACCCCAGGGGCCTCATACGCGTTCCAAGCAAATACATCCATATTTTTCTTTAAAAATAAAATCAGCTCTGTCTTCTCTTCCTGCGGCAATTGAACTCCAACCTGGAAGAACTTTTCAGGATCATTGTCTATGATAATTTTCTCCAATTCTTCACACGTTGCTTCATCTACCTCGGCTATGGGAAGAGACTTTGATTGCTATGCTTCACCGTTAGCCGAGGACGGGGAGTCTGGTTCTGGTCGACGCAGAATTGCAGCCGTGACACACTGTCGAGCCACAGACTGACTCCCAAGTAACTCCACCACCTGATCTCCAGAATGAAATTTGATTTTGACATGCAAGGTTGAGGAAACAGCCCCTAACGCATGCAGCCAAGGTCTCGCCACAATAGCCGTATAGGGAGAGTAGGCATCGACCACGATGAAATCTACGTCTACTACCTCCGGACCTGATTGCACAGGCAGTCTAATCTGTCCCTTTGGAACGACAGCTCTCCCTTCGAAGCTTATCAAGGGTGAGTCATATGGCATAAGATCTTCAACTCTTAACTTCAAGCCTCTAAATAGGTCAGGGTACATGATATCTGCACCACTACCTTGATCAACCATTACCCTCTTTACATCATAGTTCCCAATTCTGAGGGTTACCACTAAGGCATCATCATGAGGCTGGATGGTCCCCATCTTGTCCTCTTCAGAGAAACTTAGGACTGGCAGGATACTTGCCTTGATCCTCTTCGGCTGATCCAGTGACTCCTCGGCCAAAGTACGAGCAATCGACATTACCCTGAAAGGAGCTGAGCCAGTCCTACCAGGTGCCGCAAAAATGACGTTGATAGTGCCTAGAGGAGGTCTGGATGAAGGACCGTCGTGGTTTGCCACTCCCGATTGGTTTCCTCGCCCGTTGGGTTGGTACAGAAACTGCTTCAGCTTTCCCTCTTTAACCAATTGTTCCAGATGATTCCACAAAGTGCGACAGTCCTCGGTGGTATGACCTCTCTCCTGGTGATAATGGCAGTGGAGATTTTGGTTGCGTCTCAAAGGGTCCCCTGCCATTTTATTTGGCCATTTGAAAAAAGGCTCATGCCTTATTTTCTCCAACACTCGCCGCACCGGCTCCCCGAAGACGGTGTTGACCACTTGTGGGGGTATGTGGCCGCCCGCCCGGAAAAATCCCGCGTTGGCCTATTGTTGTTGTATCGGTCCGACCTGAAGTCCCTCCTTTCGTGTGGGATATCATTCGACTGGCCTTTTCCCTGGTGCTGATCTTCCTCAACCCGTTTGTACTCGTAGAGGCGATCCATCAGTCGACGTACGCTTCGACAGGTTTCTTCGTTAAGGATTTCCTCAAGTCATGCTCTGTTGGTAGGCCGACCTTGAAGGTCCTTATTGCTACATCGTCAAAGTCTCCGTCAATTTCGTTGAACATTTCCCAGTACCGGTCCGAATATGTTTTCAGGGTTTCCCCTTCCCTCATGGCCATGGATAGTAAAGAATCCAATGGACGAGGAACTCTACTGCACGTGATAAAGCGAGAACCAAATGCCCTAGTAAGCTCTTTGAAAGAATCAATGGAGCCTGCCCTTAAGCCGTCAAACCATCTCATGGCTACGGGCCCTAGGCTAGAAGGAAAAATCTTGCATAACAAAGTTTCATTCCTGGAATGCACTGCCATTCTCTGGCTGAAGTGGCTTACGTGCTCTACAGGATCCGTCCGACCATTGTAAAGAGTGAAGGCCGGTTGTGTGAAGCGCCGAGGCAACCTTCCTTCTTCCAATCTGCGCGCGAAGGGTGACCTGGAGATTTGGTGCAATGCTCTTCCCATTGCGTCATTTCCTAAGCCCCTAGGGGGGTAGTCTCTGCCACGTCTCCCATGCAGATTGTCTTCTTCGGAAGAGGCATATTCACCTGGGGGAGTTCTGGATCTTTGCCCGTAATTGTCATCCTCGGATCCTTCCGAAGAGGGGTCAGAGGTCGGAGGAGTTCTCCTTCGCCTCTCGTGGCGCAATCTCCTCTTTAGGCCGTCAATCTCCTTCTGCATGGCCCTGGCATTTCTTTCATAAGGAGCTCTGCTTCCTCCTTGCGAATGACTTGCACTTCTGATGGTATGTGTAGTATGTACACTTCCCTCTCGGTTCTCTCCGTGATCAGGATGCAAGGAGAGATCCTCACGCTGAGAGCCCACGGACTCCGCACTGCGTTGTGGTCCTGATCCTACCATGATGTCCTAAACTTCCTTAAAGACTAAATTCCCACAGACGGCGCCAATTGTAAGGACACAATTCAAGTTCCCAAACTACGACTGGGAGAAAAATGGGCTTGAAAGACCTTTCTTTACAATGAATTTGTAGAGGATGGGCTTGTAATTTAGATTTCAAGGATGGTTTAGACAATTACAAAAAGAACGGGCTTTGGGCCCAATAGAACAGAACAAAGAATCGTTTGCAAAGAGTAAGACTGAGAAATCGTCCTCGGATTGTGTCCGAGGATGGTTTCTAATGATATTTCTCAAGTTTGGATACAAGTGTTGATTATCATTTACTATTGGCTCTATCTCTTTTACTCAGAAAAGTCCCCCCTTTCTTCGTATGCCTTTCCTCCTATTTATATCCTTTCCTTTCCCTTCATCACCTTCCACTTTTCTGGTTGCAATCCCCCTTTTTGGATACTTGTCCCATCCATTCTTCCCTAAAGCCCGCTGGGATTAGGGACCAAGTTCCAAGCTCGATGTTCAGGTCCCATCCTTCCATCTATACAGTCAGTGTATCAATTTACAGAGCTTTTAATGTATGGGCGGTGGTAGCAGCTTTATTTTTAGACATTCCACCGTTCTTTCTCTCGCCCTCCACGTATACCGTGCATCCCCATAATTGTAGGACTCATTATAATATAACCCAGGGATACCAAACTTCTCTTTCTATGTCCTCGGCCTTGAAATCCGAGGACAAATCTACTCCTCGGACGTGTTTGGATATGTAAATAGTCCACGACCATTTTGATGTCTTCGGATTTTGGGTTTCCAGCCCAAAATACTTCGTTGGGCCATCCTTCATATGCTATTGGGCCCAATACCCCTACAGTTAAGTATTATGAACAACCCAAATTACTAAACATTAAAACATAAAAGTAGATAAACTTACGTAAGAATTGAATTTTTATCTTTGAAAGTGAGGGGAGAGGCACCGAATTTCATCCTATCAAAACAAAATATGTAAATATAAATTTCAAGCAATTTTTTTGAGAAAAACTTTTGATCTAGTGCTTCAAAACCTCAATGAAACTCCCTGAAAAAAAAAAAACAAAAAACAAAAAAAAAAAGAATAATAATAAAATTCCCTTAAAAAAAAAAACATGAATAATAATTTTAAAAAAATTGGTAAGTTATTTTTTGAGGCAAAGAGGGACTGAATTTGAGAGAAAAACAAATAACAAATAACCCTAAAAAATGATAGATACTTGGATGTTCAAAATATTAATGAAATAAATCATGAATTTGACCTTATTATTTATAGTGACCTAAAAATCTAAAGATGAGAGTCATGGTATAATAATACTATTATCCATAATCATTCTTATATTTATCCAACAAACAAAATTTCAACCATGGTAAAAAATTGTTAAGAAGTTGTTTCTATTTAAAAATAATAATTTTAAGTTGTGAAGAAGTTATAAGCCATAAAAAAGAAAGAATAAATTTATTCAAAATCAAATACAATAAAAATCAAGTTGTTAACGTTATTAGGTTTTTTTTTTTTTTGGTTATCCAAAAAATAAATTAATTAAAAACAAAATATATTTGAAAAAAAAAAAAGTAGATAACAAATTTATTATTAATTCCTCTCCGTGTGTATATCCTCCTAGTGAAAGTGCTTTTTTTTTTTTTTTTTTAATTCATGGGATTAGCTATACCTCTACTTACACATCTACACATTTTAATATTTTACACTTTGGATTTTCTTTTTCTTTCTATCCTATTATTTTAGGCTTTGTTGATAATATTTAAATAGACACAATTGTAGGTTATAGTTGTATGAAACCAACTAACTAAATTTACTTTTCAAAGAAGAAAAGCAACTAAATTTAATCTCTTGTTCAAAATAAGGATTAAATGGATTAGATAAAGAATTTGGATTATAATCAAATTACGATTTTTATTAACTTAGAAATTATAGGAGAAGAAAAATTATATATATTTTTAAAATCTAAAATCTAAAAATTTTTTAGCACTTTGGTGAAGCCACTTGGTGCAACCTCGACTTCTAAGCTCAACTTTTATTTTTTATATATATATATACACACACAACCCTATTATTTAAGCTTTACAATCTGATAAAATTTTAGGGTATTTTGGGTATCAAAATTGAGAATTCCAAATAAAGAAAACCACTTAAATAATAGTATAGATAACACTAAATGGTTATGTCAGCACATGTGACTATTATTATATATAAACATTCTGTCACTCCCGAGTCATACAACGTACATTCTAAAAAATATTAAAAAAAAGGTCATTCAATGTTGTTTTGTTTAAGCATTTTCTATTGATGGCTTGAAGCATAACAAGTTTATTATTGAATTAAAACGTTTTCGAAAGTGGGGAATTTAAATTGAAACTTTTGAAAATGTGAAGCTTAACTTAGAAACCCTCTCAAAACTATGGCTAAGGTTTATTATACTCATTTTCAAAAGAACTAATTATCTAATATCCTCTTAGCTTCTTCAAACACAATGTAAATTGTGTAATGTATTGTATTGTATTGTTTACATCTTTCCTTTGCATACAGAATCTCATGGCCACTTAAACTATCAATCTTCATCACTAGTTCCAACGGCTCAATCTCCTGATGCTTTACTTTCCCTGAAACCTCATAGAGAGGCGAGAGCATGGTGCAGCAATCAAAAGGAATGCACATCAAAAATCAATACTCCTAGTAAGACACTCTTTTATCTCCCTTAGAGAGAAAAGCACTCCTCCAACATGATAGTCCCTTCACTGAATGTGACAATAAGAGATAACATGCTACCTTTGATTCCATGGAAAGCCCCAACAGAAAATGAAGATACAGTGGTGCAAAGTAAACATCAAACATGCAGAAATCTAAAAAGACCAATACCTGATTTGGTTTGGGAAATAACCTACCAAAATATAACCTAAGGAAGAAAAGAATGATGGTGAGGAGCTTCCCAGATTTCATTCTCATCTCATGGAGTATTTGTCAGCAAAGCTTCCTAGTGCTCATAATTTGTTTGATTTTCTACAGATTCACAAGAATTTGGCACAATATACTCAAGCTCACTTGTGCCAAGTTCATGCTTGGTGCTCTAGAAATTGCTACCTATGAAACTGCCCTATTTTCAAAATGGATTGGAGAACATCATAAGGCCAAGTCATACTTGAACCAAAGCAATCAACCTCTAGTACAAGCTTAAAATAACAAAAAGGAATATATGTATTAACCAACATTTATGCATGTTGATAGTGTAAAAAAAAAAAAGGGAAATCATCTTTGATATCATCAGCCTCACCCACAATTTTCTTTGGAAACTTTGATTCCCAAACTCAAACCCACGCTATGCCACTTTGGGTGGAAGGTACACATCATTGAACCAAAACCTGACCTCTAATGTTTTATTAATATACAAGCACCCTTTCTAATGTTGTACTACCTTTCAGGCATTTAGCTAATGACACAAAATTGCATAATTGTGATTTTCAAGAAAATTAGGTCCTATTCATAATAGGTACTCAAGATTACCCCAGCTATCAATGCTATCTAATGCACATTTTGAATTTTAGTCGACTAGCCATATAAATTCAGAAAGGGAGATATTTGTCTAAGCCTTCTAGAAATTTTCAGAGAATAGGGAGTACTCCATCGCAAATTGGCAATGAGCAGTGAAATCAAATATCATTAAAAATTCAACTAACAACGTCAATTTTGCAGCAAAGCATTAGCAGGGTAAAAGAACAATTCTATTCAGCAAGCAAGACCATGGCTCTCACTCATCTTGTATCTATTCATTATTTGATAATTCAAAGTTGGGGGAGGGGGAAACATCTAGTTGGAAACACTAGGAGATGACAATTGAGCGAGCTACAAGGCTCTTGGCAACTCATCTCCTATCTATCTATACAATTCACTTTTTTGAATTTCTATTTACACACAAGATTGTATAAATCGCAAGGCTCATGTTCATTGCATAGAAACCATACGCTGACACTAAAATCAAAGTAACACCCAATAAATTTCTCATCCAATCTAAAAATTAAAACCCAATTCCTACTCAACAGTGAGAACGTTGAATTTATGAAGCAATTGAAATATGATCAAGTCAGAATAAATTAAAATGAACCAAGGTTTGCAAAAGAGCCCAATTCAAAAACAACCTTATTCCAGTTACATGACATACCATCATAATATAAACACGGAAAAAAAAAAAAAAAAGTCTCCATTACCGTTCCTTCAAATTCCTCGTCATCACCATCGGACTCAAAATCGAATCAATTCATTCGGATTCGGTTGAGGCGGAAGGAGAGGAAAGGCTCTCGATCTGGAGGCGTTCGAGGGCTTTCTGGTGGGCCCAGGTCTCGATGGTGAGATCGGGCTTGGCGTTGAGTCCGACACCGAGGATGACGATGGTGAGGAAGCTGGTGATGTAGCAAGGCAACTCCCAGTCTTCCCATTTCCGAGACTGACCAGGTGGTGGTGGGGGCCTGTTGAAGAGGTAACCCTTGGGTTTCTCCTCGTGACCCGGGCTGCTCCACCTGCTCGACCCTGTCGTCGCGGCGCCACCGCGTGTGCGCAGAGATGAGAGGAGCCGCTGACGGATCATGCTACTCATGGCTGTTGTTGGGGATGGCATTTGTTAGGTTTTGGTGTTTGTGTGTGGAGTGGACTTCCACACAGAGAGAGAGAGAGAGAGAGAGTGGTAGCACACTGGGTCTGATTTGTTTTGTTGAGTGTGTGTGTGTGTGTTTGAGAGTTGGCGTAAGTTTGGGCTTTCGTGGCCCAACTGGGCTTCACCAAGCTCTATTTGAGTTTGGAAAACGTCCATCCAAACCGAATGATTTTTTTTTTTGTTTTTTTTTTTTAAACACTTCATTTTGTTTTTTTAAATAGATTGAAACTCTCTAAAATAGAAAAGTCTCTCCATAAGAGTTTCACCGACTTTTTCACACCATTGATGTGTTGTTTTATAGTGTGTGGTAGGTCCAGTCAAACCATTATCTTAAATGTTATGTGAGTAAGATATGAAGAGCTCCATTTTTTTTTTTTTTTTCAGTTTTCATAACTAAATTGTTTTTGAATGTTATGAGTGAGATATAAAAAGTCGGTGAAAAATTGTGTATATCTAACAAAATCGTTTTAGTTTCGAACACAGATGCTCATTCCACATTTTGCTTAGAATTTGTGTTTAATTTACAATTGTGGTTAAGGGTTCACTTGATCTTATTTACAGATACTACACTTGATCTTAGTGGTTAAGTGTTCACTGTGCCAATAATGTCCATGATTTTTTATAGTACCTTTCAAATTATTAAGGATAGTAGACACATTTGATGTGGGATGAAAACACTCAACCCGTCCCTGGACGGACATCACCTCGGCAGCCGTCCAGAAGTTATCCTCAGGACGAGGGTAACGGACAAGGACGTCCAGAGGGTGATAGCGAAGCTACATCCCTCGTCCGTGGGATGCGTACAGCCTACCCTGAGAGGACTCGTCCATGTAAAGATTCGTGGACTAGGATGTTACACTTGGAATTAACAGGCACACTCGACGAAGGAATTCCAGGACGAGGGTATCATACTTAGGAGAATCTCCGAATATAATGTGACAATCCCTTATCCCACGCATAACGGTCATGTATCCGTTGTGAAATAGAAGTGTAACTCCTAAACGGTTATGGCAGTTACGTTAAGCCTCCTTGAATACAGGAGAGGTTCCTATTTCGATAACCGTCTATGAAGGCGCTATATAAAGACTGATTCAGACAAGGCAAAGGTATGCGTGATTTCGACTCCAAAAAAGTTGGAACTCCAAAAACATAGTGAGAAGAACTAACTTTACCATCGGAGGGTTTTTGGCCGGCAACCCCGGTCGCCTTTGATTGGCTTCTCTTTCTTTTTCAGGCCGCAGAGAGAGCAACCGGTCCTATCAAGTCCGAAGCATCCAGCCTACTGATCTTATTGGCATCATCAGTTGGCGCCGTCTGTGGGAAAAAGAGTTCTTCTATCCCAGACAAAAGGCTGAATGGTTCGAACAAGATCAAGGGCTACCAGCCCAGGCCACCAGGAGAGTAGGGATGCTTCCAGTAATCCCCTACGCGATCGCAGATCGGCACCTGTAATGCAACCGCCTTCTATTCAGCACATACAATCCATGGCTGCCGCTATGGCAGAACTGACACGTCAGAACCAGGAGTTGAATAGGGAGATCAACCTCAGGAAGCAGCGTCAAGGACACATGGAAGGAAGGGCCCCAAGTCAAGAAGGAGGAGGGGAAAATGTAGAGTCCAAAGATCAAACAAGGGGTACCGCTTCACGAAGGGTGCCGCACTTGGAAAAAGAAATGGACCAGATGAGAAAAGCCATGGATGAAATGAGGGAAAACATGAGGCGAGCAAACCCAGTCGATGATATGGTTCACCGAACGGACTCCCCTTTCACAGCTTCCATCAACAGTCACCCTCTACCCCCGAAATTCAAAATGCCTTCTTTAGACTCGTACGATGGAAATCGTGACCCTTGCGACCACATTGCAACTTTCAAGACGACCATGCACCTGCAGGGGGTCCCAGACGAGATCATGTGCAGAGCTTTTCCCACCACACTCAAGGGACCAGCGCGAGTGTGGTTCAATGAGATTCCCCCAAACTCAGTGGGATCATTTGAAGAACTGAGTAAGCTGTTTGTCAACAACTTCATTGGAGGACAGCGTCACAAACGTTCCTCCTCCAGCCTGCTGACTATAGAGCAAGGGGACAATGAGAGTTTGAGATCTTTTATCACCCGGTTTAACAGAGAAGCCTTAACGGTGGACGAGATGGATGATAAGCTATTGCTGGCCGCTTTCCACAATGGGGTCAATTCTGACTTGTTCATTCATAAGCTCTACGAGCAGGAACCACAAACTATGGCCGAGCTTGTCCATTCGGCCCAGAATTTTATGAATGCTGAAGACGCCATCATAGCCAAGAAAAGAAAAAGGGCAGAGCGCTCGGAAGTGGGCCACAATCGCTACCCGGACCAGGGACCCCGTCCAAAGAAAGTTCGGCTAGACGAGAGGAAAGATAAGGATGGCAAGAAGGCCAGTTCCTCCGCAAGGAATCAGCAATACACGCCCCTGACTATGCCGTTAGAGCAGGTTCTTATGCAGATCAAGGATGATCCGTCCTTGAAGTGGCCAGACAAAATGAAGGGAGACCCCAACAAGCGTAATAGGAGCAAGTACTGTCGTTTTCACAGGGACCATGGGCATGATACAGACGAGTGCTTTGACTTGAAACAACAGATAGAAAATCTCATTAGACAGGGAAAATTGAGGAACTTCCTTGGACGAGACCAGAGAGATGAGAAAATGAAGGCCAAGGTGGAAGAATCATCACGCCCCCCACTAGGAGAAATAAGGGTAATTATAGGGGGAAGCTCGACGGCGCGGTCGTCCAAATCAAGGAAGACATACCTGAGGGTGGTGCAGAACATCCAACAGTCTGGACGACCTCCTAGGGCGAGGGAGGTAGACCAACAGGCTGTTACTTTCACGGACGAGGAGGCAAGACGAATTCACCACCCACACGATGACGCGATAGTCATCACCCTACTCATCTCTGACTACACGACCAGGAGGGTATTGATAGACAATGGCAGCTCTGCGGACATTTTCTACTACCCCGCGTTCCAACAAATGAAGCTAGGACGAGATCGGCTTCGACCAGTGAACTCGCCGTTGGTGGGATTCGGAGGAATGAAGGTGCAACCTGTGGGCACCATCATGTTGCCAGTGGTCGTCGGGACGTATCCGCAGCAGATAACCAAAGAGGTGAATTTCCTTGTTGTTGATTGTGCATCGTCATACAATGCAATTATTGGAAGGCCAACTTTGAACAGCTGGAAAGCGGTAACCTCTACCTACCACCTGTCCATTAAATTCCCGACCGAGCACGGAGTAGGCCAGGTACAAGGAGACCAGCTGGCTGCCAGAGAATGCTACTTAGCCATGCTGGCCATGGACGAGCATATGCAGACAATGAGTATAGACGGAAAAAGGGTCGTGGCTGAGCCCACTGAAGCATTAGAGGACGTCCCTTTGGATGATGACCAGCCCGAGAAGTCTACCAGAGTTGGGGCAAGCATGGAAGAGGGGGCAAAGCACGCTTTGGTCCGGTTTCTGAGGAAAAACCTCGATGTCTTTGCATGGAGTCATGAGGACATGCCTGGCATTGATCCAAACGTCATTACCCACAGCCTGAACGTGTGTCCCTATTCGAAACCAGTGCGTCAGAAGAGAAGAGTTTTTGCTCCCGAGCGAGATAATGCCATTAAGGAAGAGGTGCAGAAGTTGGTCGCCTCGAAGTTTATCCGAGAAGTTCATTACCCAGACTGGTTGGCGAACGTAGTCATGGTCAAGAAAGCCAATGGCAAGTGGCGGATGTGCGTGGACTTCACTGATCTCAACAAAGCTTGCCCCAAGGATAGCTACCCATTGCTGCGCATTGACCAGTTAGTGGACTCGACGTCAGGTCACAGGATACTTAGTTTCATGGACGCTTTCTCAGGGTACAACCAGATTCAGATGAATGAAGTGGATCAAGAGAAGACCTCATTCGTCACGAGCCAAGGGTTGTATTGCTACAAGGTTATGCCCTTCGGTTTGAAGAACGTAGGGGCGACCTACCAAAGACTGGTTAACCATATGTTCCGTCCTCAAATCGGGCGAAATGTGGAGGTTTATGTGGACGACATGCTGGTGAAGATCCAAGACGAGGATAAACATCTTGACGATCTTCAAGAGACTTTTGATACGTTCCGACGGTACCACATGAAGTTAAATCCGAGCAAGTGTGCTTTCGGGGTTTCATCGGGTAAGTTCTTGGGGTTTATGGTGTCGCACAGGGGAATTGAGGCGAATCCGGATAAAATCCAGGCGATACTGAACATGGAGCCACCGAGAAATATCAAGGAAGTCCAGTCTCTTACTGGACGAGTCGCCGCCCTTAACAGGTTTGTATCGAAAGCTACTGACAAATGTTTACCTTTCTTTAAAGTCCTTAGGAAGGCTTTTGAATGGACGGACGAGTGTCAAAAGGCCTTCCAAGACCTGAAGGCGTATCTAATGACGACCCCATTGTTGAGTCCGTCTGTACCTGGGGAAGAGTTGTACTTGTACTTGGCAGTGTCCCCACACGCAGTAAGCTCAGCGTTGGTCTGAGAAGAGGGGAGAGTCCAGAGGCCGGTCTATTACACAAGCCACGCGATGAGAGGGGCAGAAGGATGATACCCGATGATGGAGAAACTAGCCTTCGCATTAGTCACGGCTTCCAGGAAGCTGAGACATTATTTTCAGGCACACGTCATCAACGTCCTGACAGACCATCCCATAAAAAAGGCGATGGGCAAGTTGGAAGCTGCTGGACGGCTGGTACAGTGGGCCGTTGAGCTCAGCGAGTTCGACGTCAGGTACCTCCCGAGGAGCACAATAAAAGCGCAAGCGTTGGTAGATTTCATTGCAGAATTCACTCCCAGTCAGGACGACCTGAACAAGGACGAAGGAAATGAAACGTGGGTGGTAAATGTAGACGGATCGTCCACAATGTATGCAGGAGGGATTGGAATTGTACTGAAGTCCCCTGAGGGTGACAAGCTGGAGTATGCGACCCGTCTGCAGTATCCAACTACCAACAACGAGGCTGAGTACGAGGCTCTACTCAAGGGGTTGGAATTGGCCAAGTCCTTAGGGGTGGAGTCGTTAACAATCAAAGGAGACTCTCAACTGGTCATCAACCAAGTAAATGGGATGTGTGATGTCAAGGAAGATCGAATGAAGAAGTACCTTAACAAAGTGAAACGCCTTGCCCGAAAATTTTCAGCCATAAGTTTTATTCAACTTCCTAGGGAGGAGAATGCAGAAGCAGACGCCTTGGCGAAAGCCGCCTTGGCAGGGGTCATAGACGAGTTCGACGACATCCAGTACATGCCGAGCATAGACATCCCTGACATACAGCAGATAGGAGGAGGAGAGAATTGGATGAGTCCGATAATAATTTACCTCAAGGATGGGAGGCTTCCAGAGGACAAGGATGAGGCGAGAAAGTTGAGGGTCAGGTCGGCCAAGTATGTCCTCATTAATGAAGTGTTGTACATGAAGGATGCTTGGCTCCTGACGAGTCAAACTATGTTCTAAGAGAAGTTCATGAAGGATCGTGTGGAAATCATTCAGGGGCAAGGTCCCTTGTCCATAAGGTCGTCCGTGCCGGCTACTATTGGCCAACAATGCAAGCAGACGCTAAAGCCTATGTCAAGGTATGTGACCAATGCCAGCGTTATAGCAACGTGCCTAGACAGCCGTCAGAATACCAGACCCCAATGACGGCCCCATGGCCCTTTGCACAGTGGGGCCTGGATATCTTGGGTCCTTTTCCCGTAGGAATCCGGCAGATGAAATTTTTGGTGGTTGGAATAGATTACTTTACCAAGTGGGTAGAAGCCGAGCCTCTTGCAGCAATCACTCAGCAGAACATGAAAAATTTCGTATGGAAGAACATCCTATGCAGGTTCGGAGTACCCAGGGTATTAGTATCTGACAACGGGCGTCAATTTGACAACGCACCCTTCAGGGACTTCTGCAATCATTTTGGAATTAAGAATCACTATTCTTCACCCTCCCATCCACAGGCAAATGGGCAAGCAGAAGTAGCAAACTGATCCCTGCTGAAAATCATCAAGACTCGGCTTGAGGGGGCAAAAGGGATATGGCCAGACGAGTTACCGGGTGTTCTTTGGGCCTATAGGACGACCGCACGAACTCCAACAGGAGAGACCCCGTTCAAACTAGCCTATGGGAGTGAAGCTTTCATACTAGCGGAGGTCCACATGGCGAGTCACCGAGTGATGGAGTACCAGGAGAAAGACAACGGGGAACAACTTCGCCTCGACCGCGATCTTATCGATGAGGTAAGAATGGATGCAGAACAACGGACGGCAAGGTACAAAAATCTCATGGCCAGACAGCATGACGCCATGGTGAAACCCAGACGGTTCGGTGTGGGGGACCTTGTCCTCAAAAGGGTCTCCTTGGCGACCAGGAACCCAACTCATGGAAAACTGGGACCTAATTGGGAAGGACCATACAGGGTAATCAACTGCAAAAGGCAGGGGTCCTACTACCTAGAAGCCCTAGACGGGCGGAAGTTAGAACATCCTTGGAACGTGGAACATCTGCGAAGGTACTATCAGTGATGAGCGGGACGAGGGAAGTCAGTGGCAAAATTATAGTTGTGATTTGCGTGTTTGCTTATATTTACTTGTGCTTTTACTACTATTATGGTGTGTTATGAATAAAAGTGCACTAGTTCTTAAACTTTTGCACTACTTACAGACTAGCTTATGAAAGACGATGCTATGTACTTGATATCTTAATAAGGCACTAGCTTATAAGCGTGTGCCAAGTTTGTGAACAATGTTCATGTAATAATATGGTTTGGATTTCTTATGTACTTGAATTCCAGTTCCTTGATAATATCCACGAACGAGGCAAAAGCCTCAGACAAATAAAATCTCGGGACGGGGGAAAACTCGTCTAAGATTTCCTTTAAATGAGGACAAAGCAAAGGGAAAAATGCTAAGGCCTGCTCGTCCAAAGCTTTCCTTCAAAAAGGATAAAGCAAGAGAAAGAAGCCAAGGACTGCTCGTCCAAAGCTTTCCTTCAAAAAAAAATAAATAAATAAATAAATGAGGATAAAGCAAAAGGAAGAAGGCCAAGGCCCACTCGTCTAAGGAAGAAAAGTAAGCCTTAAGATATAACATTCCAGAGACGAGCACTCGTCAAGACGAGAAAACATAAACATTATAAACTGCTTTCGAGAAGGCGAATAATAATTGCCTAAAGGACAGGCTAAAGTAATGCAGTCATCATCAGTCCTAAGTGGGTCGTCCATAAAAAGATTGTAGACGGTCATTCAACACTTAGAGCATAGTTTAAAGGACAATGACATAAATGATAACAAACAAAGAAGATATTCTTTAACTTGGAAAGGGTAGACGGCCACCATCCAAAAACCCTTATAAAATAAACAGTAAAAGACATTGTTCATAAGCTCGTCTAGAACACTCTAGACGAGGAAATTGTACTTGAATAACATTTCAAATTCTCAAATACATTTTAAATAAAAAAAAGAAAAAGAGAAAAGAAGAAAGCTAAACAACAATAACAACTTCTTCAAGAGGAAGGGGCATCAACGTTGGGGTCGTCCTGAGCTGGTTTGGTGGAAGCGTCGTCCTCGATGTTGACATCGTCTGAGCCTGTGTGGACGAGGGAACTTGTAGCAGCAGCAAGGTTGAGTTTAATGGTGCTAAAGTCAACTTCAGGAAAGTTGTCCATAGCGTCCATTCTAAAGTCCTCAAACCCTGCTGCGTAGTTTGTATCCATCAGGTCAGTGAATTCTTTGGACGCTTTGAATTCCTCCACTGCCTCGTCTTTAGCTTTCTTCAGAAGTAGATTCAGCTCGTCGTTCTCCTTTTGAAGAAGTTCAAGACGCTCGTCCTTCCTGGCAGTGTCGGACTTCAGCTCCCCCACCAAAGCCTTGAACTCCTCAGCCTCGTCCTTGGCCTTGTTCGCCACCTCTGCCCACGTCCTACAGTCGTTTTTGATCTCTTCTATCCTTTTCTCCAGAAGGATCCTCGTCCTGTCCATCTCTGTGGCCTGCCTGGACGCAGCTATGAACTTGGACATTGCCTGCATAGAAGAATAGAAAGTTCAGATGATAGAAATAATATTGGGCAAACATGGACAAATCAGGACGAGGCAAAGATGGTCACCTTGAAGAGATCGTGGACGCCAGAGTGCTCGAACTCTTTCAAGGACATGTCGTAGCACGCAGCTACGTCCTCGCCCTTCACAGCCTCTTGGAATCGTTCCCAAGCCAGATCCTCGTTCTCCAATAAATTAGTAGAAGTCCTTTGAGGAGGCTGGGACGAGTCAGGAGCAGGGGACTTGGACGGAGTGGCACTAAGGGGCGTGGATGAATCTACGTCAACGACCAGGACGGGCGACTGAGGAGGAAGCTCAGGCCTAACAGTTTCAGTCGTGGACGGCCCGGACTTAGCTTTCTTCCCCCGACGACTTGGCAAGCTAGCCAAGTCCACATGCTTGGACAAACTTTTCCTTTTTTCTCCAGTAGCAGGACGAGGCTGGGGCTGAGGTTCAGGTCTAGCTACCTCGTCGACCACTTCCTTCCCCTTGTTTCCCTTCATGGTTGCCATTCCTAAAAAAATAATAATAAAAAAAAATAATAAATAAAAAAAAAAATAAATAAATATAAATAGTAATCATAAACAAAAATGAAAAATGCCTATCTTAAGAGGAGCACTCACGTCTACGGGTAGTTAACTCGTGTGCTAAAACTTCGACGGACGGTTCAGGGCCTAGTCCCCACTAGTGTAGACGCTTAAGGGTCACTAACGAGTGAAAGTCTCGTTCAGGATGTAGACGGGCCCTGTGGACGCGGTCACGATGGAACTTGCTCAAAGAAGGTCGTCCAACGGCTGGAAAGGAAAAAAGGAAATTAAGGTCAGACCATCGTCCAAATAGAAAGTATAATATAAAAGAAACAAAAAAGAAGAACATAACATACCTTCTAGACGAAGGTTCCCTATGTCTCCAGTATAAGGAGCAAATGAGTCTCTACCAATCTCAACGGGATGCCCCGCCCAGAAACCAGAGACGAAGAAAAATTCCGTCTTCCAGTTTCTGTCAGACGAGGGCAAAGACTTAATCAGTCTACAGTCATTGCCCCTGGCTGTGAACTGATGGAAGCCTCGAGATTGATTTATCTCGGAGGGTTTATAGCAGTACAAGAACTCGTCCACGGTGATAGGACGGTCCCCGTCAAACACCTCCATCCATAAGACTTGCATGGAGACAATTAGTCTCCATGCGTTGGGGTTAAGCTGACACACTCCCAAGCCCAGCCTAGTGAGTAATTCCCTAGCAAAGGCATTTAAAGGAAGTCTAAGCCCTCCTAACAAATAGGCTTCATAAACACCTATTCCAAAACGAGGCTGGCAACACCACTCACCTCGGACAGCTAGCCTAGGGTTTAGATCATCAGGAATCTGAAACCAAGTCCTAAGGGAATCTAACCTCCTCTCGTCCGTCTTGGAAGGAACCTCTAAAGCACAACTATATACGGTTTCCTGTTCGTCTAAAGGGGAGGACGGCGGGGAGCTCGTCGAGGTGTCAGCCCCAGAGGCTGTTCTCGTCCTAATACTCTCTTGAAAAGCTTCTACAGGAATTCCAGGAACACCAGATGTGTATTCCTCAGTTGTGTGACCACTACTACTACTGACGTTACTAGAGGTGTCACAACTAGTCGTGATACTCGTCTATGGCCCTGACCACACTGTCGCTAGACGAGCAGGAGGCCATTGAAAACGTCCTAACACTTAAAAAGGAAAGCTAAAGTAAGTATAGAAAGATTACCCGGCTCTAGATGAGGGACACTAAGGATGCTGAGGATATTCTTAGACGAAGCGACGGACGAGAGTGTCAAAGCAGAAAATTTGGAAAAGTGAGAGGGGCACGAGAGAGAAACCACTATTTATAGGCAGAAAAGTCTCGGTAACCGCAACGACGGACCTAATTAGAAGGTGACACGTGGCGCATGCCTCGGAGGAGTAAACCAGTTGACTAACCTCCTATGGATGTGCGACACGTGGTGCATTTTAAAATCTGTTGATACATCGTATAACTCCTGGACGAGGGGCAACTGATGTGGGATGAAAACACTCAACCCGTCCCTGGACGGACATCACTTCGGCAGCCGTCCAGAAGTTATCCTCAGGACGAGGGTAACAGACAAGGACGTCCAGAGGGTGATAGCGAAGCTACATCCCTCGTCCGTGGGATGCGCACAGCCTACCCTGAGAGGACTCGTCCATGTAAAGATTCGTGGACTAGGATGTTACACTTGGAATTAACAGGCGCACTCGATGAAGGAATTCCAGGACGAGGGTATCATACTTAGGAGAATCTCCGAATATAATGTGACAATCCCTTATCCCACGCATAACAGTCATGTATCCGTTGTGAAATAGAAGTGTAACTCCTAAACAGTTATGGCAGTTACGTTAAGCCTCCTTGAATACAGGAGAGGTTCCTATTTCGATAACCGTCTATGAAGGCGCTATATAAAGACTGATTCAGACAAGGCAAAGGTATGCGTGATTTCGACTCCAAAAAAGTTGGAACTCCAAAAACATAGTGAGAAGAACTAACTTTACCATCGGAGGGTTTTTGGCCGGCAGCCCCGGTCGCCTTTGATTGGCTTCTCTTTCTTTTTCAGGCCGCAGAGAGAGCAACCGGTCCTATCAAGTCCGAAGCATCCAGCCTACTGATCTTCTTGGCATCATCAACATTTATTTACAAACTCTTAAAGGAATTAGATTTTTACTATTTAAGTAGGTAGGCTTAGATACCAAAAAAAAAAAATTAAAAAAAAAAACACTTTTATGAAAGAAAAAAAAAAGTTGTATTGTATTTGTATGTGGGCTAAAATATGTTACCAACTCAAGATGGATGGAGAGTTAATGTGTGACTACCCAGTATAATTAATTTGTAGATAACGGATTTCCGAGGTCAACATTTGTATGCTTTAATGGTTAGTTTCAAGTTAATGGAAAAACAAGTTATCTACAAGAAAGAAGAAGATTTCAATATTAATTATTCCCAGAGTTAGTCCGAGAATCTCTAGTTCATATAATGTTCAAGTCTCGGTTACAAAGTATAGATGCACAGTGTATATTTTTCTTAGATTCTCCATCCCTAAATTTGGAGCATTTCCCTTTCTTTATATAGCTATTTAAGCTACATCTCAGCCCTCCACTTGTACAGTCACTGATCTTCGTTTGGATATTTGTCCCATCAGGGTTTTGTTGGAGGTGGTAGAATGTGCTGCAAGCTGTGAGGGTATTGTTCAGGGGTCATTCTGTCATTAATGTGTCTGGCTAAGTTGGTGTAGTGCATTGAATGCAGAGATAATGAGTACTCTATCTAGATATTTTCCTTCTTCTTTACTTGCATGTCTCTACCTCCTTCCTTGGTATTTTGTCTTTTGGTCCAAGTGGCTTGCTTAAAGCCTTTTGAGGAATGTTCGCTCTTCAGGCTCCTCGGACGGTCGGCTTCTTCGGTTTCAATACTTGGGCTCTTATCAACGTATTGGGCTAGGACTAGTGAGAGGATGGGCCTTTCCATCTTCTCAAGTCGGACCCACATGTTACTATTCTATGGTCGAATCTTACCCCTCCTACAATAGCCCCCAAAAATTCACTCTCTCTACCACTTAGGAGAGTGTGGTTTTAGTAAGTGTAGGAAAGTTGACACGTTCTGGATGATTTCTCATGTAGGAGTGTCTTTTCACCTGTCTCATACACGCTTTTGACGCTTCAACATCCGCAATGCTATAGTTAATGTAGTAAGTGGCTATATGTCCCCTACATTCAATGGTGTGATAAAGATCCAATAGTTGAAATTTTTCTAACGTAATGGGCGGGAAAATCACCGCTCCTTTATCACCCCTATATAAAGGGAGAGTGGAATCACTTTCCCCTATTTTAGCAATCTTTACCTTACCTTAAGAGAAGCCGTCTATGGAGCCCCATTTTCTAGACTTGTAAGTGTCTTGAGCCCTAACTTAGTTTAGAGTTCTTCTTATGTTTAGTCATTAGGATGGGTAGATTCGCTAGCCTAGTAAGCACACTCGAGGGGAGAGAGGCCTTTAAAGCTAAATATTATATTCTCGCCGTGGTAGAGATAGAACATTGCCATTTAAGGGAATGGTACACCAAGAGACTAACTGGTGTCATGGTCATTCCTATGATTGCCTTTATAGAAGGTGGAATGCAAATTCCCATGGGTAGGGTAACAAGGGATTTCTTGATCTTCTATAGGCTTTTCCCTACTTAATGCTCTCCAAACCTCTTTAGGGTGTTAGGTAGTGTAGATATGTTAAATCGAAATATGGGTGTCAACCTGTCTTATCACGATGTCAACTGGGTTTACAGTTACCAAAATAGTAAAGACGCGGGATACTACCTTAGGACTAGAGTACCCGCAATTAGATTAATTTTTTGCCTTCCTAAGACCAACAAAGGCATGGATGAGGATTATTTGATTGTCTCGGGTGACTAGCATGATGGGTTACATTGTCCCACGCAGGATGGGGAACTAGGTGTGGTGATCATAGGCCTGAAAAAGTAGCTAACCCTTAGTTCATTGAGAATTCCTTCCCTTACTTTTAGCCTCTTTTGTGTTTGTTTTGTTTTTGTTTTTGTTTTTGTTTTGTTTTGTTTTTTTGTTTTATGTTTTTTTTAATGCCTGAATCCTAACTTTTTCTTTTAAAAATTCTCGCAGATAAAATTTTTACCGCCTTGAATCTTAACTTGGTGAACTATGAGGATCTTAACAGGATTTTGAAATCCAGGATTTTCCTCCACAAGGACGGTCAACTCTGTGCTGCCTATGTTATTCTCGGGTACATTCCTATCTTGACTCGCTTCCAATCCCCTAAGCACGTTATTGGAAGTAAGCTAAAAAGCCTTCGTAAATTTCAACAAACCCAAATCTTTGAAGCTCAACGGATCAAGCCTCTAAAGCCCCGAAGAACTTCAACCTAAGAGCCTTCACATTCGAAGACTTAAAGAACAATAAATCTCTAATAAGCTCAAAGCTAGAGATTTGTTGTAAAGACTATTCAATAATCTTCCAACTAAAGGCAAGAAGATTCCTTGTTCGAGTCAAGTTCAATGAAGATAGAATCAGAGGGTATTCCTTTGTAAAAGAATTGAAATAGAGATTGTACTCAATATTCATCAATAAAAATTCATATTTGCAAACCATATTTCTTTTCAATTGTTTAGTTTCTGCAATTGGGAAAAATTGTGTTTACAAATTTTTGGCACGCTCGGTGGGACAATCTCTACCTCTCATCTCTTCTTCATCAATTTGTCATATCTTTTAAAGTCTTATGGCTTCAAAGAAGATTCAAATCAACAACCCTCTTTTTGGAACAAGTGAAGTTGATCCTACACTTGATTCAAACTCTGATATTCCTTATATTGGACCCATGACAAGGGGAAGGATAAAAGCCCTTGCAAAATTCTATGCTCAAACAACACCCATACCCCAATCTTTGTCTGTTTTCAACACTTCTAAAATCGAGAAGTCACAAATAGCCTCATCTACTCAGGGGGCAAGCAAAGATGTAGTTGGCCTCATCAAAGAAACGTTGTCTCAACCAACTTTGTCACCAGAACCAACACAAGAAGCTCCGATTGTTGACGGAGAGGATGAATCACTTGATGGCTCTGAATTCTCTTTTTTAGAAGATATTCCTGCTTCCAAGCTTAGGGATTCTCCTCGCTTTGTTAGCTCATTCGCCATGCCAGTCATGATGACTAACACAACATCTCTGGAGGAACAAGTCTCGACTATAGCCCAGACTTTAGAAGAATTAATGAAGTCTATGAAAGAAAGGGAAGCAATGAGAGATGCACAAATAATTCTCCTAGTGGATAAGATGGGGAATACATCTGGACCGAGTTGTGAAGATGAAAGCTCTAGGCCGAAACAAACCCATAATGACAAACCCGAGAGTTCAACAAAAGAACTCAATTTTTCTGCAGAGGGGTCTATCTCTCCTGACCAACTCAAGGAGTTAATCAAGGAAGCTATCAAAGACCAAGTTGGGGGTGGAAGTCAGGCATCCATTGCCTACGCTAAACCATACACTCAAAGGATAGATCTCTTGAGGATGCCTCAAAACTATCAGCCACCGTAGTTCCAACAATTTGAGGGTAAAGACAATCCAAGGCAACATGTAGCTCACTTTATGGAAACTTGTAACAATGCTGGAACTTATGGGGATCTCATGGTCAAGCAATTTGTTTGCTCTCTAAAGGGAAATGCATTTGATTGGTATACCAATTTAGTGCCTGGCTCCATTGATAGTTGGAACCAAATGGAGCGAGAATTCCTAAACCTTTTCTATAATACTCGATGTACTGTTAGCATGATAGAGCTCACCAATTCAAAGCAGTGGAAAGAAGAGCCGGTCATTGATTACATTCAACGGTGGAGAAACCTTAGTCTTAATTGCAAGGATCAATTATCCGAGTCGTTTGCAATTGAGATGTGTATTCAAGGAATGAATTGGGCTATAAGCTACATCCTTCAAGGAATAAAGCCCAAAACATTTGAAGAATTAGCAACACGTGCCCATGACATGGAGCTTAGTATTGCTTCCAATGGTTACCAAGGCCCATTTGTTCAAGAACCCTGCAATGGGAGAGAAAGACAAGACACTCGCAAAGGGGGCAAATTTCCTCTTAAACTGGAAAACAAGCAGTCTTTGATTGTAACTACTACTCCTCTCAAAGTTCCAGTTAAGCCCAAGATGAAAGAACAGATGTTTGCTCTCACTCAAGATAAGAGAAGAAGAAGACCAACATTACAAGAGATGCAAGAAAAGCAATATCCATTCCCTGATTCTGATATCTCCAAGATGTTAGATCATTTACTTGAGTTGAAGTTAATTGAGCTACCAGAGATGAAACATCCTGAAGAGGCTGACCAAACAAAGGATCCCAGGTATTGCAAGTATCATCGACTCATAGGCCACCCCATAGAACAATGCTTTGTGTTGAAAGATAAAATCATGGAGCTAGCCCATCAAGGAAAGATCACGTTTGACGATGCAGTTGCGACTGCCAATTTAGCCATGGTGGCCTCAACAACTATTTCTACTATTCTCACCATACAATTTGGTTCATTTGAGCCTATTGAAGTGAAAGTACCTTTCTCCCCAATGCTAGTTCTCGAGAATTATATCTTTTTTATCTCTTACATGTTATCAAGTAAGTAGTGAAGAAGACTCTTCAGATAGTGAGGAAGAAACAGAGCGAACTATTGTGTATAGAACATATTAGTCTTCAATCATTTTCACTGATGATGATCATTTGTTGGGATCCAAGATTCATAATCATCCCTTATTTGTGACGGGCTACATTCGAGAACAAGAAGTTAATCATATCCTTATTGATGGTGGATCTGTAGTCAATATCCTCCCACTCAAAATATCGAAAGAACTTGGAATCTCCTTGGATGAACTACTTCCCAGTAAATTGATGATTCAAGGTTTTAATCAAGGTGGGCAGAGAGCTATTGGAAAGATTAGACTTCATATGCTCATTGGTGAAATGGAATCAGGTGCGCTCTTTCATGTCATTGATGCCAAGACCACTTACAAAGTGCTTATTGGAAGACCATGGTTGCATGAGTATGGTGTTGTGCCATCTACGTATCACCAATGCTTTAAATATTTCCAAGATAGACAAGTTAAGAAGATAGTAGCTGATCACAAGCCCTTTACTGTAGCTGAATCACATTTTGCTAATGCAAAATTTTACTTGGAAGATGATACACTAGAAGAAGCAAAAGTCATTGTTTCACCATCTAGAAAAGACGTAAACCTCCACTACAAATCTTCAAGGATTGACTCTCCAATTAAGGAGAAGGAAGCCAAGCCAATTGAGGAGAAGGAAACCAAGCAAACAAAGACTTCCATAGAAGAGAAGAAGCATCAAGTTTCTAAAACGACTAAGGTAGCTCCTCTATTACACTATGTCCCAGTCACCAAAAGAAAAGAGGGCCAATCACCCTTTTCAGGAGATGGAGAGTTAGTATTGGAAGATCTGCATGGATTAACTCTCCCCATTGCTAAAATCACAAAATCAAGAATCTTAAGCCAACCATTGAAAGGGTTCACAAGACCGTCCCAAGGGCCGATTGTTAAACATGGGACTTTTCCCACCAAACAAACCAAAGAGGGTTTTGACCCTAATGCATATAGACTCATGGCTAAAGCTAGTTATGACCATGAGAAGCCGAGTGGTTTGGGTAAGCTCATCCCTAAAGCCTCTGGAAAAGAAGAACATAAGGTGTCAAAGGCTAAAGGTTTCAGTTTAACAAATTCAAAGGCTGGAATTGGATACACCCCTCCAGCTCATGTTCATATTCCCATCCGAAAAGCTAGTGTTTCTGTAATTTCGGCAAATTATGAGGAAGAAGAACAATCTTTGAATCTATCAAAGAAATCATCTGTTTTTTACCGCATTGGGCGACCCACTTCACATATCTCAGTCTTTGATAGGTTGGGGACTCAAGAAGATAACTCTGTTGTTGACACTCAAGGCTCTATTTTCACAAGACTCAGTCACTCAACTCCTTCTCAAGTTGGCACTCGAGGTTCAGTTCTCACAAGGCTCAGTCATTCAATCCCATTTCGACTCTCAAAAAATTTAAAGACAAAACGAAAGCAGAATGAGAGGACAAATTTCCTTCCTAAAGGTGTTAATGACACACTTATTGTTGATCAAGATTCAAATGAGATTCGAAGCTCCATTCCATCTCGTATGAAACATAGAACCATTTAGGAAGTGAATTCTAGAGAAGCCTTGACTGTAAAAAGGCGTACAATGGTGACCATAAACCAAGAAGTCGAAGATGATGTTAAGGATGCTCCACCCATTTTTGAAGAAGGCATACAAGCTACAGTTGATGAATTGAAGGAAATCAACACTAATGCAACTAAAGATATTTTGAGAATTGGTGAATTGAAGGAAATCAACACTAATACAACTAAAGATATTTTGAGAATTGGTGAATTGAAGGAAATCAACACTAATACAACTGAAGACGTTTTGAGAATTGGCCTTATCAATGGCAAGTTCTTGAAGCATTACTATGATTGAAGTTTGAAATGTTCCTTGGTAAGAGCCTAAAACTGCCTACTTTAACACTTAAAGAGTACATGATGTTCTCCCATTACTTTTGAAAGTGTTCATAAATTAAAAAAAAAAAAAAAAAAAAAGAGCCCACTAGGTTGAAAACCTTTTAAAAAGGTGACCTAGGCAAAAGTTAGGGTATTAAAAGCTCGCTAGGTTGAAAAACCTTTAAAAAGGCGGCCTAGGGAAAAGTTAGAGCAAAAAAAAAAAAAAAAAAAAAACAAAAAGAAAGCAAAAAAAAAAAAAAAAAAACCCCTCTGAACTACGTGATGACTTGATCCCTCTCAAAGGGTACGTAGGCAACTTGGTATGCTATGCTAAGTTCAGTCACATGTCTAAAAAATATATATGTTTCTTGAGCCATGAAAAGTCACCAAGAAAGAAAACTTTATTGTGAGAATGTCGCTTGGTGTCTCTAAAATGTTCTTTGTCTCTCATCTTTAAAGTCTAAGCAGTGTTGCCTTTCATGTTTAAAGTCTTGGTGGTATCTCCTTACATCTTCAGAGACCTGGTGGTACCTTCTTGTATCTTTAAAGACTTGATGGCCTTCTCCTTCATTGCTTGAATGATGAGGAAGCTGCCAAGGCACTTGAAGAAGCTCATTCAGGGATTTGTGGTATTCACCAATCTGGTTCCAAACTTCATTTTCAAATTAAGCGGATGGGTTATTATTGGCCCACTATGGTCAAGGATTGTATGGAGTATGCAAAAAGATGCTCATCATGTCAATTCCATGCAAACTCCATTCGTCAACCTCCAAAACCCCTACACCCTACTATAGCTTCATGGCCATCTGATGCTTGGGGATTAGATGTAGTTGGGCCATTGACGCCAAAATCCTCTGGTGGACATTCATATATCCTAGCTGTGACGGATTATTTCTCAAAGTGGGTTGAAGCTGCTGTATTTCATGAAGTGAAGAAAGAAACTATCGTAAACTTCATCAAAAGAAACATCATATTTAGGTATGGTGTATCCCGTTGTATTATCACTGATAATGGGAAGGAATTCTACCACAATTCGATGGACAAGCTTTGCAATGAATTTGGTTTTAAGCAACATAATTCCTCCATGTATAATGCCACAGCCAACGGTCTCACGGAAGCCTTTAACAAAACTCCTATGCAATTTGCTCAAGAAAGTTGTAGAGAAGTCAAAAAGAGATTGGCACGAAAGAGTTGAGGAAGCTTTGTGGGTGTATCGTACAACATATCGAACACCTACCCAAGCCATGCCCTATTCTCTCGTTTATGGGGTAGAAGCTGTTCTATCACTTGAACGTCAAATTCCTTCATTAGGGATTGTCATTTAAGAAGGTCATTCTAATGAAGAAAATTTTCGTCTATGACTTGAAGAATTAGAAGCTTTGGATAAAAAAAGGCTGGAGGCACAACAACGCCTTGAGTGTTATCAAGCTCGCATTTCTAGGACTTTCAACAAGAAGGTTCGTCCTCGATCTTTCCAAGTTGGAGATTTGGTTCTTGCTGTACAAAGACCCATCATTGTCACCCATCGCACTAAGAACAAGTTTGTTTCAAAATGGGATGAACCATATGTTGTTCAAGAAGTCTATACAAATGGATCATACAAGTTAGTTGTTGAAGATGGTTTGAGAATTGGCCCTATCAACGGCAAATTCTTGAAACGTTATTATGCCTAAAGATTGAAGCACTGCTTGGTAAGAGCCTAAACTGCCTACCTCAACACTCAAAGGGTATATGATGTGTTCCCATTACTCTTGAAAGTGTTCACAAAAAAAAAACCTTGAACTACGTAATGACTTGATCCCCCCCAAGGGGTACATAGGCAGCTTGGCATTCTATGGTAAGTTCAGTCACATGTCCAGAAAAAAAATCTCCCTTGAACTACATGATGATGTAGCTTGGTATTTCATGCTAACTACAATCGCAACTTTGGGTGAACGTCACTATGAGAACGTCGTCGCAAGAAGACAATGCCACCATATGAAGGCAAACACCAATGTAAGACATTGCTACCAAGGGAATGCAAAGTTACCACAAAAGCAAACATCACTATGAGAATGTTTCTTGGCGTCTCTAAAATGTGCTTCGTCTTTTATCTTTAAAATTTAAGTTAAAGTCTTGGTGGCATCTCTTCGCATCTCTAAAGTCTGGATTACATTGCCTCCCTTTAAAGTCATGTTGCCTTGCATTGTCGAAGTCAACGTTGCATCGCCTCTCTTTTGATTATCATTGCCTTCCTTCTAAGTTGTGTTGCCTTACATCTCTAAAGTATGAATAGTTTCACCTCTCATCTTTAAAGTTTTTGTGGTTTCTCCTTGCATGTTCAAAAAACTTGGTGGCATCTCCTTGCATCTCTAAAGTTTGGACTGAATTGCCTCTCTTCTGAGTTGGGTCACCTCAAATCCATGAAGTTTTGGTGTCATCTTTTTTCTCACATCTTTAAACTTTGAGTGGTGTCATCTCACATCTTTAAAGTTTGGTACTCGTCATTTTATATCTCTAGAGAGTATCATAGCAAGAAGCAAACCTTTGACAAAAAAAAAAAAAAAGGAATGAGAGAGGTGATGATTCATTCTCTTCAATCAATGCCGATATTACTTCATTGTAGCTTTAGATCGTTGCATCAATAGTTGCTCCATTGCGAAGATGCCAACGAATTGCATGGACAAATCTTCATCTTCAAGATAGTCTTCGTCTTCAAGATTGTCTCATCTTCAAGGTCTTGTATAGATTGTCTTCATCTTCAAGGTAGTCTTTATCTTCAAGATCTTGTATAGATCATCTTCGTCTTCAAGGAAGTCTTCGTATCACAGATAGACTTCGTTGTCAAGATTGTCTTCATCTTCAAGGAAGTCTTCGCATCCAAGATAGACTTCGTTGTCAAGATTGTCTTTGTCTTCAAGGAAGTCTTCGTATCATAGATAGACTTCGTTGTCAAGATTGTCTTCGTCTTCAAGATTGTCGTCGAGGTCATTGTCTTGGTAGCTACTTGGCTTGAAGACTACTTGGCTTGAGGAACAAAATAAACTCTTGCAAGTTCTTCGTAGTGCCACTAAGTCATCATATTACCTATTCTAAATGGAGGTGGAACAATACAAAACAAAAATAGACATGCAGGAAGACAAATTCACAAATAAGAAAAGTTTTGTACAAGAATGTTCCTCCAAAGACTTGAGTGATGGAACTCTTGCAAAATCTGAGGCTAAAGTGTTCTAAGATGGACCGTAGCTACACAAAGAAAGGGGGGCAAAGAATAAAGTAGATTCAAATTTAAAAAAAAGAAAAGAAAAAAAGAAGTGAGCAGAAGGAAGATAATCAACCAATATTCGTATAGATTGATAAAACTTGGTGCAATCTATGTTATAGATTTGACGCAATCTACTCAAATGGTGGTGATGATTGTTCTTCTAATTGAAAAGATAAACTTGATGCAAGTTTCTTTAGAAATTATGGGGCCGGACACACAAGAAGTTACAATAAAAAAAATCATACCTTGCTACCTGGTTGAGAAAGAATAAAGAAAAAAAAAATCTTATGCCTTCAAGAAATTTTTTTTTTTTTTTGAGATTCTGAACTTACGCAGTATGAAAAAAAAAATTTGTGAATTATGTGCTACTGAGGCTACCCTTTTATAGTGCTGGTTAGAGAGAGTTTAATTGCAACTAAAACTCATCAAGTCAAGACTAGATTAGCCAGGAAAAGAAGTCAAAATAAAAAATAATTCTTGTATGAAGGAGAAATTTAAATGGGAGAAGAAGTCTTGAGTTGCGATAAGAAAGAAGTTTTCTGCTTACTGTTATCTACTGAAGTTCAAGTTTAAGTGGGATTCTTTGAAATATAAGAGTTCAAATCCTTATTCAATTTGGACTTTGTCTCAAACGGTTGAGGTTGTCTGCTTAATTTCTATTAGAAGTCCTCTAGTCCTAATTTGACAATGAAAAGAAGTCCACCTCGGGTAGAATATGATCCAATGTCCATGTTTACGGGGAGCAATTGGGAATTAATGTTCACGTGGAGTCATATTGGTATAGAAAGGTTTGATGGTTATTGGAAGTATCTATCTAGTTAAAGACCACTTTGACCGGAAGAAAAATTTATCTAGTCGGAGACTAATTTGGCTAGGAAAAGAAGTCAAAATGAAAGACAATTCTAGTGTTTGATGGAAGGCATGAAGGATCATCACTGCAAAGGATAGAATTTCAGTCCTTATATGGTTACTACTTTGACTGTGAAACAAATTGCCTTCTTAAATTTATCTCCACAAGACAAATTGATTAGGAGCAAAGCTCTTCTCATAGTGGTCGACTACTATGCATGTTCAAGCTCTTGGAGAAATGCCTGCTCGCCAATTTCTAAATAAAGGAAAGGTGTTGAAACTATTTTCATCAAAGCATGAAGTTGTCGAGACTTGATCACTTTCCACATTCAAAATTGTGAACATGACCAAGTCTCGAGGGGGCATTTGTAGGAGGCAAAAATGTTAAGCCAATCATAAAATGCCACATCAAAATTTAGTGGCAAATTCTGAATTAATGTCATTAAATTAATTAAATTAGATGATGACATGTGTCTTCCAAATTGACATCACATTGGCATATCAAAATTTGCCACGTGTCATTTGGCCCACAAGATAAAGATAAATTTCCTATTCAAAATTTATGGATAATTATCTTTATTAAAATAAATAAATAAAATAAAGATAAATTTTCTATTCAAAATTGATAGATAATTATCTTTATTAAAATAAATTAAATAGAGATAATGATTAATCTTTGTTGTTTATTATCTTTATCAAAATATGATATAGATAAATAGAGATAATTATCTCTAAGAAGAATTTAGGCTAATCAAAAGTCTACTACATACTCTCAAGCATATCAACTCAAGGTGGAGCTCATCCTCTAAAATCACTATAACTAGAGGACATTCCCTCTCATTTTGAAGAAGGAAGTTTTCAAGAGGCCCGAGCTCTGGAGAAATTCTGTCTCAAGAATCTTTGAACAACTTGAAGCATCTTTGAAGAACTGGAAGAACATTCAAAGGGTTTGAAGAACTTGAAGGACAACAAATCTCTAACAAGCTTAAGGCTAGATATTTGTTGTGAAAACCGTTCAATCCATCTTCCAACCAAAATCAAGAAAATCTCTTGTTCGAGTTCTTTGAAGTTCTATTGGAAGTAAGCTAAAAAGCCTCCGTAAATTTCAACAAACCCAAATCTTTGAAGCTCAACGGATCAAGTCTCTAAAGCCCCGAAGAACTTCAACCTAAGAGCCTTCACATTCGAAGACTTAAAGAACAATAAATCTCTAATAAGCTCAAAGCGAGAGATTTGTTGTAAAGACCATTCAATAATCTTCCAACTAAAGGCAAGAAGATTCCTTGTTCGAGTCAAATTCAATGAAGACAGAATCAGAGGGTATTCTTTTGTAAAAGAATTGAAATAGAGATTGTACTCATTATTCAGCAATACAAATTTATATTTGCAAACCATATTTCTTTTCTTTTACAAATATAAATGAGTATTGAATGAATAATGAGTACTAATTTATATTTGCAAACCATATTTCTTTTATGTTTTGCAAATATAAATTTGTATTGCTGAATAATGAGTACAATCTCTATTTCAATTCTTTTACAAAAGAATACCCTCTGATTCTATCTTCATTGAACTTGACTCGAACAAGGAATCTTCTTGCCTTTAGTTGGAAGATTATTGAATGGTCTTTACAACAAATCTCTCGCTTTGAGCTTATTAGAGATTTATTGTTCTTTAAGTCTTCGAATGTGAAGGCTCTTAGGTTGAAGTTCTTCGGGGCTTTAGAGGCTTGATCCGTTGAGCTTCAAAGATTTGGGTTTGTTGAAATTTACGGAGGCTTTTTAGCTTACTTCCAATAGAACTTAAAAGAACTCAAACAAGAGATTTTCTTGATTTTGGTTGGAAGATGGATTGAACGGTCTTCACAACGAATCTCTAGCCTTAAGCTTGTTAGAGATTTGTTGTCCTTCAAGTTCTTCAAACCCTTTGAATGTTCTTCCAGTTCTTCAAAGATGCTTCAAGTTCTTCGAAGATTCTTGAGACAGAATTTCTCTAGAGCTTGGGCCTCTTGAAAACTTCCTTCTTCAAAATGAGAGGGGATGTCCTCTATTTATAGTGATTTTAGAGGATGAGCTCCACCTTGAGTTGATATGCTTGAAAGTATGTAGTAGACTTTTGATTAGCCCAAATTCTTCTTAGAGATAATTATCTCTATTTATCTATATCATATTTTGATAAAGATAATAAACAACAAAGATAAATCATTATCTCTATTTAATTTATTTTAATAAAGATAATTATCTATCAATTTTGAATAGAAAATTTATCTTTATTTTATTTATTTATTTAATAAAGATAATTATCCATAAATTTTGAATAGGAAATTTATCTTTATCTTGTGGGCCAAATGACACGTGGCAAATTTTGATATGCCAATGTGATGTCAATTTGGATGACACATGTCATCATCTAATTTAATGACATTAATTCAAAATTTGCCACTAAATTTTGATGTGGCATTTTATGATTGGCTTAAAATTTTTTCCTCCTACACACGTGATCAAAGCCAAAGACCCTTGGATAGTAAGGATTGACGTTGCCATTCCTAGGTTTCTCACCAGTCCTTCCCCCAAAGGGACTCAAAAGGTTGAATTAACCGTTCAATAAGTCGCCGACCTTATTCAAGAAGAAGATGATGCTATACCTTCAAATGAGGAGCCAAAAGAGCCAGTACGGGAGCCCTCTTTTATTGACCTTGAAGAAGACTTTTAGGTTTTCAACTAGCTCGATTCAGCCGAGCACTTTGAAGCCAACTTCAGACCTCAGGCTACAATACAAGTCAGTATCAACCAAGAGGCCGCAGATAAACCAGAAGGCTACAATACGCTTGAGGTCTTCATAGATTCATGGACTCCCAACCCCCCTTCTTTTGAGGGCATGGGTTCTGAGATTGCAGCTAACTGACAATCTAGGGTCTCTACTTGGAGCCCCACACTGATGCTTGATGAGGCCCCTCTTCCTTTGGACTCCTCTGTTAGAGATTTTCAACAAGGAATAGATGGTTATGTGGTTGATTCCCTTGGGCAGGCTCTACTTCTTCCCCAAGACATGGCAGAATTCAGGAACTTGAAGAAGCACGAAGTGTTTCTCACCTTAAAGAAGGACTTGGCCTTAGTAAGTGTTAAGATTAGTGCCCTTAAATCCTATTGTATGATGTTATGTATTTTATTATGTATGACATTATGTATGACTTAATGTTGTATTTAATAAAGTTGTTTTATTATTATCTAAAAATAATGGTAACATGAATATTGAGACATTATCATATAGTCCATGAGATGCATTGTATGTGATTTATGTGATTTAGTCACAGAAGATGTAAATCAAAAGTTCCTTGTAAACTCAAAATGTAGTTCGTAGTCGGTGATGAAAATTGAGCATTTCATCTGCGAAGACTATAACATATCAACTAAGATGATCTGTCTTGATCATGAAAATGGAGATTTCTAGTTGGTATGTTGATATGTTTTAAGAGTTAAAACATATTGAACTGGACCGTGTGAGATTTATTATTCTTCTAACAACTGTCAAATGAATAATAAACTCACGACTTATATTTGCATAAACTCTTAATCTTGAGAGAATAATGGACTTGATCATGAGGTGTAGGTTGCTTTGATATATCAGGAGTGAGATCTAGAGTAACGGTCAAAACCTCAGTATATTGGGCAACCACATTAGTGTTGATGGAACATATATTCTCAAGATGGAATTCATAATCTCTTAACGGAGATACAAAATATTCCCTTGAGATAAGTTTAATGGGTTTGTTATTTAGAATATTAGGCCTAACTACTTTAGTAAATAGTTACTAGAGTATATATTTATGAAATTGGATTTCATAAATATATGATGAATAACTTGAAGGATTAAACCGAGTACTCAAGGATAAGATGTAGTAATTTACAAAGTGGCAGTCTACATCTATGACTTTGTGTTACTACGAATATTTTATAAAGGGGGTTGCACGTACAATAAAGTCTTGAGATATAATTTATAGATAAGGCCTAGAGTGCAACTATATTTATATAGTGGTATTAAATATAGTTAATGGTAACTTTGGATTGTCAAGAGTTGATAGAAAAGCCCAAGGCCCATTGGAGTTAGTGTCTTATTGGTCCCTTTTGGTCCCATTCCAAGCCACACACTTAAGCCCAATTAGAAAGGCCCAAAAGGCCAGCCCAATTAGATAATCGGTTAGACACAAAGAGATAAATATACATAATTTTCTGTAGAGAATTGTAAGAACACGATTGTGAAGTGGTGTAAGAAGTGTTAGACACTCCTTGACATTCTCCTTTTGGAACTGATTGAGAGACCACACATCTTGGGTGTTTGTGGAATTGGAGTGAAGATTGAAGTGTTGCCAAAAAATTTTGATCTTCGATTTTGAAATTCACCGCTCCAAGGTACACTCTCTTGTTCTTAAATTCTGAAACTTATATAGTAGATCCGTTATTTTTCTACTGCGCACTTGCATATTTCCATCAAATAGTATCAGAGCGGTCTTCATTACATATCTTTTTAACATATTTATAGTTTCGAAATTATAGACAATAGTTTCATGTTGTTAGAAATTTGTTTTCTGCATGATTGTTGAAATTATTGATTGATAAAAACTGATTTTGAAGTTAATTTTTAGTTTAAGTATGTTAAACTGAACTTTAAGGCTATAGCATCAATGTAATTCAGTTTTGATATCAATTTATGTTCATTATGATCGTATGTTGGTTGTTTTGTACATGAAAACGTAGAAAAACTGTCTTAGAAAAATTCTGGAAAATTCAAAATTCACGACGCTCGATCAATCGAGGATCTGACGAGCATCTATCAAGCTGACAGAAAATCTCTCGATTGATCAAGGATCTGTCGAGAATTGATCGAGTTTTGTAGACGTTATTCTCGATCAATCGAGAATCTGTCGAGGATCGATCGAGGACTGTGGATTCAAAATTTTTCCTAAGTGTTTTTACATATATAAAGAGCAAGGCAATGTGTAATTAGTTTATGCATGTTTTAAATTAAAAAACCTTTATTTTAAAACATCTAGTGGGAGAGAGATACAAAGGTTGGATCTCATGGCCTCCATTGACGGTTTATAGTAGTGTGATTAAGCACATCGCCTTGGCGTATATGCCTTGCTCCCTTCGGAGGGTGTTTAATTCATGGTACTATAGGTTAAACTTCTTAAGGATGAATAATATGTGTTTTTACATTAAGAACGACCACGCTACCGTGGAGTTACTTAATGACTCACATAGAATTCAGTCAATGGTTTACACTAGACTAAGTTTAATGTTAACCTCCCTTCGGAGCTATGTCATTATTACTTAGAGGCTAAAAGAAAAATGGCATATTATTAGTGTTTGATAAGAGTTATCATGATATCACTAATAATGAGAATAGTTCTCAATCAATCATAGTGTTTATAATTTACTTGCTTCCAAGGAATTTTAAATATGGGATTGGGTTGTCGTTGCATATATTATTTTATGGTTTTGTTAAGGTTCCATATTATATGCTTATATGCTAAATTGATAATGTCCAATTTACTTATTATATTCATGTTTATTGTTTTCAGATTTGAACATGGCATCATTTAGCCCACTTGTTTCTATTCTTAATCAAAACAAACTGACTGGATCCAACTATGTTGACTAGAAAAGAAATGTGGACATTGTTTTAACCGTTGAAGAACACAAATATGTGCTTACTCAACCATGTCTTAGCTTTCCTTCATTAGATGCTCCTCTTGAGGAAAAACAGCGATATGATCGTTGGCAGAAATCTAATGAAATGGCCAAGTGCTATATCCTAGCATCCATCTCTAATGTTTTACAGCATCAAATGCAGGATGTAGAACTTGCTTCAGACATTATGCATAGTCTGAAGGAGATGTTTGGTGAGCAAGGTCGTTCAGCAAGGCAAGAAACCATGAGGCAAATTTATAATACCAAAATGGCTAAAGGTACTTCAGTGAGAGAGCATTGTCTTACAATGATCTCTAATCTGAATACATTAGAGGTTTTAGGTGCTGACATTAATGGAGAATCCCAAGTGGATATGATACTCCAGTCACTACCGGAATCATTCAAGAAATTCAGACTGAATTATAATATGAACAAAAATGTTTATTCTTTGTCTGAATTAATGAATGAGTTAGTAGCGGCGGAAGGCATCCTTGATACTTCTAGTGTTGAAGCCAATATGGGTGAAGCTTCTACTTCTCAACCTAAGTCGAAAGGCAAGGGTAAGAAGAAGAAGAAGAAGGACTTCACTAAGCAAGAAGGTAAGTAAATTGCCTTAGGGGTTGCCGATAAAGGAAAGAAGCTCAAAGGAAAGTGTTTCCATTGTGGTGAGAAAGGACATTGGAAGAGGAATTGTCCAAAGTTTAAGGCTGCCAAGAACAAGGGTATGAAAACTTCCTTTCTTGTTGAAATATGTTTGGTACAGAATCCCACGAATTCTTGGTGTGTGGATTCAGGTTGTACTAATCATATCTGCAATTCTTTGCAGGGGTTTTAGGAGACCCGAAAGCTGAGTGAAGGGGAATTGTTTCTTACTTTGGCTGATGGGAGTAGAATTCCAGTTGAATATGTTGGTGTTGTTAATTTGTGTTTTAAGTCTAGGGTTTTAATATTGCAAGACTATCTGTTTGTACCTAATGTTCGTAGGAATTTGTTTTCTACAACTAATTTGGGTAAACATGGGTATTGTATTATCCTAAAAGACAATGTTGTAATAAAGAAGGATAAAACGTTTATCTGTTCTGGAAATATTATGGATGGTCTTTATATTTTAACTCCTGATAAGCATGAATTACATAATTCTGAATTAGATGATAACTCTCATGTAAAATCATTAAAGAGAAAGTTTCCTTCTAGTGATGCATATCTTTGGCACTTGCGTTTAGATCATATTAATTCAAATAGAATTCAAAGACTGATCAAAGATGGACTCTTAGAGCCTATGGGCTTTGATGAATTTCCAATTTGTGAATCTTGTTTGGAAGGTAAAATGACCAAACAACCTTTTAATGCAAAAGGTAGAAGAGCCCAAGAGTTACTTGAATTAGTACATTCAGATGTATGTGGTCCTATGTCAATCCAAGCAAGAGGTGGTTATGAGTATTTCATCACCTTCACTGATGATTACTCTAGATTTGGTTATGTGCACCTAATGAAACGGAAGTCCGAAACTTTTGACAAGTGCAAAGAGTTTAGGGCTGAAGTTGAGAATCAATTGAGTAAACGCATAAAGGCCATTCGATCTGATCGAGGTGGAGAATACCTTCTTGGTGATTTCAAGGATTACCTAATTCAGAATAGGATTATATCCCAATTGACTGCACCTGGAACTCCTCAACAAAATGGTGTAGCGGAAAGAAGGAATAGGACTTTTTGGAACTGGTTAGGTCCATGATGAGTTATTCAACTTTACCAATTTCTTTTTGGGGGTATGCCTTAGATACAGCAATACATCTTTTGAATTTAGTTCCATCAAAATCTGTTCCCAAAATACCCATGGAATTGTGGAGTGGGCGTAAGCCTAGTATGAGGTATCTCCACATTTGGGGTTGTCCAGCACATGTGCTAAAGGGGAAGCCTGATAAGTTGGAACCAAAATCAGAAGTATGTTTGCTTGTGGGTTATCCAAAAGAAACTAGGGGTTATTTATTCTATAGTCGAAATGATAACAAAGTTTTTGTTAGTACAAATGCTAAATTTTTGGAAAATGACTATATAAATAATTTTACTCCTAGAAGTAGAGTTGTATTGGCTGAAATGAATGAATCTGTAAATCAACAACCGTTGGATAAAACTAGGGATGATGTGGTTGTATTAGATACACCACAAGATACTACTCATAAGATGTCTAGTACACAGGAGTCTCGTCGTAGTGGGAGAATTGTTCGGCCTCTTGTGAGATTCATAGGTTTGGGAGAAACTTATGAAGCTATCTCTGAAGAGGCTGAATCGGATCCCTACACTTATGATGAAGCAATAAATGATATAGATGCAAATCATTGGGTCCAAGCTATGAAATCTAAATTGGATTCTATGTATTCCAATCATGTGTGGGATCTTGTAGAGGTGCCTAACGGCATTAAACCTGTTGGTTGCAAATGGGTTTACAAGCGGAAGAGAAGGATAGATGAAAAGGTTGAAACCTTTAAAGCAAGGCTAGTGGCGAAAGGGTATACACAAAAAGAAGGCTTTGACTATGATGAAACTTTTTCGCCAGTAGCTATGCTTAAATCTATCATAATTCTCTTATCTATTGTTGCTCATTATGATTATGAGATTTAGAAAATGGATGTCAAGACTGCATTTCTTAATGGCAATCTTGAAGAAGAAATCTTCATGTTGCAACCGGACGGTTTCATAGCAAAGAACCAAGAGCATATGGTATGCAAGTTGAAAAGGTCCATTTATGGACTTAAACAAGCATCTAGGTCATGGAACATCAGATTTGATCAGGCAATAAAATAATTTAGTTTTGAACAAAATCTTGATGAAGCATGTGTGTATAAAAGACATCAAGATAAAGTAGTGATATTCCTAGTGCTTTATGTAGATGACATTCTACTCATTGGAAATGATGTAGGGGTAATGCCATCGGTTAAATTTTGGTTGTCAAGCCAATTTAATATAAAAAACTTGGGTGAAGCTAACTATATTCTAGGGATCAAGCTTTGGCGAGATCAAAAGAATAGGATGTTAGGTTTGTCACAAGCTGGATATATAGATAAGGTTCTAGAACGATTTAGCATGAAAAACTCCAAGAAAGGTTTACTTCCTTTTAGACATGGAGTTCCTCTGTCTAATGACCAAAGGCCTAAGATTCAAGAGGAAGAAAATATGATGAGACAAGTTCCTTATGCTTCTGCAGTGGGAAGTCTCATGTATGTCATGCTTTGTACTAGACTAGATATTTGTTATTCAGTTGACATGGTCAGCCGATATCAATCAAATCCAAGACCAAAACATTGGCAAGCTGTAAAGCATATTCTCAAGTATCTATGGAGAATGAGAGATTATATGCTTGTTTACCGTTGTGAGGATTTGATTCCCATTGGCTATATAGATTCGAATTTTCAGTCGGATCTAGATTTCAGAAAATCCACGTCGGGATGTGTTTTCACCTTGGGAGGTGGAGCCATAAGTTGGAGGAGTGTTAAGCAATCTTGTATTGCTGACTCCACCATGGAAGCCGAGTATGTTGCTGCTTGTGAGGCAAAGGAGGCTGTTTGGCTCAAGAAATTCCTTTCTGATCTTGGTGTTGTGAGAATTGAGTAAGTTCCTATTACATTATTCTGCGACAATAATGGAGCGGTTGCACAATCCAAAGATCCAAGGAATCATAAGAAAGGAAAGCACATTGAGAGAAAATATCACATCATTCGAGACATTGTTGCTAGTGGAGATGTGGTTGTAGCAAAGATTGATGGTGAAAAGAATCTAGCGGATCCCTTGACCAAAGCCTTGCCTCAAATGACTTTCAAGTCTCATTTGGAGGAGATGAGAGTTAGATTAGTGGAAAATAATCTTTAGGGAAAGTGGGAGATTGTTAGGATTAGTGCCCTTAAATTCTATTGTATGATGTTATGTATTTTATTATGTATTTTATTATGTATGACTTAATGTTGTGTTTAATAAAGTTGTTTTATTATTATCTAAAAATAATGGTAACATGAATATTTGGACATTATCATATAGTCCATGAGATGCATTGTATGTGATTTAGTCACAGAAGATGTAAATCACAAGTTCCTTGTAAACTCAAAATGTAGTTCGTAGTCGGTGATGAAAATTGGGCATTTCATTTGCGAAGACTATAACATATCAACCAAGATGATTTGTCTTGGTCATAGAATTAGAGATTTCTAGTTGGTATGTTGATATGTTTTAAGAGTTAAAACATATTGAACTGGACCATGTGAGATTTATTATTCTTCCAACGACTGTTAAATGAATAATAAACTCACGACTTATATTTGCATGAACTCTTAATCCTGAGAGAATAATGAACTTGATCATGAGGTGTAGGTTGCTTTAATATGTCAGGAGTGAGATCTAGAGTAACGGTCAAAACCTTAGTATGTTGGGCAACCACATTTAGTGTTGGTGGAACATATATTCTCAAGATGGAATTCATAGTCTCTTAACGGAGATACAAAATATTCCCTTGAGATAAATTTAATGGGTTTGTTATTTAGAATGTTAGGCCTAACTACTTTAGTAAATAGTTACTAGAGTATATATTTATGAAATTGGATTTCATAAATATATGATGAATAACTTAAAGGATTAAACTGGATACTCAAGGATAAGATGTAGTAATTTACAAAGTGGCAGCCTACATCCATGACTTTGTGTTACTACGAATATTTTATGAAGGGGTTGCATGTACAATAAAGTCTTGGGATATAATTTATAGATAAGGCCTAGAGTGCAACTATATTTATATAGTGGTATTAGATATAGTTAATGGTAACTTTAGACTTGTTAAGAGTTGACAGAAAAACCCAAGACCCATTGGAGCTAGTGTCTTATTGGTCCCTTTTAGTCCTATTCCAAGCCACACACTTAAGCCCAATTGGAAAGGCACAAAAGGCCAGCCCAATTAGATAATCAATTAGACACAAAGTGAGAAATATACATAATTTTCTGTAGAGAATTGTAAGAACACGATTGTGAAGTGGTGTAAGAATTGTTAGACACTCTTTGACATTCTCCTTTTGGAACTGATTGAGAGACCACACATCTTGGGCGTTAGTGGAATTGGAGTGAAGATTGAAAGTGTACCAAAGCAATTTGATCTTCAATTTTGAAATTCACCGCTCCAAGGTACACTCTTTTATTCTTAAATTCTGAAACTTATATAGCACATGTTAACTTTTATGAATGGAGTAGATCCGTTACTTTTCCGCTGTGCACTTGCATATTTTCATCAGTAAGTTCTTATTGCCGAGCTCTAAGCCCACATCACCCGCTGCTTTTTTTAAAAAAAAAATTCTCATAAGATTTATTTTTATATAATCTTCTATCCACTTTTCTTTCCTGTTGTCATATACGGGCAATTTAGGCATCTCGCATTGCTAAGGAGTGGGTGGACCATGCCTTGTCCAAATCCAAGGAAGAGGAGTCCCACCAAATTGTAGCCACCAAGGCCAGGCTTCAGCCAAGAAGAAGTATAAGGAAGCCTTCTTCAAGCTAGCCGAAGCCGAGAGGGGGAAAAAAGTGTTGAAGCAACCGTGGTGGGCATTGAGAAACAAGCTAAGGAGCAACGCTGTCAACTTTGGATGGCTGAGGAACAGTTAGCTCTCGCTTGGAAGAATATCGAGATCCAATGGAAAGAGCTGGAGGGGAAAGAAGTAGAGATAACTAAGGTTAAGCAGGCCACTTATGAGCTGGGGAAGAAAAAGACCGAGGCAAGTCTTATGTCCCAACTTAGGGAAGTGTGCTGTGGGTTTTGCCTTCAGGTCTAGGCTGAAGCTTTGAATGTTGCTGGGATAGACCCTTCTTCAGAGTTAAGGAACCCGAAGAGGGTCATCTATCCCCCTGCTCTTAGGGATGCTGTCAGGTCTTCTATTCTAGGGATAAGCTCCACTGCGCTGGCTTCTTAGCCTTTAGATAAGAGTGAGAAGGGGGGCTCTACTACCCCAGCCCCTCAGCCTTCAAAAGAGAGTAAGGAGGGGAACAAAACTGCTAAACAAAGGTTAGGCAAGTAGGAGGGATCATGCCTTTTGTAATAAGACTCCCTGATTTTGTAATTTGTTTTAGCTGTAGAGGAACTTCTAATTCTACTTTCAGTCAATATCAAAATCTTCTTTTAATGTGTTTCATGTTTATGAATCTGATCTTTGTTTATAAATGCTATTTCTTATTAAGGATACACGAATTTACTCTCTCGGCTTAACATCTAATCATCATGTAATGCACACATTTTACAAATGATAACAGGCTTAGTTTTAGGGCTTTGACTCATTCCTTACTTTCTCGAAGTTGTGCTTAACACTTAACCATTTTTTTAATTCATAAGAGTTAATTTACCCAAGGTAGAAAACCCGAGGAGTCAAACATGGTCGAGGTTTTGTTTAACCCATAAAACATTTTTTGATTCATAAATGTTAATTTACCCAAGGCAGGTAACTCGAGGAGTCGAACCTAGCCAAGGTTCTGTTTAACCCTTAACCATTTTTTGATTCATGAGAGTTAATTTACCCAAAGCAAGTGACCTGAGGAGTTGAACCTGGCCGAGTTTTTGGTCGAGTTTCTGTTTAACCCTTAACCATTTTTTGATTTATGAGAGTTAATTTACCCAAGGTAGGTGACCCGAGGAGTCGAATCTAGCCGAGTTTTTGGTTGAGTTTCTATTTAACCCTTAACTAATTTTTGATTCATGAGAGTTAATTTACCCAAGGTAGGTGACCCTAGGAATCGGACTTGTCCGAGATTCTTTTTAACTCTTAACCATTTTTTGATTCATGAGAGTTAATTTACTCAAGGCAGGTGACACGAGGAGTCGAACCTGGCTGAGGTTTTGTTTAACCCTTAGCTTAAATGAGATTAATAAAATAAAGAAGCTGGTAAGATTAAAAACCTTTAGTATAGAGACACACTATGAATAACATCAATAATTGTAGACATCGCATTTTGTACCCTTTACGACTTGGGCCTTCGTTCCCCAATGATACTTGAACTCTAAGACCTAATCAAATGTCAAATTGACTTAAGGAGTGTTAAAATGAAAAATATAACCTTTTAAATGAGAAAAAAAAATCTATTTATGGAAATAAAATGCCCAAAGTGCCCCTTGGCCAAAGCATACGTACGCAGGCTTTCTCTTGCATACGTAGCAAGGGTTTCAGAAACATAAAAAATGCAAGTTTTCTGCAATAATGGCGAGGTTTGGAATGAATCCCATATCGTCTAGGAGTTGTTCCAAACCCCATTTTTTCCACTATATAAAGCCTTACATGGTACATTTTCAGAAAATAGTGAATCAAAAGGGAGTTTTTTACAAAACACCCTCAAGTCAATTTTATTTGATTGGGACCTTTTTTGGCCCCAATCCTTTTAGCTTAATATTGCTAATAACTTGTTTAATGACTTGTGATAGATTTGAATAAGGGAAATGGTCAAAATCAAAGCTTGGGAAGTCTTTCTTTAGGTATTAAGCTACAACATTTCTTTTTTCTTTTTAGTCTTTCTTTTTTGTTTTAATTCGTTTCTTTGCTTAGTTTTTGTTCTTACATGTTTGTTTAGTTTAGTTTTATGCTTGTTTGACGTTTATAAGCATGCTAGATTGTTAGAATTAGGGTTTTCTTTTGTGCTCTATTTTTCTGTTTCGTGTTTTTGGGTTAAGGTTTGTGAACAAGTCCGCGCATGCATGCCATGAGCATGCATACGTAGGTTAAACCCTATGTATGCAAGCCTTTGGCTGTGTACGCAGACACTTGCCCAGAAACCCTAATTCAGATTTCTTGTTTTGTTTGGTTTGCTTGTTTGATGGGAGGCCAACCTTAGGGTTGGGTGATCTTTGGTGCCTAATACATTTCCAAGAGCGTACCTAAACTTTGAACCCATACTTTGGTAAAAAGATCAAAGGTCCTTCCTCGAGAGGACGCTATATATATGGTTCTTAGACCATTGCAAAAACTAGGTTGCAACTCCGACCCTTGTGTCCACAGTGGTGACTTCACTGGGGATTAGTGAGTTTAATTCCTATGTGTCTTATTTCTTAACCTTAATAAAAATTATTTCAATACTTATTTGCACACACATCACTTGTTCACTTTTGTCCCTTAACCTCGGTTGGTGATGAGTGGGAAGATGGAAGGCTCCACTCGGGCCCAAATCTTTTGGATTTCATCCCATAATGTCACAATCAGTGTCATCACCTATAATGGGCTTTGAGTACGTTAAAGGTTTGCTACCAATCCACTATGGGATGCACTTAGGCTCTTGGTTGGAATCATAGCCCAAATAGTTGTGAGTAACCTACTTATCTATTACTTTAGCCTTAGGGAGCCTACCCACACTAGAGAGATCCTAGACCCTATCACCAAGGATACCCTTTATATCTCTTGTTTGTTCAACCATATATCATGTGTTCACCTAATTCTAAAGAACAAATAAAAGACATAAAAATGGAAGGGATGACCCAAAAGTTATGGTATACCCTATGATATCATGGGATAAAGGAAAAGAAGTTCTCACATATAAAAGGCTTGTCCCTAAATCCAAAGGTATATGTTAACTTGAAAGGTTCATAAGACCATAGCCTAATTGCTATCATAGGCTTAAGTGGAAAAAGCCCTTTCGAAAAAGAGGTCTTTGGGCCTAAAGTAACAAATATGCTATGGACTTAGCATCCAAAAATCCTACAAAGCCAATATGAACCTCCCTAATCTTGGGCCTCCTTGTTGCATGCCTAGGCCCAAAATGATGAGAATTTCGTAGACTTTGAGAGGAAGGCTACAATATATTATAGCTAAAGGGTTATTTCAAAAAAAAAAGTGAAATGATAAATAAAAAATGAAAAGCCAAAAGGTGATGAATACATTGTAAGCCCATATTTGAGACAAAGGGTTGGAAATTTTTAAGTGCATTATAATGAAACCCCATGAGAGTAAGATGAGAGCTTTATTGTAAATGGACCAAAGCCCAATGAAACAAGGGGCAAAAATCCATGAGAGGGAAGGGAGTGATATTGTAATTAGGCCTTCATTAAAATAAACTTAAAAATTTTCTAGGGACATCTAAAAGTTCAAAAAAAAACCTTTAATTGGGACATGAACTAAATGAAAATGGGGTTTCTTTTCAGGCATCATTGCACTACCAATGTCAAGAAAACACGTCCCCACTCCCATTTGGACTTGAGAGAAAGGAAGGTGCTTGATCAAGATTGAGGACATACACCAAGAGGAAGTTACCCCAGAAGAAACAATGACTACCTCTATGGAAGATTCAATTGGCCCAAAAGATCCTTAAGGCTTTGGATGAACATGGAGAGGCCTTCAAGAAAATGGGAGGACGTCTCATTAGGTTGGAGGAATCTAAGCTCAAGAAATCCACACATATGGAAATCCATGATGATAAGTAGGAAGTGGAAGAATGGGACGAAAAGGACAAAGCGGAATATGAAAGAAACAAGCCATTTGAGATGCTAATCGAGGAAACCATAGCGATAAATGAAAAGATGGAGAAAATGCAACTTGCCTTTCGCAAGGTGCAAGGGATGGATGATTAACTCTATAACATGGGGGGAGTAAGTTCAGAGGCTCCTATTACATTGCTTCCCAAGTTCAAGATCTCTGATGCGAAAAAAGTTTGATGGGATTGGAGAACCGAAGCAACACATAAGGAGATACCTAAGCATCGCTGAAATGAAGGGGCTAAATGATAAGCAAACTTTGCATGCATTTCCCTTCTCACTCATGGGAGATGCATCAAGGTGGAATTATAGCCTTGATCCAAGCAAAACTAAGGTGTGGAATAAACTAATGAAGTTGTTTGTAAACCAATTCATCTTCAACACCATGAATGATATGACTCTAAGGGATTTGGAGACTACCAAACAAGGTGTAGGGGAGACATTTTCTGAATACATGACTAGATAGAAGACCAAGGCGTCTAGAATGGTCAATAGGCCAAATGAGAAAGACCAAATCAACATGATCATCAAGAAATTGCTTCCGGCTTATAATAGTAGGCTTTTGTCATTGACTATTAGCTCATTTGGAGAACTATGTGATTGTGGGACAAGAATCAAAGATGCCTTCAACAATGGGAAATTGGGGAAAGAGGAAAGTAAGCCTCTAACCAAGAAAACATATAGAGGAGGAGCAACCACCACTAAAGCACCCAATCCCATAAATGTAAAAGCCATCATGACCCAACAAACACTAGCCTATCCACAGAAAGCTCGTCGAGAATTCTCCAACCTATGAATGACCCTTACTCAAGCATATGAGAACCTATCCTCCAAAGGATTCATCAGACCTTTAGACCCTACACCTATGCCTAATCCCATACCTCCTACTTGGAATCTTAATGAATATTGCCATTACCACCAAAACTCCGGCCATAAAATCGATAATTGCTTTCGCCTCAAACACGAGATACAAGACTTCTTAAATAATAGAACCCTCCCAAATCCCAACATCATCACCAAACCCAACATAAGAAAGAACCCTTTGCCCGATTACCATAGGGTTCCTCCTCCATATCAAAATTAGTTGCAAATAGATGAGATCGAATGGGATTGCTCAAAGTTGATAGAGACCACAAATGTCAATATCAATGCCATGGAAGTCCAAGAAATATGGGATGAAGAACATGAAGCCTTGAAGAAGGTGGTAGAGGTGTGGGGAATACTTCCTAAGGAGGTGACGGAATTAAAGAAAAGGGTCTTAGAGGACAATGTAGCAAATATCACTAGGAGTGGGAAGCACTACAAGCCATCCTTTTTGGAAAAAGATCATCCGAGTAGAGATTTAGGGAAGGGGTCCAAGCCCATAGAACCTAAAGGAGACAAAGAAGAAGAAGATAAAGTCTTAATGCAATTGAAGAAGACTTAATGCAATTGAAGAAGACTTAATCTCATGTGTTCGTATGGGGCCTACTCATGACCTCTCAAAAGCATTGTAAGGCTCTCTTGGATTCCTTGAATGGGAAAGAAGTGCCTATAGAAACTACATCACAAGAATTTTTGTCTCTCATGGGAGTCGAGGGCTCTTTGTAACCCCTTCTTGCCTTTTTTGATGATCTCCCTCCCGATGGAGCTACTCACACTAGACCCTTGCAAGTCACCATTGAATGCATGGGTGCCAAGGTTCCAATGGTACTTATTAACAATGGGTCCGCCTTGAATGTTTATCCTTTTAGAATTGCCCTCACTATTGGCCTAGACATAGAGATTATCATCCCTTCTCCCTTGACCGTAAGGGCATATGACAGCACTTCAAGGAAGATCATGGGTACAATCTGTTAAGATGTGTGCCCTCAAATCCTATTGTATGATGCTATGTATTTTATTATGTATAACATTATGTATGACTTAATGTTGTGATTAATAAAATTGTTTTATTATTATCTAAAAATAATGGTAACATGAATAATGTGATATTATCATATAGTCCATGAGATGCATAGTATGTGATTTATGTGAAAAGTCACAGAAGATATAAATCACAAGTTCTTTGTAAACTCAGAATTGTAGTTTGTAGTCGGTGATGAAATTAGGTATTTCATTTGTGAAGACTATAACATATCAACTAAGATGATTTGTCTTGATCATGGAAATAGAGATTTCTAGTTGATATGTTGATATGTTTTAAAAGTTAAAACATATTTAACTAGACCGTTGTGGGATTTATTGTTTTCCTAACGACTGTCAAATGAATAATAAACTCACGACTTATATTTACATGAACTCTTAATCTTGAGAGGATAATGGACTTAATCATGAAGTGTAAGTTGCTTTGATATATCAGGAGTGAGATCTATAGTTACGGTCAAAACCTCAGTATGTTGGGCAATCACATTTAGCGTTGATGGGACATATATTCTCACGATGGAATTCATAGTCTCTTAACGGAGATACAAAATATTCCCTTAAGATAAGTTTAATGGGTTTGTTATTTAGAGAGTTAGGCCTAACCACTTTGGTAAGAAGTTACTAAAGTATATATTTATGGAATTGGATTTCATAAATATATGATGAATAACTTAAAGGATTAAACCGGGTACTCAAGGAATTAAGATGTACTAATCTACAAAGTGACAGTCTACATTCATGAATTTGTATTACTATGAATATTTTATGAAGGGGTTGCATGTACAATAAAGTCTAGGGATATAATTTATAAATAAAGCCTAGAGTGCAACTATATTTATATAGTGGTATTAAATATAGTTAATGGTAACTTTGGACTTGTCAAGAGTTGACGGAAAAGTCTAAGGCCTATTGGAGCTAGTGTCTTATTGGTCCCTTTTGGTCCTACTCCAAGCCACATACTAAAGCCCAATTGGAAAGGCCCAAAAGGCTAGCTCAATTAGATAATCAGTTAGATATAAAGGGAGAAACATATAGAATTTTAAAGAGATTTGCAAAAACATCATTGTGAAGTGGTGTGCATGTAAGTGTTAAACACTTTGTCATTTTCCCTTTTGAAAACTAATTGAAAGACTACACATCTTGGACGTTAGTGGAATTGGAGTAAAGATTGAAAGTGTTCCCAAGTGTTTCTGATTTTTGGTTTTGAAATTCACCGCTCCAAAGTACACTCTCTTGTTCTCATATTCTGAAACTTACGTAGTGCATGTTAACATTATGAATGAAGTAGATCAGTTATTTTTTCACTGTGTATATGCATATTTCCCACTTGCACTAAAGACTGCACTTATCTAACTCCTATCTCCTCCAAATGTGACTCGAAAGTCCTTTGGGGCAAGGCTTTGGTAAAGGGATCCGCTGATTCTTTGCACCATTAATCTTTGCTACAACCACATCTCCACGAGCAACAATGTCTCGAATGATGTGGTATTTTCTTTCTATGTGCTTTCCTTTCTTATGATTCTTTGGATCTTTGGATTGTGCAACCACTCCACTATTATCACAAAACAATGTAATAGGAACTTGCTCAATTCTCAAAACACCAAGATCAGAAAGGAATTTCTTGAGCCAAACAGCCTCCTTTGCTTCCTCACAAGTAACAACATATTCGGCTTCCATGGTGGAGTCCGTAATACAAGATTGCTTAACACTCCTCCAACTTATGGCTCCACCTCCCAAGGTGAATACACAACCCGACGTGGATTTTCTGAAATCTAGATCCGACTGCAAATTTGAATCTGTATAGCCAATGGGAATCAAATCCTCACAACGGTAAACAAGAATATAATCTCTCGTTCTCCGTAGATACTTAATGATATGCTTTACAGCCTGCCAATGTTTAGGTCCTGGATTTGATTGATATCGGCTGACCATGCCAACTGAATAACAAATATCCGGTCTAGTACAAAGCATGGCATACATGAGACTTCCTACCGCAAAAGCATAAGGAATTTGTCTCATCATGTTTTCTTCCTCAAGAGTCTTAAGCCTTTGGTCATCAAACAGAGGAACTCCATATCTAAAAGGAAGTAATCCTTTCTTGGAGTTTTACATGTTAAACCGTTCTAGAACCTTATCTATATATCCAGCTTGTGACAAACCTAACATTCTATTCTTTCGATCTCGCCAAAGCTTGATCCTTAGAATATAGTTAGCTTCACCCAAGTCCTTCATATCAAATTGGGTTGACAACCAAACTTTAACCGATGACATTATTGCTACATCATTTCCAATGAGTAGAATATTATCAACATAAAGCACTAGGAACATTACTACTTTATTTCGATGTCTTTTGTACACACACGGTTCATCAAGATTTTGTTCAAAACCAAATGTCTTGATTGCTTGATCAAATTTGATGTTCTATGACCTAGATGCTTACTTAAGTCCATAAATGAACCTTTTCAACTTTCATACCATATGCTCTTGGTTCTTTGCTATGAAATCTTCCGGTTGTAACATTTAGATTTCTTCTTCAAGATTGCCATTAGGAAATGCAGTCTTGACACCCATTTGCCAAATCTCATAATCTTAATGAGCAACAGTGGATAAGAGAATTCTGATAGACTTAAGCATGACTATTGACAAAAAAGTTTCATAATAGTCAATGTCTTCTTTTTGTGTATACCCTTTCGTCACTTGTCTTGCTTTAAAAGTTTCAACATTTCCATCTATCCCTCTCTTCCTCTTGTAAACCCATTTGCAACCAACAGGTTTAATGCCGTTAGGTGCCTCTACAAGATCCCAAACTTGATTGGAATACATCGAATCTAATTCAGATTTCATAGCTTCAACCCAATGATGTGCATCTATATCATTTATTGCCTCATCTTCTACGATAGCTTCATAAGTTTCTCCCAAACCTATAAATCTCACAGGAGGCCGAATAATTCTCCCACTACGACGAGACACCTGTGTACTAGACATCTCATGAGTAGTATCTTGTGGTGTATCTAATACAGCCACATCATTTCTAGTTTCATACATTAGTTGTTTAACTACAGGTTCATTAATCTCAGCCAACACAACTCTACTTCTAGGAGTAAAATTATTCATATAGTCATTTTCCAAGAATTTGGCATTTGTGCTAACAAACACTTTTTTATCCTTATGATTATAGAATAAACCTCCAACTGTTCCTCTTGGATACCCTACAAAAAAAACCACTTCTGTTTTGGACTGTAACTTGTCAGAATTTCCTTTTAACACATGTGCTAGACAACCCCAAATATGGAGATGTCTTATACTAGGCTTACGACCATTCCACAATTCTATAGGTGTTTTAGGAACAGACTTCGAAAGTACTAAATTCAGAAGATACATTGCAGTACTTAAGGCATATCCCCAAAAGGAAATTGGTAGAGTCGAATAATTCATCATGGATCGAACCATATCTAAAAGAGTCTTATTCCTTCTTTCTGCTACACCATTTTGTTGTGGAGTTCTAGGTGCAGTCAACTGGGATATAATCCCATTTTCAATAAAGTAATCCTTGAAATCCCCAAGAAGGTATTCGCTACCTCGATCAGATCGAATGGCCTTTATGTGTTTACCTAATTGATTCTCAACTTCAGCCCTAAAGTCTTTGAACTTTTCAAAAGTTTCAGACTTCCGTTTCATTAGGTACACATAACCAAATCTTGAGCAATCATCCGTGAAAGTGATGAAATACTCATAGCCACCTCTTGCTTGGATTGACATAGGACCACATACATCTGCATGTACTAGTTCTAGCAAATCTTAGGCTCTTCTACCTTTTGCATTAAAAGGCTGTTTGGTCATTTTACCTTCCAAACAAGATTCAAAAATTGGAAATTCATCAAAATCCATGGGTCCTAAAAGTCCATCTTTGATAAGTCTTTCAATTCTGTTTGAATTAATATGACCTAAACGTAAGTGCCAAAGATATGCTTCACTAATAGAAGGAAACTTTCTCTTTAATGATTTCACATGTGAATTATTATCTAATTTAGAATTATATAATTCATGCTTATCAGGAGTTAAAATATAAAGACCATTCACAATATTGCCAAAACAGATAAACATTTTACCCTTCTTTATTACAACATTGTCTTTAAGGATAACACAATATCCATCTTTACCTAAATAAGTTGCAGAAATTAAATTCCTACGAACATTAGGTACATAAAGACAGTCTTTCAATATTAAAACCCTAGACTCGAAATACAAATTAACAACACCAACAGCTACAACCGGAATCCTGCTCCCATAAGCCAAAGTAAGAAACAATTCCCTTCACTCAGCTTTTTGATCTCCTAAAACCCCTACAAAGAATTGCAGATATGATTAGTACTACCTGAATCTACACACCATGGGATTCTATACTAAACATATTTCAAGAAGAAATGAACTTTTCATACCCTTGTTCTTGGCAACTTTAAACTTTGGATAATTCCTCTTCCTGTGTGTGTGTGTGTGTGCGTGTGTTATTAATCAAGTCAGCAAAGGAGGATTTCTTATACAATTTGGATTCGGTCAAATAAGGTGACTGACTTGGGCTTGGCAATACAAGCCACACGGTCCCTCGTCAACAAATCTCCACCTTGGCTTAAATTGATCAAGCTACATGAGCAAACTCCTCCATCGCGTCCACTTTAGCCCTTAAGGGCTCACAAGCTGCAAATATCAACCAAGTCCAAGTAGCTCTTGAACTTGTCAGTTGGAACTGGCTTTGTCAACATATCTAAGGTATTCTCTTCCTCTCTCTATGAGTAATCCTTAGCCACTAACTGTGCCTTAAATTTTTCACCTTCATTTTTTGATAATGCTTCTTTTTTGCGATATACCCACTTGCAACCAAAAGCCTTCTTTCTCCTGGGCAATTTCATTGATTCCCAACTCTTAATCTTCTTTAGTGACCCCATCTCTTCTACATCCATGTAAGACAGCGGATTTGCACTGCTAGTTATGAGAGCAAAACTAACCATGTCTTCAAAGCCATATTTTTGTGGTGCTTTGTGAACCCACTTCTCTCTACCATTAGCAATTGAATAAGGTTCTTCTTGTTGCTACTATGGATCAATATCATTATCATCACCCTTATCACTAGGTGAACTATTCTTTTCAAACTCCACCTCAACAGTTAATTTCTATTGTGAACTATCATCACAGGTCTTTGCTTCATTCTATTTCTACATAATGGCTTCATCAAATATGACGTCTTTGGTGGTCACCATTTTCTTTTAGATTGGATCCCAAAGCCTGTAGCCTTTAACACCTTTTTCAAAACCAAGAAATATACATTTTCTTGACTTCAAATCCAATTTAGAACGCTCTCCACTCTACACATGCACATAAGCTGGACAACCAAAGATATTTAGACTCGAATAATTGACTGGTCTACATGACCAAACCTCTTCTAGAATCTTGAAATCAATGGCTGATGATGGAGATCTATTAATAATGAAGCTTGCAATGTTAACTATCTCTGCCCAAAACACCTAAGGCAACATTGCATTCAATCTCATGCATCTAACTCTTTCTACTAAGGTTCTGTTCATTCTCTTTGCAACCCCATTCTATTGTGGAGTTCCTTTAACTGTGAAGTGACGAGTAATACCTCCTAATTCACAAAATCTTATAAATTCTTTATCTCTATGCTCTAGTCCATTATCTATTCTATGGTATTTTATTGTTCTTGACTACGTTCATTCAAAGTAAAGTTGTTCTTCTCCTCTAAATGCTCTTTCAACTCTTTACATTGATTCTTGTAAAGCCATTTCTTGTGACAATAAAAGTACACTACATCTTTCTTTGCATGTGATCTAGACTGAGATCTATTCCCATTGGATCTTGACTCGCTTCTACCCCGATTGCTCGATTCTGACTTTACAACAAGTCCATCAGCTTGAGAACCATCACCATCTTGCTTTATCTTTACATGTGACAAGAGAACACTAGTCACCTCATCGAGTACTATAGTCTCTTTCCCATACATCAATGTAGTCATTTGATGATCAAAATGTGTAGGAAGCAACACTAATAAGAGTAGCGCTTTATCTTCATCCTCATAATTCACCCCAAAACTTGACAATTAGAGGTTCAACATGTTAAACGTGTTGAGATGTTCCAACAGATCTAAACCTGTGTGTGTGTGTGTGTGTGTTATATTAGCCAAGACGGCAAAGGAGCATTCCTTTTAAAATTTGAATTTGGTCAAATAAGGTGACCGGCTTAGGCTTGGAAATACAGGCCACACAGGCCCATGTCAACAGTATAATTAAATGATTAAATTTAGGGGAAATTACAGAAAACTCACATGTGGTTAGGTCCATTTTCACTTTGCCTACCTGTGGTTCAAAACTTAACACTTTGCCTACTTAGGGTCCACTCTGTTAGAGTTCCGTTACCTACCTCTATTAAAATCGAAGGTAAATATGTATTTTTGCTTCTTTTTTTTTTTTTTATCTCTCTCTTCCCAAAACAAAATAATACATAAAAAATTGAGAAAAATAAGATCTAAAAGCAAATTTGCAAAAATTGTAAAATTTTAGTTGAAGAACACACTATCTCTTGGTATAAACATTCTTGAGTCAATTAACCCAAATAAAATTTCATATTCACATAAATCTAAAAATCATTCTACTCTTATATACATACAATAACCTTAAATTTATAAAATCCTACTCTTATATAACTACAATAACCTTAGATTAAAAAATCCTACACTTTCAAAAACTCACACACAAACAACCATCACCACCACCGACCTCAGATCCATGGCTGATCCACCCGATCTCAGTTTCCACCTTTCACTCTCTTCAATCTCATCCAAGGAACCCATGGCCAAAGTTTCACTAGGTTTGTTGTCTTCTCTCTCTCTCTCTCTCTCTCTCTCATCATCACACACACACACACCCAAACAGTAGCCACTGCGATGACTTCGTTTTGCTTTGTGGGTCTCATTTGTTTTTTGTTTTTTGTTTTTTTTTTTTGGGTGGTTTTTTGGGTTGTGGGTTTATATGATTTTGTTGTGGTAAAGGTGGTTGATTTGATTTTGGCAGTGGTTGTGTGTTGTGTTTTGCGATTGGTTATGGGTTTCAAAGGTGGAGTAGCCACCGCGATGACATCACTCTGCTTCATGGGTCTCTTTTTTTTTGGGGGGGGGGGGGGGTTATAGGTTGATCTACTTGTGTTGTGGTAGAGGTGGTTGATTTGATTTTGGCAGTGGATGTGTGTTGTGGTTTGCCATTGGTTATGGGTTTCAAAAGTGGTTGTAGTGACTGTTGGTGGACGGGAGAGAGAGAGAGAGAGAGAGAGAGACAAATCTAGACATGGCAAACCTAGTTTTGGGTCTTTAGAAGCAAACCTAGTTTTAAGATTGTTCATGCTATTGAGGCTTCCAATTGTTCATTCATTTGGGTTGTTGGAAAAAACCTTCATATGTTGGAGGGAGTTTGTTATGGTGCACCTATGATTACATTGCCTCTTGTTGAACAGTTCTTCAAGTTTCTGCATTTTTGAAGTTCTTAAAGCAACTTTTTACCATTTTTACATAATGACATTTTTTTTTTATCTTGTTTTCTTTTGATTTTGTATGAATTTTTTGTTTTGGGAGGAAAGAGACATAAAAGAAAAGCAAAAATACATCTTTACCCTCGATTTTAACAGAAGTGGGTAACGGAGTTCTAACAGAACGGACCTCAGGTGAGCAAAGTGTTAAGTTTTGAATCATGGGTAGACAAAGTGAAATCGGGTCTAACCACAGGTTGATTTACTGCTTAAGCTTTTGAAATAATCTGTAGTTTAACTGAAAGTATGAAGGATTTGATCGAGCTCAATCCAGCTTCTTCCTGGCTCCTTTATCACAGCCTTCTCACTCATCAATTCCCTTAAAGTTCTTACATCTTCCCATCTTCCTGCAGAAGCATATAAATTGGAAAGAATTACATAATTCCCAGCATTTTCAGGCTCAATTTCTAAAAGTCGACGGCCCACAAATTCACCAATGTCAACATTTGAGTGAACCCTACATGCACCTAAAAGTGAACCCCATATAGCAGCAGTTGGCTCAAAAGGCATCTTTTTGATAAACTTAAAAGCCTCTTCTACTTGGCCAGCACGCCCAAGCAAATCAACAACACACCCATAGTGCTCAATCACTGGCTCAACACCGAGCTTCCCATTTTCCATCTCAAAGAAAAATTCCAGTCCCCTTTCTTCCATTCCTCCATGGCTGCAACCTGATAAAACGGCCAAAATAGTGACGCTGTCAGGTTTGACTTTATTTTCTTCTCTCATCAATTCAAAAAGCTCAACCACCTCTCTTCCCATTCCATGCTTGCTATACCCCATGAGCATTGCATTCCATGAGATGACAGTTCTCTCAGGCATACCATCAAAGATCCTTCTAGAGTAGTTAAGGCTTCCACATTTTGAATACATATCAATTAGAGAATTCTGAAGAACCACATATGAGGGTAGTTCAGATCGAAGGACATGATTGTGAACTTGCTTTCCATGATCTAATGCAGAAAGACCAGATAATGCAGTTAAAACACTGGCATATGTGACATAATTTGAACTCATTCCTTCCATCTGCAACCTACGGAATAGCTCCAGTGCTTCTTCATCATGGCCAAGTTGGGCATAGCCTGAGATTATAGCAGTACAAGAAACAACATCTCTTTCTGGCAAGCTTTCAAAAACTCCTTGAGCTTCATGAATTCTACCAGCTTTGGCATACATGTCAAGAAGCGAGCTTCCAACATATATATGGGATTCAAAACTTGTTTTAATTATGAAAGAGTGGACTTGCCTTCCCAGGTTAAGCCCATTGGAACCTATACAAGAAGTAAGTACAGTGGCGAAAGTGAACTCATTAGGCTCAGTACCTGGAGAAAGTTCACCTTTGTAATGAGAAAATGGAATAAAGAATCATAAGTTACAATGGCTACATGCCTACATCAACGTTGCAGAAAACAAAGAAGAAAAATCCACCATGCTATGTAACCACCAATTTTGGGGCTGCAGGCATCTTAGATTAAGATCAAATACTTTTGATGTTTCAGAACATATAAAACCCCACATGCTCACTTTATATAAGAATAATGTGTGCTTTTGTACTGTTAGGAAAAAAAAAAAAAATCAACTTAGCATAATTCTAACATCTATCATTTACTTACCTTTGAATTAAATTCAAAAGTCATGGAATTTAAATGAGCATACATTCTATGCGTAGTTGCCCAAGACCCTCTTACAACAAGGAATATTGCAATAAAACTTCCATTAAAAATTTTCTTGAAAATTAATTCAAGAAAGGGATGTGTCCCAATTAATTACATCATCCACCATTCCATGTGAGACTGCATGTAAACGTACACCAAATCACTAGTAATTAAACCGCAATATGGTAAGCCAACTTTTTTTTTTTTTGCTGAAATAAAATTCATATGGTAAGCCAACTTTAAATTTAAACTAGGCAATTTTTTACAGAAGTCCACTATAATTTCACAGTTGAAACAACATGAAAAGCACCAAATTCGACATGAAATTCCAGGAGTACCTGATCTCAACATCTGTACAAAAAGATTCAAGGCTTCGGAGGCATACCCTCTCTGAGAATAGGCTGAAATCATGGCCGTCCATGAAACCACGTTCCTTTCAGGCATTTCATCGAGCATTTGCCGCGCATCACCTAAACACTCACACTTACAGTACAGAACGATAAGCCTGGTCCTGAGGTAGACAGGAGGGAGATAACAGGTTTTGATCATGTGGGTATGGACCCTTTGGCCTTCTCTGATGGCTCTTTGGTTTATGCACTCATTTAAGAGCGTGTCATAGCCTTCGAACCTCATTTCGGGGCCTTGAACGGCCATCTCTAGCAAGGCTTCTTTGAGGTGACCGTTGTGAAAGAGAGATTTTAAATATGGGGAGTTTGGAGGGAAGGAAGAAAGGGAAATTTGCCGAGTACATGGTTCATTGATGGAAGAAAATGATACTACTACATGTTTGGTATAAGGGAAAAACCAATTGAATTTCCGGAGCATATTATTATTACTACTGCTTTTTGAGAAGATGGTAAGCAGCTTTTTTTTTTTTTTTTTGGCCTCACAGCAATTCACAGCCAAGTCATGAGCTTGGATAGCCCTTTATGGCTTATGCCAAGGCATGGGTTCAGTTTTGGGCTTGCCTTTTGTATATGTTTGTTTGTTAGTTAGTTTATAACAAGCAAAACTTTTTTTTTTTTTTTTTGAGAAAGTATAGCAAGCAAAACTTGAGTCTTAATTATATGCTTGCTAAATAAATGAGCCAAGCAGCAAAACAAAAAATATTCTTGTACAAATTCATGAATATTGAGGCATGATAAAAATAAAAATAAAATAAAAAAGCTAAACCTAGGCTCATTTATGAGCTTGACAAATAAACTTATATCTTACTAAGATTTTAATTAATTAAGAGTTAAGACCACTCATCCAAACTAGATGGGATTGATATTAGCTTGATATAGGCTTTATAATATACTTGTATTGAATTTTAAGCTCAAAAGCTTGATATTGAGTTTGAATTTGATCTTAAAATTGAGCTCAAATTCAAACATTATTTGTTGGCTTCATTTGAGCTCAAGCAGAATTAGAACAATTTACTTTTGTTTTCCACTCGAGCTCAAACATTCACTACTCAACAAAGCTTGACTTGTTTACATCTGTCGACTCAATGTAGAAAACTATTTTTTTTTTTTTTCAACTCAGTGCACAAGTGTCAAGTAATGTGGTTGAGTTGTAGTATATACTATATAGGAAAATACTATTTCATACTCTCGTATGTCCACTATTGCACATTAATATCTACAATTAACACATGAAAATGGATGTGAAAATATATGTAAAAATATAAAGGCTCATACATACTATATACAAGTAAAAAATCCCTGTAATGCACCGAAAAATTTAACATAATACAATTTTTTTCTCGCTTTTATCCTTTTGTCAAAATATGAAATTCAATTATTATGATTTTTTTTTTCCTAGAATAGATAAGCATTATTATGATTGTGTTTGTAGATGGAATTATATATATTCTAGCATTAGGACTTTATTATAATATTCAAATGAAAGTAAGACATATTCGGTTTTATATATATCATAAATTTAAAATTGAAATAAAAGCAAGTTCTACCATAGTACCATGTAGTGCATTATTTGAGAATCCTTTTATTTAGCATTCCACCTCATCCTTTAATTGGTGTCATGTGTCACTCTTCTTTTAAAGAGAAATATTTACTTACTATTCATTTAACTTTTAATTAGTGAATTATTTAAATTTTGGTATTTATTTATATTCAACAATAATATTATATATATATACACACACACACTGTACACTGCAATCAATTAACTTGAGATTTGGTGCAATACTCTTTAAATAGCCAAAATTAGAAGTTAAGTTATTCTATTTATCTAATTGGACGATTGAGATGAAACATTAGTTTTTAACATTTCATCTCAGCAAAGGGCCGAGGCATGTTTTAGGGTTTCTCTCTAAATCTGTTCAAAATTCCCACCCGCAGCAAAAATTTAAATAAATAAATCTTTGACATGGGCTCAGCCTCTCAGGGCTGGAGTTTACAATTATATAGTACAACACTCCAAATCTTTAGGTCTAATTGATCCCACCAAAACAAAATCACTTATATAGGTTTTTAGTTATAAATTTCTATTGTAATTTCTTTTTTACTTTTTTCTTCCCTGTGTGCCAGATGAATATTTCACTCTTTCTACTTCTTTTTTAGTCTTTAAACTTCACTATTTATGCCTCCTCCTCATCATTATGCCAGTTGAGTATTTTTAGTTTTTTCTCATTAATTTTTTTCTTCTTTTGGGTTTAAAATTATGTGCCAAATAAGTTGTTCCAACATTGATTTGTTTATAGAAAATAACTTGGGTTTTTTTTCAAAGAGGAAAATAACTTGGGTTTGTCATAGAGACAAGGGTTTTTTTTTTAAAGATTTCCCCTTTTATAGCAGAATTTGCTCGAGTTATGTATAATGAGTTTGATACATGGGTAGTAGTAATACATTATGTAAAAAATAAGTTTTATCAGCTTAAGTTTGCAACTGTTTCTTAATGTTTGATTAAGACTTGTAATAATAATTTTTCTTATTGTGCTTAAAGGAATAGCCCCCTGAATAGGGAAAGTAGAAGCCATATCATTAAGAAAAATTATTAATTAAAATTTTATGGATTTTTCCCCAGATTAATTTTTTAGCCATATACTTAAAGATTAAAGAGATGTTAATAGCGTGTGCCTCAGAAGGTGAAGACCTTTATATGGAGGGCTTGCCGTAATGCCATGCCAACGTAACAAGCTTTAGTGAGAAGAACCATTAATGCCGACCCTATGTGTGAACGATGTAGAGTTGCTGTCGAGGACCCACTGCACACTTTGTAGTCTTGTACCGAGTTTGATATTGTTTGGGCTGATCCAACTTTGTAGGATTTCCGTAGTTCTGTTGGTTTTGTCGAGAAGAAGGTAAGCAACTTGAGCTCTTTGCATTCACGGCCTGGTCAGTTTGGAACCAACGCAACCAGGTCTGCTTGCAAGTCCCTGCCACTGCGCTTCACCACGTAGTTGAAGTCTCACAAATCATCTTGAATGACTACCATTCCAAGTTGCTGGACACTATGACTCAGGTATAGCATCGCAGTCAAAATATACAAAATCATTGGATGCCTCCTCCAGTGAATATGGCAAAAATAAACTTCGATGGCATGGTGTTTTCTAAGGAAAACAAATCAGGAATTGGTGTGGTGATTAGGGATGAGAATGGGTTGGTTTTAGCCTCTTGTACTAAGTGCTTGTCCCAGGCTTACAGTGCAATGGAGATCGAAGCAATGGAGGTAGCAACAGCTTTAGTATTTGCAAATGACATTGGTGTGAGGCGGGCTATCTTAGAGGGGGACTTGCTGGCTATTATAAAAGCTGTGAGAGAGTATGAACAACCTCTATCACCAAAACAGGTCCGTTACCTGAGGATGTGAAAATGTTTTTCCAAAGTTTTAAAAAAGTGCTTTGCTCTCGTACAAAAAGAGAAGGCAATTAACTTTGTAACTCATGGTCTGACTAGATATGTTATTAGCATATTAAATTTTTTAGTGTGAATGGAGAATATTTCACCACGCATTCAATTTATTGTACAAACTGATTTAGTTGCTTACGTTAATAAAGTTTCTACTATTCACTCTCAAAAAAAAAAAAAGATGTTAATAAATGTATTTTATATAATAAAAGATCGTCGCCGAGCATAATTTCAATGGGAGATGCTAAAATATCTTTTAAAATATTTTGTAGATCTTTATACCAAATTAAATAATTTTTGTATACTCATTTCAGTCATTTGAGTTTAGAAAGATTAAATATGTTACATTTGATAATTTTATATACTGTGGGGGGGTAAAAATGTTCGAACAAACGTTTGGGCTTTGAGCCTATTGGTTAATACAAGTCTGTTTGGTCAGGGTCCATAAGCCCACAGGTCAGTCCGCACTATAGTGGTCCAAGAAGCTGTCCGAGGAGGAGTATATCCTCGGACAGGCCCAGGAATGGCCTTGGGACTTGCTAAACGGATTGGGGGCAGAATTCTGGAAGAACTGGTGGGTAAAAGTGTGGTCCAAGCACCATTTAGAAGCAAGAACGTGTGAGAAATATTTAAGGAAAAAGCTGTTATCACCACATTAAAGGCCCTGCATCTACCTCCCTGGCCGCATTAATGGGAAAATGACCTCTGAACAGTAGAATTAAGCCTTCTTGCTATTATTTGAAGATTTCAAGAAGGTGGTGGATGGGACAAGTATCTAAGAGGAAGATTTGTGTGACACGTGAATGAAACAGGGAAGAAGTAGAAGTATATAAAAAGACGAGAGAGGAAAGAAGGGGGGACCGACTGGTTAGCTGAAAAAGAACGAAGAACTGTAATCTTTGGCATAGAAAGAGAAGTATTATACAAATTGTCATTGGCTTACGTCCGAGGAGGTTTCTTTGTGATATTCATTTGTCATTTGCATAGATTGTGGCATTCTAGCCTGTTGATCAAACTTCCAAAATCCCGAACCTAGGTTTCAAATCCATACTCTACAAATTTCATTATATAAGGCTCATTGGGCCTGAGCCCAACACTTGTTTTTGGGTTCAGGTATAAATTGTGCACTTACATATACAATATTTTTATAAATTATGACTAACATCTATAGAATGGCATAATTTGGCACTCTCAATCTCAAGGAAGAATTCTTGGCTACACTCCTGATTTCAGCCATCTATAAGTATTAGATCCCATACAATATCTGAGATTTAGATATGTAATCTATGCACGCAGTGTAGAGGTCCCTTGTTGTCTTTGGGGTAATACTCTTTTACGTTTGGTCATACTTAGATTGTTGTAAATTACTTTGTTAATCTTTGATTTTAATTTATTTAATACAACTGGATTTAATTTATAGTGTTATACCCGCAATACCTTTTAAGGGCTGGGATTAAAAGTTGAAAAGTTAACTCAATCCTTGGATCATATAAATTATTTATTATTTTAATTTAGTTCTTAAAAGGCAAGTGTGCCATACCGGGTCTCAATCCAGTACAATTCTTACTGATTCACTAAGGGCACATTTATTTATTTTATTTTATTTTATTTTTCTTTTTGAAAACAAATAAAAGATGTATCATTTTATTTTCTCTTATATAACTTCTATGGAGTTATTAATTTTTTAAACAAAACACACACACACACACACACACACACACACATATATATATATATATTAATTACTAAATTATTAAATTTATACATAATAAGGTAGATCCTTCTCCCATTTTTTTTTTAAATGTTAAGCTTTTTTTTTTTTAGGAAAAAAAAAGTTAAGCTAGATCTTCAAAAAGTGTAAATATAATTTTATAAAACAAGAGTATGTTAGGAAATTTGACTTACAAATGATTTCGTTCCACCTTCTTTTCATACTCTACCAAATTGTGGATGCATATTCAGGATTCTATTCCTAAGTGGTCAACCAAGCTAATAAAAAGTAATACTTATTATATTCCAATTTAATGTATTCCTTATAATATTTATTCATATTCTCATGTAATAATTATTACAGTGTACCAAACGTGCCATAATATACACACACACACAAAGAGAGAGAAGTGTGCACAATTTGCATTTGCACATCCTTTGCACCATTTTTTAGGGTTATGTTAACGGGTAAAACAATTATTAATAAACCATATTAGGAAAATTTTAACACTACTTTCATAAGAAATATAAAAAAACTGTTAGAAAAATTAATTACTTTATTATTTTCCTATAAAATGTTGCTAAAAATAGTTTCTAAACCAATATCTTTAAGGACAAAGTTTAACTACAAAATTTATTGTAGCTTAAGGCTACAAACTCACTCAATAAAATAAATATTATAACATATTTTGAAAATCTAACCGTTGAATTGTATGTTCTTTACGCTCTTAATACACATGTTAAATTTTGTGTTAATCACATATTATTTACTATATGATCTATAAACTTATATTTTGTGCATAATTTTAAATTATAAAAACTCGCAATTTAAAAAATTTATTGATGACATAGCTATTGATCTTTAATTTTCTTGAATTTTGCAAGCATAGAGGATATAAGAAGAAGATGTAATCTAATGGTAGATTTATCAAAATTCACCTTCAATAAAAAGATATTAAGTAAGTTTGTAGCCTAAGGCTACAACTAATTTTGTAGCCAAACTTTGTCCTATCTTTAAGGCATTCCTTAACATTTCTCTTTTTTATAAAATAAAATAAAATAAAGGATCAAGTACTATTAAGAATACATTTAATGTATATAAAAAAAATTTAATGCACTGCTGGAACTACAGAGGCTTGGGCAAATCCTCTGTAGTTCTTCAGTGTGAAAAAAGGCCCACAAGTCAAAACCAGATTTGATGTTTCCAATGGAGACTCGTTTACCTAAAGATAGAGGAAAAAAGATATGGGATAGATGTGGTTTTGAGGTTGGTTGGGAATTACCAAGAGAGGGGATGAGTGGTGGTCTTCTATTAGCCTGGATGGAAAGACAATATGAGTCGAAACATTTGGTGCATATGGATTTGTTGGACAATAGAGGTAACCCCCTTTCTATTACTTTTGTATATGGACAGCTTGAAGTTTCTAAGAGGGAAGAAGTCTGGTGTAAACTTAGGGAATTAAAATTGTTGGCTCATCAGAGATGGTTATGCATTGGAGATTTTAACCAAATTCTCTCTGTGAAGGAAAATTTTTCTTTTGGTGATGGTCCTAACCCTGGTGCAGAAAACTTTCAACTCCTAGTGTCTGACTTACAATTATGTGATTTAGTAGCTCAAGGTCAACAATTTACTTGGATGAACAAAAATTTTGTCATGGAGAGGTTGGACAAAGCTTTTGCAAGTGTGGAGTGGGTAGAAACCTATCCAAATTATGCTTTAACCAATCACCCAATTATCAAATCAGATCATGGTCCAATCACTCTAGACTTTGATCTCAAGCTTCCCTTTCAAAGAAGACCCTTCAGGTTTGAATGTATGTGGTTAACTCATCCATCATGTAAGGAAGTGGTGCAAAGAGCTTGGGTTGGTAGTACATATGGTTCTAGAGCTTACCAATTAATGCATAAAGTCTACAGTGTTAGAAAGGAGTTTGTTCACTAGAATAGGAATGTTTTTGGCAGAATAGACAAGAGATTAATTAGAAGAAGAGGCTATTACAAGATCTCCAGAACAATGTAATATTTATGGAGGATGTGGGAAAAGAGAAAGAGCTTATGGAAGAGTTGGAGTGCTTATTGAAGAGAGAACTTATGTGGGCACAGAAGGCCAGGAGTGAATGGATTTTAAAAGGAGACAGAAATACAAGGTATTTTCAAGCTGTGGTTAAACAAAGGAGGGCCAGAAGTAGAATCCATTGCATTAAGAATTCTGAGGAAGTTCCTTTGAGGATCTAGAGGGCATTGAAAGAATATTTATGGACCATTTTAAATCTACTTATGAGTCTGCCAACACTTATAATGTAGAGAGCATCATGGAACAATTGCACAATATGGCCATACCTAAATTGTCTGCTCAGCAATGCTGCATACTGAACAAACCGGTAACAGTCAAGGAGATTGAGAACACTATCTTCCAATTAGGGCCTTATAAAGCCCCAGGGCTTGATGGTATTCCAGCTTTCTTCTTCCAAGGCTTTTGGCAAACTGTGAAACATGATATTTGCAACACTGTGCAGGCTTTCTTCCACTCAGGTACCAGGAAGCTTTTAGTAAGGAAGAATCTCAACAATTCAAGGAATACAAACACTCAAGAGATCCCAATCTTGCTGGGGGTCAGTGACAAATACTTCTTAAACTAGCAGGAGCAAGAAGGAAGGGTCCTCTTGGTAGTGCTTTTGCTTATGAGGCTAAGAACAGACAAGGTGAAGTGGTGTTTTGGGGGGTTAGAAGCTGTGTAACAAACTCAGCTGCTAGGGCATTGCATGAAGCTCTGGTGGAAGCCTCTATTCAGGCAAAGAACCTTGGTATTCAGCAGGTTTTGGTTCTCAACAACTGCAGAAAATTAGACCTTCTCCTAAATGGTTGTGCTAAGCCAGATTGGAGAACAAGAACAATGATAACAAATCTTAACTGCATACAACAAGTTGGTGTAGTGTTTAAGCTGATAATTTTTTTTAAGGTTGTCCTTGAAAATGTATACCACTTAGCTAGTCAAGCTACTAATGTGCCAATTCATGTTGTGACTTAACTGATTGTATTTCTTCCCTTTCTGGTATCAAAAAAAAAAAAAACCTCACTTGATGGTGCTGCTAGTAGTGTTGGAAAACCATATTTAGTCTTCCTTTTGCAAAGCAAGGATGACAGCTTTAATTGTGAAAATAAAACTGTGATGTTTGGTGCAAAAATAGATTTCTACCAAAAGACTTGTTTTGGTAAGCGTGGATGTTAAGATGAATTAACAGACTGTGTTCAGAGTATGAGAAAAAAAAGTTAATTATTGATATAATAAAATTTGAAGTTGCATTTTTGCATTTACAAACTAGGGGAATAATGTATGTTGTGTACTTGTTTTTTACGGTGCTAAAGTTATTCATTTAAACTACATTTTGTTCATTGATATATTCTCTAAATTAAGATGTGGATATTGTTTTAAGTGATTTAGGGCATACATACTAGAAGCTATTACATAGGGATTGTTTTATTTGCACAAAGGCCCACTGGCCCATAGCCTGTGGGGACGGGATAGAGAAAGACAGGTTTGGGCCGGCCCAAGAGCAAGGTCCAAGGCTTTTTTTAGGACCATAGACCGTGGCCTAGCATCAGCCTTCGCTGTAGTTTTAGTGTTTTGCTAATGAGACAAACCTTGGTTATTGACCAATAATATAAACAAACAGGAGAAGAACCAAAGGAGGGCCACAATCCAATGGAAATATGCCTAATAAGACAATCCAATGGAAATATGCCTAATAAGCCAAAAGGGATAGCACTTAGAACAGATAACAGTTACCTTCACATTAAATGGATGTTCTCACCTACCAAGGGCTATTATTATTTACTAATGAATGACCGGCCTGAAGAGTGTTTCTTACCCAATAATCCACTCATCCTCTTAAAAGGTGGAGAAAACACTTGATGGGATAAGTATCTGCTGATTTCCACCACACAATCCCATTGCTGAAGGGAGGGAAAACTAGTATAAATAGGACTCTCCTGCACCTGAGAAATGGTTTGAAAATACATACAACAGTTTATAGAGAGAGAGAGATTGTAATATCTTGTATGATCTTATACCTTGGCTAGATCGAAGATAATAACAAGATCCAAATTGTGTTTGTTCCAACTCATGTCTATCGATTTCTTTTAGGCTTGATTTCCAAGCTAGTTCTCCCATTGTAAACTATCACCCCATATTCTATAAATTATTTGTTCCAATCATTTCCCTAACCTCGGTATTTTGATCCACACACATGTTCTCTTGTAAGTTTTAGGTGAAGTGTGAGGTTGTGGATTTTAATACCTATTGGGTATCTACATAACTTACCAATTATTTTTTTTAAAAAAATAATAGGACAAATTCCATTCATACCCCCTAAGGTTTGGGCTAATGCCAACCAAGTCTAAGACTTTTCAAAACTAGCCAATTTCGTCCCTAAAACCAATTTAGTTCCTAAAACAATTGAGAAAATATAACTAACTGTTTAAGAACTAAGTTGGCTTTAGGAACCAAACTGGTTAGTTTTAAAAAGTCTTGGACCTGGTTGGTATTAGTCCAAACCTTAGGATATGTTAGTGGAATTTACCCAAAACAACTCTTCTCATTACATGCTTGATTTGTAACCTGCGAATGAACTCCAAACTAAACTATAACTTCCTTTATAAGAATGGGTGGAAGGTGTAGTCATGACTCATGAGTCCAAAACTCATTATAACCTATCAATGAAAATGAAAAGCTTGATTTGCGATTTGAAGGCTGAAGTTAAGCTTTTTAAAATAAAAAAAATAAAAAAATTCTTTCAGATTTGCAATTAATAAGAAATAAATTATATAATGTTGTTCCTAAGAATAATAATTGATAAATAAATTGAATTTCATTACATTCAACATATCATATAAATAATTAAAAATTCACATAAATTAGATTTATCATAAAATTAGAGAATAGTGGACAAATATTACCTCGATAATGCTTCAAATTAATCTCATAACATTAGAAGCGAATTAACATCAATTCATATATGCTTTTAGATGACGGGGTTAAGGCATGGACCAAGTCAATGTCTTAAGACAATACATGCATCTACAGGGTTCTGGTGTAGTAGTCTAAACATTGTGCGTGTCACCCCCGAGATACAATAACACAGCCACCTTCTCTAATTATATTTTAAACCTACACCACTTGTAGGATAGGAAGCTCTCAATAGTACTTTTATTTTACCCAAAAATAGTATAGTAGAGATCAAGGTTGTCAAAATTGGGATCCTATGTAGGATCGTGGGAGGTAGGTGGGATTGTGGATCATAGGATCGGATCATGAATTGTAAGATCCTATATTATTTGAAAAAAAAAAAATATATATATATATATACACACACACACTAGTATGTTAAATAATCACATAAATTATTCATTCATTGATATTACCATACATCACTACATCCATTTGTAAGCATCATTTAAAGAGGCCAAAAATCTCAAAATGTGACACTCTATTGGGATATTTGTTATTTGGATCCAACTGATACTCTTTCTACATTAGAGTGGAAAAACTTGGTCTATGGATTTTATTTTTCATTTGGGTCCAACTGAGCCTTCTATCAAGTTAAAGAAGATTACAAGAAACCAATGTCGTTTGAGATCGTCAGAATCGTAGGATCTTGTCAATCCTAAATGATCACAAAAATCCTTGAAAGATCCAAATCGTTTTAGGCAGGTGGGATCGTAAAATCGTAAGATCCATATCTGGATTTTGACAACCATGGTAGAGATATATATTTTTTTCAAGTGAAGAAAACAAACAATTAAAATATATCATTGTTTTCTATTACATAAAAATATATAAGAATAAAAAATTGCTTATATATATCTCTCAAACGTGGCCGGACATATGGTGTTGTATATATGTAAACTATATGTGCCATAAGTCATTACAAACCATGTTTAATGGCATTAGCATTTGAAATAACTTTTTCTTTTTGTTATTTGACTAAACATATGGCAGATGGACATTTAAAAGCTATGACAACTATATGGAATTATAACCCATTAAAACATTGAGTTATATATAAACGGGAAAAATGCTCATACATCCCCTAAACTTTCAACTACTGGCCAAAAGACCCCCTCAACTTTTTTATTGGCTAATTTACTCCTTAAACTATTCACAACTGCCAAATCAATGCTTCAGTTAGTCACACGTTAAAACACTAACAGAATAAGCACCTGTCACTCACGTGACTTTAAAATACAAACTTAAAAAAAAAAAAACCAAACGTCCAAAACGCAATGGAAAGAGGAGAAAAGAATCAGGTCCGACAGAGAGAGAGAGAGAGAGCGAATCCACGCCATTCAGAGCCACTGCTGAGCTTCTCTCTGCCATCTTGCCGCCCATGTTCTAGCCGCACCTTGGTGGTTCCGCCGCATTGTTCAATCTGGGTATGTCATTTTTTTTTTTCCTTCTTATGTGTTGCTATTGAAATCCTGTAGGAACTTTTATTTTTTTTTAATCTCCATTTGCGAATTTTTATAGTAGAAATTCTTGTTTTGGTTTAATTTATGGGTTGGGTCTCTGTGAAATTCTTGGTTTTTTACTATCTCCATGTGCCTTTCACCAACTGTTGCATTTGAGTATGCCATAAAACTGTTTGATTAAATGTCCGAGAGAGATATGGCTACTGCTAAAGGGGGTTTGGTTGCTTGGGGCCTATATTAATTAGCTAAATTGACATCTTGATGCAGTTCAAAGAAAAAGCGAGAGGGTAGGAGGTGATTGTGGAATTGCTGTCTTGGAAGTTAATATAGAGCTAAATACACACAAGTGGCAATATCTCAACCTGTGAGTTTCTAAATTTTAAGGAAGGGCTACATTAGCTATATAAGTTCCAGCAATAACACCAAAAAGCTTGCCAGATAACTGGTTCATCAACTCTATTTGGTCCCTAAATAGAAGAGATTTTGGAGGTGTTGCTGCTATTTTCTAACTAGAGTCTCTTCATTGCAACATTTTCTTTCTGGGAACTTGGCCACATGTCTCTTAGTTTCTTTCAATGGCAATGTACTAGCATGTAAGCCAAAGATATTGTTGCACCTGGTGATTAATATATAATATGATGAGACATTTACCCCTAGGGTTTAACCTACCACAATTTGGATTTTTCTAAACTTTATTTTCTCTTCTAATTGGTCTCTTCGGAAGCTAGATATTAAAAATGTGTTTCTGCATGGATTTCTTGCGAAAACTATCTTCATGACTTAGCCTCCAGGCTGTTCCATCCTAAACTTCCTCACCATGTTGGTCAGCTACTCAGCTTTGCAAGGTGATCTAATGCCCCCAAATAGGCCCTTCATGCCTGGTTTCCACAGTTCAATTCCTTTATCCTTCAGTTTGGCTTCCAGATGAGTCAAGCTAATCACCCCATGTTTGTGTACTGCCACTCCTCACAAATGTTGATGATCTTGCCCTAAGAGGCAATGCACCATCTCTACTTGCCTCCTTTATTTCTATGCTTGGCACCTCTTGGCACCAAGTTTGAGATAGAGGACCTTGATCCCTATCATTACTTTCTGGGTCTTGAGATAACCCCTTATGCACTGCCTCCATCAATCTCAAACTTGATATACTATTAATATCTAATGTATGGTTTATGCAAACCCTGCAGCACTCCCTTGAGCACCAAGTCATAGCTCTTTGCTTTAAAGGATGACCCTCTTTTTGATCCTACTGTAAAAATAAGAACATGTGAAAGAATTTGAGTACTAATTTAGCATTTTGTGGGTTATGCTAAGCCACCACCATGGAAACTAGTATCATTGATCATGTGCATAATCCATTTATAAATGGTAAACAATGATATTGATTAGCAACAACCATGCATATTGTAATATTTTGAATTATGTGAATTGAATTAGCAGCAATCATGCACATGTCCATGTGCAAATTGTTATATATTTTTCCCACTATTCTCTATATTGTTTTTCTTTTTTTTTAATTTGTTTTCTCCAGCTCTTCTATTAATGTTCTTGTTAATTTTGTATTGTAGCCATAGATGAATGTCCAATGTCACTCCCTGGAAATTCACCTTCTATGCCAAATGTACAAGCCCCTCAATCCCAATATGATTCTATTGAAGCTGATGGCCAATCTAAAATTGTTAATGTTCCAATTGATGTGGAGGATGATGACAAAGATTACAATTTGATTGATTTTTCTGAATCTGATGATGATATAATTGAAGATTTTGGTATGGAGGATGATGGAATCAATAGAGCTATTGGAGGCAAGCAACTTAAGGGAGTTTGGAATGGTGAAGGAGATTCAGATCATGGGGATAGTGATGAGTTAAGGAGTGCAGAAGGGACATCTGATGATGAAGGGAATTCAAGGCCTAGGTTCCCTGAGTTTAACCAGCGCATTGGCATGGAGAATGTACAGCTAGTGAAGGATCAAAAATTTGCATCACATGTCATCTTCAAGGTGACAGCAAGAAGATAAATAATTTTTTAGTTCAATATTTTGTTTAGTGATACACGGCCTTCTAAAAATACTAATGGAGCCAGTATACTTTTGTTTTTCAATATTGCTGGAAAAGTGTAATTATTGATTCATTGAGTGTTATATTTTTGGCAAACAATATACCATTTGTAAACACTTATTTGATATTTCAATTCATCGCATATTGAGATCCTTTTAAGTTTTATTACACCATATATGCAGTTACAATGCACGTCTCTGTTTAAACTTATATGCAGTTAGAATGCACGTCTCAGTTAGGGTGACATTTCTTTGATCATCTTGAAAGCTATGACAATTACAATAAAAGCACAGGAATGAATCTATTGCCTTTCTTGCTAGTATTTTTCCTACCACACCCTAAATGGTTAGTTTCAATTAGTTCCTCCAAGAACCAACATCTGGAATGGACCAATATATATTGAATGAATTAAAGAATTACAAATGGAAATGTGGCAAGTGGACAATTACTAAACTTGGGAAAAGCTTTTCCCATAGAAAATTACTAAACTTGAGAAAATATACTGCCATTAATTTCATAAGTTGAACATTACATAGTCGTGAACATTTGTATATTACATTACATCTAATTTTCACATATAGATACATTACATTACAAATCCTTTTTTTTAGTACTCCTACATATTTAGTCACCACAAATAAAGATGACTTTCAACATTAACACTTGGACCCCATACAATAGGCTATCACAATCCCACTATTGATTTAAGAAACCACTAATAATCACCAAAGCCGCTTAAGGATTCTCTTATGCATTGCAGCTTCATTCTTTAGCCTTCAGTTAGTGTCCAATAGTCTAGTAATTACACTTTTTTCTCGTTGGTGCGAATTCAATGTCATGCCTCTCAAAGTAGTTACATACATTACATTCTTCAGTCTTCAATCTGATCACCTGAGACAATTGTGTTCCCTGCAATAAACAGTTTTTAAAATCATAAGAACCCCATGTAACATAAACCAATAATTTTTTACATTACACTCTACTACAATTATATACTACCAAATGCCAAGTTTGAATGAAATTTTTGGCAAACAATGAAGCAAGATATTTGCAGTATAATGCAAGCATTCTTCCATTCAGGTACCAAGATGCCTTTATTAAAGAGGTGGATGTGACACCAGTTTTTCATAATCCTCCTGCAGGTCAACAAATACAGAGTTCATTTTAGATACCTCATTTTACTAATTGGTATTTCAAAGACAAATTTGTCAAGCAGGAATGGTGAACAAGGAATAAGATGAATCAAGGACACTTTCACTTTAAATATACATATCAATTAGAATGGACCTTATTGGCAGTTTCTCCTAGTAAATACGATGGCAATCACAAAAATGATAACATAACAACAAATCCATAATAATGTTCCTTGCATCACATTTAGAAATATAATTGCTTCAATCTACCAAACCTACTAGTCTAAGTTTATTACCATTGTAGAAGTAAGAGGCTTTTTATTAGCCATGACAATGCAACAGCCCAAATCAACCACTTGTTTCATTACTCCAATAGTCTCAGAACTAACAGAGCAATCCACTAGGGCCAAACTTACAATAAATCAAAAATACCAAATTCAAAACCAAGAGTATGAAAACAAGCCCAAAAAAAAAAAAAATCCAATTTCTAGAATTCAGTGAAACATAGAAGAACACACACGTGCATACCACATACCCATTGATTTACCCAGAAGAGCTGCAATGTCTATAAGTTTTGTTGCTGAATCTGAACTGGTTAGTACTTGATAATCAGCTCTTTCAAATAGGAGCCTAGGAACAAATATTAATGGAATTAAGTATGGTACTGCTTATGCATTTGAAGCTAAGAACAAATATTAGGGGCATCAGGAGCTGTGCTGCAACCTCTGTGACTTATGCTCTTCAAGAAGCCTTAGTGGAAGCATCTATCACAGCTAAGAGCCTAGGATTTCAGCAAATTTTGTTGCTAAGTTGTTGCAAAAAGCTAGTCCAAGTCTGCAATGGGTGGAGAATTCCGGATTGGAAGGAAAGGACTATGAGGCAGACATTTCACACCTTCAGCAGATGGGATTAGTTTCTAAGCTGATTTTTGTACCTAAGGTTGTCCTTTCTAATGTTTGGCAGTTAGCCGTGATGGCTACAAAAATGCCAACTCAGTACTGTTGGCCTAGCATGGATCATGTTGTTAGCTAATTTGAACTTTTTCTTTATATGGTATCAAAAAAAAAAAGGCCCATCTATTGGAAATTAATTTGAACTGATGTGTGCAGCTAGTTTCAGGCTTCATTGGTTAAACCATTAGAGCAATAGCCATATGTCTCTTAGGAATTTAATCAAACACCCAGTGAACGACACATGGAGATAAAAAATAAAAATAAAAATAAAACAAGAATTTCACAGAGACCCAACACAAAAATTAAAACAAACAAATAATTCTTATTATAGAAATTCTTACATGGAAATAGAAAACAAGTTCACCGCCGAGCTCACAGAGACCCAACCTAGAGACCCAACCCAAAAATACCAACTGGTACAACAAATCAAGCTCACAGAGACCCAACCCAAAAATTAAACCAAACCAATAATTTCTATTATAGAAATTCGTACATGGAGATTAAAAAAAAAAAGTTCATTGTGGATTTAAACTCAGGGAACGAATGAAAGAAAAAAAGAAAAAAGAAAAAAAAAAGACATACTGAGATGGAACGGCGCAGCGGAACCACTAAGGCACTGCCGGAACAAGGGCGGCGAGACGGCAGGGGAAAGCTCACAGCGGCTCTGAACTGACCGCCTGAGCTCTTTCACCGCCGGACCTGTTTCTCTTCCTTCTTCTGGGTTTTGTGATTTTGGTTGATTAAAGTTTGTTTTTAAAACTCACGTGAGTCTCACGTGCTTATTCCGTTTGTGTTTTAACGTGAAACTAACTAAAGCATTGATTTGGCAGTTTTAAATAGTTTAAGGAGTAAATTGGCCAATAAAAAAGTTGAGGGGGCCTTTTGGCCAGTAGTTAAAAGTTTAGGGGGTATATGGGCATTTTTCCCTATATAAACAGAAATATCATAACTTGCTTTTAGTGTCAAAAGTGTTTTTATTAGCAAATCAAAAAAAAAAAAGAGATGTTTTTATTAGGAAATGTATTTGGTAAGGAAGTATTGCCATATACATTCAGCCACTAAACTTCCATTTAATCAATAATATTTATAGTCATCAACGGAAACATTATTTTGATACAACAGTGGCTAAAACCAAAGTTTGAAAAGCTACTTTCAGCCGAGCTTTACTCTACATGTTCCTCAAATTAGATTTCTCTATCGCTAGGAAAGGTGGTCCTCCCCTTCTCTTAGGCAGTAGAATTGTTTTACCTTCTTGTAAGGTTTTCTTCTCCCCTCATATGACAACGTTGCGTGCAACGCTTGTGGTTTTACTCTCTTTTCAAGGGCTTGGGAAACAGATTTTTTCTCTTGTTCTTCTTTCTCTGTAAGACTAATCTATCCTCCTTTTTCTTCTCTTTTTACGGTTTTTTCTCCATGGAAGATCTCACAAGGCACTGGAATTGTCTATCTCTATCCGAACAAGAAGGGGATGATGTATGTTTCAAAAAAGATAGGTGCTCTAAGGAGTACATTATAGCAGCTCAGTTTTTCACCAAACATGCATTGAACATGGAGGCGGTAGCAAGGACTTTTAAGCTGCTTTGGAAGGCTGAAAATCGTTCTACTGTGAGCAAGAATGGGTCTCATAGGGCTCTCTTTATGTTTGATAAAAAGGAAGATGTGGATTGTATCCTCTCCAGCGAGCCATGGAGTTTCGACAAATATTTGGTGGTCCTTGAGAGATACAAAAGACAAACCCCCCTGGAAGATCTGAAATTTGATAAGGCTTCTTTCTGGGTTCAAGTACACAACATACCAATTGGCTATAGAAACAAGTTTGTTTTTGAGGATATATGTGAAGCGATAGGCCAGGTTGATCGAACAACTAGTGTCTATGATAGTAAAGGAGGCAGCTACATTAGAGTAAGGGTCACCATGATGTATATCAGCCACTTTGCCGAGGAAGGATAGTCACGTTCGAGGAAGGTGGAAAAATATGGGTAAATTTCAAGTATGAATGCTTACCTAATATCTGTTATTGGTGTGGTTGTTTTGATCATGGTGACAGGGACTAGGACGTCTGGATTCAAAGTAAGGGTACCCTGAGATTGGAAGAACAACAATTTGGCTTATGGATTCGAGCCACGCAGTCAGGTCCATCAAAGAAAAGTTTTGTCCGGGTATCGGGCTTCTATGAGGATAGGGCTGAGAACATGTCTACACGACGGCGGAGGGAGATGAGATTCAATCTGGTGGCAAAGCCGATTCCAAAGTCAAAATCATTTTTTCAAACCAAAAAGGAAACAACGAATATGGAGGCGGATTATGACAAGTCCTAGACTACAAGATCCCATAAGCATACATCTGCGAATATTATTCCCATTCCAGTTGTCCAGGATCATGGAAATAAAGGAGGGGATTTTCTCAGCAATTAAAAGAAATTGACAAGGAACTCGGGATTTATGAGGATCCCCAAAACTCGGGATTTACCAAGAATGCAATGTTTTTTAAGGAAGATTCCCAATCTTTTGACATGGAAAAATTAAAGACTAAGATGGCATCGAATTAGAATCAGATAAGGGACCCACAACGTGAAAAACCAATTCATAAATCTCATGCACCTCCACTCCAAGATGTAACAAACTATCCCCATGCTACCATGGCTATTGACAACCCATCCCAGACAAAATAAAGGCGCCTGATTCGTGAGTTTACTGGCAAAGCACCCATTATAGAAGATCTGATTGGCTTAAAACTTCCTATTGATATGGTTATTGAAATTAGTGAGTCACCATGCAAGAAAGTCTTGGTTTCAAATGAAGACAAAGAAAATTACCCGATAATGGCCGAGGCAGATTCTCAGCCTCGCCAAGCGCAATGAGTTGCATTGTTTGGAATTGCAGAGGGCTTGGGAACCAACTAGCAGTTCAAGAGCTTGCGGATGTAGTGCAGGCAAAAGCTCCCGTTGTTATGTTCTTAGCCAAAACACTGGCAGACGAAGCAAAGCTAGTTTATGTGAAAGATCGGATTCATTTTGACAAAAAATTCTTTGTTCAAAGGATTAACAAAGGTGGAGGCTTAGTTATTTATTGGAAGAATGACTTGTTGATTGATGTGGTTTCCTCTTCATTGAACCATATAGATGTAATCATCAATAAAGATATAGAGGCATCTTGGCATTTCACCGGCTTCTTCAGTGAGCCAGAAACTCATAAACGGCATGAATCATGGGACCTACTTCACAATTTATATCACCAAAACTCACTGCCTTGGATGTGCGCTGGGGATTTCAATGAGATTTTGAAGCAAAGTGAGAAGCTTAGGGGGCGGATAAGACCGCCGGGACAAATGCAACTCTTTCGAGATAGATTGGATGAATGCGGACTTATGGACATAAGCTTTAAGGGCTCCCCTTTTACTTGGAGTAAACATTATAGCATTGGGATTTTGATATGGGAAAGGCTAGATAGAGCGGTGCTCTCATACGAATGGTTCTCAAAGTACCCGGGTACTCGGGTTGATCACGTGGATAGCACAACATCAGACCATAAGATCTTATGGATAGAGTAGGTGGAATTGGATTGTTCACAAAGGAAGAGGCTATTCAGATTTGAAGAAATGTGGCTAGGCGATAAGGGTTGTGGTGAAACTATGGAAGGAGTTTGGCAGGTTAGATATGAAGAGGAGGGAAACACCAGGGTGATCAAAAAGGTAGAAAATTGTGGGAAAGCACAAACCAAATGGAGTAGGGACTGTTTTGGCAACATCACGAAAGAACTAAAGAAAAAAAGAAGAGAACTGACTCGGGCAGAAAAAATGGTACTTCAGGGAGTGGGTACGGGCAGATTATTTGAGCTTAAAAAAGAGATCAACTCTCTTATGGATAAAGAAGAAAGGATGTGGCGTCAAAGGTCACATACTCTATACTTTAAAGACGAAGACCGTAATACCCGTTTTTTCCACTGCATTGCGACTTAGAGAAGGCGCAAGAATCTCATCACTAGGATTAAAAACCAATCCAATACCTAGTGCACAAAACCAGAGGAGGTCTCGGATATCTTTATAGCCTATTTTCAGCAATTGTTTTCGTCCTCCAATCCAGAAATTGTAGCGGCAAATTTAGACTCTATACTGCGGGTTGCAACTGCCGAAATGAATGAGAGCTTGACTGGGACCTTTCATACATGGGAAGTTGAGTTGACTTTGAAGCAAATGGCATCGCTTAAAGTGTCGGGACCGGACGAGATGCCGCCATTGTTTTACCAGAATTTTTGGGAGTTGGTAAAAGGTGATGTAATTCATGATGTGCTGGGTTATTTAAATTCGGCCCTACCCAATTCCTTAAATCATACATTCATCACTTTGATCCCTAAAACAAAAAATCCAGTGAGTGTTTTTGAGTTCAGACCTATAAGCCTATGTAACGTGCTTTACAAGATTTTTTCAAAAGTTCTTGCAAACAAGTTGAAGAGAACTTCCCCAATATTATCTCGAACATCAAAGTGCTTTTCGAAAGGATCGCTTGATTACAAATAATATCCTAGTTGCTTTCAAAACATTGCATTATATGAAAAATCACAACTCTGGAAATTCGGGGTTCATGGCTCTTAAACTCGATATGAGCAAGGCATATGACCGGGTTGAATGGTCTTTCTTGAAGGCGGTGATGACACAAATGGGGTTTAATGATCAGTGAATGGCCTTAGTCACGTATTCAATCACGAACTCAATCCTGATTAATGGGGAACCTTTTGGAAAAATCAAGTCAAGTCGAGGTATACGCCAAGGAGATCCATTATCACCCTACTCTTTTTACTATGCTCGGAGGGCTTGCATTGAATGATTCAAAAAGCAACGGAGAAAGGTGACATTCAGGGTGTGTCTATTTGTCGCAATGGCCCTAAACTAACTCACTTATTTTTTGCAGACGATAGACTTTTGTTTTGCAGGGCCACCACTCATGATTGTCAGAAGGTGATGGAAATTTTTATGTCTTATGAGAAGGTGTCGGGGCAAAAATTGAATAGAGACAAAACAACCCTCTTTTTTAGCAAATCTACCCCAAGGGAAATGCAAAGGCAGATTATGGGAGCTCTAGGAGTTACTGAGTTGAAGCAATATGAAGAATATTTGGGTTTGCCAGCTATGGTTGGTAGGAACAAAAGAGCAAGCTTCGACCAATTGAAGCAAAGAGTTTGGATGAAGTTACAAGGGTGGGAGGGTAAGCTCTTATCGCAAGCCGGAAGGGAAGTACTCATTAAATCAGTTATCCAAGCAATACCCACCTTCACTATGAGTTGCTTTAAACTCCCTATCACTTTGTGCCATGAAATTGAATCTCTCATAAGGAAGTTTTGGTGGGGGCAAAGGGGAGATAGAAGGAAAATACATTGGGTTAGGTGGGAGGATATGTGCCAACACAAAGATCAAGGGGGGATGGGGTTTAAAGGTCTTACAATGTTTAATGAGGCAATGCTTGCTAAATTAGCATGGAGACTACTTCACGATGATAACTCTTTATTTTACCGAGTTTTCAAGGCTAGGTTCTTTCCTAGAGGTTCCATTTTAGAAGCAAAGGACTCTTCCTCCGCATGGAAAAGTATACTAAAAGGCAGGGAAGTCATTCTCAAAGGAGCTCTTTGGAAAGTAGGAGATGGGAAGAAGATAAGGATATGGGGGGATAATTGGCTGCCTTCAAAATCTTCAGCCAAAATCACTACACCGGTTCTATTTGGTCAGGAAAACTCGAATGTGGAGGTGCTAATAAATCCGGTTACTAGAAGGTGGAGGATTAAGGTTGTTGATCATGTGTTTAATGAGCAGGAAGCAGAGACTATTAAAAACATCCCTTTGAGCTCCATAAATCATGTACTGGTTTGGCCTTTCACTCCATTAGGCAATTATTCAATAAAATCGGGATACCGATTTCAACATGAGAGGTCTGCACAACCACAGAGAGCAGCCCAAGATTCAACTTTTTGGAAGAATTTATGGGGTTTGGAGGTGCCTAGCAAAATATAAAAAAAAACTTTGCATGGAGAGCCAGTAAAGAAGCATTGCCTGTGAAATCAAACCTATGCTATAGAAAGATCACACAAGATGGCCAATGAAAAATATGCAGAATAGGGGACAAAGACTGCTCACTTGCTATTTTCTTTTGTTCTGATGTACAGGTAATGTGGAATGCAGACCCCCAATGGAGGTGGCTTTCGGAGATGAAAGGCAGCAGCATCAAGGATATCTTCAAGCGAGGTTTTGCGAAAAGGAAGGATGTAGCTTTATTGGCATTCACGGGCTGGGCAGTGTGGAATGGACAAAACCAGATTTTTCTCAAGGAAGCAACATGCCCACTTAATCAGATACATGCTCTGTCCAAAGATAGGAAGTACGAGTTCCAACTTCTTCATCCAGTCGTAGGGACACCACAACACAGGAACCACACTGGATGGAAGCCACCAGACCAAGGCCTTTACAAAGTTAATTATGATGTAGCCATTTTTCCGCAGCAAGAGAAATCCGGTGTTGGCGTCGTAATCAGGAACGAGGAAGGTGCTGTAATGGCATCAATGTTGCAATAAATACCACTCCCAATGACAGTAACCCAGGTTAAAGCCTTAGCTACAAGGAGAGCCGTGGAATTTGCTCTAGAACTCGGTATAACCAAAGCCATCTTCAAAGGAGACTTCGAAGTCATTTGCAGGGAGCTCTAAGATCCTATTCCTTCTCTGACTTTACACGATCACCTACTCCTAAAAGTCAAATGGTTGTCCAATTCATTTCAATATGTTGGTTTTTCTCATGTACGTCGTCAAGGGAATAATGTTGCCCATGCATTGGCAAGAAGGGCTATTAGAGAGCCAAATCTAACTGTCTGAATGAAAGATGTACCACCAGACATTTGCCATATTGTTCAGGCTGATTTAACCACTTTTGATTAATGATAGTAGTAAGTTTCATTCTCAAAAAAAAAAAAAGAAGCATTATTTTAAAAGAACATTTAATAAAATTTAATATTTTTATCACAATAATCTAACATAGTGAATGACAAAGAGTGCATTTTATCCCAAACTAGTCGCTAACCCATGCGATGCACGGAAAAACTATTGACTCTGAAAAGAAATCCAACAATGTGTAAATAGACATTCTGAAAAAAAAAATTATTAAAATTAATCCAAACAAATAATTAATTAACCAAAAATATAGCTTTTAATAAGAAAACAAAAAATCACATGAACCTAAATAAAAAGTATTTAAGATGAAGAATTAAGATCGACAAACCAAATTCTACTTCAGAACTAAACCAAATTCTACAAATTTATATATAACATACCAAATAAAAATTTATCATTCCTTAGGTTGGAAGACATAGGTTGCATTTTTTATTTTTCTCCAAAAAAATATAGATATTTTATCTGCCACGATTATCAACATGAGTCTTTTTTTTTTCTTTTTTTTTTTGAGTCTTATCATAATTTTTTTATATATATAGATTATCAACGTTTGAGTTTGAGTTTAAATTGAACTTGTTATAGAGATAGAGTTTCACTCCTTGTTAATTTTTGATTAAATAAAAATATTTTTATTTTTAAAAAATGAAAATAATGAGTTTGAGTTTAAGTTAGACTTATTAGAGAAATAGAGTTTCATTCTTGGTTAAGTTTAGACTAAAAAAAATAATTTTATTTAAATATTGTGCTTACGTGGAAAATGTGAGAGTTTCAGAAGTTTCGGTTTTATATATATATATATATATATATATATATATGAGATATACAAGAGAAATACCTAAAGTTTGTATTGAATATTTGAAAGTCTTAGGATACTTTGGATTTTTGGGTGTATTCCCTTACATACTTCTTTGGTTGCACCCCTTTTGCACGATTAGTATTATTTAAAATATAAAAAAAAACTAGTGATGTCCTAAATGTTGGAAAAGCTTCAAGTTTGAATTGATGGTAATTAGTGTCTTAGGCACAAAAATTGACCAATATCATTCGGTGGGCATCATTTCAGCCCCTTCAATCCCTCTCCTCTTCCATATATGTACTCCTTCCAACTTTATTTCCACATTTCTGCAATCTAGTGATTGAAGATGAAATAAGGAAAAAGAAGGAAGACCGTGATAATATCCACATGTTGACAAATTGCAAATTCCTTCACTTATGTGCCCATTACGAGTTTAAAACCTTAGTTAGTGAGTGCATGCAACTAAACCTTGCCGTTGAATCTTGGGGGGCGATCGCTGGGGCTAGTTTTGCACTAAGGATAAATTATATTCAATAGGACGAAATCACTTCTTAGAATAGTGGGTTAAGTTCCATGCCTCGACTTTCAATCATCAATAAATTTTATTTTATCTCAATTTTACTCTTAGTCTACTTGATTCGATTCATCCAAATTATTTTTCTAACACTGAATAGTAAGGGCGAAAATGGGCTTTTGCCCATTTCACACAAAAAATCTAGCATTTTGCCTCATTTTTCAAACTAATTAGGGAAATGCCCCTATTTTAAAACTCGATTTTCTCAAAATTGAGTTTCAATACAAAACTCGATTCGTAGAAAATCAAGTATGGGGCGATTAAACTTTAAAAAAAAAAAAAAAATGCATGAAACTCGAGTTCATGAAGCTCGAGTTCCATGCAAAAATGCTGCTATAGGGCTTTAAAACACCGCTATAGGGTTTTAAAACGCCACTATAGTGGTGTTTTAGTTCATTCATGCAAGTTTTTTTTTTTTTTTTTTAAAGTTTGATCGCTCCATACCTATAGCTTTCAGTGAGCCCTATAGTGACGTTTTTAATGGAACTCAAGTTTATCCATGCAAGTTTTTTTTAAGTTTGATCGCCCTATACCTATAGCTTCGTTCAGGGAGCCCTATAGTGGCATTTTAAACCCCTATAGCGGAGTTTTTGCATGGAACACGAGCTCCTTGAACTTGAGTTCCATGCAAGTTTTTTTTTTTTTTTTTTAAGTTTGATCATATAGCTGCATTCAGGGAGGCCTATAGTGGCGTTTTAAAGCCCTATAGTAGCATTTTTGCATGGAACTCGGGTTCCATGCAGATTTTTTTTTTTTTTTTTTTAAGTTTGATTGCCCCATACTCAATTTTCTACAAATCAAGTTTTACATTGAAACTCAATTTTGAGAAAATCGAGTTTCAAAAGAGGGGCGTTTCCTTAATTAGTTTGGGAAAGGGAGCAACACGCTGATTTTTTTGCACGAAATGGGCAAAAGCCCATTTTCGCCGAATAGTAAGTACCATAACTTCCAAAGCAAGAAAGTCTTGCAAGAAAATAGCTAATTTCCCATGTCATGCCATATTTTATTGCAAGAAACTTCATAAAGTGGTAAAATCTCCATTTAATTGTGTTCATATTTTTATGATTCTTTAAGCCGTTTCTAAGTTTTCCAAATATCAAAATATCATATGTGATTTATATAAAAGGATTTTTGGTGTCTAAATAAATTTTAGGAACAACTTTCATAGTTTCTATTATTTTCTGTTCAAATTGATGCAACTGTGAAATCTAAAGGTTTAAAAAAAAAAAATTCTTTAATTTTTTATCTACTTACCCCAAAAGACAATAAATAATTATAGAGCTCTGTGTTGCTATATAAGAAAATGTATATATTTCCTATTCTTTTGAATATTTGTCCAGTTATGCTTGTGCATGTGTTTTGAGAGAGAGAGAGAGAGAGGGGTTTGGAACTTAATGCCATATCCAAACTAGATAGTATCTCATTGAAATCTCTACACAACCAAGAGCACAATTATAAAAGTTATCTCACAATTCACATATTAGAAAGGCAGTATTCCATATTCAGACTAGCACAATTCATAAAAGTGTTCACCAATCTTGCATATGGTCTGCAATGGTTTTCAACTATTTTACTACAAAAGGCACGGTTTCATCTCCTAAGCAACACATGCCATGAAGGAACGCTCGTGCATTGCTAAGCGTCTACAATCTTCTACAACTTGTTTACTTCAAAGATGAAGTCCTGGAAAACGAAAATACGCCACATCTTGAGAAAGTGTAAAGAGTAAGAGGGAAATGAGATGGGACAAGAGGGGTTTGCATTACAACTAAAACAATTAGAATGGACATTGTTTTTAATATTGTCTTCACAAATCTTCTCATATAATTTCCATCCATATATGGTTGTCCTTCTATAGATTTTTTTTCTTTGGAAGTCGAATGAAGGCCGTATAAATAATGGTAATCTAAATGGTCTAAATTTTTTATAATGCATGAACTCTAGGATTATTTAATACATATTGTATTTTAATATAGACGATTTATTCTTACAAAGGGTTTTTATTAAGACAATTCTTTTTATTAAAAACAATTTTCTTTTTTTAAATTTTACTAAGTTTGGAATATAAAGTATGTGGTTTTTGAAACAATTTATTCTTGGTTGTTGTCATGAGTATTCTTGATATGATTAGTTTATGACTTTTGACAAGAGCTTTGGGCCTTTTTGGCTAATTTAGGAGTGCATTTTTTGTTAATATTAATAGGTAAGGACGTGATTTTAGGCTATGTTTGTTTTGGCTAAAAATGGATTTGGGAAAACAATTTACACCCTATCGTGTGTTGGGTTGCGCATGGAAAATTTGGTCAAACGGAAAATCATTTCCGTTGACTGTAAAATGAGCTTGGTTGAAGTGTAAAATAGATTACAGATCTATTTTACCTTCAAGCCATTTCCAGGAAAAAAAAATAGAATCGAACCAAGAGAGAGAGAGAGAGAGCAGCCCACTATCAGAGAGAGAGAGAGAGGCCGGTCACTTGAACTTGAGATTGACTCCACTGCCGTCGGGGCCATGCCTCTCACCGCTGATCAAGCAAAGATCAGCTCCAACACTGCGCGATCTCGCCTCAGCCGCACGATCTCGCCTCTAGATTGAACTCAGTCGCCTCTGCCGCACGATCTCGCCTTCGCCACATGATCTCGCCTTCGCCTCCGCCGCGCAATCTCACCTCTAGATCGAACCCAGTCGCCTCTCTCTCTCTTCCTTCTTCTCTCAATTTGACCGGATTTGATGATTTTTTTTTTTTTTGGGTTTTGTTTCTTTTGTGTTTCTCTACTGAGAAATGATATTATATATTTGTTTGGAAGATGAGAAAATGTGAGCAACAAGTAGAAAATGTGTTTTCTATAGTATTTTCAAGAACACAACCAAACACTAAAAAATATTTTTCAAAGTATTTTTTAAAATACCACCAAACACTTAAAAATATTTTCTTTTCAGAAAAATATTTTCACCTGAAAATATTTTACACTTGGAAAACATTTTACATAGAACCAAACACAACCTTAGTCTAATTAAAGTGAAAATATATAATAGTTTCTATAATGGTTTGAACCCAATGGAAAAGGTATAACCTTAGACTCGCATTTCAGTCATTTAATTAGCCAAATCAGTGAATCATTAGTATTAAGGCAATTCAAACAACTCAAGCTTACACTAGAACTTTAGTAGACAAACCTCATCTTCAATCAAAAGAAACTTCCTCTTGATTGTCTTTGTATGGGTAAAGTATGGTGAAGTATGACATCTGTATTTTACCCACACAAAAAAAAAAAAAAAAAAAAAAAAATGTAAGAAATCTGCAAACAAAATGCACGTGAAACTCTAGTTGGGCCTACATTTGGGCTTTGATGTACATATTAGGTGTCTACCTGACTGTAAAGCTTCCCTTCCCATGAATGGAAAACACCTAAATTCCTTCGTTACAATTGCAAGAGAGAAGAGAATTTTAGAATTGTGCCATTGAGTTTTGGATTTTGAAAAAAATTATTATTATTCATGGTTAGAGAGAAGGGATATGAACCTTAAACTTGTTCGTTGGAACACTAAAGCATGTCAATTAACTACAGGAACAATATTCACAAAAATGAAATAGGGAGATTCAAACTTTGATTATCCTCACTGTAAGTGCACAATTGCACCTGGTCCCAAGAACAGTTATGGGCTCATGCCCAATGAGCCTTAAACAATATGAATTTGTAGAGTGTGGGCTTGAAACCCAGGTTAGAAGCGTGTGAGGATTAAATGACAAAACTAAAGATTGCAAGTAATTGGAAACAACAAGTACTATCGTAAATCAGCTTCCTCGGATGTAAACCGAGAGTTGTTCTTATATTATATCTTTCTCTTTGTTTCTTTTTCTTTTTAGGTTACAAAAAGTCCGTCCCCTTTTTCTGTCTTAGATTGCTCTTTAAATACTACTCTTTTGAATACTTTGTACACGTGTTGCCTCACCTCCCCCTTAGCCTAGATATTTCTTTTCTCAGTGCCTTTGAATAGTAACCAGAAGTTTCTCTTCCACTGTTCAGGTGTCACTTCCCCATAAATGCGGCCAGGGTGGTAGGTGCAGGGTCTTTAATGTGGAGGTAGCAGCCTTTATCTTTGACATTTCTTCAACACCGGTGCTTCTGGGGCGTTCTAGGGTTCACCCCTCTTAACCATTGGCCTTAACCGTGTCATCCCCTAATCTTTACTATGAAATCCCGAGTTCTTCGGTGTTCATCCGAGGGTAAGCTCACCCTCGGCTGGATCCTCGGATCCTCGGCGTATGGGCCGACCCATAGTACCAACAAATTCTAAACCCAGGAGCAGGTCGGCCTTCCTTAACACGGCCCAAAAGGCCCACATTCCCATCAGGATCTTTTTACCCCCCACAATAGCCCCTCAAAACTCTAATTTTCAACGTCCGAGGAGAAAAATAGGGTTTTGATCCGACGAGAACCTACTCCACTCACTTTGTGAGTGATGGCACATGTGAAAATTGTTTCGCGTCCCAAAAGATGCCACTTGGCGGTTTTATTTTCAACAACACGCGTATTTATTACTGCCAGTTACACTTTGTCTCTCACGTTCAACGGTGAGATAGGCATCCAACGGCCCTCGTTACTCCACGAAATTTTAGGCGGGACAAATATAATTTCGAGGCCGCCTTTTTGCACGTCGTGACGCTTCGGGAACCTGCGCCTTCATTTAATTCCTCAGGGGCTAATCCCATCAAAACATCTGCTCTCATACCTTACTTGCAGAAAACCGTGGAAATTTGCACACCTTCAACCTTGTAAGTTCTTGCTCCTTCTATTCTTAACCTTTTCTCCTCGGTATTTGTCCTCGGCTACCACTACAAACATTCTCCCTCTTAGAGTTTAGTCTCTCGTTCCTCTGTAATGGGAAGATTCAAGTGTCTAGTTGATACCGCCGCTGGGATGGAAGGCTTTAGGGCCAAGTACCGTATTCCCAGCGACGTAGGATTAGAATATTGCCCGGCAGAAGCCGTGGCCAGTTCCAGGAAAGAGGGAGAGGTTATCATCCCAATGATAGCCTTTATAGAGGGTGGGATGACCCTTCCAATGAAACCTGTAACTAGGGAGTACCTTCGCAACCACCGGTTGTGTCCCGATCAGTGCCTCCCAAACATTTTTAGAGTTTTTGGTAGTGTAGATGCTCTGAACGAGCAGATGGGTTTAAACCTCACATGGCACGATGTCGTGTTTCTATATGAGTCCCACAAACTTTCCAACGTAGGTTACTACATTAAGTCCCGTTCTAGTGTCGTTAGGTTAATCTCCTGTCTGCCCAAATCCAACAAAGGCATGAAGGACGACCACCTGATCGTCTCTGGGAACTGGCACGACGGCTTCCACTGCCCAGTTGAGTGGGGGGATCCAGGTGCGATGTCGTAGGATTAATCTCCCCACACCACAACTTCCTCTAACACACACAGAAATGCATATTCATACTTACTTAAACTTGTTAAATATCTGTGTGAATCTAACCAGGTTTGTTTGTTTTAATGTCTTTTTTGCAGATAAACAACACGTGCGTCCTCGTCTGAGTCACTGTAACGTCGCAGATCTAAACCGAGTACTTCGCTCCGAGGTGTTCGTTAGCGAAGACTTACAACTCCGGGCTGCTCATCTCATTCTGGGGTACACTCCCATTTCCTCGGACTTCCAGGAGATAGAAAACGCCATAGTTGCGGGTGACCGAAGAAGAAGGAGGATAAACGTAGCTCGGCCCCACTTTCTGGACGACCGCGACCTCCCGGACGCTCCTAACACCGTTTTGTACAACCGGCCAATAGCAGCAGTCCTCCTCGCCGTGCACTCACAAGCAACTGTTGTTCCAGAAGAGCAGGTGTCTTCTTCGCATACACTTGACGACGAGATAGACCAATTCCATCTCGAAGACACCAAGGGACCTCGCGGGAATCAGTTTGTTGTACTTTCCGACGAGGAGGAAGAAGCCACCGAGGCCTCTGGAATTGTAGGGTTTGTGGTTGCCCTACCCGAGGACGGATCCGAAGAAGATATGGGAAGAATGCAGGGTCTCCTCACCAATAGAGCCGCTAAGGTTGTAGAGAAAAAGACGGGGACGTCCCAAGTTCCCCCATCCTTACCACCTCCCCCTCCTCCAGCTGAACCAAAATTTCCAGCCGAGGATCCCAAGAAGAAGAGAAAGGGGGATACCGAGGGGACGATCAACAAGGACCCCAAGAAACCACGACAACAACTCCCACCGGTTCAGCAGCAGAAGCTGGACAAAGGCAAGGGTAGGGCCCGCTCTGTTGAAATCGGGGAAATCAGAGACGAGGCTGAAGTGCGCCGAGCACCGACCACCTGGTCCCCCGATCTAAGACTGGACGGCGCACCCATCTCCTGCCAGTCCAGTATAAGGGCGGTTCAACAAGGCCATGCCCACCACTTGGCCGAAGTGTTGGAACGCCCTCTCCTGCTGCCCAAGGACATGGAGACCTTGGAAAAAATGGGCCAGCCACAACTATTCCTCTCACTAAAAAGAGACTTAGCGCTGGTAAGTTTTTTCCTATTTTTAGGAAGATTCCACCTTTGACAATATTTATAAGTTTGTTTACTATTCCTAATTCCATCACACTTTGTTGCAGGCCATTCAGGAGGTCTTTGTAGCCGAGAAGTTTATAGAAGACACTCGGAAGATAGCCAGAACTGAGCTCGAAATTCGGATGGAGACTGAGAAGTCCTTGGGCACAGCCCTTGCTGAGAATGAGAAGTTAACCTCAGAGGTGGCTGATCTGAGGAGAGAGAAAAATGGGGTCGAGTCAAACTTGAAGACCATGAAGACCCAGATAGAAGGACAGCGCAAGCTCCTTCACGAAAGAGATGAAGAGCTCTCCCAAGCTCAAAGGGAGTGCTCGGATCTGAAAAAGGAACTGGCGTTGATGAAGAAAGAAGCCAGCTCCTTCCAACTCTCTCTTCAAGCTGCCAAGCAGGCGAGTTTCGAAGAAGGGGTAGCAACCACAGAGGAGCAGCTGACAGAGGAGTTCGCGGCTTTATGCCGGGAATACTGTCAAAAAGTATGGGGGGAAGCTTTAAACGTAGCAGGAGTTCCTCTATCTTCGGATCTAAGGAAGTCCGAGAACGTTTGGCTTCCCCTGGAAATACAGGAGATTGAAGAGGCTCCTGCTGCCACTCCTACCCCTGAGACAACTCTTCCTGCTCTACCTCCGGTGGTCCCATAGCAAATTCCTGATCCTACAGAACCTTCTGGTTCCAACAAAGAGAAGGAAGGAGGAGGGGATGCAGAGAAGGACTTGAGCCAGACAGTGGAACCCAACGTCCTTCCAACGAAGACAGCAGATAAGGGAAAGCAAGTCTTGACTCCCTTTGAGCTGGAGTTGAGAAAGACCGAAGGCACCAGTACCTCTCGGCAAGACCCCCCTACAAGAGCTTAGGACCTATCTTTAGGACTTCTCCTTTTCCATATTTGAATTATATATGTAATGTGTATTTGACTGATTAATGAAGAACAATTTCATTTGCTTTTCACTTGGGTTGTATCTGTTTTTACTTTATTCTTTTTGTACTTATTACAGAAGTTTCTCAGAGTAAATAAATCTAACTCCAAGGATCGCACAATCATAACTTTCACATAATCACGCGCATATTATTAAAGATTTAATAAAAGGTGACATGGTTAATATATTTGAACAATGCCTCGATTAAGAAGAAGAGAGGACCTCATATAACAATTAAACCCTTATAATGCATAACACTGTTTCTAGTAGGATGTAAGATCCGAGGACCATTCCTTACACAAAGTTGCTTAACACTTAAAGATATAAAACTTAAGATCCAAGTTTAATAAACAGTAACGCATTAACATCCAGACATAATAAGGAGATAGCTTTGATCGAAGCTGTAACTTCAAATGTTAATTTTCCCAAAGCAGGAGGTCCGAAGACCCGACATAACTAAGGTTCTGTTTAACAAATGATAAGACATCAATTTCCACAAGGTTTGTGGTCCGAGGACTGCACTTAACCAAGTTTCTGTTTGATTCTTTAGAACAGTAACTTCAAATGTTAATTTTCCCAAAGCAGGAGGTCCGAAGACCCGACATAACTAAGGTTCTGTTTAACAAATGATAAGACATCAATTTCCACAAGGTTTGTGGTCCGAGGACTGCACTTAACCAAGTTTCTGTTTGATTCTTTAGATCAGTAACTTCAAATGTTAATTTTCCCAAAGCAGGAGGTCCGAAGACCCGACATAACTAAGGTTCTGTTTAACAAATGATAAGACATCAATTTCCACAAGGTTTGTGGTCCGAGGACTGCACTTAACCAAGTTTCTGTTTGATTCTTTAGAAGCTGTAACTTCAAATGTTAATTTTCCCAAAGCAGGAGGTCCGAAGACCCGACATAACTAAGGTTCTGTTTAACAAATGATAAGACATCAATTTCCACAAGGTTTGTGGTCCGAGGACTGCACTTAACCAAGTTTCTGTTTGATTCTTAAGAACAGTAACTTCAAATGTTAATTTTCCCAAAGCAGGAGGTCCGAAGACCCGACATAACTAAGGTTTTGTTTAACAAATGATAAGACATCAATTTCCACAAGGTTTGTGGTCCGAGGACTGCACTTAACCAAGTTTCTGTTTGATTCTTTAGAACAGTAACTTCAAATGTTAATTTTCCCAAAGCAGGAGGTCCGAAGACCCGACATAACTAAGGTTCTGTTTAACAAATGATAAGACATCAATTTCCACAAGGTTTGTGGTCCGAGGACTGCACTTAACCAAGTTTCTGTTTGATTCTTTAGAACAGTAACTTCAAATGTTAATTTTCCCAAAGCAGGAGGTCCGAAGACCCGACATAACTAAGGTTCTGTTTAACAAATGATAAGACATCAATTTCCACAAGGTTTGTGGTCCGAGGACTGCACTTAACCAAGTTTCTGTTTGATTCTTTAGAACAGTAACTTCAAATGTTAATTTTCCCAAAGCAGGAGGTCCGAAGACCCGACATAACTAAGGTTCTGTTTAACAAATGATAAGACATCAATTTCCACAAGGTTTGTGGTCCGAGGATTGCACTTAACCAAGTTTCTGTTTGATTCTTTAGAACAGTAACTTCAAATGTTAATTTTCCCAAAGCAGGAGGTCCGAAGACCCGACATAACTAAGGTTCTGTTTAACAAATGATAAGACATCAATTTCCACAAGGTTTGTGGTCCGATAACTGCACTTAACCAAGTTTCTGTTTGATTCTTTAGAACAGTAACTTCAAATGTTAATTTTCCCAAAGCAGGAGGTCCGAAGACCCGACATAACTAAGGTTCTGTTTAACAAATGATAAGACATCAATTTCCACAAGGTTTGTGATCCGAGGACTGCACTTAACCAAGTTTCTGTTTGATTCTTTAGAACAGTAACTTCAAATGTTAATTTTTCCAAAGCAGGAGGTCCGAAGACCCGACATAACTAAGGTTCTGTTTAACAAATGATAAGACATCAATTTCCACAAGGTTTGTGGTCCGAGGACTGCACTTAACCAAGTTTCTGTTTGATTCTTTAGAACAGTAACTTCAAATGTTAATTTTCCCAAAGCAGGAGGTCCGAAGACCCGACATAACTAAGGTTCTGTTTAACAAATGATAAGACATCAATTTCCACAAGGTTTGTGGTCCGAGGACTGCACTTAACCAAGTTTCTGTTTGATTCTTTAAAAATGATAACTGCGAGCATCAGAGCTACTCATAACTTTGAAATATTAATTGACAAAAGCTCATTTCATTAATAATAATACCTTCTAAGATTATTTACATTCCATGGACGTGGTACAATTCTTTCGTCTAGGTCAACTAACCTATACGACCCTATGCCTGCTACTGAAACAATGCGATAGGGGCCTTCCCAGTTGGGTCCCAACTTACCCCAAGCTGGGTTCTTAGAAGTGCCTACAACTTTCCTTAGTACAAGATCACCTGGCGCGAGTGGTCTTAGTTTCACGTGGGCATCATACCCTCGTTTTAGCTTCTGTTGATAATAAGCCATTCGGACCATAGCTACCTCACGCCGTTCCTCAAGTAAATCAAGATCCTTTTCTAGGAGTCTTTTATTATTCTCTGGGCTAAAAGAACCCGTCTTTAAAGTAGGAAAACCGTATTCCAAAGGTATCACCGCCTCGGCCCCATAAGTCATAGAGAATGGCGTTTCTCCGGTGGACCTGCGCGGTGTGGTCCGATACGTCCACAGAACATGAGGGAGCTCTTCTACCCATCTGCCTTTCGCATCGTCCAACCTTTTCTTCAGCCCACTGACAATGACCTTGTTAACGGCCTCGGCTTGCCCATTTCCTTGAGGATAAACTGGAGTGGAATATCTATTTATGATACCCATGTCACCACAATACTTCCTAAAAGCCTTACTATCAAACTGGACACCATTGTCAGAGATGAGTGTGTGTGGTATTCCGAATCTAGTGACGATGTTTTTCCAGACGAACTTCTTGGAGTCAACATCTCTAATATTTGCCAAGGGCTCGGCCTCAACCCACTTAGTGAAATAGTCTGTTCCCACGAGAAGCCATCTTTTGTTTCCAGCAGCCCTCGGAAATGGCCCTACAATGTCCAAGCCCCATTGTACGAAAGGCCAAGGACTGGAGAGAAGGTTGAGAACCCCTCCAGGTTGGTGAATATTAGGGGCAAACCTCTGACATTGATCACATTTTCTGGCATAGTCCTGAGCCTCCCTCTGCATATTGGGCCACCAATAACCCTGAGTCAGGGCTCTATGGGCTAAGGACCTTCCTCCAGTGTGGCTACCACAAATTCCCTCGTGCAGTTCCTCCAGTAATGAGTCCGTCGATTCAAGGTGCACACATAACAAATACGGTCCTGAAAAGGATCGTTTGTATAGCTTCTGGTCCTCGGACAACCAGAAACGCGGCGCCTTTCGACGTATTTTTTCTGCTTCAGCCCTGTCCTCGGGAAGGATGTCATTCTTAAGAAAGGATATGATCGAGTCCATCCAGCTAGGTCCAGGCCTTATTAGATGGATGTGAGGTGCGTCGGCAATGACAACAGAGGGTTTTAGTAAATCCTGAACGAGGATAACCCTAGGTAAACCTTGAGCCGAGGTAGTTGCCAGCGTGGCTAAGGAGTCTGCATGGGTGTTTCCGCTCCGAGAGATATGGGTTAAGGCGAAGGAACCAAACTCAGTTTGCTGACGTTTGATCTGGGCCAAATATTCTTGCATTCTGGGGTCTCTAGCCTCCATGGCCCCCGTGACCTGGCCGACCACCAGTTGAGAGTCCGAGAATACATGGATTTCCTTACCACCCATCTTAAGTGCCATCTGCATGCCTACCAGGACTGCTTCATATTCGGCCTCGTTGTTAGTAGCCGAGAAGGCCAATCTTAAAGATTTTTCAAAGACGATTCCTTCAGGGGATATTAGAACGAGTCCAATACCAGATCCTCTCTGATTAGCAGCCCCGTCCACATACACTTCCCAAATCGGAGACACCGCAGCTACGATTGCCCCCACTGATTTTTCACCCATGTGGGCCCCTTTCAGAGTTTCTTCCAGTAATGGCTCGGCAAATTCCGCTACCAGGTCAGCGAGGACCTGGCCCTTCACTGAGGTGCGAGGCTTGTATTTAACATCAAAAGCCCCCAGGATAGTACCCCACTTCGCTACCCTTCCTGTGTAGTCGGCGCTACGCAGCACTGCCTTGAGGGGCAACTGAGTCAGAACAACCACCGTGTGAGACTGAAAATAGTGGGGAAGCTTTCGCGTGGCATGAACCACGGCCAAGAGCGCTTTTTCTAAAGGTTGATAACGCACTTCGGCATCACCTAAAGACTTGCAAACATAATATACCGGTCTTTGCACCCCGTCATCATCTCTTATCAGGACCAGGCTGACCGCGTGGACGGCCACGGCCAGATAAGCAAACAAAATCTCATGTGCCTCCGGACGAGACAGAATGGGTGGCCGAGAAAGATATTGCTTGAGCCGTTGAAAAGCTAATTCACAGTCCTCGGTCCATTGAAACCCTTTCCACTTGTTCAACAGTTGGAAGAAAGGGCGACACCGGTCAGCTGACCGAGATATGAATCTATTCAAGGCAGCAATCATTCCCGTTAATCTCTGGATTTCTTTTGGGTTCCGAGGAGACTGCAAGCCCTGAATAGCCTTCACCTGCACCGGATTTACCTCTATGCCTCTATGAGTAATCATATATCCCAAGAACTTTCCAGACCCCACGCCGAAAGAGCACTTTGAGGCGTAATTTGTACTTTCTCAGTATCTGAAAAGTGTCGGCCAGATCTCTCACGTGTGAGGGTATTGCTTTGCTCTTCACCACCATATCGTCAACATATACCTCAACGGTTTTCCCCATTTGTTGTTCGAACATTCTGGTCATCATTCTTTGATAGGTAGCCCCAGCATTCTTTAAGCCGAATGGCATGACTTTGTAATGATAATTCTCCGTCGGTGTAATGAAGGCAGTTTTCTCCTGGTCCTCCAATGCTAAGGGAATCTGGTGGTAACCCTGGAAGGCGTCCAAAAAACTCATCCGAGGATGTCCGACAGTGGCATCCACCAGTTGATCAATACGTGGCATTGGGAACGAATCTTTAGGACAAGCCTTGTTCAGATCAGTGAAGTTCACACATACCCTCCATGTTCCATTCTTCTTTTTCACAACAACCGTGTGAGCCAACCACTCGGGGTAGAAAACCTCCTTGATAGCACCAGCCCTTTTAAGCTTAAGAACCTCTTGCTTCACAGCCTCGGAATGTTCCATGGAGGACCGTCGAGGTGGCTGCCTTCTCGGAACAACAGCTGGATTGACATTTAAGTGATGACAAATGAAGCTCGGATCAACGCCTGGAGCTTCATAAGGATCCCACGCAAAAACATCAACATTGTCCTTCAAAAATTCTAACAATTCCCTCTTCTCTTGATGTGGCAAGAGTACACCGACTTGGAAGAACCTCTCCGGGTCATCGGCTATTGGAAACTTCTCCAACCCCTCACAGTATATATCCTCCCCTGTCACCATCCCAGATGAACCAGGAGCAGTTAATTGCTACAATTCCTTAGTGACCAGGGCCGAAGATTCGGCCTCCGTCTGATGCAGGACAGCAGCCGATATGCACTGCCTGGCCACCGATTGGCTGCCGAGGACCTCTTCAACACATTCCCCTGAGGGAAATTTAACCTTAACATGCAAGGTAGAGGAGACAGCTCCAAGAGCGTGCAGCCATGGCCTGGCAAGGATGGCTGTATACGGAGAGTACGCATCGACCACAATAAAGTCCACCTCAACCGTTTCTGAGCCGGATTGAACGGGCAAACGAATCTGTCCCTTCGGCACAACGGCTCTCCCCTCAAAACTTATGAGCGGCGAATCATAAGGAGTAAGATCTTCCAACTTCAACCTTAACCCCTTGAATAGATCAGGGTACATGATATCTGCACCGCTGCCCTGGTCTATCATCACTCTTCTCACATCATAGTTCCCTATCCTGAGGGTGACCACAAGAGCATCGTCATGGGGCTGAATAGTCCCTACCTTATCCTCCTCGGAGAAACCTAGGACGGGCAAGGTGCCCTTCAACCTCTTCGGCCTGCTACCCACATCCTCGACCTGAGGATGGGAAACCGCCATCACCCTAGTGGGACCTGAGCCGGTCCTACCAGGTGCAGCGAAGATAACATTAATTGTTCCCAACGCGGGCCGAGATGAATTGTTCCTCTGGTTGTTTGAACCAACTTGACTGACCTGCCCAGTGGGCTGACACAAGTGTTGCTTCAACTTTCCCTCACCGACGAGCTGCTCTAGATGGTTCCACAGGGTCCGACAGTTCTCGGTAGTGTGGCCTACATCCTGATGGTACTGACAAAAGAGATTTTGGTTTCTTTTCGCAGGGTCCCCTGCCATCTTGCCTGGCCATCTGAAGAAAGGCTCTTTACGAACTTTCTCTAGTAACTGATGCACTGGTTCTCGGAACACAGTATTTACAGCCTGAGGTGCTGCCGAGCCGGATTGCCCGAAGTAATCCCTCCTCGGCTTGTTGATGTGATATCTGTCCGACCTGAAATCCCTTCTCTCCTGCGGGATAACCTTCTCCTTTCCTTTTCCCTGCTGCTGGTCTTCCTCTACCCTTTTGTACTCATCAATACGATCCATAAGGCGGCGTACACTGCGGACGGGCTTTTTCGTCAAAGACTTTCTTAGGTCGTGATCAGTAGGGAGACCCACCTTAAAGGTATTAAGTGCCACCTCATCAAAGTCGCCATCTATTTCATTAAACATCTCCCAGTATCGATTGGAGTATGCTTTCAGCGTCTCCCCTTCCTTCATGGCCATGGATAGCAACGAGTCCAATGGCCGAGGGACTCTGCTACACGTAATGAACCGCGAAGCAAATGCCCTAGCTAGCTCCCTAAATGAGCCTACAGACCCCGATTTGAGACCGTTAAACCATCTCATAGCCACAGGTCCCAAGCTAGAGGGGAAAACCTTACACATCAGGGTCTCATTGTGAGAGTGCACTGCCATCCTCTGGTTGAAGTGACTCACGTGCTCCACCGGATCAGTCCGGCCATTATAGATGGTAAAGGTGGGCTGGGTGAACCTCCTGGGAAGCCTCCCCCTCTCAATCCTCCGTGAAAACGGAGATTTAGAGAGTTGGTGTAACGCCCTACTCATGGTATCGTTGCCTAAGCCCCTAGAACGAAGCTTCTTACGTCTGCGGGTTGGCTGGTCGTCCTCCTCACCGGAGGATGTTGCGCTGGTGGGGGAACACGACCTTGAACTGTAGCCAACTCCCCTATCCTTCTCCGAAGAAGAACTAGACGAGGACGGGGAAACCTTACGTTTAGCACGGCGCAACTTCCTCTTCAAACGATTGATTTCCTCCTGCATGGATTTAGAACCCTCATCGTGGGTAGTGCTACCCCCACCACGAATATGGCTAGCCCCTGGGTATTCTGTATGGACGCTTCCCTCACGATCCCTACGATGTTCAAGACGTTCGAAATGATCTTCCGGTTGTGATCCTTGTGACTCTGCATGGTGAGAGCCTAAGCCTGCCATAACATTCCTACCTCTTCTAGACTAGATTTCCCACAGACGGCGCCAATTGTAAGTGCACAATTGCACCTGGTCCCAAGAACAGTTATGGGCTCAGGCCCAATGAGCCTTAAACAATATGAATTTGTAGATTGTGGGCTTGAAACCCAGGTTAGAAGCGTGTGAGGATTAAATGACAAACTAAAGATTGCAAGTAATTGGAAACAACAAGTAATATCGTAAATCAGCTTCCTCGGATGTAAACCGAGAGTTGTTCTTATATTATATCTTTCTCTTTGTTTCTTTTTCTTTTTAGGTTACAAAAAGTCCGTCCCCTTTTTCTGTCTTAGATTGCTCTTTAAATACTACTCTTTTGAATACTTTGTACACGTGTTGCCTCACCTCCCCCTTAGCCTAGATATTTCTTTTCTCAGTGCCTTTGAATAGTAACCAGAAGTTTCTCTTCCACTGTTCAGGTGTCACTTCCCCATAAATGCGGCCAGGGTGGTAGGTGCAGGGTCTTTAATGTGGAGGTAGCAGCCTTTATCTTTGACATTTCTTCAACACCGGTGCTTCTGGGGCGTTCTAGGGTTCACCCCTCTTAACCATTGGCCTTAACCGTGTCATCCCCTAATCTTTACTATGAAATCCCGAGTTCTTCGGTGTTCATTCGAGGATAAGCTCACCCTCGGCTGGATCCTCGGATCCTCGGCGTATGGGCCGACCCATAGTACCAACAAATTCTAAACCCAGGAGCAGGTCGACCTTCCTTAACACGGCCCAAAAGGCCCACATTCCCATCAGGATCTTTTTACCCCCCACACTCACCTCATAAAGATGAGAGATGAGTACGTAACAGGCGAATAAGCATGTCCAAAGCCCAAGCCAATAGGCCACATGCATTTTGTTAATAAGGAATGAGAAATTAATACATATAAATACAATTTAAGTATTAAAACCATTAAAAAATTAAATGAGACGTCAAGGTTTGACCTCAGTTGAACCTTGATCCAACCTCAAAATCCTTAAACTTCTTTCTTTTCTAGTTCTTTAAAAGGTGTGGGTTTCGAAACCATGCTCATGTATGTTGCAATCATTTTTAGTACAAACTTGAACGAAAATTAAACAAAGAAATATTATTTATGGTTGAAGGCTTGAAATCAAGAGGATTGTTCCAGCGTCCTTGTAGACACTCGATTTTGCACCCATGATTTAATCACCATTGCATTACATGCATTAATTCATTCATTTCATATCATAAAAACAATCTTGAGGTTTTAACGGTCACGATGGTATGTCCGGTTTCCAAATCGGACCACTGGATCGAAAGATATCACATGATCAATTTTGCACGGTTAGTATGCATTGTGTCTAGGTAGAGTCAACCACGCATGATTAAATTAAATTAATTCTGATTGGTTAAACAATTAAAATTAATTAAATAATTTTGTGATTGGTTGATAATTAGTGTTTAAAATAGGATTGCTTGCATAGGAATAAAATGGATAATTGGATAACAATAATATTGTAGATAATTTGCATTTTATCAAGATTTATTTTAGATTATTTATCTACAAGATAATTGTTACTGAAAAAACCTGAATTATCCAGAAAAGAGTTCAAAAATTAGAATATGGATTGAGAACGCGTCTAAGTGCATTCCTGAAGCAAAAAAACCCTAAAAAATGAGTTCAAAAGGCACCCGAACACGAAAATGTAATTGGCATTCAAGAGTGCCATTCGGCACTTTTGGAGTGCCGATCGGCACTTTCAAAGTGCCGAATTGCACTCTTTTGGGCTTTGGCCCAACTCTCTTCTGGTGACGATAAGACACATCCTCTTCGACTTTTTCATAGAAATACGTGTCCCGATTCGCATTTTAAGCAACGTTGCTTATTTTTTAAGCACTCCAGCCTCTATATATAGGGATTGGATCTCAAAATTTAGCACACTCTTTGACACTCTTTTACGCTCTCAGGGGAGACACGTTTTTACACTCAAATTACTCATATTTCTGACCCCCTTTTCTTATATTCTCTCTCTTAAAGCTAGGGTTTTTATGTTTCAAAGATAATTGTATAAATTTCTTTGAACCCTAAAATATCCACTCAAGAACAAGAGTGCTCCATGCAAGAGGTTGTTTCTGATTACCCTTTTCTTTTCTTATGTTTCTTTTGGTGTGATGATGAATGTTTGCATATTTTTTTCAATTGAATTGTTTCAAATATCCATAATATGAATTGTCAATTTATATTGTTAAAGCATGTTCTTTTCTTTTTTTTTGTTATTGTTGTGATCTCTTTCTTAGTTTCAAAATTTTGCATGTTACCACTTCTTTTTCTCAAATTAAAACGGATCTACATCTTCATTAGATGTAGCTCTAAATTTTTCTCAAATAAAAACGAATCTACATCTTCATTAGATGTAGATCTGAATTTTTCTCAAAACTAAAATGGATCTACATCTTCGTTAGATGCAGATCTGAATTTTTCTCAAAAGAAAAACAGATCTGCATCTTCATTAGATGTAGATCTGAATTTTTCTCAAAATAAAAACTGATTTATACCTTTATTAGATGTAGATCTGAATTTTTTTTAACATAGTAGATTTTGAAAGTAAAAAAGGATCATGAATGGTTGTGTTTGTTTTATTTAATACATGTAGCATGAATTTATTTCATGAATGAAATTCTCTTCTCAAGAAATCTGTTTCATATTTTTTGAACATATAAAAATAGATTTGATTTTTTAAACATACAAATCTGATTTCTTTATATTATCAAAAAACATATTTGGATTTTTACAAATCAAAAACCATTTTTTTAAGTTCTCAAAAAACAGATATGATTTTTCTAAACTCAATTCAATTTTTTTAATCACAAAAACAGATCTGAATTTTTCACAAAGAAGAAGATGCATTCATAAATAAACTCACTTGATTTAGTTTTGTTCATATGTGCAACATGTCATTCATAGCATGCATAAAAGGGGTACATTGGTCACAAGTCTAGAAGACCAGACTCCGTTTGAGCGGAATGAGTGCCTAACACCTTTCCATTCCGTAACCTAGCCTCCGAATTTAGTGTCTTTGGATAGGTATGTTAGGATGTGTGCCCTTAAATCCTATTGTATGATGCTATGTATGACATTATGTATGACTTAATGCTGTGATTAATAAAATTGTTTTATTATTATCTAAAATAATGGCAACATAAATATTTGGACATTATCATATAGTTCATGAGATGCATAGTATGTGATTTATGTGAAAAGTCACAGAATATATAAATCACAAGTTCTTTGTAAACTCAGAATTTTAGTTTGTAGTCGGTGATGAAATTGGGCATTTCATCTACGAAGACTATAACATATCAACTAAGATGATTTGTCTTGATTATAGAAGTAGAGACTTTTAGTTGGTATGTTGATATGTTTTAAAAGTTAAGACATATTGAACTGGACCGTTGTGAGATTTATTATTCTTGTAACGACTGTCAAATTAATAATAAATCTCACGAATTCTATTTATATAAACTCTTAATCTTGAAAGGATAATGAATCTGATCATGAAATGCATGTTACTTTGATATATCAAGAGTGAGATCTAAAGTCACGATCAAAACCTCAGTATGTTGGGCAGCCACATTTAGTGTTGATGGAACATGTATTCTCAAGATGGAATTCATAATCTCTTAACGGAGATACAAAATATTCTCTTGAGATAAGTTTAACGGCTTTGGTTATTCAGAGTGTTAAGCCTAACCACTTTAGTAAGGAGCGACTAAAGTATATATTTATGAAATTGGATTTCATAAATATATAATGAATAACATAAAGGACTAAACTGGGTACTCAAAGATTAAGATATAGTAATTTATAAAGTGGCAATTTACATTCATGACTTTGTATTACTACGAATATTTTATGAAGGGGTTTCATGTACAATAAAGTCTTGGAATATAATTTATAAATAAGGCCTAGAGTACAACTATATTTTTATAGTGGTATTAAATATAGTTAATGGTAACTTTGGACTTGTCAAGAGTTGACAGAAAAGTCCAAGGTCCATTGGATCTAGTGTTTTATTGGTCCATTTTGGTCCCACTCCAAGCCACACACTAAAGCCCAATTGGAAAGGCCCAAAAAGCTAGCCCAATTAGATAATCAATTAGATACAAAGGGAGAAACATACAAAATTTTATATGTGAGTGTGACATCATTGTAAAATGGTGTGTATGTGAGTGTGAGACACTCTCTTATTCTCCCTTGGAAAACTAATTAAGAGACCACACTTCTTGGGCATAAAGTAGAATTGGAGTGAAAATTAAAAGTATTCTCGAGTACTTTTGATCTTTGGTATTGAATTTCACTGCACTAAGGTAAGCTCTCTTGATCTTGAATTTTGAAATTTACATAGTACATGTTATCAATCGCGAATGAAGTAAATCTATTAATTTTCCACTGTGTATGTTTCGTATGCGATACAAACATGTATTTTCCAACAAGGTAGACCTAGGTTTTATCTTTATTTTTGTTTTGGGGTAGATTGTAATTAGGACCCAAAGCCATGTAATTTTCAATTTTCCAAATATGTATTCTTTTTACTCAATCAATGAAACGAAACAATTCAGTCATGTATTTTTTTTAATTATTTTTTCTTACTTTTTTGTATAAAAAATAAGTGGTGACTCCACACCACTTACCCAAAAAGAGAGGTGTCTTGAAAAAACACTCAAATAATCTCTTCTTCTTTTTTTAGAGTCACTTTCAGCGGGGTCTCTCACAGTCCTAATTGGTGATCAAACCATCTCATGCCAACATTTTCAACCTCCAAACCTTTAATGTGTTCCATGATGATCCCCGCAACGCTGTGATTAACAAGTCCCTGACATCCTAGTCTGTAATCTATCAATCCACCAGAATAATTTGTCCATCTTCGATAAGTCAGGTTCACAATTTTGAATCTCAAATTGTTTAGTAACCCATGTTTAGAACCTGATAAGAATACACAATTTTCAAAATTTGCAGTGATGTTAATAAAAACTACATTTGAGATTGAACCCTCCTTTGCACTAGAGTATCTTGGGCATGTTGTCACATATATAGGCTCTGCTCTTCCCACCATGAAGGATCATAGTATCTTGTGCTTATGATTATGTTTGAGAAGGTAATGTCACTTACATTTCTTGCACAAGGTGAATGCTATTTTTTTTTAAAGAAAAAAAAAGGTGTAAAAGCAAAATTGAGCTTAATTTTCCAATCATTTAAGAAAAAATCTCAATAAAACAAGAAAAGCAAGATGAGTGTTACCTCCATCACGTATCTGAAATCCCAGCCCTTTATGAGACTGTACAATTGTGATATTGTCTAAAGTTAGACCCTTGAAATCAAATGAACTAGCATTACCAAGTTTGATTGCTAAAGATTTTGTTCGAATCCAACAGTTTGTCACAGTCAAGTTATAAAGGGGGCAAGTGTATGTCTTTGGATAGATAGCATCATCTCCTATATCAATGTGACACCTTGTAATGACTGTATTATTTGAATCCTCAATATCAATCCCATCATTGTTAGGTGTGTTGAAGTTTACATAAATCGAAACATCATGAATTGATGTGTTTTTACACCGTACTATGTGCAAGTTGTTCATAAGATACATGGCTATAAATAAGAGTGTTACAATAAAAAAAAAATATATAGCAATTGACAAGTTTATGTGATGTGAGTCTATTTTACTTGGAGAGGATCATAATTGTTGCACCAAATTGATTATTTTTTTGCAAGTGCTAACTTTCTATGCATTGCTATGAAAAGGGTTCAATTTGAATGAGAAAATGAAAATGAAGAAACACTTCATTTGTTTTGGAATAGTTTTTCTATATCTATAATTATTGCAGTAATACACTAATAGAAATATCAAATTTTTTCTTTTTTCTTGTTGGTAAGTACAAATCTCTACTATTTAAAAGAGAGAGAGAGAAAAAAAAAAAAAAAAAACTTTACTATAGTTTCCCATTATACATTTTGTAACAAAAATTCTTTAAAAGGGAATTTATTCACAACTAGACAATAAACAACTATCAATATATATATAGACACACACACCATTATAGTTATATGTATACAGGTTTGATTAAGGAATTCTACATGAAGGCATACATTCATATTATGGAGGAAAACTAAAGGTAAAGTGTTACCTTAAACTATGAGAGGTCATTTGTAATATTCACCCTAAACCATAAATTTGTACAAGTACAATCAACCCTAGTATTTGATATTATTTTATAATACCCCCAAATCAATATCTAAATTAACAGTCTCGTTAAATATATATATATATATATATATATATATATATATATATATATATATATATATATCAATTTCTTAGGTTGAAATGCTACTTTATCTATGAAAAAACAAATATTAGCTCAAAAACTGTATAGAAAGAAAACACACAAGAAGGACAAAAACAATGTGGGCGGTGGAAAAAGTATTGAAAAGACAGAGGATACAAATGCAACAAACATCACATCTTGCACCATACGATACGTATAAACTACCAATCCTAGAAGAATAGCTAACTTTGAACAACAACAAAATCATTAAAAGGAAGAAGGAAAGCTAAAGTGTAATAAGGGTATAGCATAAGTGTATACGCACCACCAATAAGCAGGCTTTGTGAGTGTGATATTCCAAACCCTAACATTCTTACAATCAATGAAACCAACAAGCCTGGGTCTACACTCATCTCACAAGCTTGGATGGTGTTCCAACTCACCATCACATTCTTCCTCATATTAAACCTCTTCACAAAACCCAAACCATGTCCATCCACCACGCCTCCGCCGGTGATCCCCACATCACTCGCGTTCTCTGCCACCACCACGTACCATTCCCTCGATTCTTTTGGGTAGTCCTCCATTTTTGTACTGCCCAGCAATGTTGTGTTTTCTTTGATGTCCAATATGGCGTCGAATTTGAGGAACAGGGTTCTAGTGAGGTAGGTTTTGGGAGGGAAGGTGACATGGCATTAGGTGTGATGGGAGGCGGGGCAAGCTTTGATGGAGTCGATCGCCAGTGGCTCCGAAGTCAGTGACTAATGGTGAGTGAGGATATTTGGAAAGTGGGAGATGGATTGTGGATGCAATGGCTGGGTGTGATTGATGGATTAAGATTAAGAGCAGGGTGAGAAGGAAGAGTTGAAGGAGTAATGGCCTTACTGGGATTGCCATTTTTTTGTTTGAACCATTTGATATTGAATCATTGACTAATTTTTATAATAGTCTCATTGATTCATGGATTTGGGTTTATCATAGTTTACTAAAATGTATTACTATTTTAAGGCTTAACTTATCTCTTACAACTCCTTTAGCTACAATGATCCTAAAAGTAACAAAATTATTGTGAAGTGAGACAAGATTAGTAATAGGATAAATTTTATGACAATCTAAAAATAAATAAATTTTACGAGAAATGCTAAGTCCACAATACTTTCATAATATTTTCACAGTAAATCTTATATGGCAAACTATTATTGTTGGGTAAAAAATTATGTCAGTAGTGGGCCTAAATTATAACTTGTAACCCTCTGTCACCTTAGATTTGTTGTAAAAGTGTTGCTTATGTAACATTAATATTTTTATAATAACTAAAGAGTATAGTGCTAACTTAACAAATCAGCCTAACCTAAGTGACCACTTGGCATTGATAAGGTGAAAGTTTGGCCATTCTTGGGGAGATGTAAGCTCAGCCAGTCTAAGCTCCCCGACCCCTGAAGGAATATATCAAAAGCTCCACAAGTACCCCAATCGATTACCAAATTTCTTGGAATCAATTCACTTAGAGTATTAGCATTGGATGTTCTAAAAAAAATGTTATTCTAACACACAGAAAAACTTATTTTATCTATTTTCAGTATGATATTTAACAATACACAATACATCTCATCTCTTACTTTTAACATATCACCCATTAAAATAACCTAAAATAGCACCTATATTCTATTTATTATTATTTTTTAATTAAAAAAAACCTTTACCACCCTCATAACCCACCACCATCATGTTGGAAAATCTGGTTTTGTATCTCATACAAAATATATAACGGAAGCAACAAACAATGATCTATTTCATTCATGATTAATAACATGCACTATGCAAATTTCAGAATTTAAGAACAAGATAGTGTATCTTGGTGTGTAGAAATTCAAAACAAAAATTGAAAGTACTTGGGAACACTTTTAATCTTCACTCCAATTCCACTTTATACCTAAGATGTGTGGTCTCTCAATTAGTTTCTAAAGGAGAATGATAGAGTGTCTCACTCTCACATACACACTATTTCTTATAAAAAAATTCGGTATGTTTCTCCCTTTATAACTAACTAATTATCTAATTGAGCTGGCCTATTAGGCCTTTCCAATTGGGCTTTAGTGTGTGGCTTGGAGTGGGACCAAAAGGGACCAATAAGACACTAGCTCCAATGGGCCTTGGGCTTTTCCGTCAACTCTTGACAAGTTCAAAGTTACTATTAATTATATTTAATACCACTATATAAATATAATTTCACTCTAGGCCTTATTAATAAATTATATCCCAAAACTTTATTATACATGCAACCCCTTCATAAAATATTTGTAGTAACACAAAGTCATGAATGTAGACTGCCACTTTATAAATTACTACATCTTATCCTTGAGTACCCGGTTTAATCATTTTAAAGTTATTCACCATATATTTATGAAATCCAATTTCATAAATATATACTTTAGTAATTTCTTACCAAAGTGGATAGGCCTAACTCTCTGAATAACTGAACCCATTAAACTTATCTCAAGGGAATATTTTGTATCTCCGTTAAGAGACTATGAATTTCATCTTAAGAATATATGTTCCATCAACACTAAATGTGGCTGCCCAACATACTGAGGTTTTGACCGTTATTTTATATCTCACTCCTGATATATCAAAGCAACCTACACCTCATGATCAAGTCCATTATTCTCTCAGGATTAAGAGTTCGTGCAAATAGAAGTCGTGAGATTTATTATTCATTTGATAGTCGTTAGGAAAATAATAAATCTCACACGGTCCAGTTCAATATATCTTAACTCTTAAAACATATCAATATATCAACTAGAAGTCTCTACCTCCATGATCAAGACAAATCATCTTAGTTGATATATTATAGTCTTCGCAGATGAAATGCCCAATTTCATCACTGACTACAAACTATAAATTCTAAGTTTATAAAGAACTTGTGACTTACATTTTCTGTGACTAAATCACATAAATTACATATTATGCATCTCATGGACTATATGATAATATCTAAATATTCATGTTACCATTATTTTAGATAAAAATAAAACAACTTTATTAATCATAAAATTAAGTCATACACAATGTCATACATAGTATCATACAATAGGATTTAAGGGCACTAATCCTAACACATCACAAGTTTGCAACCCACTAGATTTATGCAAATCAAGATAAAGAAAAATCCACAACTTGCAAAAACACCAAAAGCCCACAACACAATTGATGCAATTCACTTATGCAGAAACCTAGCTGCCTCGCCTCCAACTTGATTGCTACAATTCACTTAATGCAAAAATCCACAACTCAAAAACACCAAAAACCCATAACCAATTGCTATGATTTGCTTAATATATAAATCCACAACTTGCAAACCACCAAAAAGTGATAGCACCGCCATTATAAAAGCACTCTGCCAACGCAAAAACCTTTGATCTCAACGCCTTAATGTCATTGCCAATCAACTTCTTTATAAACGTCGTTGCCAATCTAAGAGAATTCAAGTTAGAGAAAGGGAAAGAGACAATGAGAAGAGAGTATTTTTGTGTGTGTGTGTGAGAGAGAGAGAGAGAGAAGACAAGTGATATGATCTAGATGTGGAAAACAGGAAGGGACCCAGCAACCTGACTCAAACTTGTGGGAAAATACCTAACTCAAACCTAAATTTTTCGACCCAAAGTAAAAATGGGTGACCTGTGATTTGACCCATTTTTTTAGGTTAACCCAATCTGTGTTTTAAAACTTCTTCTTTTTTTTTGTGTAAAAAAACAAATTAAATTAAGACAAAGTTAGTCTACTTGTTTGTTTTGGTTTTAAAATGCAGAACTCAAGCTCAATTAACAAATATAATGTTATTGCCACTTGATTTAAAAAAGAAAAAGAAAAAAAGAAAAAAAAAAAGACATCAATTTTTTTAACTTCATTAAAATATAATGGCCTAAAGAAAACAATTGAGACCTTTATCTAGTTGTACGCAAGAGAATCTAAAAGATTGATGATTTTGACTTCTTCTCACTTGAATAACATGATTAGTAAAAAAATAATTATATATCAAATAACAAAGTAAACGCCAAAATAATCTGGTCTCAATAGAGTAAAAAAACATATATTTGAAATTATAGACATGTTTGAGAAGTATATAAGTGTGAAAAAAGTAAATCTAAAGTATATCAATGAAATGACTTAAATTATGGATACTTGAGACTATTTTTTAACAATCTATAGCCAAAATAAAAGATGGTGTGTTACTAGAGTGTATGTTTAGTAACAATGACATGATATTCATAAAAGAAACCATGTATAAATAAGTAAATAATCAAACTTTGATCTATACTCCCAAATTGAAACAGTGTGTCAACCACAACAAATCTAAAATTAAACACAACTATTAGATTATGAAATTAGTTTTCAAAATTTTAAATCTCTTATATGTTTTTATTTTTTGTCAAATTAACTATTCATTAGGGCATTTGTAATTTCGCTCTCTATTTTGGGATATTGATATTGTGTAGAAGTGAAACTTGCGTGTTTGTTTTAATTAGATTTTCAAATTGTGGACTAAACTCCTTTGTGTTTGTGCTATTCTGTTTTGGTTAGCAATATTGTTATTTGTATAATTTTTATAATTGTTGAACAAATATCAATTTTTTTAGCTAAGCTATTTCTTGATATAAATGGTGAATTCAAAATAATATATTTTACACCAAATAAATTTGTCGTATGACTTGCCAAGCGGCAAATGTGTGTTTTTCTTAATAATTTTAAAAAAGAGGTGAAAAAATACGATTCAACCTGGCATTTGACAATTGAAATATCCAATGGAAGGGATTTTTTAATCTTTGGCGTGCTAAATGCTAAAAATTTAGAATTTAGTATACCCAATGCTAGTGCTTTGTTTATTACTATTACTACTAGCTTGCAACCCCATGCATATGCATGAATATACTTAAAGATATACAATAAGATGCATATAATTTAAATATTGTTGATAGTCATTTTTATTTTGTTAACTCTTTAAAAAAATTTATAAGGATATTATTAGGTATAAAATGTAAATTGTCCATATTTTTTTTAATTATTGTGAAGCACTTTTTTTTTACGATTCATTTATTCTAGACTCTTCGGTTTTTATACTTAATAACACACTTGGATGAATATATATGATGTGGTCCCACATTTGATTCTAAAATTAAAAAAATAAAACTGTTTAAGAATAAATAATTAAGAACACATAGCGCAAAATTAGAATTCTAATTTGAGTTTTTTTCAACTTCACCCTACTATTACTACTACTACATGGACCCATCATTTTTTCTTCACTACTTATAATCTATCACTAATTATAGCAAAGTGTGTAAAAATATGTTGTACTAGAATTACTTTTCTTTAAAAAAAAACACTCAGCACTGTCTTCTATAGAGAGCTAGCTCCTAATTAGGCATCAAAGCATCGATTTCATCTTGCCGTTAAAAATATACCCTCAAAACTTCTGAAGGTTCACAACGGCTTTTTTTTCTTTTTTAAAATGGCCCCGTAGGTCGAAGAAAAAAAGTTCACAACAACAGTTAAGTGGTTGCTTGAATGTTCTGGTAGCAATGTGATTGACAAAAGAACACTTCAAATTATGTTCTTCACAAGTTCACAGAAGTCGGGACTTTTGTAAATAAAAATAAAAATAAAGAGAGTAAGATGGAGAACAATTTTGATTAGAAATTTTGCGGCTTATCTTGCTGAGCCCAATCAGGCATGACAGATATGTTTGGTCCACAATGACTCCAATATGGGCCTGTCAGTTTGCTCGTCCGTCCACACTACAAAGCAACAGATCATCTATTTCTAGTAACTCAACATTTGATGGATCGGGTCCATTATAGTGCTTATATTAAAAAAAAAAAAAAAAAAATCATCCCTTGTTAATTTGGATGCTACTGGATTGTATTTTTGTAGGCTTTTTGGCACTACTTTTGCCACTTTAGCTAGTTAGTTCTTTAATGAAATTTCTGTTTAACAAAAAAATAGAAAGTATATACATTTCAACAGGTACGAAACCAAGCTTCGAGCTTAGGGGGCCAAAGTATAATCCAAAAAAAAGTTTGAGGAATTTTCAAATTTTATCACCTTATAACATTACAATCTATTATTTGCCGCCACAATTAAAAATCATGGTATATGTTCTATTTTGTTTTTAATTTTGGTTCATTTAGAGGTTATTCTTATTATTATTAGAATAATTGGGTTTGTTTTGATCAGAGGATTTTTTTTTTTTTATTCATGGGGCAATAGGCAAAGGGATGAACCAACAGATACATTCAGCCAAAAAAAAAAAAACTTTTATTTTTGTGTCTATTGGGTCAATTTGTAAATATTTTTGGAGGAGGTAGGCCAAAAGTATATATTTTGGGGTACATTTGAAATTTTTTGAGAATACATATATACTAACCATAATTTTTGAAAAAACTGAGGGGGTCATGCCCTCAACTAGTTCTGTCTCTATATTTTGAGTTAAGCCTACACTATCCCCAAAGTTGTAGTAGTGCCTATATTAAAAGTAATATGAAGATATATTTTGTTTAATCTACATGTACATAATTTTAATGAATTTGGTCCTTCTAGGCTATAATATCTCTAACATTGTGGTGTGGCCAACCCAATAATAATAATAATAATAATAATAATAATGTTTGGCTCCAAATACATTTGGAGTTGTCTTGCTCCAAGTTAGCTTCTATGTAACAGCTGAAGAGTTCATCAATATATAATTTTGGTCACATGAATTTTATAATGAAAAGTGACATGTTTAAAACTTTAAATAATACATCTAGATATATACTCTCAAAATTTGCCATATAATGAGTTAAAAATGATAACTCCAAACATATTTGAAATCAAACTTTATCCAAAAAAATATTTTCTTCAACTAATATGTAAGGGAAACGAGAATGAACCCAGTTGTTTAGTTTATAATCCCACATAGTGTCAGATCACAGAACCCAGGACAGGAAAATCACGGACTTAAGACAAGTTTGGCATGCTATGATGCACATTGAGATTCATACGGGGAATTCGTGTAAAAGAAACGAAGGAGAAGAGCCAGAAAAGATGCTCATGATCTAAATAGCCTGTGCTTAGCGCAAGGCTTGTCTTCATAATAAATGCAGATACGTTGACACCAGACAAATGAAGAAAGAAGCTGACTTCCATAATAGTTAAGCGGAAGTTTGTTCAATGGTTTACAACAGTAATTAACCAATCATCTTAAAACCAAGTATTAGATTGAGTGATCCTCAAAGTTAGAATATAAAGTAAGATATAAATAATATATAAGAATAACATTTCCGAAAATTTATCATCCTCTCTAGCAGAGGGAAATCTGGGTTTCCAACTGACTGACAAATAGAAGACATGAAAACCCATGTGGTGAACCGTGAATGTTGATGCCTTCCCTCTACTTCTTGCTAAACTGCTAATACTATATGGATATATACACTACTAGCTACTGGTACAACTTCACTATGACTTTTCACAGCTCCATCTTCAACTGATTTGAGTGCAGAGACGCTGCAACATATAAATTTTATGTTAAAATAATGCCAGGGGAGAAAAGAAAACAATATAATATTTAAACTTCTCTTCTTGCAAAATGAAACCCAGAATATGCTTCCAACTTCATCTTACGAAATGATGCACCACTAAGGGTGATAACTAATAATGATCCTTAGTTTGGTGACAGACTTATTTGGCTGTCATATAAAATGATGCAGCACTTACGGTTTAAGAATATGATGAGGAAGCAAAGACAATCAAGAATCTAAAAATCAAATGTTCTTCTCTATTATCCATTTCTCTACTCCAAATAAAGGATGAGTACGTAGCTTTTTTGTTATGGAATCAATGTTTTAAAATGTTAACGAAATCATCAGTACAATGCTTCCATATAATCCTCACTTTCATAACTGCTAGAAAGAATTATTCTATGCAATAAAATTTCCATACGACTGTGATACCGAGAATAGATGTAATGACCCACTTTCAAGTGATCAAGTGGTTGGCATTTACTAAAACATACTTTAAGCACCAACATGTACTATTTGAGAGGGAAGGATAGCAGACTATCTCTCAAATTTTTTTCTTCATTAATAAATAACCCTAGAATTTCTCATTAGAATCCTGTTGCTAATGGCTGTTGAAAAAGTTTTAATGATGTCAGTTTAGGAGGGGTGATATGCAGCCTCATTATGCTGAACCTAATCTACCTGAATTTGCCGAGGAGTCATAACTCAAAAGTGAGTTCTCTGGAGTAATGAAGATATGGTTTTCTTCTTCCCTTCCCCAAAGTGGTTGGTGAAGTGCATCAAAATTCCATTGCTGTTGAAAGTTCTGTCTGTTTCCAGTGAATGGGTTTTCTGGCCACATTGAAGGAGAAACCATGCTGGGGATGTTACTGTCGATTAAAGGTCCACCCTGGAGAAGAGAAACTATTAGTGATATATAATGAGGATAAAGCTCCAACGTTAAACTAAGGGAGGATTTGCTCCATAAATTTACGAACTTGGTTGAAGTAAGTGAATCAAAATACTCTTAAGCTAACCAAGGAAAACTGGAGACCCTATAATATGTTAACTATAACGAGGTTCATCAGCACTAAATATTATCCGATGATCCACAACAAAGCCTCTAGGACTTGTACAATGCCAATCACATCATGCCAACCATTCAACTCAAGAGTATTCACTATTCAGGGATTTCAGTAGTAAAGGGGTAAGCTGGTGATACTACTTTTATACATTTCAATCAGTGACTACGCAGTTCCTTAGTTGGTGTGGCGTGAATGATGAGTTATGAGTACAAGAAAATTTTAATTTTTATGGCATGTGTACACACAAATTTCTTTGTCCATATAATGATATGATTAAACTACATAAATTGCAGTCTACCCACCATAACTGTGTTAACCTTTAAGTTCGGATCCACTGTTACAGGAATTCACTAAAATAATGACAGCAAATTTTCTCAAAAAAAAGAAGACAGCGGATAAAGAAACTTAAATTGGCTAATGGTAACTGCTTGTGATCAATCACATTCTAATGAACAGTGAAAGATATGAATGGAGAAAGATAGGATATAGAATAGGTGGTCCAATTCTGACAAACTGTCCTGGCACATAATAATGGTGGAAGCAACCAATTAAGATCTTGGGTGGGTCTATAATGAGCCAAATATGAATTAAAATATGTTTATATCCTAACTCACCTACTAGATAAAGTGTGCACTCATTGCCAAACCACATAATTTTTTATTTTCACCAAAAAGTCAAAAATTAAAAAGGGTGATAAAGATAAAGAAGTTTGCACACTTACTTCCGTAGCAAATACACTGTCAAAGTTAAAATCAATTCTCGGGTTCACTGCTGCAAGCCTCATTGATAACAACTGAAACCAAAGAATTATTCAATCAGAAGATCAAACCAGTACAGGATAATCCAAGCATTACTACCATACAATTTTAACACCATTTGTATGGAGTAAAAATAACTAAAATATGGAGTTTAAATTCAAACTTATATGGAGTTTAAATTCATTTCACAAGCTTTGTTTCACTGTTCATGTGCCTCCTGAACACCAAGTTGACGAAGAAAAAGATATGTATTTAATCTAATTTAATAACTAAAGTGGACATAAAGAACTAAAATATGCACATATATTCAAGTCAGTCTGAATTTCCAAGCCTCATAAATCCATAAGGAGATGACTGAAAAACCCACCAATTTATATAACCCACCTAACTAATTAAGTAGCAAATATTATCCGTTTCAAGACATCTCAATATCTCTCTCCTCTTCTTTTACATTTTTTTCCTTTTTTTTTTTTTTTTTTTGGTGGGGGAGCTATTCCTCATTTAAACCTTATCACGAAATTGCTCCAACAAAGTTCATTTCAAGCTTAAACCTTCTCACACAATTGTTAAAACTATATCTTAGTGTATGGGATGCATAAATCCAACCTCAACTTGACGTTGTAGCGACTGTACATGGTTGATAATTTCATCCAGAACCAATGCTGTACCTGAAATCTGCATAGAAAATATTTTTGTAGTAAGTAACTTTCTAAAAGGAAAGCATGGAAATTTCAAAGAAAATCTAGCTGATTTTTCAACCATCCAGTGTGTTAGCAAACTTTGAGTCAGTTCATGGATGGAGCAGCAAGGAAAGACTCAAGTTCCTGCTATGCCTATCACCAGTTAAAACAAAGCATGAAGGTGTGGATTTGGTTTATGTTTGAACTCAATAAAATAAATTTGCATATGGGACTATCACATCACATCTCTCCATTTAGTTAGGCCTAGGCTTTTGGTACATACATGATACGTTTGTAAATGGATATTGTTCTTTTGTCACCCCTTTTTTCGTTATCAGATTGAGGATGGATACCAAACTGGTAAGAGGTGATTGTACCGTGCACCTCACAAGTAAATCAAACTTTCCCCTGTATATGGGACCCACATACATTTTTATAAAATAATTTATATTTAAAAAAATGTCCAACTTCCTGTCTCCCCTCCCCGGTGGCCGGTGCTTCAAAAGCAGCTTCCAGCTATAGCATATTCGCCTGGCTAAAATTCCACAGCCTAACCCATGAGGGGTATTTTCGTCATTACGAAGATTGTAACTAGAATCTTTTAGTACCCGGCCCGACCCAAATAATTTTTGTGAGATTTGCGATAAATGTCAAAGTCACAGAAAAAAATGAAATGGAAATTGTAACCAAATGAATTGAATAATTTTTTTAATGCAATGACAAAATTAACCTCTGATATGGACTTTTAACCAACCGCCTGAAGTGGAGTTACGAGAATACCACTTTTGACACCGCCCACTTGTCACTTTTCTTGGTACAAAAGTAACCACTTTACCTTTGTGAAAAGGTGACAATGACATACCGGTAACTAAGCCGCGGTCAATTGTCAACAAAATTTTTATAAAAAAAAAATGAAACATTGATGTCATTTTAACATTACATGAATAAAAAATAATAAAAAAACCACTTGATGTTTGAGCTTAAAATTTTAAAAAATTATTCAATTTTTTTGCACAAGTTTCTCTGCACCTTTGTATTTTTTCCCCTTAAGTCATACTAACGTAACATAATCGAACTTTTTAGAGACAATTCGGACACATTAGAAAAAGAGACACTCATCAAGTCATAACAGAATCAAATGATTAACCAACCAAACCAAATAAGAGTGATTAAGACCAGAACTAATTAACTAAACTTCCTTAATGCATATTCCAATAAAATAATAATAAAAAAATAAAAATAAAACAAACCTTACTGCACCCGGGGACCAGTTCCTGAAGAAGCTTCATCCGAGCATTAATCTTCTCTCTCCTCGCCTTTCCAAAATTTTAATTAACAAAAATAAGTACTTGATTTGATTAAATAGTATTCTATGATTGATTAATTAAGATTCAAAGAGAATAATAGTAATACTAACTCGCTCTGCTAAGCTATGGCTATCCGTAGCTTGACCACGACGAGCTCTGACGTGGACGTAAGGAAGCTTCTCTGCATCTTCACAGCTCTCGTTCTTGCTTTTTTTGGCACTGTCTTTGCCCTAATTTCAATTTTTTCCCCAAATTAGACTTAGTTTCACACTAAAATTACCAAAAAGCCATTACCGGAGATTTATTTTTACCTTCTTCTCGCGCTCCTTTCTCTTCGCCAACTTCTGAGTCTTGTTTGATGAGTCAGGGTTTGAATCGGTCTCGGCTGGTTCGGTCTTTACTTTGTCCAAATTCGCGCTTGAATTCGACGGTACTGAGCTGGTTTCCGGCGAGATCTCGGCGGCGGCAAAGACGGAGAACTTGGCGGCGCGTTCGATTAGGGCTTTGTTGGAAGGGAAGGTGAGATTGCCGTTGGTGAAGGAGGAGGAGGAGGAGTAGGGTTTGTGTTCGTCGCCTCCACCGGCAGCGGAGTGAGGCGAGCTGTGGAGGAGCTGCATGGCCTGAGTCGCCGGGAGCTCCAGAAGCGCCGTGAAGGAGCTCGCGTTCTCTGGCGGCACGGTCATGAGCCGCTGGATTTCGTCGCGGAATTGGAAAGATTCGAGTCCGGTTTCCTCGGGTTCGGGTCGGGTTGGGCAGGATCCGGGCACATAGCTTGCTGAATTTGGCTCCATTGAGAGCTGCAATCACTTGAAATTTCAATCAAACACTTCAGTAATTGAATAAAAGTTTCCAAATTGAGAAATTTTAGGGCCTAATTAATCTCACTATTACTATATGTTGTTGTATGAGGGAAATGGAGTTCAAGAGAGAATGAGGAAAGGAGCGTTGAAATGTTGCTTTATATATAATAGTAGTAGTAGTAGCAGCAGTAGCATATGAGGGACAGGTGCTTCAATGGCGGTCAATCAGTTTCTTTCTTTCTGAGTGTTTTTTTTTTTTTTTCCTGTGTCTGGCTCTGAGAGATTACTTCTCAGCCATTTGAAGTATTGCGAAAGCAACGTTGCTTCGGGTCCCCAGAGCTTACTTATAACCAAGGCTCTTTTCCTTTTCCGTTTTCTTTTCATTTCTTTCTTTTTTATTTTATTTTTTTTTTATCCCCCTCAGGAGTAGAGAAAAATTCCATGTACGGTTCTAATTGTACAGTTTGCTCTGAAATGAATTGAAGACTTTTTATTTATTTTTTTATTTATTTTTCCTAACAAGAAATCTTAAAAGTTTTTTGTTGACTTGGGATAATATGTGACAAAAAAAGGGGACACATCTCTCTGCCCAGACACATGTCTATTTCTACTTTTTTTTTTTTTTTTCCTCAATAGAATTATTAAATCAACAATAAACAAAACACATAAAAGTAGTTTTTAAATTACACACCAGTCGTATGTTATAAATAAAGTTTCTGATACTTATTTAAACATTGAAATATTCTAAAACTTGTTATCCAAGAAAAAAGTGAGATGGGTGTTAAAACTTAAAAAAGTAACTTCTCAATCTACTGTCGTGCTCCTATATTTGTAAAACAGAGTCAGCACATTTGTTTGTTTCTTGGAAGATGTGTCAAAGGACAATCTTACCTGATATAGCCAAAAGATAGCTACAATAAAAAACAAAGTTGGATTTATAAGGAAGAAATAGGATTTGAGTGAGATTAATCGCTAGAGTTAATGGAAAGAATGTTGCAAAGTTTCATTTGCCACAAAAGATGATATTCATAGTGTACGTGTATAATTTGTACCCAGTCCAATCACTAGATGGATTCAGACTCAAAAAGTCTTATATAATGAAATTTGTAGAGTATGGGTTTGAAATCTAGGTTAGGAATATTGGAGAGTTGATAAACAGGCTAGAATGCCGCAATCTATGCAAATAATAGATGAATATGACAAAAAACTTTCCTCGGACGTAAGCCGAGGACCACGTGTATTGTCTTTCTCTCTTTAAGCAAAAGATTACAATTGGTCTTTAAGTTTTTTGTCCCCCCCCCCCCCTCTTCATACCTCTCCTGTCCTCTTATATCCATCTTCTTCTTTTCTTTCTCTCCCACGTGTAGCACAAATTTTCCTCATAGATACTTGTCACATCCACCACCTTCTTGAAGTCTTCAAATAATAGCTGGAAGGCTGAATATTACTGTTCAGAGATTATCTCTCCATTAATGCGGCCAGGTTGGTAGATGCAGGGCCTTTAATGCGGTGGTAGCAGCTTTTTTCCTCAGATATTTCTCGCACATTCCTCCTTCTAACGAGTGCTTGGATCACGCCTTTACCCAACAGATCTTCTAGAATTCTGTCTCTAAATCCTTTAGCACGTCCCATGGCCTTTACTAGGCCCGTCCGAGGAGATACTCCTCCTCGGACAACTCCTCTGCCCCTTGTAGCGCGAACTGGCTTGTGGGTCTCGAAGACTCTAATTAAACAGACTTATACCAACAAACCATGCCTAAGGCCCAAATGTGCATTTAAGCAATTTTCCCCCCACAATAGCCCCTCAAAACTTCATTTTTCCCCCCATCCGGGGAGAGGAATGGAGTTTTGAACCAACAGCGCACCCTCCACACACTCTGCATACTGCCACATGTGTAGGGGTCCTTTCATTCCTCTAAAATCGCCCCTGACGCTTCGAAATCCGGAACACTCGCATTAATGACTGCAAGTTACGTTTTGTTCCCCACGTTCAACAGTGAGATACGCATCCAACGGTCCGGTTTCACTCTAAAAATTTGGGTAGGATAATTCTGATTCGAGGCCGCCTCCCACACGCCAAAACGCCTAGGAAACCGAAGCTCCATCCATCCTTTCAGAAATCAATCAAGTCTAAGAGTTACTCACTCTCTTTCCTCTCAAGAAGCTCGTGAAGAATCGCCTAACTATTTCCCATAAGTTCTCAACTTCCTTTACTCATTTCTCCTCGGCTTCTATCCTCGGCCACCAACTAGACCCCTCCCCTTCTCTAAACTTTCATTCTCACTCCCACCAAATGGGTAGATTTAAGTGTTTAGTAGATACCGACGCCGGTATGGAGGGTTTTCGGGCCAAATATCATATTCCCCAAGACGTAGGCTTGAGATATTGCCCAGTAGAAGCCATAGGTAACGCTAGAAGAGAGGGAGAAGTTATCATCCCCATCATCACATTCCTAGAAGGTGGGATGACCCTTCCCATGAGAAACGTAACCAGAGAATACCTACGTAACCATAGGTTATGTCCAGATCAGTGCACACCAAATGTGTTTAGAGTCTTAGGTTGTGTCGATGCTTTAAATGAACAAATGGGTCTGAAACTCACATGGCACGACGTCGTTTACATGTACAAGTGCCATAAACTTAAAGGCGTAGGATATTACCTTAAATCTAAATCTAGCATTGTTAGGCTCATATCCTGTTTTCCCAAATCCAACAAAGGCATGAAAAACGACTATCTTATCGCCTCGGGAAACTAGTCTGACGGTCCTCACTGCCTAGTCGAATGGGGAGACCCAGGTGTGACTCCATAGGAGTTAGACGCCCTAACCTATGACTTAGTCCCATCAACTTTACCGTTTTTGGTTACATTGCATATTACTACACATTTCTTTGATATTCATTGCTGATCTAACCATGCTCGTCTCCTTGGATGTTTTTCATAGATAAACAACACATACGGCCACGTCTAAGTCTTTGCAGCGTCGCGGACCTCAATCGCGTTCTTCGATCCGAAGTGTTTGTTAGCGAAGACCTACAAATGAGAGCAGCCCACTTGATATTAGGATACAACCCTTTATCAGACGATTTCTAAGAGATTGACAACGCGATCACCGCAGGAGACCAACGATGCAAAAGGATAAATATTTCACGACGAGGCTTCCTTTCTGACCACGAACTCCCAAACGATCCCTCAATCATATTGTATTCTCGCCCCATCACTGTAGCTCCTCTCTCAGCGCATTCCTAGACGACAGCCATCCGAGAAGAACCGTCATCTTCGCAACGATCGCTTGACGAGGAAATTGAACAGTTTCGCCTTGAAGAAGCTGAGAGACCTCGAGAGGATCAACTCGTCATCCTCTCGGACGAAGAGCACGTGCCTGCAGAAACTTCTGGCATAAAGGGTTTAATAATAGCACAACCCGACTCTAGCTCCGAGGAAGACGACATGTCTACTCTTAGGAAGCTAACGTCTAAGAGGGGCATAAAAGCCTCTAAAAAGGGCACGGTTGAGTCACAGACCCTTCCCCCTCTGCACCACCCCCTCCTCCCTCTGATCCTAAGATTCCCATTCCGGAGCCTAAGAAGAAGAGGAAAAACGAGGCCGATATGGAGAGGCAGAAGAAACTAAAGCAGCAACAACAACAATAGAAGGTAGGCAAAGGTAAAGGACGTGCCTCTTCAGTAGAGAGTGGAGAAAGCCGTGACCTGGCCGAGGTATGCCGCGCGCAGGCCAACTGGTCTCCGGCACTGAGGCTAGATGGGGCTCCCATTTCCTGCCAGTCCAGCATTAGGGCATTCCAGCAAGGACATGCTCATCACCTGGTCAACGCATTGGAGCAACCTCTTCTTCTACCGAAGGACATGGAAGCCCTAAACAACATAAGTCAACCACATCTCTTCCTCTCCCTGAAAAGGGACTTGGCTTTGGTGAGTATCCTCCATCATCCTCATATTATTGCTGTCAACATACTCTAGTATATAGTCGTTCGTACACACTTTAATCTTTGCTTCGATAATAGTACACTTGTTCGACACTTCTATGTAGGCCATACAAGAAGTTTTTGCTGCAGAAAAGTGGGTGGAGGATTCTAGGAAGAAGGCTACGGCTGAATTCGAAGTCAAAATGGAGACCGAGAAGGCGTTAGGCCAAGCTCTAGCGGAGAATGAGAATCTGACCAAGTAATTGGCAGATGAAAAAAAGGGGAGAAATGGTGCCGAGGCTAGCCTTAAGATGACTAGAACTCAAGTGGAAGGGCAGTGCAAACTCCTACGCCAAAAGGATGAGGACCTGTCCAAAGCTCAGCAAGAAAATTTCGATTTAAAGAAGGAGCTTGCTCAAGCGAATGAGGAGGTTCGTGCCCTCAAGGAAAGCATGGAGGCTGTCAAGAAGGTTGCCTACAATAAAGGGGTGGAGGCAACAGAAGATCGACTGACAGAGGAGTTGGCTGAGCTATGTAGAGAATATTGCCAACAAGTATGGGCAGAAGCTCTGAATGTGGCAGGAATTCCTACCACCTCTGAATTGAGGAAGCCCGAGAACATTTGGATCCTTCGGGACATTCAAGTGATCGAGGAACTTCCTCCTGCCACATCTGCCCCCGAGATAGCGCCTACTACACAGCCGTCCATGATTCAAGAACCCACCCCAATTCCTAAGGAACCTGCTTGTTCTGATAAAGAGAAGGAGCAGGGTGGGGAAGCCGAGAAGCTTACGGGCACGGACGCCGAGCCCAACATTCCTCCACAAGCGGCAAAAGACAAAGGAAAACAAATCCAAACCTTTTTCGAGGTGGAGCTCAAACAAACAGAGGAGGACAACAAAGCAAAAGGGGGTGCCAACACGTCCAAGCAAGACCCCTCCACCAAAGCTTGAGGCCTAGACCAGTTAGGACCCCTTTCCATATGTAATGAGTTTTTTGTATCGGAACTTTTACTTTAACCTTCTTATTTCTGAATTTTCATTCCGATGTATTTCTTGACAGAATCAACGAGCAATTTGAAAGGTTGTTTTTTCAATTGATTTCCAATTTCCAATAGTAACATGCTAATTTCTTTTATCTTACTGTAAATTACATGCATAGATGATAATATCTAAAATTCGACAACACATAATCTAAAACTTAACTCGACACTTAGTTCAAGACATAAAGCAAAGTGTCAACTTACCATGGTTTATCAATACGTCATTTCGCATTGAGGCATGCAACAACATGACTTGATTTTTATTTGATGTTTAACATAATGAACCGAAATTTTAATTTTCCTAAAGTGGAAGGTCCGAAGACCCGACGTAACTAAGATTCTATTTAACATTCAATAAGATACCAATTTCCACAAGGTACGTGGTCTGAGGACCAAACATGACCAAGTTTATGTTTGATACTTACAATAGATAGATCGAAATGTTAATTTTTCCAAAGTAGAAGGTCCGAGGACGACATAACTAAGGTTCTATTTAACATTCAATAAGATACCAATTTCCACAAGGTACATGGTCCGAGGACCAAATATGACCAAGTTTCTGTTTGATACTTACAATAAATAGATCGAAATGTTAATTTTCTCAGAGTAGAAGGTCCGAGGACCCAACATAACTAAGGTTCTGTTTAACATTCAATAAGATACCAATTTCCACAAGGTACGTGGTCCGAGGACCAAACATGACCAAGTTTCTGTTTGATACTTACAATAAATAGATCGAAATGTTAATTTTCCCAGAGTAGAAGGTCCGAGGACCTGACATAACTAAGGTTCTGTTTAACATTCAATAAGATACCAATTTCCACAATGTACGTGGTCCGAAGACCAAACATGACCAAGTTTTTGTTTGATACTTACAATAAATAGATCGAAATGTTAATTTTCCCAGAGTAGAAGGTCCGAGGACCCGACATAACTAAGGTTTTGTTTAACATTCAATAAGATACCAATTTCCACAAGGTACGTGGTCCGAGGACCAAACATGACCAAGTTTCTGTTTGATACTTACAATAAATAGGTCGAAATAACGAATCAAAAATGTTACATAATGATAATTGAGAAACAAAAAGTGCTTTTCATTAATAGTTACATAACGTTGCATAATGTTACATAACGAATCAAAAAGTGCTTTTCATTAATAGTAATACTTTCGGAGGTTATTTACATTCCAAGAGCGTTGTACAATTTTTTCATCTAGATCGGCTAAACGATATGACCCTATGCCCACTACAGAAATAATTCGGTATGGTCCTTTCCAAGTTGGTGCTAACTTTCCCCACGCTGGATTCTTGGAAGTACCCATTACTTTCCTTAAGACCAAATCCCCAGGCACTAGTGGCCTTAGTTTCACATGAGCATCATATCCTCGTTTGAGTTTCTGCTGATAATAAGCCAGTTGGACCATGGCGGCCTCTCGCTGTTCCTCAACCAAATCCAGGCTTTTCTCCAGGAGGCCATCGTTATTTTTCGGGTTGAAAGAACTCGTCCTTAATGTGGGAAACCCAGATTCCAAAGGTATCACCGTCTCAGCCCCGTAAGTCATGGAGAAGGGTGTTTCTCCAGTGGATCTTCGCTGCGTAATCCGATATGTCCAAAAAACGTGTGAAAATTCCTCTACCCATCTACCCTTTGCGTCATCCAGCCTCTTCTTAAGTCCATTGACTATAACTTTGTTAACGGCCTCGGCCTGACCATTTCCCTGAGGATAAGCTGGAGTGGAGTATCTATTTGTGATACCTAAGTCATTACAATATTTCCTGAAAGCTTTACTATCAAATTGCACGCCATTATCTGAAATACGTGTGTGAGGTACCTTAAATCTAGTGATAATGTTCTTCTAGATAAATTTCTTGGTGTCCACATCCCTAATATTTGATAAAGGCTCAGCTTCAACCCACTTGATGAAGTAATCAGTCCCCACGAGTAGCCACCTTTTGTTTCCCACGACCCTCGGAAAAGGCCCAACTATATCCAGTCCCCATTGAGTGAATGACCAAGGACTAGGCAAAGTATTAAAGACACCACCAGGCTGATGAATATTGGGAGCAAACCTCTGGCATTGGTCACATTTTCTTGCGTAGTCTTGAGCTTCTCTCTGCATATTGGGCCACCAATATCCCTGAGTCAGAGCTCTATGGGCTAAGGATCTCCCCCCAGTGTGACTTCCATAAATTCCCTCGTGCAATTCTTCCAAAAGTGCCTCCGTCGCTTCAGCGTGTACACATAGCAGGTATGGTCTGAAAAAAGAGCATTTATACAACTTCTGATCCTCAGACAACCAGAATCGAGGTGCCTTTTGACAAATTTTATCTACTTCAGACTTCTCCTCGGGCGGAACATCGCTTTTTAGAAAAGAAACTACGGGGTCCATCCAGCTAGGTCCGAACCTTATCAGATGGATACGGACGACACTTGCGGTGGTTAAAGCCGGTTTGAGCAAGTCTTCGACGAGGATAATCCTAGGCAAACATTGAGTTGAAGACGTCACCAAAGTGGCCAACGAGTCTGCATGCGTGTTTCCATTTCTAGAAACATGCGTAAGGATGAAAGAATCAAACTTGGATTGTAAACATTTGACCTTAGTCAGGTATTCTTGCATTCTCGGATCCCTAGCCTCTATAGTTCCCAGCACTTGGCCCACGACTAACTGAGAATCCGAGGATATATGAACTGACTTTCCCCCCATTCTCTAAACCATATCCATACCGACTAAGATAGCTTCGTACTCAGCCTTATTATTAGTGGCCGAGAACGCTAATCTCAAGGATTTCTCAAAGGTAATTCCCTCAGGGGATACCAAGACAAGTCCAACGCCTGATCCTCTCTGATTTGCTGCCCCATCAACATACACTTACCAAATTAGAGGCCCTTTGCATGTGATCATGCCAATTGATTTTTCATCCATGTGCAATTCCTTTGTAGTTTCTTCTAACGATGGTTCGGCGAACTCTGCCACCAAATCAGTGAGGACCTGGCCCTTCACAGAGGTGCGCGGCATATATTTGATATCGAAGGCTCCTAGAATAGTTCCCCACTTGGCTACCCTCCCCGAGTAGTCAGCACATCGCAATACTGACTTGAGAGGAAGTTGAGTCAAAACCATGACGGTGTGGGATTGAAAGTAGTGAGGAAGCTTTTGTGTAGCATGGACTACGGCCAGAATTGCCTTCTCCAAAGGCAAATAACGCACCTCAGCTTCATTCAAAGATTTGCTAACATAATAAACCGGTCTTTGTACTCTACCGTCGTCCCTTATCAGAACCAAGCTGACTGCATGGATAGCTACAACTAGGTATGCAAATAGGATCTCATTGACCTCTGACCGAGACATGATGGGTGGCCAGGAAAGATATTCCTTAAGTTATTGAAAAGTTAAAGTGCACTCCTTGGACCATTGGAATCCTTTCCACTTATTTAACAATTGGAAAAAAGGTCTACACCTATCAGCGAACCGAGAGATAAACCTGTTGAGAGTAGCAGTCATCCCGGTCAATTTCTGAACTTCCTAGGGATTCCGAGGTGGTTGCAAGCCCTGAATGGCTTTGACCTGTGCCGAATTTACCTCTATTCCTCTATGAGTCACCATGTAGCCTAGGAACTTTCCAGAGCCCACCCCAAAAGAGTACTTAGAGGTGTTAAGATGCAGCTTATACTTCCTAAGTGTTTGAAAGGTGTCGTCCAAATGTTTCACATGCATAGGTACTGTCTTACTCTTTACTACCATATCATCCACATATACCTCAATAGTCTTCCCAAGTTGTGACTCGAACATCCTAGTCATCATCCTTTGGTAAGTAGCCCCTGCATTTTTCAGACCGAATGGCATCACTTTATAGTGATAATTTCCCGTAAGAGTAATGAAGGCAGTCTTCTCCTGATCACCCAACACCAAAGGTATTTGGTGATAACCTTGAAAGGCATCTAAAAAACTCATCCGAGGATGTCCAACCGTGGCATCCATTAGCTGATCGATGCGAGGCATCGGGAACGAGTCTTTTGGGTAGGCTTTGTTCAGGTCTGTGAAGTCCACACATACTCTCCACTTTCCGCTTTTCTTTTTTACTACGATAGTGTGCGCTAACCATTCTGGGTAGAAAACTTCTTTAATAGCCCCAGCCTTTTTGAGCTTGAGCACCTCTTCCTTGACGGCCTCGTCATGTTCTTTCGAAGAACGCTAAGGTGGTTGCCTCTTGGGAATAACGGCAGGATTGACATTCAAATGATGGCAAATGAAACTTAGGTCAACCCCCAAAGCCTCGTAGGGATCCCATGCAAAAACATCGATATTGTTTTTCAAAAACATCACTAATTCCATCTTATCTTGATGTGGTAGCCGTATCCCAACTTGGAAGAACCTTTCGGGGTCATCATTTATGAGAAATCTTTCCAAATCTTCACACGTGGCCTCCTCTGCTGTCACCACAATGAGCGCATCTAGAGTTGTTAATTGCTATAAGTCTTCCACAGCCGAGGTCGAGGATTCTAATTCGACTTGATGTAGCACTACAGCCGATATGCATTGCCTTGCTATTGATTGGCTCCCAATAATTTCTTCAAGCAATCCACCCGAGGAAAATTTCACTTTAAATGTAAAGTCGAGGATACAACACCCAAAACATGCAGCCAAGGCCTTGTGACGATGACCGTGTATGGAGAATATGCGTCAACCACAATGAAATCTACATCAACTATTTCCGGGCCCGACTGTACGGGCAAACGAATTTGTCCCTTTGGTATGACAGCCTTCCCTTCAAAGCTTATCAACGGCGAATCATAGGGAGTGAGATCCTCCGGCTCTAACTTAAGCCCCCTAAATAAGTTGGGGTACATAATATCCGCACCACTACCCTGATCAACCAGCACTCTCCTGATGTCATAATTCCCTATCCTCAATGTGACCACCAGGGTATTGTCATGTAGTTGAATGGTCCTAACCTTATCCTCATCAGAGAATCTCAAAATGGGAGTACTCCCTTTGATCCTCTTCGGCCTCGAACCAGACTTCTCAGCCTGAGAATGTGACATCGCCATCACTCTTGTAGGACAGGAACCAGTTCTACCAGGTGCAGCGAAGATGACACTAATCGTTCCTAAGGGCGGCCGAGATGGGTTGTTCTTCTGATTATTTGAACCCAAACGATTTCCTTGTCCGTTGGGCTGATACAGGTGTTGCTTCAATTTTCCCTCACTAACAAGCTGCTCTAAATGGTTCCAAAGTGTCCGACAATTCTCGGTAGTATGACCTAAATCCTGATGATATTGGCAAAAAAGGTTTTGATTCCATTTCCCAGGGTCCCCCGCCATCTTACTAGGCCACTTGAAATAGGGTTCCTTGCGGACTTTCTCCAGCAATTGGTGCACCGGTTCTCGGAATACGGTATTAACTACTTGAGGATTGGCTGAAGCAGATTGCCCTGAGAAATCTCTCCTCGGCTTATTGTTATGGTACCTCTCCGACCTGAAATCCCTCCTGAGGGATAACCTTCGCCTTACCCTTACCTTGTTATTGGTCTTCCTCAACCCTTTTATACTTGTCAATGCGATCCATGTGCCGATGTACACTCCGCACAAGTTTTTTAGTCAGAGATATCCTTAAGTCATGATCAGTTGGGAGGCCTACTTTAAAAGTGTTAATCGCCATCTCGTCAAAATCGCCATCGATTTCATTAAACATCTCCCAGTATCTATCAGAGTATGTTTTCAAAGTCTCACCCTCCCTCATGGCCATGGATAACAATGAGTCCAAAGGCCGAGGGACTCTGCTGCATGTGATGAATCGAGACGCGAATGCTCTAGTGAGTTCCATGAAAGAATCAACAGACCCCGACTTTAGTCCGTTAAACCATCTCATAGCAACAGGTCTCAAGCTAGAGGGAAAGACTTTGCACATCAAGGTTTCGTTCTGAGAATGTACCGCCATCCTCTGATTAAAATGGCTCACTTGTTCGACTGGGTCTGTCCTGCCATTATAGATGGTGAAGGTGGGCTGAGTGAACCGCCGTGGGAGCCTTCCCTTCTCGATCCTGCGTGAGAAGGGTGACTTGGAGAGTTGGTGCAACGCCTGGCTCATAGCATCGTTTCCCAAGCCCCTAGAGGGAAACTTCTTATAACTACGACCTGGTAGCTCACCCTTCTCCTAAGAGAAGGTTTCGCTAGGGGGAGTCCTGGACCTTAGACTGTAACTGCTTCCCTAGGACCCCCTAGAGGAAGGATTGGATGGAGGTGAAGCCCGCCTTCGTCTAACATGGTGTAGCTTTTTCTTAAGGTGGTCAATCTCTCTCTGCATGGCCTTGGCATCATCCTTATGGGTGGCCCTGCTTCCACCACGCGAATGGCTTGCATCAGGGTGTACTGTATGCACACTTCCCTCTCGATCCCTCTGACGCTCAAGACGCTCAAAATGATCTTCGCGTTGGGACCCCTGAGACTCTGTATGATGCAAACCTAAGCCTACCATGATGTTCCAATTCCTTCAACACTAGATTCCCACAGATGGCGCCAATTGTACGGGCACAATTTGTACCCGGTCCAATCACTAGATGGACCCAAGCCCAAAGAGTCTTATACAATGAAATTTGTAGAGTATGGGTTTGAAATCTAGGTTAGGGATATTGGAGAGTTGATAAACAGGCTAGAATGCCGCAATCTATGCAAATAATAGATGAATATGACAAAAAACTTTCCTCGGACGTAAGCCGGGGACCACGTGTATTTCCTTTCTCTCTTTAAGCAAAAGATTACAATTGGTCTTCAAGTTTTTCGTCCCCCTCCCCCTTCTTCATACCTCTCCTGTCCTCTTATATCCATCTTCTTCTTTTCTTTCTCTCCCACGTGCAGCATAGATTTTCCTCATAGATACTTGTCCCATCCACCACCTTCTTGAAGTCTTCAAATAATAGCTAGAAGGCTGAATATTACTGTTCAGAGGTCATCTCTCCATTAATGAGGCCAGGGAGGTAGATGCAAGGCCTTTAATGCGGTGGTAGCAGCTTTTTTCCTCAGATATTTCTCGCACGTTCCTCCTTCTAACGAGTTCTTGGATCACGCCTTTACCCAACAGATCTTCTAGAATTTTGTCTCTAAATCCTTTAGCACGTCCCATGGCCTTTACTGGACCCGTCCGAGGAGATACTCCTCCTCGGACAACTCCTCTGCCCCTTGTAGTGCGAACTGGCCTGTGGGCCTTGAAGACTCTGATTGAACAAACTTATACCAACAAACCAGGCCCAAGGCCCAAATGTTCATTTAAGCAATTTTGCCCCCCACACATAGCGTACGAACCTAAAGACTACAAATGACTCCTAAATTAGACTCCCATAAGGCCATGAAAACCTTTGGTGCTACCATCTCACATGAATTTTTTTATATGAGAATTATTTTTCAATTGTTTTTCCATTACTTAATTGCATACTTAATGGCCATTGTTTTTTTGGAATTGGACAAAAGACCTAAAATTGAATAAATATGGAATTTAGAGGATTCAATTGAATGAAAGTTAAGTTAAAGGATTGAAATGAATTTCAGTCAAACGTAGAAGATAGATTTTACATTTTAACCTCAATTGTACAAAAGGTGAGTTGGGGGAGGGGAATCCATAAAAACAAAACTTTGAATCCCATTTTAAGAGGCTTTTGATTAGAAAAAAAAGAACTGTAACATGTTAACTAATTTTTTAAGAATAGAGAAAAATTGGCATGTATGGTTCTAAATGTATAGTTTTTTTTAATTGAAGACTTAAAAAAGAAGAAGAAGAAGATATTCTCATATATTCTGATGTTTTTCTTTAATAACACAATTTTTTTCATGACCAAATTACATTTAAGTTTATGACAATTGATGATCTCCTTGTAATCGTCAGATAATTTATATAATTCATCATATGTTTATTTTATTTAGTTGGTCACATTCATTTCAACTTAACTTTTATACTTAATGTCTATTTGGCTTAGCTTACTTTGTTAATAAAAAATGTCTAATAGTACAATTGTATTTAAGAAAAATGACTTAAGAAATTGTATGTACCCAAATAAGCCAGATACCCCCCCCCCCCTCAAAAAAAACTAACTAAAATAAATAGGTGAAAATGTTAAATCAAATATAAATATAAATATATAAAATTAATTTTGTCTCAATTATTTTCATGGTGTGGTCATTCTAAATTTTATTTTTTATTTATAAGTTATTGAGGATGTGTGATCTCTCTATCCCTTCATTTAGGAGAGAAATGTTAGTTGAAGACTTGATGTAGATGTCCTTGTCAACTCATTCTAACTTAATATCAAATAATAAAACGTGAAAACTCAATTTGTGTATGAAAGCTCAATTTGATGTGTTGACTGTTGACTCAAAACATCAAGTAGAGTTGATGTCCTCTACACAAGGTTTACTTAAAAGGCATGTTATAAAAGTCACTAATCGAGTCAATCTAAAGCTATAATACTCGATCAATTTTGACTTAAATAAGGAAAAAGCAATAGAATCCATCGCATATACTTAAACAGGTTTCTTTTCATCTTAATTAAAGTAATGAACCTTCTCAAAAAAAAAAAAAAAATTAAAGTGATGAAAATATGAAATAAAGTTTTCAAAGAAAATAAATGATGATGACTAATAATTTAAAAGAAAAAAAAAAAGTGGTGTAATCTGGCCTACATGGCAGTAGTAAGTGATAGAAGTGAAGAGCAAAGAGAGAGAGATCCTTTAGTGGAGGCCTGGAGCCCATGAAGACATAGAGAGCTCATTGAGAAATGGACTATTCGTATGAACCGCAATATAGAACTGTACTGTTCGTGCTCGAACACTTGGGCCGTAAATGACTATTTTGGTCCCATGGCGCGGGGACCGGACATGAACCAAGACCCGACACTGTTTTTACTCTTAGAGGATGACCTGTCATTTTCTTTCATTTAGAGGTGTTTGATAGATTAATTCTATTACATTTTCACACATTTTAAACAATATTACACATATTTTCACACACTTTTTTACCCATACATATATCAAAAATACTCAAACAACATAATTCAAACTTCTCTTCCAAACACCTACTTAATTTTTAGGATTAGTTTATTATTTTATATAATATACATTATTAATACGTTTTACGTTGGTGTGTCATTGTAGAGTGGAGGTAATGGGGACAAATAATAATAATAATAATATTATTATTATTATAAATAAATGAAAATATATGAAAATATAAGATTTGAAATAGAGAAATCCATTTAGAGATAAGGGTAACTCATATTAATGAAAAAAAAATGAGAGAGAGTCGTTTGAGATGATTTAGTTATATTTATAAGAGAACGAATAATATACCACTAAGAAAGAATGAGTTGATCAGAGATGAGAGAATTAAAAAATAAATAAATAAAAAAAGACTCAAAATAATATTAGTAGAAATAAAAAAAAGAACTATAATTAGGAAAGTAATAGAAAATATGATTGTAAATAAATATAATTGAGTAAAATAATACATATATATGGCTGATCCTAACTAATATGCTAAAATCCATAAATCGATCTTAAAAATTTGAGATTAAGGCTTGTTGTCGTAAAATATTGTTTTCCATCCCTATTCCGTTGGATCTCCTGTATTATGCAATAAAGTTTGCCTGTGAGAAATGAAATTGTAATTAGTCACCGAACTGTTTCTCCAAATTAGTCATTCTCCCTACCTTGTCCCCCACAATTTGTATCATTCTAATTTCTAACTCTCATAAACTTCTATTATTTCTTGTTTGTTTCTGTATAAGATAAATTAGAAATTTAATCTGTTATTTTTTAAGGACCATCATGTGGTGAATATAGTACTGATGATGGCAAATTCGACATTAGCAAATATAATAATGAGAGCGTCCACGTTTATCACCCTAGATTACTCACGCAACAGCTTTGGTTCCTTAAATTTATTTGTTACGTACATTCAAAGAAAAACAACCAAAACAAATCTTAATATAAGGGGAATTGATGATGGAAAAATTGTTAATATATAAAAGTGAACAAAGTTTCTCGCCAAACTAGTTTATAGAGAAATTTTTCAAAATTTTCATATACATCTTTTTTTAGTATGAATTTTGAAAATCTAACTATTGAATTTCATGTTCTTTATGTTTTTAATATACATATTAAATTTTGTTCAAATTGGATGTTATTTACTATTCAATCAATAAACTTATTTTTTATACACAATTTTAAATACAAAAACTTGAAATTTTAACATTTTTTTAATGACACGACAATTGATCTTTGATTTTCTTGAAATTTTGTAAGCATGAAGGATATGATAAAAACATTCAATCTAATGGTTAGATTTTCAAAATTAATAATTAATATAAAGATATATGAGGAATTTGAGGAGTTTCTTTTTAAACTGATTCAGAGATAAACTTTTCTCTGTTTTACAAAAGTGATAAGTAATCACATTATAATATGGTGCACATTCACTTATACAATAACTCTTACTTGGTGATCGGTGTTGCCTCAACAATTTGCAATAGGGATTTAATTAATTAGTAAAAGTTTTTTTTTTTTTTTTTGAGAAGGTATTGAATATTAAAGTCAGTAATTTATTAAAGAGTCATGGTTCATAAATAAGATACATCTTTTAGTAAACAATTATATCTTTTCCTAAGAGACATGTAGAAGTTTATAAATATCCATCTACCAATTTACCATCCACACTGTGGGACCATAAAAATTTCTAATGAATAACTCTTGCTAGATATATCCTAAAGGGTTAATTTTAGATGCAAATTACAATGGTAATTTAACATAATTTCCTGTTGTGTTTGAAATCTAGCAGTGTTACACAATAACTCTTGCTAGATATATCCTAAAGAGTAAGTATTTACTACCCCTCTCACAAAATCTTTAAAATCCGATTGTTCTGAATTTTATTTTTAATTTTGATACTTCACTAAAACAATGAATCACACCATGAAAAATAGCCTTCTACATTTGCGAAATGCCCACATTTAAAAGTAAAAAAAGATTTGATTGAGCCGGACGTCTCATAGCTAGGGCCACACCAAATATTTCCCACGCTTTTTCTCGCAATCAATGGGCAAGGTCCAGCAATTGCAAAGGGTCATACAGTGCACTAGTTTCATTTTTTGGTTTTTTGCCGAACATACAGTGTACTAATAAGGAACATTCTGACCAAAGATATATTGACATGCATCCAAATCGAATCGACAAAGCAATCTACAGCCCTTATATATTTGTGAATTCTGTTAACTGAGTTGGTAAAGTTTTTTGTTGTTAAATAGGAGACCTAAAATTCAATTCTCGCTTACACTAAAAACTAATTGATTTCTTAATTAATTTAATGATAAAGAGTAATTATTTTGAAGCAGACACTATAAATTTGAAATACTATCGTATCTATCAAACCAAATAAATAAATAAATAAATAAAGCCCTTAAAATTAATCCACTAAGTTTCCTCATTTACTACATAAACTCTTGTCTCTCCCTTATTAAAAAATACACTCTCTCTTCACAAAGCATCTAAATGGTATTATCAAATTAGACATAGAAATTAAAATTTGCTCTTAAATTCAAAACTTTTATGGTTATAATTAGAAGCAAATTAATTATCTAAAGAAGTGTATCTCAAAGTCATAATATTAATTTGATTAAGAAAAGATTTAAGTTAGTTTAACTAATAAAATTTCTTGCGTTTTTTCCTTCTCACCTAGGGTGAGTTTTTCTCTCTCGTCTAGGGCGAGCTTTTCTTCCCACTAACCCCAATAGTGGAATTTTCTTCTTCTTTTTTTTTGTTTTTGTTTTTATTTGCAGCACATGCACATTATTTTCGTGAACCCCAAAGCCAGAGACTCTAATTTCATAGAACGACTACAATGAATCGTTAGGACGCTTTCTCATAGCTAGGTCGTTCAACCAAAGGGTAGCAAAGACGACGTTGCAGTCTATATGGACATTTGGTAACGACCTTCGTATTGTTGATGTCGGGGAGGGACTTTACCAGTTTAGATTCACCATGGAGAGGCAATTGAAGTGAGTACTGAACAATAACCCATGGAGTTTTGACAATCACTTACTCATATTACGACATTGGGGGAGGGGTATGATGACTAGGGCGGTCGCCTTTAACTTGCGGCCTATTTGGGTTCAAGTATGGGGGTGACCTTTCAATCTAATCAATAACGAAGTAGGGTGGGATATCGAGAAGGGTTTGGGCCAAGTGATTGAAGTTGATAGTAAGGTTTTCACGTTAGATTAGGCATTATTTATTTGGGTTCGTGTGGAGTTACCATTGGACAAGCCCATTTGTCAGGGAGCGTTGGTAGCAAACCTTGAAGGAGATCGGGTTCTCATTGGTTTCAAGTATGAACGCATGGTAGGGTTATGCAATAGGTGTGATTTTTTTTTGGTCATGAAGTGAAAGAATGTTTGAGACCAAGAGACTTGAACTGCAACGATAATCCATATAGGGAGTGGCTGAAAGCAAGATACCGGAGAAGGGAGGAGGATATGAAAAAGAGGCCACGCAGTTTGCCAAGACATGATCACGCAGAGGCAGAGGAATGAAGCATTAGGGTTCCGCCACAAGAAGTCTCTAGTGATGTGAGTGACAAAGATGGAAATTTGGATATACAAGGTATTGTTCCTTAAATCATGGTACCTCATAGGGATGATATCTCAGATAGCATGAATCATGGGTTAGGGGGCATGAATCTTTAAGGCGTTACTCACGTTTTTCCCTTAACACCAGTAGATGATTCTATGTGCATGGAGTCAATCATATCTACAATAAAAGTTAGCAATCACATGGGTAGGGCCGAAAATCTTTTTTCTATCCCTATTGACCATGTTGGTACAACTTTGCCTATGCAAGCTACGGACACCCAAACAAACTTAATACCTAAACAGATTGGGGCGACACAGTTGGGGAATGGGGTGAAGTGGAAATGGCTTGAAGGCCATGCTGTCTTAGTTTCGATGGACAGTAAGCCTGGTTCATGTAAGGTTGGCGTTAAACGTAATTTAGATAGTGGAGGGGAGCATGATGAAATCAAACTAGTGAAGGTTAAGAAGAGTAAGACCCAAGATTTTTCTAAGGACCTTTTTATTCAAATGGTGAAGGCTGAAGATTAGCCCTGTTAATCGTAATGATAGTGTTAAGCTGGAACTACTGGGCACTTGGGAAACAATGTGCAATGAATGTCCTCTCTCAGTTAGTGAGAGAAAAAGCTCCCAAAGTTTTATTTTTGATGGAGACAAAACAATCTGTGGATGAAATGAGAAGAATTTAAGTGGATTTACCATACAGGGGTATGCTAACCGTTCCTAATGTCTGACATAGAGGTGGGTTGGCTTTGCTATGAAAAGAGGAAAAGGATGTCCATTTGCAAACATACTCACCTAACCACATTACATTCTCATACTCACTGACCCTGCTAAAACTTGGAGTTTGATTGGCTTTTATGGGTGGCCAAAAGAACAAAGGAAACATGAGTCATGGCAACTACTACGACATCTTCACACTAGACACTCTCTCCCCTGGCTATGTTTGGGTGACTTTAATGAAATCCTTACATTGGATGAAAAGCAAGGGTGCACTCCTAGACCATTAAACCTAATGGACGAATTTTGAATTAATCTCTTGCAGTTGTTAGGATTAGTGTCCTTAAATCCTATTGTATGATGTTATGTATGATATTATGTATGACATTATGTATGACATGATGTATGACTTAATATTGTGATTGATAAAGTTATTTTATTATTATCTAAAATAATGGTAACATGAATATGGGACATTATCATATAGTCCATGAGATGCATTGTATGTGATTTATGTGAAAAGTCACAGAAGATGTAGATCACAAGTTCTTTGTAAACTCAGAATTTATAGTTTGTAGTCGGTGATGAAATTGGGCATTTCATCTGCGAAGACTATAACGTGTCAACTAAGATGATTTGTCTTGATCATGGAAGTAGAGACTTCTAGTTGATATGTTAATATGTTTTAAGAGTTAAAACATATTGAACAGGACCGCTGTGAGATTTATTATTCTCCTAATGACTGTCAAATGAATAATAAATCTCATGACTTCTATTTGCATGAACTCTTAATCCTGAGAGAATAATGGACCTAATCATGAAGTGTAGGTTGCTTTGATATATCAGGAGTGAGATCTGAAGTGACAGTCAAAACCTCAGTATGTTGGCAACCACATTTAGTGTTGATGGAACATATATTCTCAAGATGGAATTCATAATCTCTTGATGGAGATATAAAATATTCCCTTGAGATAAGTTTAATGGGTTCAGTTATTCAGAGAGTTAGGCCTAACCACTTTAGTAAGAAATTACTAAAGTATATATTTATGAAATTGGATTTCATAAATATATAATGAATAACTTTAAAGGATTAAACCGGGTACTCAAGGATAAGATGTAGTAATTTACAAAGTGGCAGTCTACATTTATGACTTTGTGTTACTACAAATATTTTATGAAGGGGTTACGTGTATAATAAAGTCTTGGGATATAATTTATTAATACGGCCTAGAGTGCAATTATATTTATATAGTGGTATTAAATATAATTAATGGTAACTTTGGACTTGTCAAGAGTTGACAAAAAAGCCCAAGGCCCATTGGAATTAGTGTCTTATTGGTCCATTTTGGTCCCACTCCAAGCCACACACTAAAGCCCAATTGGAAAGGCCCAATAGGCCAGCCCAATTAGATAATCAGTTAGTTATAAAGGGAGAAACATACATAATTTTTATTTAGTGAAAAAAGAAAATAAGAAACGGTGTGTGATAGAGTGTGAGACACACTTTCATTCTCCCTTGAAAACTGATTGAGAGACCACACATCTTGGGCGTAAAGTGGAATTGGAGTGAAGATTAAAAGTGTTCCCAAGTGCTTCTAATCTTTGTTTTGAATTTTTCCACACCAAGGTACGCCATCTTGTTCTTAAATTCTGAAATTTACATAGTGCACGTTATCAATCATGAATGAAATAGATCCTTGTTTGTTGCTTTCGCTATGTGTTTTGTATGAGATACAAAACCAGAATTTTTCCTTCAATTGGTATCAGAGCCAGGTTTTCATATCATGATTGTATAGCGTGTGACTGAGTTTTAGAATTTAAGAAAACTATTATCTTTGTGCTTTTGAAAAGTGAATCCATATATAAAGGATTCCACCGTCTGAAAGTACAATAGTAATATATATAATATAATATAATAATCATATATTATATATTGTATTATATATATATATATATAATATAATATAGTTTTGTAATATATGAGTTTATATTACGTTATATATATATATTTATATATATTAATGCTAGGATAATGAAATTTATTCCTAATGAGATTAGTTTTATATTTTCAACGTGTCTAGCATTATTATGGTTCTTCATCTTAAAAACCTTTAATTTAAAATATCTAGTGGGAGAGAGATACAAGGGTTGGATCTCACGGCCTCCATTGTTGGTTCAAAGTAGTGTGAAATATATACTTTGTCTTTACCTTGAGCTTAGCATTCCATGTAGAGAGTATTTATTTCATGGTCCTACAAGATTGAATTTCCTGGTTTATAGTGGTTTGATAAACACCTTGTCTTAGCTTCGAGCTTTGCATTCCATGCGGAGGGTGTTTTATCATAGTATTACAAAATAAGCCTGTTAAAGGGATGAAATGTGGTTACACATGATTCTAGACAATGGTATACACTAGACTAAGTATTATAGTATCCTCTATGCTGAGTTCTTACTATTATTACTTAGAGGCTAAATATAAAACGGCATATTATTAGTGTTTGATAAGAGTTATCATGATAGCACTAATGATGAAAATAGTTCTCAATCAATCATAGTATTTTATGTTCACTCTATGCTGAGGGATATTGAATATAAGATTGGGTTGTCGTTGCATATATTATTTTATGGTTTTATTAAGGTTCCATATTATATGCTTTTATGCTAAATTGATAATATCCAATTTACTTATTATATTCATGTTTATTATTTTCAGATTTTGTTATGGCATCATTTAGCCCACTTGTTTCTATTCTTAACCAAAACAAACTGACTGGATCCAACTATGTTGACTAGAAAAGAAATTTGGACATTGTTCTTACTGCTGAAGAGCACAAATATGTGCTTACTCAACCATGTCCTAACTTTCCTTCATTAGATGCTCCTCTTGAGGAAAAATAGCGATATGATTGTTGGCAGAAATCTAATGAGATGGCCAAGTGCTACATCCTAGCATCTATCTCAAATGTTCTACAGCATCAAATGCAGGATGTAGAACTTGCTTCGGACATAATGCATAGTCTGAAGGAGATGTTTGGTGAGCAAGGCCGTTCTGCAAGGCAAGAAACCATGAGGCAAATTTATAATACCAAAATGGCTGCAGGAAGTTCAGTGAGAGAGCATTGTTTTAGGATGATTGCTAATCTGAACACATTAGAAGTTTTAGGTGCCGACATTGATGGAGAATCCCAAGTGGATATGATACTCCAGTCACTACCAGAATCATTCAAGGAATTCAGACTCAATTATAATATGAACAAAAAGATTTATTCTTTGTCTGAATTAATGAATGAGTTAGTGGCGGCGGAAGGCATCCTTGGTACTTCTAGTGTTGAAGCCAATGTGGGCGAAACTTCTACTTCTCAACCTAAGTCGAAAGGCAAAGGTAAGAAGAAGAAGAAGAAGAAAGACTTCACTAAGAAAGATGGTAAACAAATTGCCTTAGGGTTGCTAACAAAGGAAAGAAAACCAAAGGAAAGTGTTTCCATTGTGGTGAGAAAGGACATTGGAAGAGGAATTGTCCAACATTCAAGGCTGCCAAGAATAAGGGTATGAAAAGTTCATTTCTTCTTGAAATATGTTTGGTACAGAATCCAACAGATTCCTGGTGTGTGGATTCAGGTTGTACTAATCATATCTGCAATTCTTTGCAGGGGTTCCAGGAGACCAGAAAGTTGAATGAGGGAGAACTATTTCTTACTTTGGCTGATGGGAGCAAGATTTCAGTTGAAGCTGTTGGAGTGTTTAATTTGTGTTTTAAGTCTAGAGTTTTAATATTGGAAGACTGTTTGTATGTACCTAATGTTCGTAGGAATTTAATTTCTGCAACTTACTTAGGTAAACATGGATATTGTGTTATCCTGAAAGACAATGTTGTAATAAAGAAGGGTAATGTGTTTATCTGTTCTGGCAATATTGTGGATGGTCTTTATATTTTAACTCTTGATAAACATGAATTATATAATTCTGAATTAGATAGTAGCTCTCATGTAAAATCATTAAAGAGAAAGTTTCCTTCTACTAGTGATGCATATCTATGGCACTTGCGTCTAGGTCATATTAATTCAAGTAGGATTCAAAGACTAATCAATGATGGACTTTTACAGCCCATGGACTTTGATGGTTTTCCAGTTTGCGAATCTTGTTTTGAAGGTAAGATGACCAAATGACCTTTTAATGCAAAGGGTAGAAGAGCCCAAGATTTGCTAGAACTAGTACATTCAGATGTATGTGGTCCTATGTCAATCCAAGCAAGAGGTGGCTATGAGTATTTCATTACTTTCACTGATGATTACTCTAGATTTGGTTATGTGTACCTAATGAAACGGAAGTCCAAAGCCTTTGAAAAGTTCAAAGAGTTTAAGGCTGAAGTTGAGAATCAATTGGGTAAACACATAAAGGCCATTCGATCTGATTGAGGTGGCGAATACCTTCTTGGTGATTTTAAGGATTACTTGACTGAAAATGGGATTATATCCTAGTTGACTGCACCTGGAACTCCACAACAAAATGATGTAGCAGAAAGAAGGAATATGACTCTTTTAGATATGGTTAGGTCCATGTTGAGTTATTCGACTCTACCAATTTCTTTTTGGGGATATGCCTTAAATACTGCAATGTATCTTCTGAATTTAGTACCTTCGAAGTCTATTCCTTAAACACCTGTAGAGTTGTGGAATGGGCGTAAGCCTAGTATGAGACATCTCCACATTTGGGGTTGTCCAGCACATGTGTTTAAAGGAAAGTCTGACAAGTTACAGTCTAAAACAGAAGTGGTATTTTTTGTAGGGTATCCAAAAGGAACAGTTGGAGGTTTATTCTATGGTCATAAGGATAATAAAGTGTTTGTTAGCACAAATGCCAAATTCTTGGAAAATGACTATGTGAATAATTTTACACCTAGAAGTAGAGTTCTCTTGGCTGAAATGAATGAACCTGTAGTTGAACAACCAATGGATGAAACTAGGGATGATGTGACTGTATTAGACACACCACAAGATACTATTCATAAGATGTCTAGTACACAGGTGCCTCATCGTAGTGGGAGAATTGTTCGGCCTCCTATAAGATTCATAGGTTTGGGAGAAACTTATAAGGCTATCTCAAAAGAGGCTGAATCGGATCCTTACACTTATGATGAAGCAATGAATGATATAGATGCACATCATTGGGTCCAAGCTATGAAATCTGAATTGGATTCTATGGATTCCAATCATGTATGGGATCTTGTAAAGGCGCCTAACGGTATTAAACCTGTTGGTTGCAAATGGGTTTACAAGAGGAAGAGAGGGATAGATGGAAAGGTTGAAACCTTTAAAGCAAGGCTAGTGGCGAAAGGGTATACACAAAAAGAAGGTATTGATTATGATGCAACTTTTTTGCCAGTAGCCATGCTTAAATCTATCAGAATTCTCTTATCCATTGCTGCTCATTATAATTATGAGATTTGACAAATGGATGTCAAGACTGCATTTCTTAATGGCAATCTTGAAGAAGAAATATACATGTTGCAACCAGAATGTTTCATAGCAAAGAAACAAGAGCATATGGTATGCAAGTTGAATAGGTCCATTTATGGACTTAAACAAGCATCTAGGTCATGGAACATCAGATTTGATCAAGTAATCAAGTCATTTGGTTTTGAACAAAATCTTGATGAACCATGTGTGTACAAAAGACATCGAGACAAAGTAGTAATGTTCCTAGTGCTTTATGTTGATGATATTCTACTCATTGGGAATGATGTAGGGGTAATGTCATCGGTTAAAGTTTGGTTGTCAAGCCAATTTGATATAAAGGACTTGGGTGAGGCTAACTTTATTCTAGGGATCAAGCTTTGGCGAGATCGCAAGAATAAAATGTTAGGCTTATCACAAGCTGGATATATAGATAAGGTCCTAGAACGGTTTAGCATGCAAAACTCCAAGAAAGGATTGCTTCCTTTTAGACATGGAGTTCCTCTGTCTGATGACCAAAGGCCTAAGACTCAAGAGGAAGAAAATATGATGAGACAAGGTCCTTATGCTTCTGTATTGGGAAGTCTCATGTATGCCATGCTTTGTACTAGACCAGATATTTGTTATTCAGTTGGCATGGTCAGCCGATATCAATCAAATCCAGGACCAAAACATTGGCAAGTTGTAAAGCATTTTCTCAAGTATCTTAGGAGAATGAGAGATTATATGCTTGTTTACCATAGTGAGGATTTGATTCCCGTTGGCTATACAGATTCAGATTTTCAATTGGATCTAGATTTCAGAAAATCCACTTCAGGATGTGTTTTCACCTTGGGAGGTGGAGCCATAAGTTGGAGGAGCGTTAAGAAATCTTGTATTGCGGACTCCACCATGGAAGCCAAGTACATTGCTGCTTGTGAAGCAGCAAAGGAGGCTGTTTGGCTCAAAAAATTCCTTTCTGATCTTGGTGTTGTGAGAATGGAGCAAGTTCCCATCACATTGTTTTGCGACAATAGTGGAGCGGTTGCACAATCCAAAGATCCAAGGAATCACAAGAAAGGAAAGCACATTGAGAGGAAGTACCACATCATTCGAGACATTGTTGCTCGTGGAGATGTTGTGGTAGCAAAGATTGAAAGTGCAAATAATCTAGCAGATCCTTTTACCAAAGCCTTACCTCAAAGGACTTTCGAGTCACATTTGGAGGGAATGGGAGTTAGATTAGTGCACAATAGTCTTTAGGGCAAGTGGGAGATTGTTAAGATTAGTGTCCTTAAATCCTATTGTATGATGTTATGTATAATATTATGTATGACATTATGTATGACATGATGTATGACTTAATATTGTGATTGATAAAGTTATTTTATTATTATCTAAAATAATGGTAACATGAATATGAGACATTATCGTATAGTCCATGAGATGCATTGTATGTGATTTATGTGAAAAGTCACAGAAAATGTAGATCACAAGTTCTTTGTAAACTCAGAATTTATAGTTTGTAGTCAGTGATGAAATTGGGCATTTCATCTACGAAGACTATAACGTGTCAACTAAGATGATTTGTCTTGATCATGGAAGTAGAGACTTCTAGTTAATATGTTGATATGTTTTAAGAGTTAAAACATATTGAACAGGACTGCTGTGAGATTTATTATTCTCCTAATGACTGTCAAATGAATAATAAATCTCATGACTTTTATTTGCATGAACTCTTAATCCTGAGAGAATAATGGACTTGATCATGAAGTGTAGGTTGCTTTGATATATCAGGAGTGAGATCTAAAGTGACGGTCAAAACCTCAGTATGTTGGGCAGCCACATTTAGTGTTGATGGAACATATATTCTCAAGATGGAATTCATAGTCTCTTGATGGAGATATAAAATATTCCCTTGAGATAAGTTTAATGGGTTCAGTTATTCAGAGAGTTAGGCCTAACCACTTTAGTAAGAAATTACTAAAGTATATATTTATGAAATTGGATTTCATAAATATATAATGAATAACTTTAAAGGATTAAACCGAGTACTCAAGGATAAGATGTAGTAATTTACAAAGTGACAGTTTACATTTATGACTTTGTGTTACTACAAATATTTTATGAAGGGGTTACGTGTATAATAAAGTCTTGGGATATAATTTATTAATAAGGCCTAGAGTGCAATTATATTTATATAGTGGTATTAAATATAATTAATGGTAACTTTGGACTTGTCTAGAGTTGACGAAAAAGCCCAAGGCCCATTGGAGCTAGTGTCTTATTGGTCCCTTTTAGTCCCACTCCAAGCCACACACTAAAGCCCAATTAGATAATCAGTTAGTTATAAAGGGAGAAACATACATAATTTTTATTTAGTGAAAAAAGAAAATAAGAAACGGTGTGTGAGAGAGTGTGAGACACACTTTCATTCTCCCTTGAAACCTGATTGAGAGACCACACATCTTGGGCGTAAAGTGGAATTGGAGTGAAGATTAAAAGTGTTCCCAAGTGCTTCTAATCTTTGTTTTGAATTTCTCCACACCAAGGTACGCCATCTTGTTCTTAAATTCTGAAATTTACATAGTGCATGTTATCAATCATGAATGAAATAGATCCTTGTTTGTTGCTTCCGCTATGTGTTTTGTATGAGATACAAAACTAGAATTTTTCCTTCAGCAGTGTAGATTGGTGGACTTAGGGTACCATGGTAACATGTTTACTTGGGAAAATGGTTGGCCTGGTGATGCTTTCGTCCAGGAACATTTGGATAGGGCTTGTGCAACTATTGACTGGAAGTATATTTTCCCCCATTGATGCATCACCCATCTCCAAGTGTCCTACTCTGATCATGTTCCGCTGCTTCTAATGACTCATAACCTAGACTAGGTTCATAGAAGGAAGAAGTTCCCATAAAGATTTGAAGAAAAATGGGCCTCGCACCTAAAATATAAGGCAATGATTCAATCTGCATAGGAAGCTCCCACTTTAGATGGCTCCTTAATGTTTAGGTTGTTTGATAAAATCAAAAGGTGTCAACAACGGGGATCTCAAAGTCAAGGTTGTAGGAAAACATAAAATCTTGGAAGTATTGTCTAGTTTGAACAAGGCTGAATATCTTGATACCATAAAAGCCATCGATATTAATGCTATATTGTACCACAATGAGCTTTTTTGGAGGTAGCGATCACGTTCAATATGGCTTTTAGCGGGGGGCAAGAACACCAAGTTCTTCCATCAACGGGCAAGCCAACACTGCCACAAAAATCATATTTTTGGAATTACGTCAAGCGGTGGGGCATGGTGTACTGATGAATATCAGATTGCACAGGTTGCTAAGAGTTTTTTTTTTTTTTTTTTTCAAGACTTGTTCTCTTTGGCCAATCTAAATAGCTTTGAGATGTCTTTGACTCAATGGATAGTTTGGTCACACTTGATTTGAACAGAAATCTCCTTCAACGGTACACACTTGTGGATGTTAGAAAAGCTTTGTTCCAAATGCACCCGTCCAAGTCACCAGGACCTAATGGTATGTACCCTATTCTTCTTTCAAAAATTTTGGCATATTGTTGAGCATGATCTAGGTGAGGCTGTTCTATTAGTTTTACATGCCGGCCACATGTTGCATGAAATGAATTTTACCCATATTGTCCTTATCCCAAAGATTAATGAGCCAAAGTTTGTGTTTGACTACTGCCCTATTAGTTTGGGAAATGTTATGTCTAGGCTTATCTCTAAGGTTATTGCTAATCACCTAAAGCATATTCTACCTAATGTGATATTTGATGCCTAAAGTGCTTTTATACCTGATTGCCTTATTACTGATAAACTACTGCAGCATATGAGTTATTGCATAGGATGCGGAATAGGCAAAAAGGCAAAGTGGGGCAGATGGTTGTCAAGCTTGACATCAGTATAGCCTATGACCGAGTGGAATGGGGGGTTTTTTGGAAAAAAATAATGATTAAGCTTGGTTTTGATCCTAGATGGGTCCATTTGGCTATGAAGACAATATCTACGGCTTCTTACTCTGTTTTAATTAATGGTGAACCTCATAGCTCCATTACCCCCATAGGTGGCATTAAGCAGGTGATCTCCTATCCCTATATTTATTTATCCTTTGTGCGGAGGATTTATCTGCAATGTTGAGAATTGCTGAAAGTACTCACCTGTTGAAAGGTATTATGTCAATCCCAAACAGAGTATCTCCCACCTTTTGCTTATAGATGATAGTTTGCTATTTTGTCAAGCTAATGTGGAAGAATGCCAAAGACTATTGAACATACTGGGACAATATGAAACTGCGTCTAGCCAAACCATTAATTGCCAGAAAACATATCCTTTCTTCAGTAAGAATATCAAATTGAAGGTGAAAGGTGCTATTTAAAAATTATTGGGTGCCCAGATTATGACAGAGTATGAAAGGTATCTTGGGTTGCCTATGGCTAGTGGGAAACTAAAGGTGAACACTTTTAAGGACCTACAGGAGAAAATCTCCAAGAGAGTGTTAGGGTGGAAAGAGAAATTTATCTCAAAAGCAGGGCATGAAAACCTAATAAAAATAGTGGCTCAAGCAATTCGAACTTATTCTGTGAGTTTGTTCAAATTACCAAAAACCATTTGTGATAGTATTAATTTTTTGTTGGCATGGTGGGGACAAAATAAGGATGAAAAGAAAATTCATTGGATCAACTGGAAGAAGTTATGCACCGAAAAGAAGGATGGTGGGACGGGATGTTAGGATTTGCTGCTTTCAGTCTTGCTATGTTAGCTAAGCAAGCATGGAGACTCCCACTCCCTTTTTACTGATATAAGGCCAGATATTTCCCGGATTGCTTTTTCATGATGGCAGGGTTAAGGAACAATCTGTCCTTTATTTGAAGAAGTCTCTTGGTAGTTGTGGGTGCAACACGTGGTTTCGGGAGTACGCCTCGGTCGAATGGATAGGGGTGAAGAAAAGGAGTCACCACCTAGTTTTATGGTTTAGGAACCATGAATATAGCGCCCTTATGTTGAAGGGCCAATTTTACTACCAGAGTATGGGTTTGGAGTTTAAGTATGGGGATGCGAAGGTGTTTGGTACCCAACCCCACTCGACCCGTGGGTCGGTTTCCAATCATTGTGTCTACACACACACACACGCTAACATGCATCTAACAATCAACATGGAATCAAATGTCCAATAACCCTAACATTCATCTATCATGGCATCTCATCACATCATAAACCCTAGAATACTTTAATCATACACATCACATTATCTCATCCAAGGTAGCAAACAAATCATGGCAGAAACGTAGGCATGGCAACAAGGTAATCACCAAATATATCCGAAAGACCTAGATGTGAAATCAAGCATCAAACAAGCATATTCATCATCAAGATGCATGTTCATCTGAATGCATGACTTACCTCACTGCATCACAACACCCATGGCATCAATGCATGATCATGTTATATGCATGTTCATAGTAAAATAAAGAAAACATAAGAGAAAACCCTAATCTAATCATGTTAAAGGCAAACAAGTAATTAAACAGAGCAGCATAGACTTAAAAAGAATAAAAAGGAACCACACAGAGGCATATGATGTAAAAGAAATAAAGAAATAGAAGCAAAAAACTCAAATTAGGGTTTTTGGGCATGAGTATGCGTGCGCATACATAAGCCTGCATACACAGACCAATTATATGCATACAGATACTTTGAGCCTGCGTACGCACAGACATGCCCTGAAGAACTCTAACCCATAAATAACAACACAGAAATAGAGTTGAACCTAACATGCTTTAAAATAGAATACAACTTAAGTCTAGGCTAAACAAACATATCTAAACACAAACAAAGCAAGGAAACTTAGTACCTCAAAACAAAAAACTCCTAGGCTTGATTTTGACCATTTCCATTAAACAAATTTATTCACAACCAAACAAAAATGATTAGTAAATTTCAAAACTCCAAGATCAAGACCAGAAAAGGTCCTAATCAAAATCAAATTGACTTAAGTATATTTTGTGGAAAACTCCCACTTTGATTCACTATTCTAGTGAATCTTAGGTTTTCCCTTAGGATTTTTTATGTGTTTTGAAAAGGTACCATGTATTACTTTATATAGTGAGAAAATGGGGATTTGGAACGGCTCTTAGATGGTATGGGATTCATTCCAAACCTCAACATCAATATAGAAAATTTTCCTTTCATAGTTTTTGGAACCCTAGCTGCGTGCGCAAGTCCGTGCTTGTGTATGCATGCACCAGATTTGCGTACGTAGGTCGAGGGTTTCCTTGGCCTTTATTTTTCAAAAATAGATTTATTTGCTCATAAAAATTTATATTTTCCCTTTTAACATTTCTCAAGACAATTTGTAATCTGGTTGGGGCCCAAACCAACTTGGGCCTTAGAATTTCAGCAATATTGGGAAATAGGGGCCCGAGTCGTAAGAGGTACAAAATGCGGTGTCTGCAGATGCCCCTCTTTTGATTCATGAGCTCCGTTAATAGAATTAAAAGAATAAAAGACAAAACATTTTGTTTAGACATACAGCTCAGGTCACCCACGCACATGGCACACAACACACATACAGAAGGTGGGGTGCTACTCTGCAGAGTTGCGTGGGATTCATATATCCAAATTCACACCTTTGTTACTTAGGAAACAAGCAATGAGAAGTTCACTATCCTAGAATTTGTTTTTCCAATTGCAAGCAGAAGGCAAGTGACTTGCTATCCTAGAGTTACTTAAATAAGAAAAACAAACAAGGCCAACAGTTGCGACCATTAACCAAACAAACAAGGTGCTCTTACAAGCTAAAAAGGATATATGTATGTATGTGTGTGTATATATATATATATATATATATATATATATATATATATATATATATATATATATATATCTGTGGTGTCCATCCGGGGCTCTTGCCTTAAACTTCTCCGAGTGGCTTGCGCCTTTTGTCTTCTCCATCTCTATCTCTACCTATTCTAGTGAGGCTCTTGCCTTGAGGTGACCTTGGTCTCTATCTCTACCTCTACCTCTTTTATTGTGCCTGCATATTCAATTCCCTCAGGATATGTGCATAAGTTCTGTATGATGTGCATGCATGTTCAATTCCCGAAGGATATGTGTACAAATTTTGTATCTAGACTTGCTTGACTAGTGTGTGCCCCGTGCTTGCATATTCAATTCTCGTAGGATATGTTCATAAGTGGCCTTGGTGTTACGACTCACGAGGGAGTCTTGGGTGAAAAATCCACTAGAGAGATGAAAGACTCACTAGGGAGTATGATCTGCTGAGAAGCGTGTTGGCGACTCACGAGGGAGTCTTCTTGGTATGTAGTTCACTAAGGATGGTAACTTGCTGAGAAGTTTGGTGGTGATTATGACCCACAAGGAAGTCTTTGATAATGTGTGGTCCATTGGGGAAGTTTCTTCTCCTTCATGGCTCACAGGGGAACTAGTGTTAATTCCACCTACGAGGGGGGTTTTGTCAACTCCTTGGGAATTTTTTTTTCTTCACAACTCACAAGGGAGTTGCCTTTGTGTCTTGGACCAGTGTGGGAGCCCTTCCATGATACTGTACTTTACTAGGGATTTGGTTGATGATCTGAACTTGTGAGGGAGTTTTCTTAGTGACTAATGATTCGTTGAGGGATGTTTTGATGCTTTCAATCCACTGGGGGATGCTTTAAGGGTCTTTGTGCCTTTTTTACCCGAATGAGCATATTTTTGTCATTTTTGATGCATTCTTGAGTTTTCTTTTGCACTTCCTACCTTTCAGGAACTTACTGGGGATATTTATTTATTTTTTACTAAACTACATGTAGTTTAGTAAGGGACCAAAACTACACGTAGTTTAGACACTAGTACATTCCTGTCTCTTCAAATTTTTCCAACGGTTACCAACTATTTATTTTTATTTTTCTTCCCATCCTCTTCATCTTACTTACCTCTTCATATCCTCTCTAAATCTCCAACTTCCATCTTTTGTCTCTACAAAACTCCCTACCTTTCTCTCTTCCTCCCCCAAACTCTCTCATTTTCTCTATGGCACCCAAGTCCAAGAAAACCTCTTATGTGCTCTCTAGTGATGTCTTCAATCTCATGCATTGGGGTGGAGCGGTGAGGCTGAATGATCCCCTTTGTTGACATACAGGCCACAAGAGCATCTTTTAGAGGGTGCAAGGACTGGATCACTAAGTTTTTTCAACTTTTCTCATTTTCTCATTTTCCTTTTGATCTTCCATTTTAATCTATTTTTGGACATGTAAATGCTTGGGTTTTACAGTGAGATAGATTTAGAAGAAAACCTGACACCTTAGGAGGGGTAGGGACATGTTTTAGGTTGAGTTTTGGTGGTTTGATGGAAAATACATGTTTGCATCACATACAAAATATACGCAGCAGAAAATTAATGGATTTACTTAATTCGCAATTGATAACATGTACTATGTAAATTTTAGAATTCTAGAACAAGAAAGCGTACCTTGGTGCGGTAAAATTCAAAACAAGAATCAGAAGTACTCGTGAATACTTTTAATCTTCACTCCAATTCCACTTTACGCCCAAGAAGTGTGGTCTCTCAATCAGTTTTCAAAGGGAGAATGATAGAGTGTCTGACTCTCACATACACATCATTTTACAATGATCACTTTTTCATATATCAAAATTCTATATGTTTCTCTCCTTATAACTGATTATCTAATTGAGCTAGCCTTTTGGGCCTTTCCAATTGGGCTTTAGTATGTGGCTTGGAGTGGGACCAAAATGGACTAATAAGACACTAGCTCCAATGGGCCTTGGGCTTTTCTGTCAACTCTTGACAAGTCCAAAGTTACCATTAACTATATTTAATACCACTATATAAATATAGTTGCACTCTAGGCCTTATCTATAAATTATATCCCAAGACTTTATTATACATGCAACCCCTTCATAAAATATTCGTAGTAATACAAAGTCATGAATGTAGACTACCATTTTGTAAATTACTACATCTTATCCTTGAATACCCGGTTTAATCCTTTAAAGTTATTCATCATATATTTATGAAATCTAATTTCATAAATATATACTTTAGTAACTTCTTACCAAAGTGGTTAAGCCTAACTCTCTGAATAACTGAACCCATTAAACTTATCTCAATGGAATATTATATATCTCGATTAAGAGACTATGAATTCTATCTTGAGAATATATGTTCCATCAACACTAAATGTGGTTCCCAACATACTGAGATTTTGACCGTTACTTTAGAACTCACTCATGATATATCAAAGCAATCTACATTTCATGATCCGGTCCATTATCCTCTTAGGATTAAGAGTTCATGTAAATAGAAGTCGTGAGATTTATTATTCGTTTGATAGTCGTTAAGAGAATAATAAATCTCACAGCGGTCTAGTTCAATATATCTTAACTCTTAAAACATATCAACATACCAACTAGAAGTCTCCACTTCCATGATCAAGACAAATCATCTTAGTTGATATGTTATAGTCTTCGTAGATGAAATGCCCAATTTCATCACCAACTACGAACTATAATTCTGAGTTTACAAAGAACTTGTGATTTGTAGCTTCTGTGACTTTTCACATAAATCGCATACTATGCATCTCATGGATTATATGATAATGTCCCATATTCATGTTACCATTATTTTAGATAATAATAAAACAACTTTATCAATCAAAATATTAAGTCATACATCATGTCATACATAATGTCATACATAATATCATACATAGCATTATACAATAGGATTTAAGGGCACTAATCCTAACAGAAGTATGCTTGAAAATGTCAAAGAATGACCCATTGTCTATGTTCATACGTACGCAGCTTGTGTTCATGCGTGCGCAGCTTGTGTTCATGCGTGCATGGCCAGACTTCATGCGCATGCATACCTATTCTTGAGTTCATATGCACGTGGTTTCCAACCTGCGTACGTAGACATTGACCCGCGTTCGCGTGTTGCTAAACAGAAACCCTAATTTCACTTTTGTTTCTCATCCAAATGCCAAAACTTCTTTTCATCTTTTTGTAGGTTTCCCCCTTATTTTCAGGCAGGGGTAGCACTAATAGTGGGGTGGCATGGTACATGGTCTTTACCATGGAAACAAAGGCCCTCATTCATATGGTGGGTTTTGAGCCGATCATCTGCTTACTACCGGAGAGATCTACTAGTGCCATTCTGGTGCAGACTCTGGCTAAGAGGTGGTGGGACACTACCCACACGACTTCCACTACATGACTGGTCTTAGGTGCGATTGGGCTTTCATAAACTTAAAGAGTGAGTCGGGCACTCAGTTGGGCATTGACTTGCTCAGGAGGAGGTACATTATAGAGACATTCTGCTACTTTAACTTTGGGATGGATTACAAGCCTCTCCCACAGGCGATGGCTGACAACTGTGCCCATGTGGCTAGGGCCCTTTTGCTGTACCTTTTAAGGGCGTATCTCTTTGCCAATGGAGAGCAGACAGTATATCTAAGGTGGCTAGCCCTCTTCCACGACTTTGGGGAGGCTCAAGAGGCCAACTGGGGGTAAGCGTGTCTTGCCTATTTGTACTCTTCCTTGGATTAGCTCAGCCGGAGGACCTTGCGCCAGCTTGTCAAGCCTGCCCTGGAAGCTCCTTGAGGCCAGTCTTTCTTCCTTTTCTCTTTTGTGACTATTAGGACATATGTGAATCATGTTAGGAACATATGTCAATATAGAATTGGCTAATCCTTTGATAAAACACAATTTACTTGTAATTGGGTAGTTCTAGGATGTGTTTAATACTTCAAGGAACAAGGTTTCAAGTTCAAATGTTAAAACCATGCAAAGCTGTCCAAGAATCAAGTAAAAAAGTGCTAGATTTTAAAGCTTGACAGTTAGCTTGACAGATAGAATCTATCGAGGTTTAAAAGGCAGCTTTAGCACGATGCTCGACAGTTGCTTGATAGTTAAGCTATCTATTGAGATTTATGAAAAATCAAATTTTCAGTTCTGATTTCATTCCAATTTGTAAGTACATGTTTAGGCTTTCTTTCTCACAAACCTAAACATATATAAGAATTATTTTAAGGGCCGTCAAAGGTTGCACAGTTGCGCGAGTGTGAAGCAAAGTTTTGTTCATGCAAATTGTGACCAAAGACAGAATTTGTCCTAGTTCATCTTTCTCTTGAAGAAGTTGCTGTGTTTGTACGCCGTTGGGTTTTGTGACCATGGAGATTCGTGATCTTCATCATGTTGATGAATTGAAGAACTTTGCAGCTAACATCTTTCTCAAGTTGGTGATTAAGTCGTGTACTGGGATCCGCGCATCTATTGGTTAGTCACGTACTGGGAGCCGTGCATTGAAAATGAGAGATTGTCACTACAGAACAAGTCCAATTGGGTATTGGAATAAGAGTTCAACTGTAGGTTGGTATAAGGTATTGGGATTCCTTTACTTGTAACCGCTTGTTATGATAATAGTGGATTGTCGGGAGTAGTAGCCTTAAAATCACTCGGTGGAGGTTTTTGTCTTGGAGGTTTTTCCCATTCGTAAACAAATCACTGTGTCAACTTTATTTTCCACTACAGATTAACTTATTTAGTGATTTATTTGTGCTACCACATGTTTTGCATGTTAATTGGATTAATTAATTTACTTGTCTAATTAATCAATTAATTTATCACAAGGGGTCAATACATTCTTGGCCTATCAATGACTTATGTAATTCCTCTTCCAATCATATCCATCCGTATCTCATTTAGGCTAAACTATGCATCATGCTCTTGCATACTGTATCCACCTTTCCATCTTGCAAACTATCATCTTGTAAAATTTTCATACCTGTCATCTTGCAAACTGTTCATATCTGCTTCTTGCAAACTGCCACTTTGCAAATTGTTATCCTACTTTTTCCTTTCTAGTGTTGGGCCGTTCAATATGGTCTCATTGCTCATGGTGTGGATGTGGATCTAAAAAGGTTCCCTTTAGTTAGAGCTCATTTTGATGAGCTATCTTTTGATAAGGTGAATCAGGAGTCCTATGCCTTTAATAACATTTCATGCTCCCAATTAGTGGGTGCGGATGCACTATAGGTCCCAATGTATCCTTTGGAGTTTATGCTTGCCCCACTTTCCATGACGAATGCTGAGTATCAATTGTGGAGGACTGGCATTTCCTATGCCCAATAGGTTTCAGAGGAGTTGGACTATGATGAGTTCAACAACACTCTCTTCATGCCTTTCCTTACACCTGTGGTATATGCTCTGTCTCTTCTCATTCATTCCCATTTTTCCTTTGCATTGCTTTACATGATGATGTTCACATGGGATACTGATGTCAGGCTGGTCCTGTTGCTGGTGCTCCCATCCACCCTCGTTGCTTACCTTGGTCGGTCTATGTTTATGGTCCTGATGGTTTTGCTTGTAAGCGTGTGGTGGGCTGCAACAAAAATGTCATGGGATACATTTTTCCCAAGGATACATGAGCGGTGAATTTTCCTTCATTCTTGTCTCTTTCCTTTTCTATTCCTGTATCCCTTAACACTTGTTCTAACACTTCTTTTCTTTCAAAATTCAGCCCACTGTTCAAGAGCACAAGGAGCTGGTCTGGTTTGTGGGGAACCTTAAGTTGGAGATGACCGAGTATTCCAGGCAAATATATGGTCATGGAGGGTTTGCCTATGTGGGTGGCAATGATGATGATGGCGATGGTGGTGATGGTGGTGGCGATTTAGAGACTACTCCTAGCTACCCGCCAAGGAAGAGGCGCTTTTAGTAATTTTACATATAGACAAACACAGACATACAACATATTTCCTTTTTACTTTTTTTCCTTTATTAGCATGCATTTCTACATTTTAGCTTTTATTTGTGACCCTGGGTTGCATTTGAGAACATCTTTTACATTTTTGCTTTTATTAGGACGTGTACTTAATTTACAACTTGTGGGAATAATTGCACAATTTTATGCAACTTTGCTTTTCTTAGTCTTTGGTGCTTGAAAATCTAAACTCAATTATGTCCTGAGTAGTCCCTTAGGCTGTAGGAATCATGGGAGAGGTTTTGGCGGATGAATCACACTCTAAATAGGAGAAGGAATTTGTTTCTACCTACCTACTTGTGTATGCGTACGAGCGCCTGCGTACATAGGTCTTGACCATGCATACGTAACCTTGACCCTACGTATGCATACCTCGGGTCAGAAAAACCCTACCCACCCTATTTAAGTATAAAATAGCCGTTAGGGGCATTCAAACCCTCATAAACGTATTTTAAGCTCAAAAAACACTCCTTAGGGCTTTCCAATGGCAGGATTCCCTCCTTTAAAAGTCTCGACATGGATCAACATGCTTGGCCCTAGTTTCAAAGAGGCCCTCATCCCTTTTGGTCTCTTTTGCATCTTCCCATATCACCAAATCAAGGTAGATGAACCTCTTCTTCGTGTTGTTGCCAACTTTTGGATTTCTACTTGGCATGTTTTTCACTTCAATGGTGAGAGATATGCCCCACTATTGAAGAGTTCAATGCGATCTTGGGTGAATCTGAGATTAATACTCTCATTCTTCCTACTGATAGTGGGGATCTTATTGCCTTAGTTCCAGCTTTTTTGGGAGTTTCTCTTGACACTACGCAGCATTGGTGCATGTTTGACAAGTTGAATATCCGCTTAATTTTTGCATACTTTTCTAGTTGACTATTCCTGTGACTGGTAAGTCATGTTCTTATATCTCAATGCTTTATGTTTTTGCATTCTTGTGAGATACTTCTTGGTACAGGAGACGGTTTGCATAGATTGAAAAATGTGCTTGGTGGTTAGTGATCTGAGAGTGGGAAGTCATGTGGGGATCCCTCCCCTTCTTCAGGTATAATCCCTAATTTTTGCCTAAATTTTCAACCTAGCGGGATTCGTCTAATTTTTGCATGGGTTAACTTTCAGTTTCAACCCATGGAGGTTCCTTATATCGTCTTTGTCATTTTTTCCCTTTATATCTCTCCATTTTCCACTCATGATTTTTTTTCTTTTGTTTTTCTTATTTCAAATATAGCTATATGAGAGGCTTTGGTTGGTTCATCCCCCCATTATTCCTCCTAGTCAATATCTCCCCAAGCACTATCATGACTGTAGGCCCAAATGTGTTAAGATGAGTTTTGATGAGTTCATTGAGTTCATGGAATGTATTGATGTCTCAGATATTGAATGGGTAGTGGAATGGTGGCATATTTCAAGCATGGTCAACCGTAGCTTCAAGGATAACTGTGTTCCTTTGGTTGGACTTTGTTGTTGCTGTTACTACTCTACATGTCGCATTGCAAGGCAATTTGGTGATCGTCAAGGAGCTCCCAGTGATGATGGTTTCTTCCATACCTTGGGTAGGATCCATAAGACTTGGTCATGAAGGATGGTGACCAAAGACATCCACTTTCCCTAATTCCTTCATCCAACTTCCGAGTGCAAGAAATGGATAGAGGATGACATGAAGTGGGTCCACATAGACGAGAAAGCTTATAAGAAGTCCAGCAAAAGAAAGAGGGCTGACTGACTACCTTGATATGCCCCAAATTTTATTTTTTTGCACTTTATGATTCTCATGTCTTTTCTTTTGAATTTAATAAAGGAATGGAATGTTTCAAACCCCCTATGGAAACAATTTATTGTCTTTTAGTTTAAGCAATAAGAGAATCATCAATTTATTATCTTTGCTTATTGTCATTTTTTTTTTCCATGCCATGTAATTTTTTCCCATGACGTCCTTATAGGAATTTTCGCCATGCCCATGGTTTTTTTCCCCTATTTTTCCCCTAGACCTCCTTTTCAAGTTTTCAATCTAACGGAGTTCTTTGGCCTTAATTTATGCCTAGACCGCCCTTTCGAGTTTTCAACGTAGCAGGCTTTTTTCTTCTCTTTTTCTTTTAATTGTTATATCTTTGGAGTCTATCCATGTTGATTGGGCGAAGCATCCCTTCTCCATCCAAATTTGTAATTCTCGTAGCACCTCCTGACATGATTTTCTTGATAATAAAGGGCCTTGGCCATCTTGGCTTCATCTTCCCTCTTGGATCATAAGTTCCTAGGTTTCTAGGTTTCTAGGTTTCACTTTTTTATTAAATGCTCCAACAATCCTCTTTTGGTACCCTTGTGCATGGTATTGTGCCCTAGCTCTCTTTTCATCTATCAAAGCCAATTGCTCATAGCTTTCCTTCATCCAATCTTCCACTAGGACCTTGGTTTTCACTAGCACTCTGAAAGATTATCTCTACCTTAATGGGAAGGACCACCTCATTTCCATAGACCAAAGAGTAAGGGGTTGCCCCAGTTGATGATTGAATAGAAGTTCTGTAACCTCATAGGGCGAATGAGAGCTTTTCATCCCAATCCTTGTATGTTACTACCATCTTGGCCAGGATATTCTTGACATTCTTATTGGTTGCTTCTGCGGCCCCATTAGTCTATGGTCGATATGGTGAAGACTTGTGATGCTCAATGTTATACAATTCCATGATCTTTCAAACCTCTTCCTCAAAGTGGGAGCCATTATCTAAGATGGTCTCTTGCAGTACCCCATATTGGCAAATGATGTTATTCTCTATGAACCGAGGCACATGTTTGGCTTTTAATACAGAGTAAGAGGCCGTCTTTACCCACTTGGTGAAGTAGTCAATCGCCACTAGGATGTACTCGTGTCCATTCGAAGACTTAGGGGCTATTATTCTAATCACATGTATGCCCTAGACTGAGAAGGGCCAAGGAGAGGTTATACAGTATAACTCACTAGGTGGCACGTAATTCAAGTGTGCATATGTTTGGCAGTCGTGGCAACCTTTCAAAAGGTCTACGTAATTGGTCTCCATTGTATTCGAATAGTACCTTATCCTTAGGTTGTTTTTAGCTAACATTCTCATATTCATGTGAGGACCACAAATCCCTTGACGAACTTCTTCCATGACTCTTTCGGCTTCTTCTTTCTTTAAACAACGGAGGTATATACCGTCATAAGATCTCTTATAGAGATATCCTCCACGTATGATATATTGCATAGCCATCATCCTAATCAAATGACATTCTCTCTTATTGACACCACTAGGTTATACCCCCAGTTCCAAGAATTTCATGATGTTATAATACCAAGGAACCCCTTCTTCTTCTATAGCCAAGATTGAAGACTTGGTTTTCCCCTTATGTACCAGTTTATAGCTCTATTCAATCTCTAGGGGTCGTGTCCATACTCCTTCGGGTATTTCAACCATGGAGGCTAAGGTAGCCAAGACATCTATGAACTGATTCTAAGCCCTAGGGATGATAGTATATTCAATCTAATAAAAGGTTTTGGTCAAATCCTCCAAATGATACTGATAAGGCTTTAAATGTTCTTCCTTTACATTCCATAATTTCTATGCTTGGACTATGACTAAAGTTGAATCTCCAAAATTTTTTGCTTCTTTTACTCCTAACTCTCGGAGAGCTTCCATTTTGGTGATACAAGCTTCATATTCTACCATGTTTTTAGTTGCCTCAAAGTGTAATTTGACCGCCGAAGACACATGAGATCCATCGGGGGTGATCAAAAGTACTCCTATCCCATTCCCATATTGGTTCACAACTCCATCAAAATACATCCTTCATGCCCCTAGTTCTATGTTCAAAATACATCCTCATCAAGGAAATCCTCTTTTCGATCATCTCCTTCTATAGTGTTCTAGGCACAAAAATCTGACACGACACTTCCTTTGATCGTTTTTCTAGCCACATATTTAAATCAAATTCTGCCAATAGGATCAACCATCTCGATAACCTTGCACTTAAGGCTGACTTTTCAAACAAATACTTCAATGGGTCCATTCTGGCTACTATCCAATTTGAAAAGGTAGGATAATGTGTCTCAACTTCTACACGGCCCATACAAGTGCGTGTGGACGCAATGGGTCGTTTTTAGGAGTCTTCACCTAGTTTTTGCAATTTTCTAGGAACCATATATATGGCGTGCTCTCGAAGAAGGACCTTTTGATCTTACTACCAGAGATATGGGTTTGGAGTTAAGATACGGTCTTAAGAAGGTTTTAGGCATCCAAAACCGCCCAATCCTAAGGTTTGCATCCCATCATTGTGTCTTATGTCTTAACCCTATTAAAGACACACTCAATACTTGTATCTAACTCACACATAAACTAGCATACATCTAACAATCAATATGGCATCAAACATCCTTAAGCGTATCTATCATGCTTATCAACCAAAGCCTACCATTCATCTAATCTTGCGTATCAAACAACCTAACATTCATCTAGCACAGCATTAAGACATTCATCACATTGTAAACCCCAATCATACATCTAATCACGCTTCATCACAAACTCTATCATCATATCCAAGGCAAAAATTGTGAGCATTAAAGATTAAAAGTGGAAACGAAGCAAGACATGTCATCATCCAAGGCATCAAGATCACAATTATCATCAAACCTAAGCAAGATCATATCACAAATGCATGTACATTAAAAATGCATGACCACCTTCACTTACCTTGCAGCAACTCACCACCTATAGCATTTATGCATGAGCATGTGAATGCATGTTCATAGCATTAAAAAAATAAAACCCTAATTCTAAAATGTGAGAGTAATCAAGCAATAAACATGTAAAATAGAAACTTTGAAAGCATAAAAGTACGAAGAAGAAATGTTTATAAAAAAAAAAGTATAGAGAAGAAACTAAACAGGAACATACATGTGAAAACAGAAGCAAAAACAAAAAATTAAAATTTGGGTTTCTGGGCAAGTTCATGTGCATGCATGAACTTCCCTGTGTGCGCATAATCAAGCCTGCATGTGTAGGCAAGATTATGTGTACACAAGTTCCTATCCAAAAACCCTAGAAACATAGTAGATACTTCACTAAATCTAACATCCTAACATGCATTTTAAACATATAAAAACATAAAGCTAAGCTATATAAACATATTAAAGTATATAATAACAAAAAACTAAGGCAAACAGAGAGATTAAAGAGCAAAAAATAAAAGAAAAGGAAAAGAAGGGTTTACAACTTAATACCTCAAACAAAAACTCTTCAAGCTTTATTTTTTACTATTCCCTTCAGTCAAATCTATTCACAATTAACAAAAGGAGTGATTAGTAATCTTAAACTCAAAGATCAAGACTTGAAAAGGCCTTAATCAAAAGAAAATTGACTTGAGGATGTTTTGTGAAAAACTCCCTCTTTGATTCATTATTTCTAGTAAATTTTAGTGTTTTCTCGTGAGATTTCTGTGTCTTTGAAAATATACCATGTAAGGCTACTTATAGTGTGAAAAAAGTGGTTTGGAACGACTCCTAGACAATGTAAGATTTGTTCCAAACCTTAACATTAATGTAGAAAACGTTTCTTGTTTAGTTTTTGGAATTTGCGTGTGTATAGTAAGGATTTCCTTAGCCTTATTTTTCCATAAATAGATTTATTTTCTCATTAAAATTTATATTTTTCATTTTAACATTTCTCAAGTCAATTTAACATTTTGATTGGGCCCTAAACTAACCTTGGGTCTTAAAATTCAGTATCATAAGGGAACAGGGGCCCCGAGTCGTAAGGGGTACAAAATGCAGTGTCTACAGATGCTCCTTGTTTGTTTTGTAAGCTTCACTAATGGAATCAAAAGAATAAAAGACAAAAAATTTTGTTTTAACATATGGCTCAGGCCCAACCCACGCACATGACACACGTCACGCATACATGAGGTGGGGTGTAACTCCAAAGAGTTGTGTGGGATTCGTATGTTTGAATTCCTACCTTTGTTACTTAGAAAATGAGCAATGACAGGTTTTCTATCCCAGAACCTATTTTGCCAATCGCAAGCAAAAGGTGAGTGACTCACTATCCTAGAGTCACTAAAAGCAAAAACAAAGGTGCTCTTAACAAACAAACAAGGGTGCTTTTATGGGCTCAAACAACCAAACAAAGGTGCTCTTATGAGTTTAAGAGGGTATATATATATATATATATATATATATATATATATATATATATCTATGGTGTTCGTCAAGGGCTTTTGCCTCAAACTTCTCCTGGTGGTACTTGTCTTCTATCTCCATCTCTACCTATTTAGGTGAGGCTCTTGCCTCGGGGCAACCTTGGTCTCTATCTCTATTTATACCTCTTCTACCGCGCTTGCATATTCAATTTTTGTAGGATATGTGCGCGAAATTTGTATGATGTGCTTGTATGTTCAACTCCCGAAGGATATATGCACAATTTCTGACTTTTATGAGATCTGTGCCTACATATTTGATTCTATAGGATATGTGCACAAGTTCTATGTTCTTTTTTGACTTGTATGGCATTTCATGCCTGCATCTTCAATTCCCAAGGATATGTGCACAAGTTCTGTGTTCTTCCCTTTTGACTTGTATGGGGTTTCGTGCTTGCATGTTCACTTCCCGGAGGATATGTGCATGAATTTTGACTTGCTTGACTATTTTTGGATGAAAGATCTACTGGGGATGCTAGAGGACTTATTGGGGAGTATGGTTCTGTTGAAAAGTGCTTTGGTGATGATTTTGGCCTACCACGAAGTCTTGATGATGTATGGCCCACTGAAAAGGGCATAGCTTACTAGGGATTTTCTGATGGTGTGTTGTTCACTGGGGAACTTCCTTCCATTGGGGACTGATTATCTTCTTCTTTCTCATGAATCACTGAGGATTGATGTTGACTCCACCCTCGAGGGGTTTTTACCAAACTCTACTCGGGAAATATTTTTTTGCAACTCTCGAGGGAGCTACTTCTGTGCCTTGGACACACGGGGAAGCCCGTCCATGATATTGGATTTACTTGGGATTTAGTTGATGATCTTGACTCACAGAGTAGTTTTAATGATGAATTTTGGTCCACAGAGGGATGTTTGATGGTTTCGATCCACTAGGGATATTTTTGATGGTTTGGATCCACTAAGGATGCTTTTGATCCACTAAGGATGCTTTTGATCAAGTAGGGATATTTTTGCCATTTTTAGATGTATTTTTGAATTTTCCTTTGTACTTCCAGCCCCGGAACTCTGTGGGATTTTGAATTTTCTTTCTTTTTTTTTTATTTTTTTATTTTAGCTAACCTACATGTAGTTTAGCAGGGAGGCCTAAACTATGTGTAGTTCAACCATCAAGTGTGTTCCCGCCTCTTCATTTTTCTCCAACGGTTACCAACCATTTCTTTTCTTTTCATTCTCTTCATCTCCCTCATCTGTTCACATTTTCTAACTTTCTCTAAAAAAGCCATCTACCTCTTCCTCATTCCCTCGCAATTTGACTTTCATCACCTTCTTCAATCTCACTTCTCTCTCAAACTCTCTCATCTCCTTCAATGGCACCCAAGTCTAGGAAGAGTTCTTACATCCTCTCCACTAATGCTTTCCATCTCACCCCTTGGAATAGAGTGATAAGATTGACGATGGCTCCTCCCTTGACCTATATATCACAACAACACCTTTCAGAGGGTGTAAAGGCCGAACTAGTAAGTTTTAAAACTTTTCTCATTTTTCAAATTTTCCATTGATCTTCTGTTTTAATTTTTTTTTAGGCTTGTAAATGCTTGGAGTTTGCTTTGGGATGGGTTTAGATGAAAACTTGACACTCTAGGACGGGTAGAAACATGTTTGGGCTAAGAAAACTTGGAAAATATCGAAGAACAACCTTTTGTGTGCGTTCTTGTGTGCATAGACTTGTTCTTGCTTATGTAGCCTTGATTCAATCCTGCGTACGTGTGCAGAATTCTACGTATTTAGGGTGATAGGCCAAGAACGTATTGACCCATTTGGTAAATTAATCAATTAATTAGCCAAGTTAATTAATTAGATTCAATTACATGCAATAAGCGTGGTAGCACAAACAAATCACCAACTAAGTTAAATGCAGTGGAAAATAAATTTGACACAAGTGATTTGTTTACAAATGAGGAAAACTACCAAGGCAAAACCCTACTGGGTGAATTTAAGGTCACCACTCCCGAGAATCCACTATTATCAAAACAAGCGGTTACAAGTAAAAGGAATCCCAGTACCTACCTACTGTTGGACCCTTACCCCAATACCCAATTGGACTTGTGATGTAATGACAATCTCTCCTTTCAATGCACGGCTCCCAGTACATGACTAACCAACGATGCACGGATCCCAATACGTGACTTACTCCTTTGCACGAATCCAAGTACGTGATTAACACACCAACTTGAAGAAGATGTTAGCTGCAAAGTTCTTTAGTTCATCCAATGATGAAGATCAAGAAGCTCCTTAGTTACAAAACCCTTGGCGCAAAGACGCAGTAGCTTCTTCAAATAATATGATGATCTAGGGCAAATTGTCTTTGGTCACAATATGTGTGTTACAACAATTGCAACAACCTTTGCATAACTTTTCATCAAGTGTAATGGCCTTTAAGCTAATCCTTATATATGTCTAGGGTTGTGAGAAAAGAAACTCTACGCAAATATACTTGGATATGCGTGTAATCAGATCTAGAAGTTCCGATTTCGTAATTCTCGATAGATACAGCTTTTGTCGAGCTGCTGTTGAGCTCTAGTATTAAACCTCGATAGATGTGAAGCTATCTGTCAAGCTTTAATGAACAACACTTCTTCACTTGTTTCTTCGAAAGATTTTCATAGCTTTAATACTAAACTTGAACTCTTGTTCCTTGAAGTACTAAACCCATCCTACATGTACCAAATTACAAGTAAAGTGCGTTTTGTCAAAAGATTAGCCAATTTACATAATATATGTCTCTAAAATGAAATTTGATTTCGCGCTCAGCCTTTAAATAGAAATTGCATCTCGATGAATCGATGAGCTATTGAGATCTATCGAGCACTAAATCTTGACAGATGTAATCTGTCGAGGTGTTATCGACAACAAAAATACCTCGATGGATCGAGAAATTATCAAGAAGCTATCGGCCAGATAGAAGGTCTCTTGATGGATCGAAAAAGCTGTTGAGATTACGTTAAGAAAAACCCCAGAAATCTCGATGGATCAAAGATCTGTAGAGATGCTATCGAGACAGAAGAGAGAAAGCTCGATAAAAGAGATGGCTGTCGAGATCTATCGAGGAAGCTGCCAAGCTTGTAGAAGAGGAGTTTTTCAAGGAGGAAAAACACATAAAGATGAACGCAACAAGCAAGCAACTCAAACAAAGATCTAATCAACATATTAAGCTCTCAAACATCGCTTACACATATATGCAAAGCATTCAAGAGATCCAAAACACACACACACACACACACACACACACATTAAACAGGTCTAACAAATTTTATATTTCAAAAACAAGTTAAGACAGTTTAGTGATCATATATTAACACATGTATTCCTTGTGATGGCCAAATCACATTGTACCTGCATATGTATCATAAGTAGCAAAGAATTTGCGTGTTGTGTGTGTAAACATAGCAAGAGTGCATAAGTGTCTCATATTATGACAATTTGAGATATGAGAGAATCAAATACACTCACACACAATCATAACTGCTTGATGGGGACTATCACCTTTGAGGTACATCCTATAACTCCCACAACTTCTAGAAACACGCTTGCAACCATTTTCAAAAGCTTTTTGATTCTTTTTGCTTTTATTTTTCTTTGCATATTTTTCTATTTGAACATATCATGCATTGGCATATAAGAGAGAGAAGAAATGCCCAATTATGTAAGCAAAAAAAAAAAAAAATTAGAATTTTGCTATGCCGAAGCATACAGATCTTATACATGATTGGAGGGTTTTAGTGGTGAGATGGTTATTTATGCATTTCTCTTAGGATTTTCTAGTCCTTCCCATGAAAAAGAGTGATATGAATGTTAAGCCTAAGAGTAATCGTACTCATCACAAACACGAGCCATAAAGCTCACTTGCTTAGTTGTGAATTGAGATGTTGATCTAAGCTACAAGAGATATAAAGTTACACATAACACACACTATTTTTGTACTTTTTAATTTTTTATTATTTTGAAAAAAAAAAAACACACATTGTTTTTGTATTTTTTCAATTTTTTATTATTTTGAAATAAAAAAAACAAAACTGAAAACACAAACAAAAATAGACAAACAACTATAAAGTATAAAAATAACTAGATGTAAATGCATGAAAGCATGATTCCAAAAACAGATAAGAAATCAAGCAAGAGAGTCTTGCTTTAGATAGAAAGAATTAAAGTAGAGGACATATAGAAAGACAATTAAGTCTTAGACTCCTTTATCACCCACACAGCACGAGTCTTTGGCCATGAAGATGAAAAGGCACGTGTCCTAGTATGACTACTAAAAGACATAGAGGAACTAGACTTCCCCTGAAATTGAGTCAAAAAGCTCAAAACTTTTAATAACTCACCAAGAATAGGTACAAAGCCTTTAGACAAAGGAAAAGATCTATTTGATACTTGCTTATGAGGAAACAACTTGAAACAATTAGGACGTGTGACCAGAAACACCACAATGGTGACAAATATGAGTAGTTTTCGAACTACGATACTTTCTAGAAGGAGGTCTAACCTTAGAGGTTGACAAGGACCTTAATTTAGGACAATTTGGCCTAATACGACCAATAATATGACAATGATGACAAGTGGGGACAAATTTAGAATTTTTATTCTTCCTTGGAGTAGTTTTAGACATAGGTTTAGAAACTTTAGCGTTAATATAAGAATTTTTACCCTTGTCTATCCTAGCAATATTAGCCTTCAACTCTTCATTATTTCTTTTAAATGGAGGAATATAATTTTTTTTTTTCGAGTTAGGCTCAACAACAAGTTTGGCACTAGTTAATTTTTCAACTTCAATTTTAGATTCAACTAGTTGCTCTTCCAAACTTTTAATTTTGTCCACCCGAGATGAAATTTGATTTTTAAAATTCTCATTCAAATTATTGGCTTCATCCAATTTTGCAATCAAATCATCTTTTTCAAGCTTGACCTTTTTAAATTTAGCTTTTAATTTTGTAGAATATTCAAGAGATTTCATACAAAAATTATAAAGCTTGCAATATGCATCTTGAATATCATCATCATCATTCAACATAAAATCATGCAAATCAAAACAATCAAGCGTTTCCATGACAACAAGGGTCAATGGATCACACAGCAAAGATTAAAACCTAATCAGAGTGTGCCTGCTCTAATACCACTTGATAGGCCAAGAATGTATTGACCCCTTTGGTTAATTTATCAATTAATTAGCCAAGCTAATTAATTAGATTCAATTACATGCAATAAGTGTTGTAGCACAAATATATCACCAACTAAGTTAAATACAGTGGAAAATAAATTTGTCTCAGGTGATTTGTTTACGAATGGAGAAACTACCGAGGCAAAACTCCATTGAGTGAATTTAAGGTCACCACTCTTGAGAATCCACTATTATCAAAACAAGCGATGATAGGTAAAACAAATCCCAGTATCTAATACCAACCTACAGTTGAACCCTTACCCCAATACCCAATTAGACTCTTGATGTAGTGACAATATCTCATTTCAACGCATAGCTCCTAGTATGTGATTAACCAACAATGCACGAATCCCAGTACGTGACTTACTCCTTTGAATGATCCAAGTACGTGATTAACACACCAACTTAATGAAGATGTTGGCTGCAAAGTTCTTCAGTTCATCCAATGATGAAGATCAATAAGCTCCTTGGTTACAAAACCCTTGGTGCAAAGACGCGGTAGCTTCTTCAAAGAATATGATGAACTAGGGCAAATTGTCTCCGATCACAATATGTGTGTTACAACAATGCAACAACCCTTGCATCACTTTTCATCAAGTGTGATGGCCCTTAAAATAAGCCTTATATATGTCTAGGGTTGTGAGAAAAGAAACCCTACACAAATACACTTGGATATGTATGTAATTAGATCTAAAAGTTCTAATTTCATAATTCTTGACGGATACAACTTTGTCAAGCTGTTATCGAGCTCCAATATTAAACCTTGATAGATGTGATATGTCGAGCTATCTGTTAAGCTTTAATGAACAACACTTCTTCATTTGTTTCTTGGACAAATTTGCATGGCTTCAATACTAGACTTGAACTCTTGTTCCTTGAAGTACTAAACCCATCATAGATCCACCCAATTACAAGTAAAGTGCGTTTTGTCAAAGGATTAGCCAATTTACATAACATATGTCTCTAACAAGTTTCACATATGTCCTAACACAAGGTCTTTCCTACGTATGCATGATGCTAGGCAGAAACCCTATTTTGGACATTTTAGCTTTCATCGGTTTTTTCATCTGTTTGCAATTTTATCATCATTCTTCATCACTTTTGCACTCAATTGTATGTCTCATGTCACATTTCATCCTATAGTGAACCCAATATTACTTTGCTAACATTCTTTTGCCCTAATCATGAATTTAATTCCATTCTCTTTTTGTAGGTTTCAACCCCATATTCTGGTAGGGGAAGCACCCGCTAGGTTTTGGTGTGGTACAACATCCTTACGGAGGAGACTTTGGGGCCATGTCTGTGCTGCAGGTTTCGAACTCATTATTTATCTAATGCCTGAGAGGTTTGCCAGTGCTGTCTTGGCATAGACCTTGGCTGAGAGGTTATGGGACACTACCCATACCTTCCACATTGCTGGCCAGGAGATGACCATTACTCCTCATAACTTCCACTGCATGACTAGCTTGCAGTTTAATGGGGTCTCGATTAGTCTAAAGGACGAATCAGGCATTTCGTTAGGCATAGACTTGCTAGGGAAGAGGTATGCTACTGAGGCAATCTGCTATACTAATCTCAAGGTGAATTTCGTGCATCGTCCATAGGGATGGCTGAGGAGTGTCTCTAAATGGCTAGGGTCTTTCTGCTGTACCTGTTGGGGGCATACCTATTTGCCAATGGTAGTCAGACGATGTCTTTGAGGTGGTTAGCCCTTTTTCGAGACTTTGAAAGGGCTCGGGCTAGCAACTAGGGGTTGATTTGATTGGCCTACCTTTACTCATCTTTGGACATTCTCAGTCGGGGGACTTTGTGCCAACTAATAGGGCCTTCGAAGCTCCTTGAGGTCAGTTTCTCTCTTTTTTTACTTTGAAATTCATGTATTCTTATAGCCAAACATTCATAGGCCAAATAGGTTAGGACCATGTACCATATTCTTGCTAATTGCACTTATACCTGTATCTTGCAAACTGTTACCCTGTAAACTGCCATATCTATGTCTTGCAAATTGTACCATATTTGAACCTTGCAAACTATCATTTTGTAAACTGTACCATAACCTCTTGCAAATTGTCATCTTGTAAACTGTTATTTCCGAATCTTGCAAATTGTCATCTTGCACGCTACCATTTTTGAATCTTGCAAACTGTTATGTCTTTTCAGCGTTGGGCCATGGAATATGGTCTTATTGCTAGGGGAGCTGCTGTGGACTTGAGGAGGATCACCTCACTTCAGGCTCACCTTAATAGGCTCTCTCTTGAGGATGTAAGTTAGAAACACATTGCTTTCACTATTTGCATGCTCCCTAAGATTCTCTTTCTAAACCTGATAGGCCAAAAACGAATTGACCCCTTGTGATGAATTAAGTTGATTAATTAGCCAAGTTATTAATTAATCAAGTTAACATGCAAAGTGCGTAATAGCACAAACAAATCACCAATTGAACTAAGTATGCAGCGGAAATTAAATAACACAGTGATTTGTTTACGAATGGGGAAAACGTACATGGCAAAAACCCCACCGGGTGAATATAAGGTCACCACTCCCGAAACTCCACTATTATCACAACAAGCGGTTACAAGTAAAGGAATCCTAGTACCATATACCAACCTACAGTTGAACCCTTACCCCAATACCTAATTGGACTTGTTTTGTAGTGACAGTTTCTCCTTTTGATGCACGGCTCCCAAGTACATGACTAACCAATTGCGCAGATCTCAGTACGCGACTTTAATCACCAACTAGAGAAGATTTGTTGGCTGCAAAGTTCTTCAATTCATCCACACGATGAAGATCAAGAAGATGCTTGGTTACAAAACCCTACGGTGCAAAGACACAGCAACTTCTACACAAGATAGATGAACTAGGGCAAGAATTTCGTCTTAAGTTGCAATTTGCATGAACAAGGAATTCTTAATGCTTGTGCAACTTTCCATACTTTGACGGCCCTTAAAATAATCCTTTTATATCTCTAAGGTTAGGAGAAAAGAAGGCCCAAAGACACATCCACGGATTAGAGTTAAAACAGAACTAGGAATCTGTTTTTCTTAAATCTCAACAGCTATAGGTGTCGAGGTGCTGTCGAGCAGCTGTCGAGCCTCGGGGCTAGAACAGCTTCTTAAAGCTCGATAGATGCAGCTGTCGAGCTTTAATGAAGAGCACTTCTCAACTTGTTTCTTGGACAGACTTGCATGGCTTTAACACTTGATCTTGAAACCTTGTTTCTTGAAGCATTAACCTCATCCTAAATCTACTCAATTACAAGTAAAGTGCGTTTTGACAAAGGATTAGCCAATTACATAAATAATGAATAACATATGTTCTAAACAAGTGAAACACATATGTCCTAACAATCTCCCCCTTTGACAATCCGTGAAAAAACCACAACCAACAAATGAACATATGAGAGAAGTCATAAATCACTCAACTCATATACACTTGTTGAATACAATAAAATCTATCCTAACACAAACTCTTGAAAAACTTTGCAAGAAGAGAGTTTATGATAAGTAGACTTTGACAACCTGTATTTTTGAAACACTTTAAAAAAAACTCATTAAGGCATCTTAGTGTGAAACAGAAATAATAGATTGCATACAAATAAAGAAACATGTGTATAAAGAAAGAAAAGAAACAACACATGTAGAGATAGGTGAAAGAAACATACAACATCATATATATATAACAAAAATGAGCACAATGTATGTAATAATGGTCACAAGACCTAAGGTATAAGAAAAAAATGTATCTAAAGTAGAGAAAAGAAAAAGATACAAGTAATCCTCATTACATCCCTCAGCACTCAACACTCCCCCTAACAAAAATGTCCCTATACAAACTCTCCCTAAGCATGACTACTCTCATAACCAAAAACTACTCCCCCTTTTTGTCACGAGTGACAAAGGGTAGAGTGTCAAATAGACATCTCATCGGTAGAGCTAGCATCTCCATCATCATCATTATCCGAAGCATCATCGTCATCACCATCATCATCCCCAGATGTGGAAGCCATAGGAGGTGGTGGAGGAGAAGCCTCAGGAGAAAAACCACCTGTGGTTGCCTATCGCCTAGCAATGCGACCAACACGAACATTCACCTGATACAACTCTATAGGGAGTGCATCGAGGCGAGCAACCATGCACTGAAGCTGCGCTATGATATCTCCTAGTGACACATCGCTCGAAAAGGAGGAGGGAGCAGATGAAGCACGAGCCGATCTGGATGGAGCGGAATGGGAGGAGGGAGCGGCTGAACCTGTCTGACGCGACTGAAACTGTGCCTCACTACATTTTACAGTAGCAGCATCTATGGCAACCATAACAGAAAAAGGGTCGGAGACAGGAAAAGGGATAGAAAATGGCGTAAAATCCTCATGATAGCGGAAGGAAAGATAAGCTTATCACGGGTAGCCATATCCTTATACACATCTAAGATAGAAAAGATGAAATGTGAAGGAAAGTCAATAGTAAGATCCTCAATAAGAGACAACAGAAAATGAGCACGAGGCTCTGTGATAGAGTTGTAATGAGAAAGAGGATGCAAAACAAACGTCATTACCATGTTCAAGAAACAAGGACCTTTAGAAAAAGGTCGACATGACGTATACTGGTGCTCACCCCAATCAGAAGGGCGCTCACAGAAAGCAGAAATCATCTCGTCTTTGGACACAGTCCTTAGACGCTCACAGCCAGGGTAGTCAGGATGTGCAACCCTCGAAACATAGAGCACATTGGATACCAACTCCGGTGTGACGACAATGCGCGTACCTCGAACGCGAGTGACAAAGAGAGGTACTGAATAATCGAATCCATGCATGTTGGAGTAAAACTCCTGAATCAGCATGGAAGGACAAGTGACCTGGACGTCACACAGTGACTCCCATTCCCGTTTGTGAAAGACATCGGGAAGGTCAGTGTTGGCAAAGTCTGCCAGAACAACGTGGTGTTCCGAATGAACACCTTGTTTAGAGAAGTTCTCGAAGAAATCCTGATGGGATTTCTCATCACGGAACCGAACAGAGATAGGAGTGGAATCTGAAGATGAAGAGACCCTAGAACAAAGAGGGTTCTGGGTCGGAATAGACTTATGTTTAGGTGCCATAGACACTACTAATGCAAACAAAAAGAGAAAGGGGGGGAGACAGAAACAATCAGAAAAGTCCCAAAATAGTTCAAATATAACAAGTATATTGAAAAGTGTTAGGATTAGTGCCCTTAAATCCTATTGTATGATGCTATGTATGATATTATGTATGACATTATGTATGACATGATGTATGACTTAATATTGTATTTGATAAAGTTATTTTATTATTATCTAAAATAGTGGTTACGTGAATATGGGACATTATCATATAGTCCATGAGATGCATTGTATGTGATTTATGTGAAAAGTCACAGAAGATGTAAATCACAAGTTCTTTGTAAACTCAGAATTAATAGTTCGTAGTCGGTGATGAAATTGGGCATTTCATCTGCGAAGACTATAACGTGTCAACTAAGATGATTTGTCTTGATCATGGAAGTGGAAGCTTCTAGTTGATATGTTGATATGTTTTAAGAGTTAAAACATATTGAACGGGACATTGTGAGATTTATTATTCTTCTAACGACCGTCAAATGAATAATAAATCTCACGACTTCTATTTGCATGAATTCTTAATCCCGAGAGAATAATGGACTCGATCATGAAGTGTAGGTTGCTTTGATATATCAGGAGTGAGATACGAAATAACGGTCAAAACCTCGCATGTTGGGCAGCCACATTTAGTGTTGATGGAACATATATTCTCAAGATGGAATTCATAGTCTCTTGATGGAGATATAAAATATTCCCTTGAGATAAGTTTAATGGTTTCAGTTATTCAGAGAGTTAGGCCTAACCACTTTAGTAAGAAATTACTAAAGTATATATTTATGAAATTGGATTTCATAAATATATAATGAATAACTTTAAAGAATTAAACCGGGTACTCAAGGATAAGATGTAGTAATTTACAAAGTGGCAGTCTACATTTATGACTTTGTGTTACTACGAATATTTTATGAAGGGGTTACGTGTATAATAAAGTTTTGGGATATAATTTATTAATAAGGCCTAGAGTGCAATTATATTTATATAGTGGTATTAAATATAATTAATGGTAACTTTGGACTTGTCAAGAGTTGACGGAAAAGCCCAAGGCCCATTGGAGCTAGTGTCTTATTGGTCCCTTTTGGTCCCACTCCAAGCCACACACTAAAGCCCAATTGGAAAGGCCCAATAGGCCAACCCAATTAGATAATCAGTTAGTTATAAAGGGAGAAACATACAGATTTTTATTAGAGGAGTTTAGAAAAGAAAAAGAAACGGTGTGTGAGAGAGTGTGAGACACACTTTCATTCTCCCTTTGAAAAACTGATTGAGAGACCACACATCTTGGGCGTAAAGTGGAATTGGAGTGAAGATTAAAAGTGTTCCCAAGTGCTTCTAATCTTTGTTTTGAATTTCTCCACACCAAGGTACGCTATCTTGTTCTTAAATTCTGAAATTTACATTGTGCATGTTATCAATCATGAATGAAATAGATCCTTGTTTGTCGCTTCCGCTGTGGGTTTTGCATGAGATGCAAAACCAGAATTTTTCCTTCAATTGGTATCAGAGCCAGGTTTTCATATCATGATTGTATAATATGTGATTAAATTTTAGAATTTAAGAAAACCAATATCTTTGTGTTTTCAAATTTCTGCATAAAAATATTGTTCCATAAATCTTGTGTGCATTGATAAATATATGTGATATATTGTTTTAAGAGTGCACGGATGCAAGTGAGATTGATTTTTGTGCTATGTCTTCCAATTGGTATGGCAAGTAAGATTGATTTTTGTGCTGTGTCTTCCAATTGGTACGGGTTAAACAATTTGAATAGCGGTTTTTGAATAGCGGTTTTAAAGATATTAACTTCCAAACGGTACGGATTGCATATAATGAATCCGCATGTAAACTTCCAATTGGAAAAGCGAATTCTTACGTTCTGACCATCAGTAAGGTTTATATATAGAATGGTTGATTTGGTCCACTTGCATGCATTAAAGCAAGAGTCCACCATCAGTAAGTTATATATATATATATATATATATATATATATATATATATATAAAAAGTAATAATTATATATTATATATATTAATTTGTATATTATATTAATAAAGATTTTTATTACGTTATATATTTATATACGTTAATGCTAGTTTAATGAAATTTATTCCTAATTAGATTAGGATTATTTTTTTTCAACGTGTCTAGCATTATTATCATTCTTGATTTTAAAAACCTTAATTTAAAATATCTAGTGGGAGAGAGATTCAAGGGTTGGATCTCACGGCCTCCATTGTTGGTTCATGGTAGTGTGAAATATATACTTTGTCTTTGCCTCGAGCTTAGCATTCCATGCGGAGAGTATTTATTTCATGGCCCTACAAGATTGAATTTCTTGGTTTATAGCGGTTTGATAAACACCTTGTCTTAGCTTCGAGCTTTGCATTCCATGCGGAGGGTGTTTTATCATGGTACTAAAAAATAAGCCTGTTAAAGGGATGAGATGTGGTTACACATGATTCTAGACAATGGTATACACTAGACTAAGTATTTTAGTATCCTCTATGCTGAGTTCTTACTATTATTACTTAGAGGCTAAATATAAAACGGCATATTATTAGTATTTGATAAGAGTTATCATGATAGTGCTAATAATGAGAATAGTTCTCAATCAATCATAATATTTTATGTTCACTCTATGCTGAGGGACATTGAATATGAGATTGGGTTGTCGTTGCATATATTATTTTATGGTTTTATTAAGGTTCCATATTATATGTTTTTATGCAAAATTGATAATGTCCAATTTAATTATTATATTCATGTTTATTATTTTCAGATTTTGTCATGGCATCATTTAGCCCACTTGTTTCTATTCTTAACCAAAACAAACTGACTTGGATCCAACTATGTTGACTGGAAAAGAAATTTGGACATTGTTCTTATTTGAAGAGCACAAATATGTGCTTACTCAACCATGTCCTAACTTTCCTTCATTAGATGCTCCTCTTGAGGAAAAACAGCGATATGATCGTTGGCAGAAATCTAATGAGATGGCCAAGTGCTACATCCTAGCATCTATTTCAAATGTTCTACAGCATCAAATGCAGGATGTAGAACTTGCTTCGGACATAATGCATAGTCTGAAGGAGATGTTTGGTGAGCAAGGCCGTTCTGCAAGGCAAGAAACCATGAGACAAATTTATAATACCAAAATGGCTGCAGGAAGTTCAGTGAGGGAGCATTGTCTTAGGATGATTGCTAATCTGAACACATTAGAAGTTTTAGGTGCCAACATTGATGGAGAATCCCAAGTGGATATGATACTCCAGTCACTACCAGAATCATTCAAGGAATTCAGACTCAATTATAACATGAACAAAAAGATTTATTCTTTGTCTGAATTAATGAATGAGTTAGTGGCGGCGGAAGGCATCCTTGGTACTTCTAGTGTTGAAGCCAATGTGGGTGAAGCTTCTACTTCTGAACCTAAGTCGAAAGGCAAGGGTAAGAAGAAGAAGAAGAAGGACTTCACTAAGAAAGATGGTAAACAAATTGCCTTAGGGGTTGCCAACAAAGGAAAGAAAACCAAAGGAAAGTGTTTCCATTGTGGTGAGAAAGGACATTGGAAGAGGAATTGTCCAACATACAAGGCTGCCAAGAATAAAGGTATGAAAAGTTCATTTCTTCTTGAAATATGTTTGGTACAGAATCCAACAGATTCCTGGTGTGTGGATTCAGGTTGTACTAATCATATCTGCAATTCTTTGCAAGGGTTCCAGGAGACCAGAAAGTTGAATGAGGGAGAACTATTTCTTACTTTGGCTGATGGGAGCAAGATTCCGGTTGAAGCTGTTGGAGTGTTTAATTTGTGTTTTAAGTCTAGAGTTTTAATATTGGAAGACTGTTTGTATGTACCTAATGTTCGTAGGAACTTAATTTCTGCAACTTATTTAGGTAAACATGGATATTGTATTATCCTGAAAGACAATGTTGTAATAAAGAAGGATAAAGTGTTTATCTGTTCTGGCAATATTGTGGATGGTCTTTATATTTTAACTCCTGATAAGCATGAATTATACAATTCTGAATTAGATAGTAACTCTCATGTGAAATCATTAAAGAGAAAGTTTCCTTCTACTAGTGATGCATATCTATGGCACTTGCGTTTAGGTCATATTAATTCAAGTAGGATTCAAAGACTAATCAAAGATGGACTTTTACAGCCCATGGACTTTGATAATTTTCCAGTTTGCGAATCTTGTTTGGAAGGTAAGATGACCAAACGACCTTTTAATGCAAAGGGTAGAAGAGTCCAAGATTTGCTAGAACTAGTACATTCAGATGTATGTGGTCCTATGTCAATCCAAGCAAGAGGTGGCTATGAGTATTTCATTACTTTCACTGATGATTACTCTAGATTTGGTTATGTGTACCTAATGAAACGGAAGTCCGAAGCCTTTGAAAAGTTCAAAGAGTTTAGGGCTGAAGTTGAGAATCAATTGGGTAAACACATAAAGGCCATTCGATCTGATTGAGGTGGCGAATACCTTCTTGGTGACTTTAAGGATTACTTGACTGAAAATGGGATTATATCCCAATTGACTGCACCTGGAACTCCACAACAAAATGGTGTAGCAGAAAGAAGGAATAGGACTCTTTTAGATATGGTTAGGTCCATGTTGAGTTATTCGACTCTACCAATTTCTTTTTGGGGATATGCCTTAAATACTGCAATGTATCTTCTGAATTTAGTACCTTCGAAGTCTATTCCTAAAACACCTGTAGAGTTGTGGAATGGGCGTAAGCCTAGTATGAGACATCTCCACATTTGGGGTTGTCCAGCACATGTGTTGAAAGGAAAGTCTGACAAGTTACAGTCTAAAACAGAAGTGGTATTTTTTGTAGGGTATCCAAAAGGAACAGTTGGAGGTTTATTCTATAGTCATAAGGATAATAAAGTGTTTGTTAGCACAAATGCCAAATTCTTGGAAAATGACTATATGAATAATTTTACTCCTAGAAGTAGAGTTGTCTTGGCTGAAATGAATGAACCTGTAGTTGAACAACCAATGGATGAAACTAGGGATGATGTGACTGTATTAGATACACCACAAGATACTACTCATGAAATGTCTAGTACACAGGTGCCTCGTCGTAGTGGGAGAATTATTCGGCCTCCTATAAGATTCATAGGTTTGGGAGAAACTTATGAGGCTATCTCAGAAGAGGCTGAATCGGATCCTTACACTTATGATGAAGCAATGAATGATATAGATGCACATCATTGGGTCCAAGCTATGAAATCTGAATTGGATTCTATGAATTCAAATCATGTATGGGATCTTGTAAAGGCGCCTAACGGCATTAAACCTGTTGGTTGCAAATGGGTTTACAAGAGAAAGAGAGGGATAGATGGAAAGGTTGAAACCTTTAAAGCAAGACTAGTGGCGAAAGGGTATACACAAAAAGAAGGTATTGATTATGATGAAACTTTTTCGCCAGTAGCCATGCTTAAATCTATCAGAATTCTCTTATCCATTGCTGCTCATTATGATTATGAGATTTGGCAAATGGATGTCAAGACTGCATTTCTTAATGGCAATCTTGAAGAAGAAATATACATGTTGCAACCAGAAGGTTTCATAGCAAAGAACCAAGAGCATATGGTATGCAAGTTGAATAGGTCCATTTATGGAGTTAAACAAGCATCTAGGTCATGGAACATCATATTTGATCAAGCAATCAAGTCATTTGGTTTTGAACAAAATCTTGATAAACCATGTGTGTACAAAAGACATCGAGACAAAGTAGTAATGTTCCTAGTGTTTTATGTTGATGACATTATGCTCATTGGGAATGATGTAGGGGTAATGTCATCGGTTAAAGTTTGGTTGTCAAGCCAATTTGATATGAAGGACTTGGGTGAGGCTAACTTTATTCTAGGGATCAAGCTTTGGCGAGATCGCAAGAATAAGATGTTAGGCTTATCACAAGCCGGATATATAGATAAGGTTCTAAAATGGTTTAGCATGCAAAACTCCAAGAAAGGATTGCTTCCTTTTAGACATGGAGTTCCTCTGTCTGATGACCAAAGGCCTAAGACTCAAGAGGAAGAAAATATGATGAGACAAGTTCCTTATGCTTCTGCAGTGGGAAGTCTCATGTATGCCATGCTTTGTACTAGACCAGATATTTGTTATTCAGTTGGCATGGTCAGCCGATATCAATCAAATCCAGGACCAAAACATTGGCAAGCTGTAAAGCATATTCTCAAGTATCTTAGGAGAACGAGAGATTATATGCTTGTTTACCATAGTGAGGATTTGATTCCCATTGGCTATACCGATTCAGACTTTCAGTCAGATCTAGATTTCAGAAAATCCACTTCAGGATGTGTTTTCACCTTTGGAGGTGGAGCCATAAGTTGGAGGAGTGTCAAGCAATCTTGTATTGCGGACTCCACCATGGAAGCCGAGTATGTTGCTGCTTGTGAAGCAGCAAAGGAGGCTGTTTGGCTTAAGAAATTCCTTTCTGATCTTGGTGTAGTGAGAATCGAGCAAGTTCCCATCACATTGTTTTGTGACAATAGTGGAGCGGTTGCACAATCCAAAGATCCAAGGAATCACAAGAAAGGAAAGCACATTGAGAGGAAGTACCACATCATTCGAGATATTGTTGCTCGTGGAGATGTTGTGGCAGCAAAGATTAAAAGTGCAAATAATCTAGCAGATCCTTTTACCAAAGCCTTACCTCAAAGGACTTTCGAGTCACATTTGGAGGGAATGGGAGTTAGATTAATGCACAATAGTCTTTAGGGCAAGTGGGAGATTGTTAGGATTAGTGCCCTTAAATCCTATTGTATGATGCTATGTATGATATTATGTATGACATTATGTATGACATGATGTATGACTTAATATTGTATTTGATAAAGTTATTTTATTATTATCTAAAATAGTGGTTACGTGAATATGGGACATTATCATATAGTCCATGAGATGCATTGTATGTGATTTATGTGAAAAGTCACAGAAGATGTAAATCACAAGTTCTTTGTAAACTCAGAATTAATAGTTCGTAGTCGGTGATGAAATTGGGCATTTCATCTGCGAAGACTATAACGTGTCAACTAAGATGATTTGTCTTGATCATGGAAGTGGAAGCTTCTAGTTGATATGTTGATATGTTTTAAGAGTTAAAACATATTGAACAGGACCGCTGTGAGATTTATTATTCTTCTAACGACTGTCAAATGAATAATAAATCTCACGACTTCTATTTGCATGAACTCTTAATCCTGAGAGAATAATGGACCTGATCATGAAGTGTAGGTTGCTTTGATATATCAGGAGTGAGATCTGAAATAACGGTCAAAACCTCAGTATGTTGGGCAGCCACATTTAGTGTTGATGGAACATATATTCTCAAGATGGAATTCATAGTCTCTTGATGGAGATATAAAATATTCCCTTGAGATAAGTTTAATGGTTTCAGTTATTCAGAGAGTTAGGCCTAACCACTTTAGTAAGAAATTACTAAAGTATATATTTATGAAATTGGATTTCATAAATATATAATGAATAACTTTAAAGAATTAAACCGGGTACTCAAGGATAAGATGTAGTAATTTACAAAGTGGCAGTCTACATTTATGACTTTGTGTTACTACGAATATTTTATGAAGGGGTTACGTGTATAATAAAGTTTTGGGATATAATTTATTAATAAGGCCTAGAGTGCAATTATATTTATATAGTGGTATTAAATATAATTAATGGTAACTTTGGACTTGTCAAGAGTTGACGGAAAAGCCCAAGGCCCATTGGAGCTAGTGTCTTATTGGTCCCTTTTGGTCCCACTCCAAGCCACACACTAAAGCCCAATTGGAAAGGCCCAATAGGCCAACCCAATTAGATAATCAGTTAGTTATAAAGGGAGAAACATACAGATTTTTATTAGAGGAGTTTAGAAAAGAAAAAGAAACGGTGTGTGAGAGAGTGTGAGACACACTTTCATTCTCCCTTTGAAAAACTGATTGAGAGACCACACATCTTGGGCGTAAAGTGGAATTGGAGTGAAGATTAAAAGTGTTCCCAAGTGCTTCTAATCTTTGTTTTGAATTTCTCCACACCAAGGTACGCTATCTTGTTCTTAAATTCTGAAATTTACATTGTGCATGTTATCAATCATGAATGAAATAGATCCTTGTTTGTCGCTTCTGCTGTGGGTTTTGCATGAGATGCAAAACCAGAATTTTTCCTTCAAAAAGAAAGGACGTATGAATGGGGAATGCATGAATATGTGACATGCACAATGAAAAACATCATGGGCTCAGCCCAATCCAATCCTACCAGCACACAAACATATTTCACACATCTAAATGCATGAGAATACTGTTATAATGCGAATGTGATGCAATGCATGGAGTTTTTAAGATAAAAACTACAAAACCCATCCCAAAAATTTCAACAAAAACTGATCAATTTTGAAAAAACCCCAAAATTTTCAAAAACCCCAAAATCTAGGTTTCAAAAACATGAAATGCATGTAGAATGATGAATAAGAAGCTTACCACGTGAAGAGAAACTTGAAGAAGCTTTAAGAAACCTTGACAAAAGATTTTGAGTGAAAGAAAGAGTTTGAGAAGTTGAAAAGACAAAACTTTCGAGAGAGAGATTGAGAGAAATGAGAACCAGATCGCACAGAACCTTTAAATAGAACCTCAGTAAATCTTGACAGATGTAGGTATTGAGAGGTGTCGAGACATCTGTCGAGGTAAGTGTCAAGAAATACACGTCGACAGATCCAGCTATTGAGAAGGTGTTGAGAACCAAACACAAACAAGAGAGCTGAAGCTCGATCGATCCACCAGGTGTCGAGAACCTATCGAGAGGAAAGAAAGTTTCTCGATCGATCCAGAAGGTGTCGAGAAGCTATCGAGATTGCAATAAGAGAAAGCTGAGAAGCTCGACAGACAGCCAGGTATCGAGGAGGTGTCGAGCCAACTTTTCAAAACAGTTTTTCGAGAAGGGAGAAACACAAACATGAATGCAATCAATCATGCAACTCAACCAATGATCCAATCAACATATAGGACTCTCAAAAACATCCCTTAACAATAATCGTAAGCACATGGATCTCAAAACACGCACTCACACACTAAACAAGTCTAACCAATTTTATTTTTCAAAAACAAGTCAAGACAGTTTAGTGAGCATACATCAACGCATGTAAACCTTGTGATGGCCAAATCACATTGTACCTGCACATGTATCAAAAATAGCAAAGAATATTACGTGTTGTGTGTGAAAAACATCGCAAGATTGCACAAGGGTCTCTATGTTATGACGATTTGAGATATGAGAAAATCACTTTAACTCACACACAATCATAACTTTTGGATGGGGACTATCACCTTTGAGGTACATCCTATAACTCCCACATCTCCTAGAAAACACGCTTGCAATCATATTTAAAGCATTTTTGTTCTTTTTGCTTTTATTTTCTTTGCATATTTTCTTTTTATTAAGCAAACCATGCATGGGTATACAAAGGAGAGAAAAGAAATACCCAATTATGTTAAGCTCTTGACATTGCACTTTTGCTATGCCGAAGCATACAGATGTCATTTCATGATTGGCTGGTAACAGTGGTGAGATGGTTATTTATGCCTTTCTCTTAGGATTTTCTAGTTCAACCCGTCAAAAAGAGTGATACGAGTGTTAAGTTCAAGAGATCACTTAACCTTACTCATCACAAACAAAGAGGTACAAAGCTCACTTGCTTAGTTATGCATAGAGATGCTCATCTATGCTACAAGTGATACAAAGTTTAGAAAACTCTGTTTCAATGGCCATTTTAAGGTTCACAAGAACCGATGTACACAAACACACACTGTTTTTGTATTTTTTCTGATTTTTCAATTTTTTTTTTGAAAAACAAAAATAAAACAAAACTAAAAACATACAAACAAAAACATGTTTAAACAAAGCAAACAAAGCATAAAACTAGACTGACTCAAAAACAGAAAGCCAAACACACAAGTAATGCAAAACAAAAACAAGAAGGGGAGAGAGAGAGAAAAAGTGAATAAGTCACTTGGAACCCTTTTCCTTCCACACCTTGGAAGAACCTTTCCTCTTAGCAAATCCTTGAACCGATGATGAGGAGGAAGGATTGAAACCGTTCAAGTTGGAAAGGAACATGAGGGCTTTGAGAAGATCTCCAAGAGGAGCAAGAAAGGTTTAAAGCTAATTCTAGTTCCCAGATGCTATCATGCCATTGCTCTGTTGAGTAGCTAACCACTTATAGCAATTTGGTCGAGTATGACCGGCAATACCACAATGATGACAGAGATGCTGCTTCTTCTGTTTAGGCTTTTGACAGTTAGCCTTCTTAGTCCTAGGTTTTTTTGTGTCCTTCTTCTCAAGCTTAGGGGGTGCTCCTAAGATAGATTTACCCTTGTCTAGGTTCTCACTAGCTAATTCAATTTTAACATCATTGTTCTCAATTTTCATATTATTAGCAGGAGGAACAAAAACAATAGTACTAGTAGAAGCAATATTAGAAGAAGAGAATTCATACCCCAATCCTGTTCGATCAGAAGCAGATTTCTGAATGCTGAGCATCTCATCCAACTTCACACTTGATGCCCTCTCCAATTGTGCTCTAACTTGAAACAGCTCCGCTTCAAGCTTCTTGATCTTCTTAGCCAAGAAATTGTTCTTGAATCTTAGTGCCCCAATGGTTTGATTAGCTTCATCAAACTTTGTGGAAAGTTCCTCACGGTTAAGTTCCACATCACTGAGCTTCTTGGTGGCTAGCCTTTAGAGTTTCTCATGCTTCTCAGAAAGCTTGTACAGTTTCTCATAGGCTGTATGGATATCATCTTGATCATCCATCTTTTCAAACTTGGATTCCACCAATTCCTCTTCTTCATCCACATCTTCAACAATCCCTTCAGTAGGATTGACAGTGGCAGTGAAGGCATTCAAAATTCTGTCATCTTCATTGTCGGAATCATCCTCAGGCTCAGTGTCACTCAAAGTAGCAGCTAGTGCCTTGCTCTTCCCAATGCTCTTGAGATATGTGGGATACTCCTGTTTCATGTGATCGAAACCTTGACATTCGAAGCACTTGGGTCCTGTGGGAACAGTGTACTGACCACCATCCCTTGCATCCTTCTTCCCTTTATCTTGGCTCTTGAACTGAGAAGAACTAGATTGCCTACGGTCCTTGTCGAAGCCCTTTCCATTGGCATTTTTCATGAATTTCTTGAATTGCCTGGTGATGTAGGACTTCATCTTAGAGTCTTCATCGTCTGATGACTCATCTGTCTCACTGCTCTTGGCTTTTAGTGTCATGCTCTTGCTTTTTTCCAACTTGCCAATTCTTGTCAACCCTAGCTCATAGGTTTGTAGATTTCCAACCAGCTCAGTCAGAGGAATCTTGTCAATATCCTTTGATTCCTCTATCGCCGTGATCTTGGCATGGAATCTCTCGGGTAGAGATCTAAGCACCTTCCTCACAATCTTGGGTTCAGGAATGGTTTCCCCAAAATTGAAGGCTGAGTTTACTATGTCCTTGAGCTTGGCATAGAACTCATCAAATGACTCATCCTCCTCCATCTTAATTTCTTCAAAGCTTGTAGTGAGCCTTTGTAGCTTTGAATCTTTGACAGCCTTTGTTCCCTCATAGGTTGTCTAGAGGATAATCCATGCTTCCTTAGCAGTTTTAGTGGAGGATATCTTCTTGAACTCCTCATTAGTGACCGCACTGAATAAAGCATTCAATGCTCTGCTGTTGAAGTTTGCCACCTTGATCTTGGCTTCATCCTAATCGGTTGGCGCTTCTTCAGGCTTGGTCCAGCCTATCTCCACAGCTTGCCACACCTTTTCATCTAGAGACTGCAAGAAAGCTCTCATGAGTACTTTCCAGTAGGCATAGTTAGTACCATCAAACAAAGGAGGTATACTAAGAGACTAACCTCTATCCATGACAAACAGGGGTCAATGGATCACACACAAAGATAAACCCTAATCAGAGTGTGCCTGCTCTGATACCACTTGATAGGCCAAAAACGAATTGACCCCTTGTGATGAATTAAGTTGATTAATTAGCCAAGTTATTAATTAATCAAGTTAACATGCAAAGCACGTGGTAGCACAAACAAATCACCAATTAAACTAAGTATGCAGCGAAAATTAAATGACACTGTGATTTGTTTAGGAATGGGGAAAACCTACACGGCAAAAATCTCATCGGGTGAATTTAAGGTCATCACTCCCAAAACTCCACTATTATCACAACAAGCGGTTACAAGTAAAGGAATCCCAGTACCTTATACCAACCTACAGTTGAACCCTTATCCCTATACTCAATTGGACTTGTTCTGTAGTGACAGTTTCTCCTTTTGATGCACGGCTCCCAAGTACATGACTAACCAATTGCACAAATCCCAGTACGCGACTTCAATCACCAACTAGAGAAGATTTGTTGGCTGCAAAATTCTTCAATTCATCCACACGATGAAGATCAAGAAGATGCTTGGTTACAAAACTCTACGGTACAAAGACACAGCAACTTCTACACAAGAAAGATGAACTAGGGCAAGAACTTCGTCTCAAGTTACAATTTGCATGAACAAGGAATTCTCAATGCTTATGCAACTTGCCGCACTTTGATGGCCCTTAAAATAATCCTTTTATATGTCTAGGGTTAGGAGAAAAGAAGGCCTAAAGACATATCCATGGATTAGAGTTAAAACAGAAGTAGGAATCTGTTTTTCTTAAATCTCGACAGTTACAGGTGTCGAGGTGCTGTCGAGCAACTGTCGAAGCTGCACCTTTTGACATGATTTTCTTGATAATAAAAGGACCAGACCACCTTGGCTTCATCTTTCTTCTCAGATCAAAAGTTTCATCTCTAAGCACTTTTAGAACCAATTCCCTTTCTTTAAGGGTTCTAGGTCTCACCTTTTTGTTGAATGTTTTATCAATCCTCTTTTAGTACCCTTGTGCATGGTATTGTGCCCATGCTCTCTTCTCATCTATCAAAGCCAATTGCTCATATCTTTGTTTCACCCAATCTTCATCTAGGACTTTGGTTTCTGCTAGTACCCTCAAAGATTGTATCTTCACCTCAATGGGAAGTACCGCTTCACTACTGTATACCAAAGAGTAAGGGTTGCCCCAGTTGATGCATGGATAGAGGTTCTGTAGCCCCACAAAGCAAATGGGACCTTCTCAGCCCAATCCTTGTATGTCACTACTTGGTTTGTGGTCAATATGGTGAAGACTTGTGATGCTCAATGTTGTACAGTTTCATGATTGTTCTAACTTCTCCCTCAAAGTGAGAACCATTATTGGAGATGATCTCTTGAGGTACCCTGTACCGACAAATGATATTATTCTCTATGAATTGAGCCAAATGATATTATTCTTCCATAACTTTCTTGGCTTCTTCTTTCTTTAGACAACAAAGGTGTATACCATCATAGGATCTCTTATAGAGCTATCCTCCACATATGATGTATTGCATTGCCATCATCCTAATTGAACGACGCTCTGTTTTGTTGGCACCATCCGGATATACCCCCAATTCCAAAAAATTTATGATGTCATAATACCAAGGAACCCCTTCTTATTTTATAACCAAGATTGAAACTTTGGCCTTCTCTTTGTGTACCATCCTATAACACTGTTCAATCTCTAAGGGTCGTGTCCAAACTCCTTTGGATATTTCAACCATAAAAGCTAAAGTAGCCAAGGCCTTCACAAACTGATTCTTAGCTCTAGGGATGATCGAGTACTCAATTCTGTTGAACGTTTTGGTCAAATCCTCTAGGTACTGCTGATAAGGTTTCAAGTGCTCCTCCTTCACTTTCCACAACCCTTGCGCTTGAGCTATTACCATAGTCAAATCTCCAAAGACCTCGACCTCTTTCACCCTCAATTCTTAGAGAGCCTCCATTTCGGCAATACAAGCCTCGTATTATGCCATGTTATTGGTCACCTCAATGTTCAACTTAACTACTAAGGGTACGTGAGATCCTTCGGGAGTGATCAAGAGTACTCTTATCCCATTTCCATATTGGTTCATGGCTCCATTGAAATACATCTTCCATGTCCTTAGCTCAATATCCAAGATATCCTCATCCGTAAAGTCTTCTTTACCATCCTTTCCTTTCAAGGGGTTCTCAGCACAAAAATCTGACATGATACTCCCTTTGATGGTTTTCCTCACCACATACTTCAAATTGAATTCCACTAGTAGGATCAACCACCTTGATAGTCTTCCACTCAAAGTGGGCTTTTCAAACAAATACTTCAATGGATCCATCTAGGCTACTACCCATATCTAGAAAGGTAGGATAATGTGTCTCAACTTTTGTACAATCCATACGAGAGCAAAGCACGATTTTACTATGGGTGTGTATCTAGCCTCATAATTGTGGAACCTCTTGCTTAAATAGTATATGGCTCTTTCATTCTTATCATCACCTTCTTGTGCAAGCATACTTCCAACTGCATCCTCTATGATAGAGAGATAAAGGAGTAGTGGTTTTCTGTGCATTGGGGGTACCAAGATAGGTGGATGGAGGAGATACTCCTTAATGAGCTTGAAAGATTTTTGACATTCATCATTTCATTCATGGGGTTCATTCTTCCTTAGGAGCTCAAAGATGGGCTCATAAGTGGAAGTGAGTTTGGCAATGAATCGGCTAATGTTTTGTAATTGGCTAAAAAATCCCCTTATCTCCTTCTCACTTTTGGGTGGAGGAATTTTTAATATGGCTTTGATCTTTGATGGGTCAACTTCTATCCCTTTATCACTTACCAAAAATCCTAACAACTTTCCTGCAATTACTCCAAAAGTGCAATTCTGCGGGTTCAATCGCAGCCTATACTCCTCAATCCTTTCAAAGAACTTTCTCAAGTTAACGATGTGACCCTTTCTCTCCTTGGATTTTACAATCATATCATCAACATATATTTCTACCTCATTGTGCATCATATCGTGTAACAAGGCTGTGGCCATTCTTTGGTAGGCCGCACCTGCATTCTTGAGCCCGAATGGCATTACGGTGTAACAATAGATTCCCCATTCTATGGTGAAGGTAGTTTTGGTCATATCCCTAGAAACCATCTTGATTTGGTTGTATCTCGAGAAACCATCCATGAAGGACATCAAGGCATTACTGGCGGTATTATTCACTAAAATATCTCTTTGAGGAAGGGGGAAGTCGTCCTTAGGGCAAGCTTTGTTCAAATCCCTAAGATCCATACAGATTCTTATCTTCCCATCTTTCTTGAGCATGGGCACAACATTGGCTATCCACTTGGCTTGGTGTATGGGTTTGATGAATCCTACCTTTAATTACTTGGTGACCTCTTCTTTGATCTTTAAAAGCTATTTGGTTCTCATACGCATTAACTTTTACTTGACAGGCACCATGTGAGCATGTGTCAATGTGATGTTGAGCTATCTCGGGATCAATACCGGGCATATCTTCATAGGACCATGTGAACACCTCTTGAAATTTGGTGAGCAACTCTTTGAGACCTTTTTTTTCTTTTTCATTTAAGGTTGAGCCAATTTTAATTAAACATGGAGTCTCATCATTGCCCAAATTAAGGGTTTTAAAAGTTGGTTCCATAGGTTCAATTTTCTTTTCCAATCATTTATTAATTTCATTTTCAAATTCATTTGAATCATTTAAGTGCAGAATTTCAATATTATGGGACATATCAAAATAAGCCAAATCAAAATTCATATTATTAAAAATGTTGAAAGGTACATTGGGACTTGCATTACACACTTTCTTTCCCATATTTTCAAAAAACTCAACCTAAGTCTAATTATTAAGTTGCCTCACAACATGCATCATGAAGGTGGAAGGATCACTTGGCTCCTCATTGGTGATGGACATGTCCCCCTCCATCTTCAGCATAGTCTCTATTGCTTCAACATCCATGTAATCCACCTAGTCGACTTCTGCTTGAACTTCCTTGATCGTCACCATAGGCTTCTCCTTGAAGGTGAGCTTCTCGTTGAAGAATATCTCTCAACCTAGATATACCTTTCCATCCTTACCTACTCAAAGTTCAGGGAAGCCACAAAAAGGGAAGTCTCCTCCTTCCTTCACAAAGTTTCCATTAAGGGTACTAAGGTTCTTCTTCACTCAGTTGAGTCTTGAAATTGAGGAATTCAGCCACTCATTTTCCTTCTTTTCCAAGACCCATACCAGCCATATACCCTATGTTCTTCATCATTGCAATCACCTTATAGCTACAATATAGGACCAAATCCAAAGTATACCTTTCATCCTTCAATCCATAATTAGCCATGCTTACAAATTTAAAGCCACTCATTTAGAGCTCACCTCCCCCTTCCTTCAGTCCACAAACTGGTGCTAGGATCTCACCATCACTGAGCGCTACAAAAATTCCTCCCTTGTATGGGATCTTCATCTTTTGGTGTAGAGAAGAGGGAATAGCCTCAATAAGATGGAGCCATGCCCTTGCTTAAAGAAAGTTGTAGTTAGGAGTGATGTCCATGATATGGAATTCCACATTTGCCTCTATTAGGCCAATTTGGCAAGGAGCCTTGAAAGCATTCATAACTTTTCTTGAGGTGTTATCATATGCCCTAATGGTCAAAGGAGAAGGTATGATGGTCTCCACGTCTAGGCTAATGGTAAAGGCAGTCCTAAAAGGGCATGCATTCAATGTGGATCCATTATCAATCAACACCATAGGGACCTTGGTGCTCATACATTCAACGGTGATTTGTAGAGGTCTAGTGTGAGTGGCCCCTTCGGGAAGGAGTTCTTTGTTGGAAAAGGCAAGAAGAGGATGAGATGGGGCCTCAACTCCCATGAGAGATAGCACTTCTTGTGGTGTAGTTTCTATAGGAACCTCTTTCCCATTCAAAGCATCCAAGAGAGTATTACGATGCTTGTGAGAAGCCATAAGCAAGCCCCATACCAATGCATGAGCTTGAGTCTTCTTCAATTAAGTCAAAACTTAATCTTCCTCCTCTTTCTCTAATTTCCCTTTAGGTTCTGTGGGCTTAGACCCTTCTCCTATGTCCTTACTGGGATGATCCTTCTCCAAAAAGGATGGTTTGTAGTGTTTCCCACTCCTAGTAATATTGACCACATTGTCCTCGATGACTTTTTCTTTAGCTTGATCATTCTTTTGGGAAGTATCCCCCACATAGCCATTGAAATCTTCAAAACCTCATCTTCTTCCTCCCATTTTCCTTGGACTTCTACGACATTAACTTCCACGGTCTCTATCAATTTTGAACAATCCCATTCAATGTCATCGATTTGCACCCAATTTTAATATGGAGGAAGATGATGGAAAATTACATGTTTGTATCACACACAAAACATACGTAGCGAAAAATAAACGGATCTACTTCATTCGTAATTGATAGCATGCACTATGTAAATTTCAAAATATAGAATCAAGAGAGTGTACCTTGGTGTGATGAATTTCAAAACCAAAGATCATAAGTTCTTGAGAACACTCTTAGTCTTCACTCCAATTCCACTAACTCCCAAGATGTGTGGTCTCTCAATCAGTTTTTGTTCAAGGGAGAATGAGAGAGTGTCCAACACTCACATACACATCATTTCACAATGATGTCTCTCTTTTTCATATATTAAAATTCTGTATGTTTCTCTCCTTATAACTGATTATCTAATTGGGCTAGCCTTTTGGGCCTTTCCAATTGGGCCTTAGTATGTGGCTTGGAGTGGGACCAAAAGGGACCAATAAGACACTAGCTCCAATGGGCCCTGGGCTTTTCTGTCAACTCTTGACAAGTCCATAGTTACCATGAACTATATTTAATACCATTATATAATTGGGTATTTCTTTTCTCTCTTTTATATACCCATGCATGGTTTGCTTGATCAAAAGAAAATATGCAAAGAAAATAAAAGCAAAAAGATAAAAAAAAATGCTTTAAATATGATTGCAAGCGTGTTTTCTAGGAGATGTGAGAGTTATAGGATGTACCTCGAAGGTGATAGTCCCCATCAAACAGTTATGATTGTGTGTGAGTTAAAGTGATTTTCTCATATCTCAAATCGTCATAACATAGAGACACTTATGCAATCTTGCGATGTTTTCACACACAACACGCAATATTCTTTGCTACTCTTGATACATGTGCAGGTACAATGTGATTTGGCCATCATAAGGTTTACATGCGTTGATGTATGCTTAATAAACTGTCTTAACTTGTTTTTGAAATATAAAATTGGTTAGACTTGTTTTGTGTGTGTGTGTGTGTGTTTTTGGGAGCTCTATGCCTAACTCTTTGTTGATTGAGAGATGTTTTTAAGAGGTTAAAATGTTGGTTGGTTCATTGGCTGAGTTGCATATTTTATTGCATTCATATTTATGTTTTTTCTCTTCTTGAAAAACTGTTTTTAAGTCTTCTCGACACCTTCTCGACACCTCTCGACACCTGGCTTATCTGTCGAGCTCTTTTGTTGCATCTTATTGCAATCTCAACACCTCTCGATAGCTAGGTGGAGCAATCGAGATATATCCTGTCTCCTCGATATCTTTTTTATAGCTGTTCGATCCAACGAGGTATGCTTGATAGCTTCTCGACACCTCTCGATCGATCGAGATACCCTTGCATGCATTTCATTTTTTCTTTCTTTGTTTTGCATGTTTTCCTTTTGTGTCCATATCATCTTGTTTTTCTTTCTCTTGTAGGTCTATGGTTTCTTGTTCTCCTCGTTCCCTCTATATCTATTTTCTGTCTATCTCTGGTTAAGTCTTTTGGCTTTTTATGCCCTTTGACAATCGTGTCAAAAAGGGAAAGAAATTTGAGAATTGAATGTCATTCCTCAGGGGGAGTAATAGACTTAGGGGGAGAACTTCATGTTAAAGGGAAGAAAGTTTTTGATGTAACTAACTTAGGGGGATAGTTAGTTTAATACACATTGATATTGATATATTTTTGTGTTGTGTATCTTTTGGTTTTGAAACCATTTTTACATACATGATGCCTATCAAGTGGTATATGTGATGATGTATGTGTTTCACTCTTTATCTCACATGTGTTGTTTCTTTTCTCTTTTTATACACATGTTTCTTGTTTATTTAACTTGTCATTGCTTTCCACATGGTACCTTGATGTGTTTTGTTTAGTGCTTTCAGGAAAGACAAGTTAAAGCCAAGTCAAGATTCTGAACCTTCTTCTTGCAGCAACTTCCAAGGTTCAGATCTTTTAGACTAGGCTTATTTATTCTGTAATCTTGAGTAGAATGTATTCTAGGACATTCAATGTACTCTTGTGGTTTTGTCACGGATTGCCAAAAGGGGAGATTATTGGGGACATATTTTTATGTAATTGGCATATCCTTTGACAAAACGCACTTTACTTGTATTTGGGTAAATCTAAGTAGGTTCAAGATGATCATTACAAGTGGTTAAATTGAAGACATGAAGATTATTCAAGAACTGCTCAAGAAAAGTGCAAACTGCAGGTCTCGATACCTCCTTGACAGAAGCTCGATCTGTTGAGAGTCATTAAAGCTCGATAGATGTCTCGATCGATCGAGCTTACAGGATTCAGATTATAGCCAGCAACGTTTTTATTCTAAAAGGCTATTTGTTTATGGGTTTGTATAATTTTTATTGGACTAGGAAAACCCAAGGTTTGTGTAAACCTATTTGGAATAGGAGAGCCCATTAAGCTCCTATTTAAAGGAGGTGGAAAAAGAAAAACCTAACCCTAGAGAGCTTCATAAGGTTTTCTTTTTGAAACCCTAGCCTCCTCCTATAGAAGAAAGAGTTCTTGCTGCGTTTCTTGTACGCCTTTGGGTTTGGTAATCAAACAAAGTCTCTTTCACCAACATTGAAGATCTTATTGGTGTTTCTATGTGAAGTTGCTGCAAATCAACTATAACAATCAAAGGGTTGCTGTGGAGTTAGTCACGTATTGGGAGTCGTGCAAAGGAGTAAGCCGTGTACTGGGATGCGCGCATTTGGTTAGTCATATACTTGGGAGCCATGCATTGAAAGGAGAAATTGTCACTATAGAACAAGTCCAATTGGGTATTGGGGTAAGGGTTCAACTTTAGGTTGGTAAGGTACTTGGGATTCCTTTACTTGTAACCGCTTGTTGTGATAATAGTGGAATTTTGGGAGTGGTGACCTTAAAATCACACGGTGGGTTTTTCGCTATGTAGGTTTTCCCCATTCGTAAACAAATCACCGTGTCATTTATTTTCCACTGCATAATTAATTTAATTGGTGATTTGTTTGTGCTACCATGCAATTTGCATGTTAATTTGATTAATTAATAACTTGGCTAATTAATCAATTAATCCATCACAAGGGGTCAATACGTTGTTGGCTTATCAATTTGGAAGAAAACCATACTCAAAACAAAGAAAACTAGCTCTTTGCCTCTCGCTGTGCGTGCATGTACATAAGCCTGCATATGTAGCCTTGACCCTATGTACGCAAGTTTGACTATGTGTACGCATGCCGCGAGTTGGAAAAACCCTAGCTGCCCTTCTTTAGTATAAAATAGTCGTTAGGGATTCCTAAACCTCACCAAACGTATGTTCCTCCTAGAAAACACTCCTTTAAGGCTTTCCAATGGCAGAATTATCTCATTTCAAAGTCTTGACTTGGATTAGGAGGCTTGGTTTGGATTAGGAAGCTTGGCCCTAGTTTCAAAAAAGCTGTCATTCCTTACGGTCTCTCTTGCATTTTTCCATACCCTTAAATCAACGTAGATGAACGTCTCCTTCGTGCTACTGCCAATTATTAGATCTCTACTTGGCATGTTTTTCAATTTAATGGTGTAGAGATATGCCCTACTCTTGAGGATTTTAGTATAATCATGGGTGAACCTTTGGTGAACGACCTTGTCTTTCCTACCATGGGTGGTAAGCTTCCCACCTTGATCAAAGCTTTATTGGGTTTTCGTCTTGAAAAGGCAAAGCAATGGTGTGTTTTTGGCAAGTTGAATGTTTGCCTCATCTTTGCATACTTTTCTTAGCTAACTATCTCAACGACTGATATACTGCACTCCCGATTTCACAATGCCTTTTGCCTATGTATGCTTGCAAGATACTTCTTGGTTCATGAGACCTATTGTGTAGATCACAGGATGTGCTTGGTGGTTGCCAATTTGAGGAATAGAAATCTTGCAGGCATGACCTTGGCTAAAACCCTTAATGGCTTGGATGTATTTCATAAGAAGGAAGGAAACTTCTTTGCGGGGAGCCTTCTTCTCCTTCAGGTATGATCCCTAATTTTTGCCTAGGTTTTCAAACTAATGGGATTCCTCTACTTTTTTTATGGTTTGCCTTTCAGTTTTGAAACCATCAAGGCAACTTATATTGTCTTTTCCATTTTTTTTAATTTTATCTTTCTCTTTTTTTATTATTATTTTTTTTTCACTCACGCTCTCTCTCTTTTTTCCCTCCTTTTTTGTTTTTTTTTGCTTTCCCTACTTTTGTAAATATAGTTGTCTAAGAGGCTTTGTTTGCTTCAACCTCCTACTATTCCTCTTAGTCAATACCTACCAAAGCATTATCAAGGCCGTAGGCCTAAGCATGTTGAGATGAGCTTTGAAGAGTTTACTGAGCTCATGGAGTGTTTTTATGCCACAAACATCCAATGGGTGGTGGAGTGGTGGCGTATCTTAAGCATGGCTCACCATAGCCTTAAGGACAATTATGTTCCTTTGGAAGACTTCACTATTGCTCTTAATACTCCACGTGTCACATTGCCAGATAGTTTGGTGACCGCTAAGGGGCTCCTAATGATGATGGCACTTTCCATACCTTGGAGTTTACTGATAGGACTTTGAGCAAAATTCGTGAGGCTTAGCCACGATGGAGGGTGACTAGGGACATCTGTCCTCCTCAATTTCTTCATCCAACTTCAGGGTACTAGAAGTGGCTACAAGATGACATGAAATGGGTCCTCATAGATGAAAAAAGCTTACAAGAAGTCCAACAAAAGGAAGAGGGCTGAATGACAAACTTGATATGGCCTAAATTTTACATTTCTGCACTTTATGATTCTCATATCTTTTCTTTTGAATTTAATAAAGGATTGGAATATTCCAAATCCTATTTGGAAACAATTTATTATTTTTTAATTTGAGCAATAAAAGAATCATTTATTTATTATCTTTGCTTATTGTTTTTATTTTTCTTTCTTCTTTATTTTTCTTTTTCTTTTCTTCTTTCCATGCCATGTAATTTTTGCCTATGACGTCCTTGAAGGAATTTTCGCAATGACCATCGTCTTTCCCTTATCTTTTGCATAGATCGCCCTTCGGGTTTTCAACTTAGCAAGGTCTTTTTACCTTAACTGATAGGCCAAGAATGTATTGACCCCCTTTGGTATATTAATCAATCAATTAGCCATGTTAATTTATTAGATTCAATTACATGTAGCACAAATAAATCACCAAATAACTAATAAATGCAACCAATAATAAATTTGACACGGGTGATTTGTTTACAAATGGAGAAAACCACCGAGGCAAAACCCCACCGGGTGAATTTAAGATAACCACTCCCGAGAATCCACTATTATCAAAACAAGCGATTACAAGTAAAGGAATCCCAATACCTTATACCAACCTACAGTTGAACCCTTACCCCAATACCCAATTGAACTTGTGATGTAGTGACAATCTCTCCTTTCAATGCACAGCTTCCAGTACGTGACTAACCAATTGATGCATGGATCCTAGTACGTGACTTACTCTTTTGCACGAATCCAAGTACGTGACTAACACACCAACTTGAGTAAGATGTTGGATGTAAAGTTCTTCGGTTCATCCAACGATGAAGATCAAGAAGCTCCTTGGTTGCAAAACCCATGGCGTAAAGACGCAGTAGTTTCTACAAAGAGAAAGATGAACTACAACAGTTTTTGTCTCCAGTTACAATCTGTGTGTATGGATACAACCAAAAAATTTTGCAAAAAAGAAACCCTAAACAAATACACCTGGATATGCGTGTAATCAGATATGAAAATCCTGATTTCCTAATTCTTGACAGATACAACTTCTGTCAAGTTGCTGCCGAGCTTCAACATTAAACCTCGATAGATGTGATCTGTCGAGCTATTTATAGAGCTTTATGAACAACACTTCTTCACTTGTTTCTTGAACAGACTTGCATGGCTTTAACAGTTGACTTGAACAACATGTTTCTTGAAGTCTTAAGCCATCCTAGATCTACCAAATTACAAGTGAACTGTGTTTTGTTAAAGGATTAGTCAATTTACATAACATATGTCTCTAACAAGTTCTACATATGTACTAACATTAACTTTTTCCTAGGCCGCCCTTTCGGGTTGTCAACCTAGCAAGCTTTTTCCCTTTAATTTTCTTTTCAAACATTGTATTTCCGAGGTTTATCCATCTTGATTAGGGAAAACATCTCTTCCCCTTCCAAATCTGTAATCCTTGTAGCACCCCCTGACATAATCTTCTTGCTAATGAAAGGCCCAGACCATCTTGGCTTCATCTTTCCCCTCGGATCGAAAGTTTCATCTCTAAGCACTATTAGGACCAATTCCCCTTCTTTAAGGTTTCTAGGTTTCACTTTTTTGTTGAATACTCTAGCAATCCTTTTTTGGTATCTTATGCATGGTATTGTGCCTTATCTCTCTTTCATCTATCAAAGCCACTTGCTCATATCTTGCCTTCACCCAGTCTTCTTCTAAGACCTTGGTTTCTACTAACACTCTCAAAGATTGTATCTCCACCTCAATTGGAAGCACCACTTCACTACCAGAGACCAAAGAGTAAGATGTTGCCCTAGTTGATGCACAAATGGAAGTTCTGTAACCCCATAAGGCATATGGAAGTTTCTCAGCCCAATCCTTGTAGGTCACTACCATTTCGGCTAGAATGTTTATGATGTTCTTATTGGCTATTTCTATGGCCCCATTAGTCTGCGGTCGGTATCATGAAGACTTGTGATGCTCAATGTTGTACAATTCCATAATCCCTTGAACCCCCCTCGAAGTGTGAGCCATTATTTAAAATGATCTCTTGGGGTACCCCATTTTGGCAAATGATGTTATTCTCTATGAATCAAGCCACGCACTTGGCTTTCAACATGGAGTAAGAAGCCGCTTCCACCCACTTGGTAAAGTAGTTGATCACCACTAGGATGTACTCATGTATGCCCTAAACTGAGAAAGGCCAAAGAGAGGTCATGCTGTATAATTCACTAGGCGGTACGTGGTTCAAGTTTGCATGCATTTGGCCATCATGGCAACTCTTCACAAATTCTATACAATCGGTTTCCATCGTGCTCTGATAGTACCTAATCCTTAGAATCTTCTTGGCTAACTTCCTCCCATTCATATGAGGACCACAAATCCCTTGATTAACTTCCTCCATAACTCTTTTTACTTCTTCTTTCTTTAGGCAACAAAGGTGTATACCATCATAGGACCTCCTATAAAGTTGTCCTTCACATAGGATATATTGCATTGCCATCATCCTAATCGAATGATGCTCTCTCTTGTCAGCACCATTCAGATATACCCCCAGTTCTAAAAACTTCTATATGTCATAATACCAAGGAACCCCTTCTTCTTCTATAACGAAGTCTACAGCTTCACTCCTCTCTTTGTGCACTAACTCATAACTCTATTCAATCTCTAAAGGTTATGCCCATACTCCCTAGGGTATTTCAACCATGGATGCCAAAGTAGCTAAGGCATCTGCGAATTTATCCTAAGCTCTAGGGATGATCATGTATTCAATTTTGTCAAAAATTTTGGACAAATCCTCTAGATACTGCTGATAAGGTTTCAAATGTTCATCCTTTACCTTCCACAACTTCTGGGCTTGAGTTATGACAAACACCTCTACCTCTTTTACCCCTAACTCTCAGAGAGCTTCCATTCCAGTGATACAAGCTTCATATTTTGCCATGTTATTAGTTACCTCAAAGTTCAATTTGACAGCTAAAGGCACATGGGATCCATCGAGGGTCATCAAGAACACTTCTATCCCATTCCCATATTGGTTTACAGCTTCATCGAAGTACATTTTCCATGCCCTTAGCTCACTATCCAAGATTTCCTCATCTGGGAATTCCTCATTGGTCACAACACTAAACAGGGCATTTAAAGCTCTACTGTTAAAGTTTGCAGCTTTGATCTTGGCATCATTCTCTGATGCTGATGGACCTTCAAGTTTAGTCCAACCTACTTCAACTACAAGCCATACTTTCTCATCTAAAGACTGCAAAAAGGCTTTCACGCATACTTTCCAATATGCATAGTTAGTACCATTAAATAAAGGAGGAATAATCAGGGATTGCCCATAATCCATAACAATAGGGGTCAATGGATCACACAATAAAGACTAAAACCTAATCAGAGTGTGTCTACTCTGATACCACTTGTTAGGTTAAGATAACTTAAATTTGGTTAATTAATTCAATTACCCAAGTTGATTAATTAGGCTCAATTGCACACAAATCATAAATGAACCAACAAATCACCAAATAAACTAAATGCAGTAGAAATTAAATTGACACGGTGATTTGTTGATAAATAGGGAAAACCTGTAGCAAGGCAAAAACCACACTGGGTGATTTTAAGGTCACCACTCCCAAGAATTCACTAAACAACAATCAAGTGGTTACAAGTTTAAGGAATCTTATCACTACCCTAGCCTATCCCAAAATACAAACCTATAGTTGAACCTTTGCTTCAATACCCAATTGAACCTGATCTTGTAGTAGCGTTCTTTCCCTTAATGCAAAAATCTCCAATCTTTGACTAACCCTTTGCACGGATCCCAGTACGTGACTAACTCTAGCAACTAGAATGATGTTGTTGGCTGCAAAGTTCTTCACTTGATCAATAATGAAGATCAGGAAGTGCTTGGTTATAAAACCCTTTGGCGTACAAACGCAGTAGCTTGTCACAGAGAAAATAAATCTCTTGGTCTTTGTATCCGTATGTGACGGCTCTTAAAATAAGCCTTATATATGTCTAGGGTTGTGAGAGAAGAAACCCTAAACAAATATATAAGCTTGGGCTGAATTTTAGACCTAGAAATTCTGAAATCATAATTCTCGATAGATTAAGGATGTGTTGAGCCATCTATCAAGTTTCGTATTAAGTCTCGCTAGCATTTATCTGTCGAGCTATTTGTCGAGACTTAATGAACAGTTTGTCTTCACTTGTTTCTTAGATCAATCTTCATGTCTTTCAATACAAACACTTGATATGCTTGAACAACATATTTCTGGATGTATTAAACCCAACTTAGATCTACCCTACTACAAGTAAAGTGCATTTTGTCAAAAGATTAGTCAATTACATAAAATATGACCCTAATAATTTCCCCCTTTGCAATCCATGACAAAACCACAAACATAATTATGAGAGAAGTATAAAACAACAATCTCCATAACTATTACAAAAAGCCAAAATCACAAAAGCCTAACATCTACAATGAGCTCTTGAAAAACTTTGCAAGAAAAGAGATCATGGCATGATAGACTTGCAACCTCTTTTATCTAAAACACTTCAATAAGATTCATCAAGGCATCAAGTGTGAAACATAGACAAGTTGTATAAAAGAAGAAACATGTGTATAAAGAGAGAAAAGAAACAGGACATGTAAGAAAAAAGTGAAGAAACATACATCATATATATATATATATATATATATATATATATATATCTATAGAATTCAATGTATGTAACAGTGGTCACAAGACCATGGTACATTTAATGAAAAAGATACATCAAAACCTTACTACATCGCTCAAAGAACTCTCCCCCTAACTAGTCTATCCCAATGCTAGCTCTCCTCCTAACAACATGACTGCTCTCATATTTAAAACTACTCCCCCTTTTTGTCATGAGTGACAAAGAGTGAATCACTAAGAGGAAGTCATCTCATCATTAGTCTTAAAGCTAGAAGCATCATTATCACCTTCACCATCCAAGGAAGACTCCTCTGCAGGCTCGGGTGTGGGAGAAGGAACAAAACCACCAAGGTGAGACTGGTGGTGAGTGATGCGACCAATCCTGGTGTTCATTTGACACATCTCATCAGAAAAATGTTCAAGACTACTAAACTCAGTATGCATAAGCTGAAGCTGATCCATGATGGCAGCAAGAGAGACCTCTGCTCTAGAAGAAAGAGGAGCAGATGAGGAAAAGGGTCTAGAGGTAGAAGCAGTATTAGTCGAAGTAGATTCCACACGAGGTTGCTTGGCAACTAGCTGTGCATCACTCCTTTAAATAGATTCCTTACTGATGGCACCCATGGCATAGAAAGGAGAAGAGAGAGGAATGGTGGCGTGCACGTGTGAGAGGATGCCTGTGATAGCCAAAGGAAAGATAAGTTTATCACGTGTAGCAGTGTTTCATAGATATCTATCATAGATTCTATCATATATGAAGGAAAATCTATAAAAATATCTTTCATGAGAGAAATAAGAAAATGAGCACGAGGCATAGTGATGGTGTTATAGTGTGACCGTGGTTTGAGAACAAATGTCATCACAATATTAAGGATCCTTGGACCCTTAGCAAACTCATTTGTGGAGAAATTTAGAGTTTCTCCCCATACCATGGCTTTCTCACAAAATAGTGAGGCCATCTCGTCTCGAGAGATAGAACAGAAATGAGTATGACTAAGGTAGTTAGGACGATCATGTTAGGATTAGTGCCCTTAAATCCTATTGTATGATGCTATGTATATTATTATGTAAGACATTATGTATGACTTAATGTTGTGTTTAATAAAATTGTTTTATTATTATCTAAAATAATGGTAACATGAATATAGAGACATTATCATATAGTCCATGAAATGCATAGTATGTGATTTAGGTGATTTAGTCACATAAGATATAAATCACAAGTTCTTTGTAAACTCAGAATTTTAGTTCGTAGTCGGTGATAAAATTGGGCATTTCATCTGTGAAGACTATAACATATCAACTAAGATGATTTGTCTTGATCATGGAAATAGAGATTTCTAGTTGGTATGTTGATATGTTTTAAGAGTTAAGACATATTGAACTGGACCGTTGTGAGATTTATTATTCTCCTAACGACTGTCAAATGAATAAAGCCAACACTTTTTGTCAAAACAAATTTATTTTAATTACAAAACATACATCACTCACACCCTATAACAGACTTGGGATATTTTACAAGGAAACAAATATCTCAAGACTTTATTGGCTATTCCGTGACAAAACACCCTATAACAGACGCTAGACTTAAACGTAAGGTTGGGAACAATGGCAAAACTCACTCACACCTAAATCTAGAAGCTGTGAAGCACTTGGAACATATATACCTGTAACCTGAAACACTTGCACAAAACACATTAGACCCTAAAGGTAAAGCAAGTATTAAAAAGACAAGTATAATGTAACAAGTAAAATGCGATCAAGAAACATGATGTAAAACATATGAGCAACTTGATCATACATCATAACAATCATATAGAAATGACTACAATGATCATATAGCAAAGCAAATGATCATCTGAACATGCAATCATTAAAGCACAAAGACATAAGGATATATGCATGTCCAACACTCAACCAATGCAAAACACAAAATGTATTTGCATCAAGGATACAAGATCCAACAAGGGCATAAGAACACACAACCAATGCAAAACACAAAAAGTATTTGCATTAAGGATACAAGATCCAACAAGGGCACAAGTGTGTTCCAACACAAAAACACGATGCAATGAGAGCAACGAAGCATAGCTACTAAAAGTAACTCAAAGCACCAAAAAGCAACGAGAAAACAAACATAAAGTAAAACAAAGACAAAACAAGGTTTTCTCAAAAAAATGTCTTCTCCCCCTTAGTATATGCATCTCCCCTATAGCTTTCTTCCCCTACGAATGTGCATGAGGTAGAATTTCTCCCCTTAAGAATGTGCACATGAGTCATATAGAAATGACGATACACACCGATATACTCTCCGGTATACACTCCCCCTTTTTGTCACGAATAGACAAATGAAGCAAGAGGAAGGAGGGAAAGAAAAGAAGATATGAACCAGGGTATGATGCATGAGGGGTGCAAGATGAATGAGAAAATGAAGCTCAAACAAAAGGAAAAACATCTTAGGAAGACAATGCTACAAAGCATAAAGTAAACACGACATGCTAAGGATGGAAAGAAAAGAAGATATGAACCAGGGTATGATGCATGAGGGGTGCAAGATGAATGAGAAAATGAAGCTCAAACAAAAGGAAAAACATCTTAGGAAGACAATGCTACAAAGCATAAAGTAAACAAGACATGCTAAGGATGATGAAACAAAGTACAGACAAAGGTATGACGTAGACACAAGAACATGTGATATGTGCTAAAAGGTCTAAATAGACTTAACTAGCATGAGTGAATACAAAACATGTCAAGTGTTAGAGTGTGTGCAGCAAAGGTGCATCTAGTGTGCATCTAGTGTGCATGTGAGATGCATGACCAATGCATGAAGAAGCACTCATGGGGAAAAGTGTATAAAACACACCACCAATAATCAAAACTTGATAAAAAGAATAATTATGTTGATCCCCAAAGTTTGGTACTCATCGGAGTCCAAAACAATGAGAAAATGTCATTTGGGCATTTTATCAAACATATAGAGTGCACACACTACACATGTATGTTAAACAATGCATGAACATATGAAAAACTTGCCTAAATACATGTTATTTTTGCCACAAGGGGCCAACATCCAAAGCAAAACATCATTTAAAACAAAAGCCCAATCAAAAAGATTGACAAAAATTAAGTTTTCCAACTCCCATTTGAAAAAATCCCAACTATAAACATAAAACCCCCAAAAACATAATCTAAGGATCAAAATCAATGAAAAGAGTTAAAGATTACCTTAGAGATGTTAATGGAATGAAAAACACTTGAATTTAGTTGGGTTTTGATGTTGGAGCATTAAACAGGGGTTTGGGAGAGGATGGGAGACATTTAAAACAAATGACCCACGAAATGCCCTTTAAAAAAGCTTATTTGGGAATTTTCGCGGGAAGCTTACTCGCGAGTTACTTGTGAAATAGTTGCGAAACTTTCTGTCCTAGGTTGAAAAACTTGAGAATTGGACCATATAACTCCTAGTTGACCTTACACATGAAAAAAGGTCACAAAAATACATAGAAAAAATGTTTTTCACACAAAAACAACTTGAGAAACTTTGAAAAAAATGAGTGATAAAAATCACTTCCAAAAGCAAACAAAAAAAAACAAAAATCTTTTTGGTTTGATCCACATAAGGTTGAGCACACACATATCACATTTGAACATGTACAATCACACAAATGAAATAAGCATTCATTGAACAAAAGTCTTGTGTGCGTGTATCAAATGTGGAATAATCCTTAGTCTAGAGTGAAGTTTCAATGATCAATTCAATCAAGTCATACACAATTAGTACTAAGTCAAGTGAACTATCTCAATTATAGAAATGAACATATATGATCTCCCACAAGAATGAGTACATAACTTTGAAGCTTTTCATTTGGCTCCATTACAAAACATAACATATGATCATTTTTGAACAAAGTACATCTCATTTTGAGATCGATTCCTGAACTTTTGATATTTCAACTTTGTGAGTGAGCCTTTGGCTTTTGAGGCGCCATACATTTCAATACAAGTCGCTTTCCCTTTTTCCTAGTCAAATACTAGTATGTGCGATGACTTTTGTAGCTCAATATCTCTTTTCATTTTGAGATTTACATTTGTTAAGCTCTTTAAGCAAAAACATAAAAACGTGGGAAAAGATATAGGCACAAGTCTATGCATGTATCAAGACCAACAAAACTATTGACTAATCATTCATGACAAGTTTGAAGATCTATTTACAACAATCACACATAGATTTCAAGATTTTTCCACAAAGATAGATGTGCATACAAAACAAGCTAAGCTCGTACATGCACTACGCCATTAGTACGAAGGTACTAGGCCAAACTCACATGTGATATGTTTTCAAACACATACGATCAAACTTTTTGAATTTTCCACTTTTTATGTGTTTTTGGATTTTTACACACATAATAAAAAACATAAAAGTAAGATCAAATGCAAAAACAACACAAAAAATGCATATAGAGAGATGCATGATACACAAATGCATGACAATGAAGCATCAAATGCATGAAGGGTCCTACAAAGATCGAAAGAATTAGATCAAGGACCAAAAGAGCAAAAGCTCAACCATCGGAACCCTTCCTCATCCAAACGGAACGATTGTTTGGAATGAGTGTCTCATGAGAAGTGAGACGAGGGTTGGAAGAATGAGAATCGGTGATGCACATAGACAAGGAGGTAAGAACATTAAACACTTTCTTTAACAACATGCTATTTTTATTCAAATCCGGTTTACCCTTTTTAGCATAACTTCCATGAAGCTCAAGTTTCTCTTTTTTTTTTAATTCTTTTAAGAGCTTGAAACTTAGAGCAATGAGGTCTAAGATGACCAAAGGCACCACAATGGTGACAAACAATGGGTTTAGGTCCACTAGGATTTCTAGGGAGGGATATAGTAACAAGGTTTTGTTTTCTCTTCAACTTGGGACATTGAGGTCTTATATGACCGATCACACTGCAATGGTGGCAAGTTGGAACAAACTTAGATCCATCCAAAACCTTAGGTTGAGACCTAAATGGAGGCTTTGGCTTAAGAGCCTTTCTCTCCACTTTTTGATTTCTTTTGTGTAGAGGAATGTACACCGATTTGTCTTTAGAGGTAGAACTCACAATAGGCACAAAATTGGGTACCACAACATGATTGCAACAAATATTTTCATCCTTTTTAGCAATAGGTTTAGCAATCAAACACTTGGCATGCATCTTAAGAGATTCACTTTCACATTTAAGATCATCAACTAGTTTGTTAGACAAAACAATTTTAGCATCCAAGTCCATATTCAAACACTCAAACTCTTTTAGTTTTTCAAGAGAATGTTCAGCAAGTTTCTTGTACTTTTCAACCAATTTATTGGATTCATTGAGCTTAGCAATCAAATCATCCTTTTCATAAATGAACTTGCTAAAATTCTCATGAAACTTCTTAGCCTTTTTCTTTAAGAGTTTGACATTTTGAATATCAACAACAACACCAAAAGATTCATGTAACATGTCATCACAATTTTGAGGATTAACACTCATAGAGGCATTTTCACAAACACATGGCGTGTTACAATCAACAACATCCATAGAAGCATGCAAAACACTATCCATGGCAAAACACACAAATGGGTCAAGGATCACACTTATGTAATGAAACCAAAACAAGTGTACCCGCTCTGATACCAATTGAAAGCTCAGATTTGTGTTAAAAACACAAGTGCTATTTAGACCTCAAATTAAAAGATTACGGCTAGATTGCTTTTACTCTAACTTATCTAAGTACGGAATTAAGAGTAAGTGAAGCACAAACAACCGATACTACTCTAGTGCATAAACATGAAAAACAAACAATAAAAGTAAAGCACAAGAGTAAGGGAAGAAGGATGCAAACACAAGATAATACGGCGATGTGTTATCGAAGAGGAAACCGAAGATCTTGGCGAAAAACCTCTCCGCCGCCCTCCAAGCGGTAAATCGATCCACTAGAGAATAAAGTTGGAGTACACGATGTTCTTGAGCCCTCCAAGCCTTAGTATACCCAATGTTCTTGAGCCCTTCGAGCTCCTGCTACCAACGGACTTCACAGAGTCATGTCTTCTCTAGCTTTTCGGATCCCGTAATACGCCTGATTGCATCCGCCAAGCCTCACCGGCTTCTTTTGGCAAATCCCCAAAGCTTCTCAATCTCCAAAACACCCTCTACACTCTGAAAAGGTGTGGGTTGTGTTTGGGTACAAATCTCCTCTCAAGGTATGACAATGGGAGAGGGAAGGAAAAGAGGCTATGATGATTTCTCACTAAGGATTAGTAGCTCTCTCTCTAAAAGATGGATGTGTATGTTGTAAAAAACCTATCTAGGGTTTTTCTCTCTGAATGACCTCTTTACACATTTGTGGGTAATGAAGGTATATATAGTATGGGTGAAGGGTAAAAAATTCACAATTAAAAATCCTCCAGGCAGAGAGTTTCATGGGTGTCTCGCGGGAAGGCCTTACTCGCGAGACAGTCGCGAAATCCTCTAGGCTGGCACGACTCTTCAGCTTCCAACATGTGCTTCTCATGTTCTCTTTTCGCGGGAACCCTTCTCACGAGCTACTCGCAAGCCAATCATGAATCTGCACTGATTCTTCATTTCAAGCTTAATTCTTCACCAACTTAATACTAAACTCAATACAATAAAATCCTACAAAATACAAGGAACAAAATTAAAGCAATTACAACACTTTTTATCATGGAATAAAGCCAACATAAAACTTAGTTGTAAATCACAACTTTACAGGTTGCAAAGTAGATATGACCAATTATGCAAGATGGATGAGAAGAGACTCAAGGCCTTGTATCACATTCAAGGTAACCAAAGGAGGCTTAGGAAAATTTTTGACAAGAAAGTAAGGACCAGAGATCTGAAATTGGAAGATTTGGTGCTGAAAGAGATTCGAACCCTAATTCAAGAGACAAATGGGAAGTTCAATCAAAATTAGGCAGGCCCATATATTATCAAGCAAATATACTCTGGCGGGTGGAGCAGTGAGGTTGATGGACTTAGATGCAAACCCTTTTACTAAGCCAACCAACATGAATCAATTGAAGAAATACCACGTTTGAGGTGGTAGTTTGAAAACACCATGACTAAAGTGGTTGTAAATCATGTTATTCCCCTTCCTAACTTCGAAAATAAAAAAGGAATAAAACCAAAAACAAAAACAAAAAGTGTTGGTTGAAAACTAGAAAAGGCGATTTCAAGGTCACCACTCCCGAGAATCCATTATTATCACAACAAGCAGTTACAAGTAAAGGAATCCTAGTACCTTATACCAACCTAAAATTGAACCCTTACCCCAATACACAATTGGACTTGTTCTGTAGTGACAATCTCTCCTTTTCAATGCAGGGCTCCCAGTACATGACTAACCAATCAATGCGCAGATCCCAGTACGCGATTTAATCACCAACTTGAGAAAGATGTTGGCTATAAAGTTCATCAGTTCATCAACACGATGAAGATCACAAAGCTCCTTGGTCACAAAACCTAACGGCATACAAATGCAGCAGCTTCTTCAAAAGAAAGATGAATTTGGGCAAATTCTGTCTCCGGTCACAATTTGCATGAAAAAAACTTTACTCTATATTTGTGCAACCTTTGATGTCCCTAAAATAATCCTTATATATGTTTAGGGTTGTGATAAAAGAAAGCCTAAACATGTACACATGGATTGGAGTGAAATCAAAACTAATTTTTATAAATTTTGATAGATAGGGAATCTATCGAGGAGTTGTTGAGCATTGGGCTAAAACAGCCTTTTAAACCTCGATAGATGCTATCTGTCGAGCTAGCTCCAAGCTTTAAAATCCAGCACTTCTTCACTTGTTTCTTGGATAGATTTGCATGGCTTCAATACTTAGACTTGAACTCTTATTCCTTGAAGTATTAAACACATCCTAGATCTACCCAATTACAAGTATAATGCATTTTGTCAAAGGATTAGCCAATTGTAAATGAAATATGTTCCTAACATGATTCACATATGTCCTAACAAAGAACAGTCCTACTGAGGAAATTGCCAAGACCATAATTAGCAACAATAGGCGTGGCAATCAAGTCTAGTCTTTCCATCAACCATATCTGCAAAGTCAAGGTACTCCCTAGAAAATTTTGTGACTCTCCACCATGAAACACAAAATCCAATCCTAAAAGAGCTTCTCCTAAGATCCAAGAAGCAATATTATCACCATCATTAACTTGACTCAAAATGCTTATGGCTCGTGCCTCCACAAAACCAGGCCTTCCAGAGCAAAGCAACAATTTTCCCTCGAAGCAAAGAGCTAAGCCAGAATTCTTCTGCATATTGTCAGTCACTCCATGTGTACATTTGTTAATTAGTCTTAAAAGAACTGCATGAAGATTCTTCATGTGGCCTTCAATCATGCTATTGGTAATTGAAGTAGGAAGACATAGAGCACCAGATAAGATCTCCCTATGTTAGAGATTACCAGAAACTGCTATGGATTTCTTGCCAAGGTTAATAGTTGAAAATACTTCAATTGTTGGACAAAGTTCAGCAGTTTTAAACCAAAATACTTGATCTTTAGTATTCCAGAATTTCAATGCAAGAAGGAGGAAATCCCACTTAATCTTAACATTCCTCAAGGCCTTGATTCCCTCTAGCTTGTAGGCTATAAAATTGGTCTTGGTGATAAAATCAAAGCTACGAACCCATATGTTGATATCATGAATGGTTGAACAAGGAAAATTTTGATTGTTAGCCATGGATAATTCTTGCTTGTGATTATTGTTTCTTGATAACTTTGATGCAGAGATTTGTTTGCAGGATAGATGCTAAAATAAGCTACCTTAGTCCTTAATCAGGTTTAAATAGGTTTTAAGAGTTTGTAGTTGACTAGAAAAGTGTTTCATGGTCTCAAACGGAGAAAATATTTTTCAAAAAAAAAAACTCAAAAACACAAAAAATGCATTCGAAGAATGCAAGGAATTGGCCTAAAATTCGGTGTGCTTGTCGGCACCTTAAAGTGCTAGTTGGCACTCTATGAATGCCGATCGGCACTCCAAGAGTGCTAATTGGCACCCAGCTCAACTGAGTCCCAGTTATCCCTGTTTTGTGTTTGTGGGCACTTCTTGGGTCTGAATTGACTCTATTTTTCACTAAAAAAAATTGATTGTGTAATAAAGTTTCTCAAAAATTTGCATGAATTATCAAACTGGGGAATTTACACAGGCCTTGTCCATTTTTTTTCAAAAAAAAAAAAAAATCACCTGCATCACTGTTTTCAAAAAAGGAGAGGAGGAAGAGAAAATTAATCAAATCAAGATTTTCCAAAGTCATGCATTCATGTCTTAAACTAGGGGCATTTAGATATGCCTTATCCCCTCCTTCCTAGAACAAGTAAAAATCACTCAATCCTTTTCAAAAAGAGAGAGAGAGAGAGAGAGAGAGAGAGAGAGAGAGAAAACTTCTTTTCAAAGCAGAAGGGTTATCATGCATAAAATTTTCAAACTAGTGGCATTTGATCGTGTCCCATTCAAGTAAGTGCAAATCCCATTAAAAGTGGGCAAATAAGTTCAAATTGTTTACTACAAGACTTCATTAGGTGAATTTTAAACTTGTCTCATCTAAAGTTTCAACAAGATTAGAAACGATCCAAAGGGAAAGTGCTAAAAGCCAAAATTAATACAAATTGTCTAAGGAGTACTTTCTTGTCTTTGCAGGAAAATTAAAATATAGGTGAAGCATCATTTGGACTTCGGGTCCAACTGCAGGAAGATCTCCTAGACCTAACTCTAAGAGGAGCCACCCTCGGTGTCTCCATCCTGGCTTGCATAAAACCAAGATTCTTGTTGCTAGTTTTGAAGTTAAGATTTCTGATTCTCTCCTCCAAGGATCTTGTGTTGGCATCAGCCAGTGCCATTTGCTTGTTCTGAAGAATCAATAGAGACAAATGTTACATCCATTATCATGGAAGTTAGAGCAGAAACACTCAAAAGGCATCATCTTATACCAAGTTCATTTCATTGAGCACATATTAAGAAGATTGAGTGCGCACCACCAATTGCAAATCTTCAATCATCTGCATGCTTTCTCCCACTGTGAGAGACCGTAAAATCGATCACTCTCAAAAAAGAGATTTGGGTGCTTTTTCAAGGCACCGCCCTTTTTGGGTAAGAGGTGTGGAGTCGCCACTTATTTTTTATACAAAAAAATAAGAAAAAATAAATACAAATTACATGCTCAAAATACTTCATTGCCATTGATTGAATAAAGACAAGTACAATCTTGGTAAATTAAACCTTACAAGGCTTTGAGTCCTAGTTACAATCTATGTAAAAGAAATTAAAGATTTTGGCCCTAGTTACAATCCACCAAAATTAAAAAGACAAAACACTAATCTGCCTATCCAAAAATCCTAAGCTCAGGGGCTAGGTTACAGAATGGAAATGTATTAGGCTCCCATTCCGCCCAGACAGAGTCTGGTCTTCTAGACTCTAATGACAAATATACCTTCTTTTGCATGATGTTAAATGATATGTCGAACTTGAACAGTTGCAATTCTTCCCCCCCATTGCCAAATCAAGGGTTCATCAAATGGAAAGGTTCTTCCAAGGTGTGGAAGGAAAAAGGCTCTAAGTGATTTAGTCACTTTTCTCTCTCTACCTTTATTTTTGCTTACATTACTTGTGTGTTTTTGCTTGCTTGTTTTGAGTCAGTCTAGTTTCTTTAGCTCCATCCACATCCCGCTCCTTCTTCTTTCATGGATGGTGTGACCCTCGAGGCGATTATGGTTCAGCTTCAGCACATGGATGCTCGCTTTGACACTCTCAGTGAAGAAAGCCCATTCCATGACAAGTAAGGAAAGACCATGGGTCTTAACAAAGAAGGTCCAATTCATGAAGCTAAGAAGGACCATGAAGGCCCAAAATCCCAAAAAGAAGAAAAAAGAAAGAAATAATAATAATAATAAAGAAAAAAAGAAAAGGATCTCGGGCAAGGATCTCGGGAAGACTAGAGGACATGCAGCAAGGATCTCGGTCAGGCCAGAGGATATGCAACAAGAAGAATCAACATCAAGGGCCTATGTATGTTCAAATTTTCAGCAAAGAATAAGCCATTAAAAATCTAGCAAAAAAAAAAAAAAAAACAGGTATTATCTTTGTAACCCATGGTCCAAGCCCGTGGGATCCCGAGTGGATAGTAAGGGAGGAATGGTTTGGTCAGTAGGGGAGTGATTTTTGGTGAAAGGAGGATCCCGTAACTTTCCCTTGGTTCATATATTTGCTTGGAATGCATGAACCAATGGAAAACTCAGTTCCCCTATGTGCATGACACCTCCCCACAATTTCCTCTCAATTGTAATTTTCAACAAAGTTGTCACAGTACACCGAGCAGCCCACCCATTCCATTTAACTTTCCAAGAAGGAATCTTTCATTTATAGCTAAAGCCAAATGCCCTTTTTGAGGTATAATTTCCTAAATAAGCTAAACCTATGCCCAATGCACCTTTTCAGGTCACAGAGGACGTAGTTTTACCCAGCAGACCTCAGGGTACCAGACTAGGTCTGCTATGTCATTTTCAACAGAGCTGTGATAGTACACTGAGTAGCCCACCTATTCCATTTAACTTTCCAAGAAGGAATCTTTCATTTATAGCTAAAGACAAATGCCCCTTATGAGTTATAATTGCCTAAATAAACTAAACCTCTGTCCAATGCACATTTTCAAGTCACAGAGGATGTAGTTTTACCCAGCAAACCTCCCGGGGAACTAGACCAGGTCTGCTATGTCATTATCAACAGAGCTATGATAGTACACTAAGCAACCCACCCATTCCTTTGACTTTCCCAAAAGGAATCTTTCATTTATAGCTAAAGCCAAATGCCCCTTTTGAGTTATAATTGCATAATAAGCTAAACCTCTGCCCAATGCACCTTTTCAGGTCACAGAGGACGTAGTTTTACCCAACAGACCTGACACGTCCTCCCCCGGGGTCCCAGACCAGGTCTGCTATAAAAGGAACACAAAGCATAGCAGAAAAGGGGGATTCAGATGGGAGAAAAATTGGTATTTAGGGGAAAAATTCAGAGGTTTAAAACACATATTCTTAGAGTTTTAAAAGCCCATCAAGGGAGAGAAATAAATAAACAAAAGAAAGAGCCAAGGAGTAGGAATTTGTCCCATATCCTTGAGATTATTCAAAACATCACTTAGCCTCCAAAGAAATATAAGTAAAAAACATGCACACATCAGATATCACTCTCTCCCACAAAAATCCTCCTAACCTAACTATCTTGGAAGGCAATGCCCAAGCAAAGTCACTTGGACTTGAGTTCCAAATCCCGCAAGTCTTGTGCAAAAACACTAAGTTTGTGAGAATTGGGGCTAGGATCCTCGTGGCTGAATCATTCTCATGAAATTCATTTATATATATATATATATATATATATATATATATATATGTTTATGTATTAAAAATGTATATCCTAATCTAAGAAACTAACAATTACTTAAAGATATGTGTATTGTGTAGTGTGTTCTTATGCAGGATTTATAGAGGTAAAGGGAGATGACAAAACTCTATTGCATAATAAGCATGGAGAAAGATAGTATAGTTCAGAGAATTAGTATTCTGGGTTTTCAAGAGTCTAGTACCCCTAGGAACCACGACTTCACTCTCGGGGTACCATGACAGTACGCCCGGGGTACCAAGTGAATGAACTCTTTTTAAACGTTCACACAATAAAAGATAAGCCTCAAATACTCTATTTCAATCTCCTTCTCATTGTGAATATTATGAATACTTATTTTACTTATTTTTTAAGAGTAAATGGTCATTTTATGACATCAAAACACTTATGATGGTATTTTATTGCTTAGGAGGAATCGCATTTTTTCCTTGAGGAGATTTATGTGACTTGCGCACAACTTGGTTCGTAATCAACCCTCATTTAGTTACGGTGAACCAAGCCCAGTCCACCAAACAACGAATAAAGCGCTCGGGATCCTTGTTTCTACATGGGCTTGGGTACCGTCCAAAAAAGGACCTTCACATTTTGGTGACTCCGCTGGGGACTAGGAAAAAGGAGAGGGAAGAAGCAGTCCCTTCACAAGCATGACTCCAAAGTAGGGAAACACCAAGAGGAAGTGAAGTTCTTCTTAAAGTATGGGTTCCTCCAAAGAACATCCCACCAAGAGACTTTGTATGGAATTTTGGGGAACTTCCCAACACAAGATAAGTTTTATGCGTCATTATTTTCTCCACTTTACAATTTGAACATAATGGATCATTGCCCTACTCTCTTAAAAAAAAGGGGTCATGTTGTAATATTTAAACAATCATAACATAGTCTCATCGCTAAAAAAAAATGGAGAAGTGAGCAAATAAAAAAAAAATATAGATTGATGAAATGAAGATTGTATGAGCTGCATAATAAAGCAACATTTGGGGGCTAATGTATTTTCTTTATAAAAAAAAAAAAAAAAATTTCATGATATTGTTTCATTTGTTTAAAAAAGAAGAAAGAGAAGTAAGTGAATCAAAGAGACTTGATGAAATGTAATTTACATAGCAAAAGCAATTTCCTCACGTTGTGGGGCTAAATAATTTTGCAGCAACTTGATAATAATATCAAATGGCGTAGGTTAGTGAAATGGACAAGTTCCTTGGCTCCGCCCATGGATTTAGCAAAATGGAGTAGTTCCATAATCCCAGCAAAGCCTAGGAGATCTTTGATCCCAACAAAGCCTGGGAGATCCTTAATCCCAACAAAACTGAGGAGATCCTTTATTTCAGCAAGGCTGGGTACATCCTTAATTCCAGCAAAGTTTAGGAGATCCTTGACTCTAGGAAATTAAGGCCTGGAGATCTTTGATCCCAACAAAGCTGAGGAGATCCTTTATTCCAACGAAGCTGAGGAGATCCTTTATTCAAGCAAAGCTGAGTACACCCTCAATTCCAGTAAAGCCTGGAAGATCCTTAATCCCAACAAAACTGAGGAGATCTTTTATTTCAGTAAGGCTGGGTACATCCTTAATTCCAGCAAAGTCTATGAGATCCTTGACTCCAGGAAATTAAGGCCTGGGAGATCTTTGATCCCGACAAAGCTGAGGTTGATTCCAAAGGAGATCCTAGATTCCAGTAAAATAAAATTTTCCTAGTTCTAGCCATGGTTCTAGTAAAATGGAGTAGTTCATTGGTTCCACAAAAAAAAAATCGAGTTATTCCTTGATGGAATAGTTTTCTGATTCTAGCAAAGTGGAATAGTTCTTTGGTTCCAATAAAGTTGAAGTACTTCCATAGATCCAGTGAAGTAAAATAAAAAATGGAGACATCCAGAAAATGGATAGAAGTTCCACAATAGCATCAAGAGAATGTAAATTAAGCATGATTCAACAACAGCCCATGTCCTGGGGGCTAAAGCCTATTGTGCGGCGGACCTTGAATATATTTTGAAGAAAATCAATAGAAACACTATATTGCAAGTCAGTAGCAAAATCAACATTATTGAAAGCTTAACAACTATACAGTGCATTTATCATTTCTTGTAGCTCAACAATTAGGTTCACCCATGAAAATAACAAGATTTAGAGAAGTTATAGAGTCCACTAAAGGACATGTACAACTAGCTCTAAATGTTGACCATGGCATCATAAGTATCGCCTGATCCTCTCGATGTACCATTGGTATGTGAAATAGAGACCAAATGGGAAGCCTACAAATATTGCTGCTAATCCTAGTCCCTTCATCTAGCATGAAGTAAATTTTGTGGAAAATATATTCTATGATGAGTCTGCTCCAGCTGAAGAATATCCCATTGTTAGGATCCTAGGGGGCTACCATCTCTAGGATCCTTGGGGCTCCTATCCCAAAAGAAGAAGAAACCTAGAGGGAAGGCAGAATATTGCTTATAAAGGCACACGAGACCTGAATGTAGCCTACAAGAAGATCCCAAACCACCATCGTACATGATAGCCCAGGAAGAGATCTTGGAGGAACCTAGGGATACGATGAGTCAAAATATCCCATCTCTAGGATCCTAGGGGCTCCTATCCCAGAAGAAGAAGAAACCTGGAGGGAAGGCTAATATACTGCTTATGAAGACCTTGGAGAAACCTATGGATATGGAAAGGAAGACATAGATCCTACCAAAGGAGGATCTTGAAGAAATGAACCTGGGGGCTGACCCAAGGAACCCAGGCCTATCCTAATCAGTAGTCAGTTATCAGTGCAAAAAATAGAGAAATCAGTGGAGCTATTGAAAAAAAAATGAAGATTTATTGGTGTGTATTAAATAAGGCGCGTCCAAAGGATAAATTTCCCTTGCCTAACATCGATCTCCTTATAGATCCAATTAAGGCAATAACAATATCAACCATGAAGAGGTATACCACGATCAAGGAACTCAAAGAGTTTCTTGGGGAGCCGAGCAACTGAATGTCTTTCATAAAATTTCAACAGATCATGAGTCATCTGCATCCCTTATGGGAACTAGTTAATGGTAAAACCATTATTGTTGTACCTGGGATCCTGATCCCAAGCATACAAAGCATTAAAGGATACTGAAATGAGGTAGCCCAACATAGAAAGGGCGTGTTTGGCGGCCATGCATCTCAACAACTGAATCATTACTTTTCATTCCACCAAATCCTATTGGTGACAAGCTCTCATCCAATAAAAGCCCTCCCCCATCATCCCGTGCGATCTTAAAGAGTAGCCCGGTGGTTAATATTAATTTCCCAATACAATATGGGTCTAAAGGATCCCCAGAGCTATCAAGATCTAAGTTGTAGCAAACTTACTAGTCCAGTTCCCCGAAGAAGAGGAGTACCTATTGAGTGAGAAGATCCTTAAAAAAGTAGTAACGGTATAGATCCTTGTAAAGAAACAGGCTATGAGGTTTATGAAGACATCCTCTAACAAGCATGCCTAGAGAAAGCCTTCCTCTTCTAGGATCCTCGTAAGAAGATCCCACACCTAGAAAAAAAAAAAAAAAAAAAAAAACCCATGACAAAATCATTTTGGTGGAGCTTCTCCTAGCCACCAGTCCACCAATGAGAGTAACCTTAAATGGCTCGTAAAAGAAGAGTATTTTCATGAAGTATTTGTTCACGGTCAAGAGAGGATATTTTAGAAGATCCTTGGAGAAAGAAACAAATCCTTGACCCTTTGAAGAAAAGAAAAGAAATCAGTTCAATAACCCCACTTGAGAATGGGAGGCTACGAAGGAACCTTTTCTGAAGATTGAAAAATTCAATGGCCTTGAACAAATTTTCCAAGTGGCATGGCCTAGGACTTGAGAAAGAGCAAATTTTCCTTGTACCTAGCCCAGGACTTGATTAGAACAGAAATTTTTCAAGTGACATAGCCTAGGACTTGGGAAGAGCAAACTTTCCACGTACCTGGTCCAGGGCTTGGCCAAAACAGATTTTTTCCAAGTGACATGGCCTAGGACTTGGGAAGAGCAAAGTTTCCATGTACCTAGCCCAGGACTTGGCTAGAACAAATTTTCCAAGTGGCATGGCCTAAGACTTGGGAAAGGGCAAATTTTCCATGTACCTAGCCCAGGACTTGATCAGAACAAAAATTTTCCAAGTGACGTGGCCCAGGACTTGGCCTAGAACAAATTTTCTAAATACATGGCTCAGAAATTGGCCAAAAGAAAAAGTTTCCAAATACAACCAAGAAACTGGTCAAAAGCAAAAGTTTATGGATACAAGCCATATCACGTCCCAATAATGCGTGCAGATCTTAAGCATATCCTAGTATAGGCTACAACATGTAGCACGTACCAGCAATGGCTACAACGTGTAGCATGTACCAGCAATGGATACAACGTGTAGCATGTACCAGCAATGGCTACAAGCTGTAGCACGTACCAACAATGGGTACAAGACGTAGCACGTCCCAGCAAAGGGTGAAAATTGTAAGCAAGACCCAACGAGGGGTACAAAGAGAAAGAGCCTCGAGTGGGTATGAAAACCCATAAGTGGGTGTATAAAGTGTACAAGATTGACCTCCTTGAAAGGAGTTGGTTCAAGGGAGCCTAAGGAAGCAAGGAAGGCGTAACTTAAAAAAAAAAAAAAAAAAAAAAATCCAAAAGTACATCACTCAAAGCTACAAAGGCATGGATACCTTTGCAAATCTCTGTACAAAGAAGATTAGTCAATGACATTGCAAACCAGCTAGCAACATTTCCCTCCTCCTACAAGGTGCAAACTCACCAAAGGCTTGGAGGTTCTTCGATTCAACAAAAGAAAGGTACCCTTTCGGTAAGCCTACTCATTAATACCATGTTTGAATATATCAAAACACTCCAAAAAGTTATGCAAGAGGTATCACCCATGCACTAATACTTTATTCATGTAGATTAAAATAAAATTCTAATATTTTGGTCTCCTTACTTGACCAATTATCAAAAATCAAAATTTGGAATTCTTGTATGGTTGAAATCCTCACATGGTTTCATATACATGAAGTAATTTTTATTGCTATATCTTATTTGGCAATTGGTTTTTTCAGTGCATAGATTGGGGCTAAGATAAGATTAAAAATTTTCCTTAGATATATCTTTCACTTGATAAAAATTGAGAAGTCTAGTGCACATTTTACTGTACATAAGTTCAGCCACTATTATTTTCTTTGGCTCATGAACTATATGGTACATAGCAATTCAACAACAATATAATTGGTGGCATGATATGTGAATAATATGCTGCAATCTGCAAAATTATACAATCTTTCACAATTTGGAAAAAGAATAAGGCAAAGATCAAGAGCATCCACAAGAAGAGCAAGGTCTTTAGCTAAAGCAAGGCGTGGAGATGTTCTTAAGCCTTTTAAGTCATGTCCTCAAGGAAGTTTCTATCTCTTAATACATTTTTAGAAGAATAGATAGTCTTGATTAGACTCTAAATCAGCATGTTTATATGATTCAATGACTTATAATATCATGGTCCCATGTGGCAAATATCTTGGAGTTATTCACCTTAGCCATAGCAAGCATGTACTACAATGCATAGAATATCTTTGGCAAAGTTCATGGGGGCTTCCCTCACTCAACCTATTTTCTAAAACAAAAAAAATCTTATTGACAAAGCAATGCTATCTTATATTGAGATTTAATATGCATCCAATGTGATTTTTTGTATGCTACTTTCAAGAAAAGCATATCCTAGAATTACTAGCAAAAAACATTAGTGCTAGAAATATACTCTTAGCATCAAATGCAATACCAATATAATTTGGTTATACATGCATATATCAATGTCAGTTTAACAAAGTTGATTTGTTGAATACCAATCTGCAGCTCTATACTAACATGATGGTAAATTTTAAACTTTGGCAACACGTTAGTTCATTCCATGAAGGAAGTGTAGAAATTCCTTTGGAGTTTCCCTCAAGAATTATTTGATCTACACATTGGTTCCACATACCAGGAAAGTGTCCAAGAACAATTTATTTTCTCGCGCGTGGGCTACAGGTAACCCACGAGCTCGGGGGGCTAATGTTGAGGGCCAAAATTTCATAAAGAAAGCCCATTCCATGAAAAGTAAGGAAAGACCATGGGTCTTAATAAAGAAGGTCCAATTCATGAAGCTAAGAAGGACCATGAAGGCCCAAGATCCCAAAAAGAAGAAAAAAGAAAGAAATAATAATAAAGAAAAAAAAGAACAGGATCTCGGGCAAGGATCTCGGGAAAACCACAAGACATGCAGCAAGGATCTCGGTCAGGCTAGAGGATATGCAGCAAGAAGAATCAACATCAAGGCCCTATGTATGTTCAGATTTCCAGCAAAGAACAAGCCATTAAAAATCTAGCCAAAAAAAAAAAAAAAAGGTATTATATCAAGGCCCTGTAATAGTACACTGAGCAACCCACCCATTCCATTTAACTTTCCAAGAAGGAATCTTTCATTTATAGCTAAAGCCAAATGTCATTTTTGAGTTATAATTGCCTAAATGAGCTAAACTTGTGCCCAATGCACATTTTCAAGTCACAGAGGACATAGTTTTACCCAGTAAACCTATCGGGGTACCAGACCAGGTCTGCTATGTCATTTTCAATAGAGCTATGACAGTAGACTGAGCAGCCCACCCATTCCTTTGACTTTCCCAAAAGGAATCTTTCATTTATAACTAAAGTTAAATGCCCCTTTTGAGTTATAATTGCCTAAATAAGCTAAACCTCTACCCAATGCACCTTTTTAGGTCACAGAGGACGTAGTTTTACCCAACAGACCTGACACGTCCTCCCCCAGGGTCCCAGACCAGGTTTGCTATAAAAGGAACACAAAGCATAGCAGAAAAGGGGGATTTAGATGGGAGAAAAATGGGTATTCAGGGGAAAAATTCAGAGGTTTAAAACACATATTCTTAGAGTTTTAAAAGCCCAGCAAGGGAGAGAAAGAAATAAACAAAAGAGTGAGCCAAGGAGTAGGAATTTGTCCCATATCCTTGAGATTATTCGAAACATCACTTAGCCTCCAAAGAAATATAAGTCAAAAACATGCACACATCAGATATCACTCTCTCCCACAAAAATCCTCCTAACCTAACTATCTTGGAAGGCAATGCCCAAGCAAAGTCACTTGGACTTGAGTTCCAAATCCCACAAGTCTTGTGCAAAAGCACTAAGTCTGTAAGAATTGGGGCTAGGATCCTCGTGGCTGAATCATTCTCATGAAATTCATTTATATATATATATATATATATATATGCTTATTAGTAAAAATGTATATCCTAATCTAAGCAACTAACAATTAATTAAAGATATGTGCATTGTGTAGTGTGTTCTTATGCAGGATTTATAGAGGTAAAGGGAGATGACAAAACTCTATTGCATAATAAGCATGGAGAAAGATAGTATAGTTCAGAGAATCAGTATTCTGGGTTTTAAAGGGCCTAGTACCCCTGGGAACCACGACTTCACTCCCGGGGTACCATGACAGTACGCCTGGGGTACCAAGTGAATGAACTCTTTTTAAATGTTCACACAGTAAAAGATAAGCCCCAAATACTCTATTTCAATCTCCTTTTCATTGTGAATATTATGAATACTTATTTTACTTATTTTGTAAGAGTAAATGGTCATTTTATGACATCAAAACACTTATGATGGTATTTTATTGCTTAGGAGGAATCGCATTTTTTCCTTGAGGAGATTTATGTGACTTGCGCACAACTTGGTTCGTAATCAACTCTCATTTAGCTGCGATGAACCAAGCCCAGTCCACCAAACAACAAATAAAGCAACTGGGATCCTTGTTTCTACATGGGCCTGGGTACCATCCAAAAAAGGACCTTCACAAAAAGACAAAACACTAATCTGCCTATCCAAAAATCCTAAGTTTGGGGGCTAGGTTACGGAATGGGAATGTATTAGGCTCCCATTCCGCCCAGACAGAGTCTGGTCTTCTAGACTATAATGAAAAATATACCCTCTTTTGCATGATGTTGAATGATATGTCGAACTTGAACGGTTGCAATTCTTCCCCCTCACTGCCAAATCAAGGGTTCGTCAAATGGAAAGGTTCTTCCAAAGTGTGGAAGGAAAAAGGCTCTAAGTGATTTAGTCACTTTTCTCTCTCTACCTTTATTTTTTCTTACATTACTTGTGTGTTTTCGCTTGCTTGTTTTGAGTCAGTCTAGTTTCTTCAACTCCATCCACATCCCGCTCCTTCTTTCGTGGATGGTGTGACCCTCGAGGCAATTATGGTGCAGCTTCAACGCATGGATGCTCGCCTTGACACTCTCAGCGATGAGTTGTGTCAGGTGAACACCCATTCGGTCATATTGCAAGACAACGGGCTCGCCTTGGTGGCTTCATAGAGTCTCCCACTCGTTCTCCAAAGACTTTTGAGGACGAGGACGATGGTGGTGACTTCGATGGTGATAACGATGATGGTGCTAGCTCTTCTAGTGACGAGGAGATGACTGCTCCTCAATGACTTACACTTTATTTTCTTTCTTTGTGCAGATGCTTCTTATTACTTGTATGCAATCTTTTATTTTTGTTTCACACTAAGATGCCATAATGAGTTTTGTTTAAAATGTTTCAGAAATACGGGTTGTCAAAGTCTTCTTGTCATGAACTCTCTTCTTGCAAAGTTTTTCAAGAGTTTATGTTAGGATAGATTTTGTTGTATTCAACAAGTGAGTATAAGTTGGGTGATTTATGACTTCTCTCATATGTTCATCTGCTTGTTGTGGTTTTGTCTCGAATTGCCAAAGGGGGAGATTGTTAGGACATATGTAAATTATATTAGGAACATATGTCATTTAGAATCAGTTAATCCTTTGACAAAACGCACTTTACTTGTAATTGGATAGATCTAGGATGTGTTTAATACTTCAAGGAACAAGAGTTCAAGTTCAAGTATTGAAGCCATGCAAATCTGTCCAACAAACAAGTGAAGAAATGCTGGATTTTAAAGCTTGACAGATAGCATCTATCTGTTAGGATGTATGCCCTTAAATCCTATTGTATGATGCTATATGTATGAGATTATGTATGACTTAATGTTATGTTTAGTAAAGTTGTTTTATTATTATCTAAAAATAATAGTAACATGAATATTGGGAAATTATCATATAATCCATGAGATGCATTGTATGTGATTTAGTTACAGAAGATGTAAATCACAAGTTCATTGTAAACTCAAAATGTAGTTTGTAGTCGGTGATGAAATTAGTCATTTCATTTGCCAAGACTATAACATATCAACTAAGATGATTTGTCTTGATTATGGAAATAGAGATTTCTAGTTGGTATATCGATATGATTTAAGAGTTAAGACATATTGAACTGGACTACTGTGAGATTTATTATTCTCCTAACGACTGTCAAATGAATAATAAACTCACGACTTATATTTATATAAACTCTTAATCCTGAGAGGATAATGGACCTGATCATGAAGTGTAGGTTGCTTTGATATATCAGGAATGAGATCTAAAGTAACGGTCAAAACCTCAGTATGTTGGGTAGCCACATTTATGGAATTGGATTTCATAAATATATGATGAATAACTTAAGGGATTAAACTAGGTACTCAATGAATTAAGATGTAGTAATCTACAAAGTGACAGGCTTCTTTCATGACTTTGTATTACTACGAATATTTTATGAAGGGGTTGAATGTACAATAAAATCTTGGGATATAATTTATAGATAAGGCCTAGAGTGCAACTATAAAGTCTTGGGATATGACTGAGAGACCACACATCTTGGGTATTAGTGGAATTGGAGTGAAGATTGAAAATGTTCCCAAGTGCTTCTAATCTTCGGTTTTGAAATTCACTACTCCAAGGTACACTCTCTTGTTCTCAAACTCTGAACTTATATAGTACATGTTAACTTTTATAAATGAAGTAAATCCGTTAGTTTTTCCACTGCGCACGTTTTGTATGTGATACAAACATGTTATTTTCCATCACTATTGAGGTTTAAAAGGCTGCTTTAGCCCGATGCTCGACAGCTGCTCGATAGATACCCAATCTATTGAGATTTATGAAAATTAGTTTTTTTGATCTGATTTCACTCAATTCGTGTGTACATATTTAGGCTTTCTTTTCTCATAACCCTAAACATATATAAGGATTATTTTAAGGGTTGTCAAAGGTCGCGCGAATATAGAGCAAAGTTTTGTTCATGCAAATTGTGACCAGAGACAGAATTTGCCCTAGTTCATTCTTCTCTTGAAGAAGCTATTGCGTTTCTATGTCGTTGGGTTTTGTAACTAAGGAGCTTCGTGATCTTCATCGTATTGATGAAATGAAGAACTTTATAGCCAACATCTTTCTCAAATTTGTGATTAAGTTCGTACTAGGATCTGTGCATTGATTGGTTAGTCACGTACTGGGAGCCGTGCATTGAAAAGGAGAGATTGTAACTACAAAACAAGTCCAATTGTGTATTGGGGTAAGGGTTCAATTGTAGGTTAGTATAAGGTACTGAGATTCCTTTACTTGTAACCACTTGTTATGATAATAGTGGATTCTTGGGAGTGGTGACCTTAAAATCATCAAGTGGGGTTTTTGTCTTTGAGGTTTTCCTCATTTGTAAACAAATCACCGTGTCAACTTTATTTTTCGTTGCATATTAGCTTAGTTGGTGATTTGTTAGTGCTACCATGCGCTTTGCATGTTAATTGGATTAATTAATTCACTTGGCTAATTAATCGATTAATTTATCACAAGGGGTCAATACATTCTTGGCCTTTCAATTGCACAATAAGGTTCATGTCTTCCCTCAATTGGATTTGACTAGCTACCATGGTCTTTAGTAGCTCTTGAGTGTTCATGGGTTCCTTAGTGTTTGGATGTTCTCCCCCTTCCACCATAATGATGGAGTCTCTGGGCTTCTTGTGGCTTGGGCTATCTTATAGGTCGAACACAAGATTGTGATGTTGCCGTAGTGGAGTGCCTTCTATGCTCACAAGCTTCAGTACCGTGATGGGTTTGGAACTGGAAGTACTAGTTTGAGTGTCATCCTTGGATTCTCTTTGGAGTCTTCCCTATGATCTTAATCAAATTCTCCCTTAAGAACAAGCTTGGTTAGGTCAAACAAAGTTAGGTCCCCATTTACATCAATCTATCAATCAACCAAATAAACACACACAACATGCAATGCAATTTTAACACGGACTAGCCTAAGGATAGGTTCTAAGTCATTACATTGTAGGGTGGGCTTGTTGTTTCATTGTTTCCCATAGTTAGGATGTTACACCTCCCAACTTGTAATGTAATGAACATTATGTTAGTCCAAATGACATGGTCTATTCTTTATAGTCAACAAGAAGTGATCTAGTGACTTTGGACTATGAGTTGGTGAGTTCACCACTAAGTACCCGAATCTAATGAAGACCAGTGATCCATGGTTACTACCACCATATGTTGAGATGGGTGCGTACATATTTGTTGTTTTGATGGCACACAATATGACAATTAGGAAAAGCTCTTAACAAACAACATGCCAACACAAACAAAAATATCATACAAATATCTCAAGACATAAATAAACAAACAAACAACAATATCATGCAAAAGACAAGGGTATATATTTGGTCACTTAAAGTATAACACGAAACTTAGACCTTGACATCCCCAGTGGAGTCGCCACTATGAGAGGTTGTAAAATTTGGCGCTCTCAAAAAATAAATTTGGCTGCTTTTTCAAGCCACCTCTTTTTTGGGGTAAGTGTTGTGGAGTCGCCATTAAAAAAATAAGAAAAAATAAATACAAATTACATGCTCAAAATACTTCATTGTCATTGATTGAATAAAGACAAGTACAATCTTGGTAAATTAAAAATTACAAGGCTTTGAGTCCTAGTTACAATCTATGCAAAAGAATACAAAACTTTTGGTCCTAGTTACAATCTAGTTACAATCTATGCAAAAGAATACAAAACTTTTGGTCCTAGTTACAATCTACCAAAATTAAAAAGACAAAACACTAATCTGCCTATCCAAAAATCCTAAACTCAGGGGCTAGGTTACGGAATGGGAAGGTGTTAGGCACCCATTCCGCCTAGAGAAAGTCTGGCCTTCCAGACTCTAATGACCAATATACCCTCTTTTGCATGATGTTGAATGATATGTTGAACACACATGACAAACACTTGACAAAAATTAATCTAAATAAATTTACCTTGTGAATATGTCCAGTTTTTAGAAAAAATTTAGATCTGTTTTGTGATCAAGAAAATTGGATTTGGTTTGAAGAAAAATCAGATCTATTTTTATGTAGAAAAAAAAAAAAAAAAGATTTGCGAAGAAAACCAGATGTGTTGAAAAGTTAAAAAAAATGGTTTTATTTAGAAAAATCATATCTGTTTTTTAGTAAAGTAAAAAAAGTGATTTTAATCAGATCTGTTTTGAAAAGTTAAAAAAAAAAAAAAAAAAAAAAAGGAGTGATTTTTGGTTTATAAAAAAAAAATTAGGTTTGTGGTTAGAAATAAATAAAAAAGACTTTTAAAAGAGGATTCACATTCATGAGATAAATTCATTATGCATGCATCACATATTAAGAAAAAGAAAAGACTTCAACCAAATTTTCAATCCCTTCTTTTAAATTTCAAAATCTGCAATTGTGTAACAAAAATCAAATCTGTATTTAATGAAAATACAGATCAGTTTTGAGAGTTAAAAAGCTCTAATCTATATTTAATGAAAATACAGATCAGTTTTGAGAATTAAAAAAAATCAAATCTATATTTAATGAAAATATAGATCAGTTTTATGTTTTTTTCAAAAAATGATCAGATCTAAAAAATTCAAATTAGTTTTGTGTGTTTAAAGAAATCTTTGATAGTCAGCAGATTTTGAGATTCAAGAAAGAAATCACAACAAACAATCATCTAAGAACATATATAAAGAAAAATTTCAAACAAAACATGGCAATTATATCAAGAACCAAATATAACAAAACATCTTGAACCTATTCATGCATCATCAACCAAAATTAAAAGAGAAAAACTGAAAAAAGAAAAAAAATAGAATATCTCTTGCATGAGCGTGCTATTCTTAGTGAAAGAATATTTTAGGATTCAAAGAAATTTATTTAACTCTTTGAAGCTTAAAATACTTCACTTACAAAAAAAAAAAAAAAATTCCTAAGGCAAGAACCTCCAGAACACCTTTAACATAAGGGGGAATTGAAAAGAAGAGGAGCTAGAAAGGGGGAGGGGTCAAAAAGTGTGCTGAATCATGAGAGGCATCCTTTATTTATAGGGGCCGGGATGTTCGAAAAATTGGCTGAATGATCAAAATACTAACTGGGACGCGTCCTTATCTCTAAAAAATCGAAAAGGATAAAATTTATCTTAATCCAGTAGCCCTCAGGCTATGGCCCTCATTTGTGCCAATCAGCAATTGAAGTGTTGAATGGCCCTCTTGGGTGCTGGACCCATGTTTGAGTTTTAGTCCATTTTGGACTACCATTTTGAGGTTTTTTAAGCTGGGACCTGCACTTAGATGTGTTTTTGATTCATATTCTAAAAGTTAAACTCCTTTTCTAATGATTAAGTTCTCTACAACAATGATTATCTCGTAGATAAACACTCCAAAAAGTCTTGATTATCCACAATTTTGTTTGTATCTGATTATCCTCTTTATTCCCAAGCAAGCAAGCCTATTTTTGACAATAACTAACAACCAATCACAAAATTATCTAATTAATTTTAATTGTCTAACCAATCAGAATTAATTTAGGTTAATCATGTGTGGTTGGTTGCACCCAAACCAAATGCATGCAAACCGTGCAAACTTGATCATGTGATATCTTTCAATCAGACGAACAAAATGAAAATCGGGCACACCGTCGCGACCATTAGAACCTCAAGATCATTTTTATGATATGCAATAAATGAATTAATGCAAGTAATGAAATCATGAATTTTGGGAATATGAATGGCCACTCTAGTCATCTTCTAAGATTAAATTATGGGTACAAAATCGAGTGTCTACAGTTACCTTCCATTCAAGATCAAGGTAGAAAAGCCCCTTCGTCGTTGCAGTTCAAGATTGAGATAGAAAAGCCTCTCAATCGCCCGAGGTTCCAAGGTAGAGAAGCCCCTTGGTTACCTTCCATTTAGATCGAGGTAGAGAAGCCCTTTGGTCTCCACAATTCAAGATTGAGATAGAGAAGCCTCTCAATTGCCCCAGGTTCTAACGTAGAGAAGCCCCCTGGTTACCTTCCATTTAGTTCGAGGTAGAGAAGCCCCTTGGTCATTACGGTCCAAGATTGAGATAGAGAAGCCTTTCAATCGCCCCAAGTTCTAAGGTACAGAAACCCCTTGGTTACCTTCCATTCAAATTGTGGTAGAGAAGCCCCTTAGTCACCAAAATTTAAGATTGAGATAGGGAAGCCTCTCAATCACCCAAGTTATAAGGTAGAGAAGCCCCTTGGTCACCACAATTCAAGATTGAGATAGAAAAGCCACTTAATTGTCCTAGGTTCCAAGGTAGAGAAGCCCTTTGGTGGTCTTCCATTCAGATTGAGGCAGAGAAGCCCCTTGGTTGTCACAGTTTAAGAATGAGATAGAGAAGCCTCTCAATTGCCCCATGTTCTGAGGTAGAGTAGCCCCTTGGTTAACTCCCATTCAATATCGAGGTAGAAAAGCCCCTTAGTCATTACAGTTCAAGATTGAGATAGAGAAGCCTCTCAATCGCCCCAAGTTCCGAGGTAGATAAGCCCCTTGGTTACCTTCCATTCAGATCGAGGTAGAGAAGCACCTTGGTCACCACAATTCAAGATTGAGATAAATAAGCTTCTCAATCACCCTAGGTTTTGAGGTAGAGAAGCCCCTTGGTTACCTTGCATTCATATCAAGGTAGAGAAGCCCCTTGGTCATTATAGTTCAAGATTGAGATTGAAAAGCCTCTCAATCACCCCAGGTTCTGAGGTGGAGAAGCCCATTAGTTACCTTCCATTCAAATCGAGGTAGAGAAGCTTCTTGGTCATCACAATTCAAGATTAAGATAGAAAAGCCTCTCAATCACCCCAAGTTTTGAGGTAGAGAAGCCCCTTGGTTACCTTCCATTCAGATTAAGGTAAAGGAGCCCCTTGGTCATTATAGTTCAAGATTGAGATGGAAAAGCCTCTCAATCACCCCAGGTTCTGAGGTAGAGAAGCCCATTACTTACCTTCCATTCAAATCGAGGTAGAGAAGCTTCTTGGTCGTCACAATTCAAGATTAAGATAGAAAAGCCTCTCAATCACCCCAAGTTTTGAGGTAGAGAAGCCCCTTGGTTACCTTCCATTCAGATTAAGGTAGAGGAGCCCCTTAGTCATCAAAATTCAAGATTAAGATAGAAAAGCCTCTCAATCACCCCAAGTTTTAAGGTAGAGAAGCCCCTTGGTTACCTTCCATTCTAATTAAGGTAGAGGAGCCCCTTAGTCATCAAAATTCAAAATTGAGATAACGAAGCCTCTTATTCACCCCAAGTTGCGAGGTAGAGAAGCCTATTGGTTACTGTACATAGATTTCTATCTTTCTTTTTTGCTTTTTTTAGTTGTACTGAAAAAAATCTTTTGCCTAGCTTGAGGTTTATGTTTTAAGTTCAAAAATGCGACAGATGCTAAAATAGATTTTTTTTTAGTACAACTAAAAAAAGTAAAAAAAGAAAGATAGAAATCTGTGTACATTCCCCCAATCCTAAACCAAACATTTTCCTCAATGTTAAAAATAATACTCTTAAATATATGTCTTGAATGAAAAGAGAGCAAAATATTAATATGCAATGTGAGAACCAACTAGAAATAAGTAAGGTAAGAAGAAGAGGGAGACGTACATTGATCAAGCAGATTGTTATAAATTTTAAGTTCTGTCAAATATCAGCTAGAACAAAAGAGAATAAAACTAAACAAGAAAATAAACACAAATTCTAATCTAGAAGAAGAAAATAAACAAGAGAAAAAGAAAAAAAAAATGTAAACCTGATAAACATAACTGGGATCAATCCTGATAAATGGGATCATCCATGAGGACTTCTTGAACTTCTGGAGGCTCAAGTTCTAAAAATGGTTTTAAACGTTGGCCATTAACTTTAAATCTATCACTATTTTTAGGATTCTCAATCTCAATAGCACTATAGGGATAAACAATGCGAACTATGAATGGATCAGTCGATCGAGATTGAAACTTTCCTGGGAAGAGATGCAAACGAGAATTATAAAGAACTTTTTGACTAGGTTCAAATGATTTTCTCATGATTTTTTTATCATGAACCCTTTTCATTTGATCCTTATAATATTTGGCACAATTGTATGCATCGTTGCTAATTTACAGTAACTCATTGATTTGGAGTTTCCTTTCAGCACCTACTTTGTCAAGATCAAAATTTAACCACTTAATAGTCCAATAAGCTCTATGCTCTAACTCAATAGGGAGGTGACAAGCCTTACCATACACAATTCGATAGGGAGACATTCCAATGGGAGTCTTAAATGCTGTACGGTATGCCCACAATGCATCATTGAGTCTTAAAGACCAATCTTTCCGAGTAGGGTTAACTTTTTTCTCCAATGTTCTCTTGATTTCCCTATTAGATATCTCTACTTGACCACTTGTATGTGGGTGATAAGTCGTTGCAATCCTATGAGTGATGCCATATTTCTTCATTAGTTGCTCAAAAACTCTATTGCAAAAGTGCTTTCCTCCATCACTAATAATTGCACATGGTGTACCAAACCGTGCAAACACATTCTCTCTCAAGAACTTAACTACAACCTTGTGATCATTAGCTCTACATGCAATGGCCTCAACCCACTTAGAAACATAATCAACAGCAACAAGGATGTATAAGTTACCAAAAGAATTAGGAAAAGGACCCACGAAATCAATACCCCAACCATTAAATATCTCAACAATCAAAATAGGGTTCAATGGCACCATATTTCTTTTTCCAATAATCCCTAACTTTTGGCATCTCTCACAGGCCAAACAATATGCATAGGAATCAAAAAAAATAGAAGGCCAATAAAATCCACATTGCAAAATCTTGGCAGTAGCCTTTCTTGAACTAAAGTGGCCTCCACAAGCATGATCATGACAAAATGATTTAACATTTTGTTGGTCACTCTCAGATATGCATCTCCTAATTATTTGATTAGAACAATACTTAAACAAGTATGGATCATACCAAAAGAAATACTTAACCACAGCCAAAAATTTAGACTTATCTTGTTTAGTCCAATGCAAAGGCATTTGATTAGTGACAATGTTAGGACATATATGATTCATGTTAGGAACATATGTCATCATGTATTGGCTAATCCTTTGACAAAACACACTTTACTTGTAATTGGGTAGATCTGGGATGTGTTTAATGCTTCAAGGAACAAGGTTTCAAGTTCAAGTGTTAAAGTCATGCAAGTCTATCCAAGAATCAAGTGATGAAGTGCTGGATTTTAAATCTCGATAGCTAGCTCGACAGCTAGTATCTATGAAGGTTTAATAAGTTATTTAAGCCCAAAGCTCGACAGCTGCTCGATAGATAGGGTATCTATCGAGATTTAAGAAAGTCAGTTTTCCAATTCTAATTTTCATCCAATCCGTGAATAGATGTTTGGGCTTTCTTTTCTCACAACCCTAAACATATATATGTTAGGATTTGTGCCCTCAAATCCTATTGTATGATGCTATGTATGATATTATGTATGACATCATGTATGACATGATGTATGACTTAATATTGTGATTGATAAAGTTATTTTATTATTATCTAAAATAATGGTAACATGAATATGGGACATTATCATATAGTCCATGAGATGCATTGTATGTGATTTATGTGAAAAGTCACAGAAGATGTAAATCACAAGTTCTTTGTAAACTCAGAATTTATAGTTTATAGTCGGTGATGAAATTGGGCATTTCATCTGCAAAGATTATAACGTATCAACTAAGATGGTTTGTCTTGATCATGGAAGTGGAGACTTCTAGTTGATATGTTGATATGTTTTAAGAGTTAAGACATATTGAACAGGACTGCTGTGAGATTTATTATTCTCCTAACGACTGTCAAATGAATAATAAATCTCACGACTTCTATTTGCATGAACTCTTAATCCTGATCATGAGGTGTAGGTTGCTTTGATTATCAGGAGTGAGATCTAAAGTGACGGTCAAAACCTCAGTATGTTGGGCAGCCGCATTTAGTGTTGATGGAACATATATTCTCAAGTTGGAATTCATAGTCTCTTGATGGAGATATAAAATATTCTCTTGAGATAAGTTTAATGAGTTCAGTTATTCAGAGAGTTAGGCCTAACCACTTTAGTAAGAAATTACTAAAGTATATATTTATGAAATTGGATTTCATAAATATATAATGAATAACGTTAAAGGATTAAACCGGGTACTCAAGGATAAGATGTAGTAATTTACAAAGTGGCAGTTTACATTTATGACTTTGTGTTACTACGAATATTTTATGAAGGGGTTGCATGTATAATAAAGTCTTGGGATATAATTTATTAATAAGGCCTAGAGTGCAATTATATTTATATAGTGGTATTAAATATAATTAATGGTAACTTTGGACTTGTCAAGAGTTGACGGAAAAGCCCAAGGCCCATTGGAGCTAGTGTCTTATTGGTCTCTTTTGGTCCCACTCCAAGCCACACACTAAAGCCTAATTGGAAAGGCCCAATAAGGCAGCCCAATTAGATAATCAGTTAGTTATAAAGGGAGAAACATACAGAATTTTTATTAGAAATAAAAAAAATAAGAAATGGTGTGTGAGAGAGTGTGAGACACACTTTCATTCTCCCTTTGGAAAATTGATTGAGAGACCACACATCTTGGCGTAAAGTGGAATTGGAGTGAAGATTAAAAGTGTTCCCAAGTGCTTCTAATCTTTCTTTTGAATTTCTCCACACCAAGGTACGCCATCTTGTTATTAAATTCTGAAATTTACATAGTGCACGTTATCAATCATGAATGAATGGTGTGTGTTTTGTATGAGATACAAGACCATAATTTTTCCTTCAATATAGGGATTGTTTTAAGGGCCATCACAGCTGATGCACATTAATGCAAAAGTTTTTCACAAAGCATATTGTGAACCAGAGACATATGCCCGAGTTCATCTTTCTCTTAAAGAAGTTGCTATATTTGTACACCATAGGATTTTGTGACCAAGGAGCTTCTTGATCTTCATCGTGTGATGAACTCAAGATCTTTGCAAGCAACATCCTTCTCAAGTTGGTGATTAAGTCGCGTATTAGGATTTTCACATCTATTGGTTTGTCACATACTAGGAGCTGTGCATTAAAAGGAGAGATTGTCACTACAGAACAAGGCCAATTGGGTATTGGGGTAAGGGTTCAACTGTAGGTTGGTATAAGGTACTGAGATTCCTTTACTTGTAACCGCTTGTTGTGCTAATAGTGAATTCTCAGGAGTGGTGACCTTAAAATCACCTGGTAGGATTTTTGCCTTTAAGGTTTTCCCCATTCGTATACAAATCACCGTGTCAATTTTAATTTCCGCTACATTTTATTTTAGTTGGTGATTTGTTTGTGCTACCACGTGTATTGCATGTTAATTTGATTAATTAATAAACTTGGCTTATTAGTTAATTAATTCATCACAAGGGGTCAATATATTTGTGGCCTATCAGACAAGATAGTTTGCAATATCAGCATACTAAGATCTCTAGGATACATGCAGCAACTGCTCATCAGGGAAAGATTCAAGAATAGGTAAATTGTCATCAGTGTGCTCAATGATTAATCTAGACAAATGGTCAGCTACTACATTTTCAGTTTCCTTCTTGCCACGAATCTTAAGATCAAATTCTTGTAATAATAAAATTCGTCAGATAAGTTGTGCTTTATCATCTTTTTTGGAGAAAAGATACTTCAGTGCAGCATGATCTGAATAAATTAAGACCTTGGACCCCAACAAATAGGACCTAAATTTATCTAAGTCAAAAACAATTGCTAGCAACTCCTTTTCTATTGTAAAGTAGTTCATTTGAGCATCATTTAGAGTCCTACTTGCATAATAAATCACATGGGAACTTTGCCAACCCGTTATCCTAAAACAGCACCAATTGCATAATCAAAGGCATCACACATAATCTCAAACAGCACTTTCCAATCAGGTTGTTGAAAGATAGGTGCAGAAGTTAACTCAGTTTTTAGTCTCTTAAATGCAAGGAGACACTCATCACCAAACACAAATGGGGCATCTTTGGCAAGTAAGTTGCATAAGGGCCTTGAGATTTTACTAAAATCCTTGATGAACCTTTGATAGAACTACATGACCCAAAAATGATCTAATTTCCTTAACAGATCGAGGAGGTGGAATATTAGAGATCAAATCTATTTTGGCTTTATCAACCTCAATACCACTTCTGATATGACATGTCCAAGAACAATTCCTTTTCTCACCATAAAATGACATTTCTCCCAATTAAGAACAAGATTCTTCTCCTTACACCGCACTAACACTAAGGATAGGTGGTGCAAACATTCTTCAAAAGTGGACCCAAATACTAAAAATTCATCCATAAATATCTCCAAAAATCATTCCACCATATCAGAAAAAATACTAATCATTTACCTTTGCAATGTACCTGGAGCATTACATAAACCAAATGGCATGCGATGGTAGGCAAATGTCCTAAAGGGGCATGTGAAGGTAGTCTTTTCTTCATCTTCTAATGCAATGGAAATTTGATTATATCCAGAATATCCATCAAGAAAACAATACTAAGCATGACCAGCTAACCTTTCCAACATTTGGCCTATAAAAGGAAGAGGAAAATGATATTTTCTTGTCATGGCATTCAACTTATGGTAATCAATGCATACTCTCCATCCCGTTTGCACACGAGTTGGGACTAACTGATCATCCTCATTCTTAACAACTATTATGTCAGATTTCTTTGGTACAACTTGAACTGGACTCACCCAATTACTATCAGAAATTGGGTAAATAATACCCACATCCAAAAGCTTCAAAACTTCAGCTCTCACTACCTCTTGCATAATAGGGTCTAGACGTCTCTATAGTTCACATGAAGTTTTAGCATTCTCTTCCAAGTGAATTCTATGCATATCATAGATGGACTAATACCTTTTATATTAGCAATTGACCAACCTATAACTTCCTTATGCTCTTGAAGTACACTCAATTGGTGTTCCTTAAGGTCATCCAAATCTGAAGCTATAATGACAGGTAAGGTCTTAGAAGAACCTAAAAAGGCATACTTAAGTGTGTCAGGTAATGGTTTCAACTCCAACTTTGGTGGTTCCACAGCATATAGGGGTGTGGATGAAGAAAGTGGAAGAGGGATCACTTTTGGTTGCCAACTATTAGTACTTAAGAGAGGAATAGAATCTAACAATGCATTGACCTCTTCAATTGAGTGTTCAATATCAAAATTGCAACCAAAAAGATTTAAGCAAGCCTCTAGAGGATCCTCATAACTTGATTACAGGAAAGTATCATGGACTAGACTCTCAATCATGTCAACCTCACAGATATCCTCATTGTCTAGCACTTGTTTACTTATGTGGAAGATATTATGCTCAATGGTCATATTTCCAAAAGAAATCGTCATTACACCACTCCAACAATTGATCAAAGCATTGGATGTGGCTAAGAAAGGGCGACCCAAAATGACGTGGATTTGTGTATTGGCATTTAGAGCAGGCTTAGTGTCTAACACAACAAAATCAACAGGAAAATAGAATGCATCCACCTTAATCAGCACATCCTCAACAATACCTCTAGGGATTTTCAAAGACCTATCAGCTAATTGAAGTATAATGGTTGTGGGTTTTAACTCTCCCAAACCTAGCTGTAAGTATACTGAATATAGCAATAATTTCACACTTGGCCCCAAATCTAGTAAACCTCGTTCAATGAGACGATCCCCAATCTTGCATGAAATTGTGGGAGATCCTGGGTCCTTACATTTCACTAGATATTTATTCTGAATGATTGAACTGACTTGCTCTGTCAAAATTTCCTTTTTAAGAACATTTTTCTTTCTCTTCATTGTCACAAGCTCTTTTAGAAACTTGGCATAAGCAGGAACTTACTGAATTGCATCAAGAAATGGAATGTTTATTTATACTTGCTTAAAAACCTCTAAAATATCTCCAAATTGTGCACTTTTTTTAGTATTTATTAACCTTTGAGGAAATGGATCTTTAGGAACAAACCTCTTATCAAGGGGAGAACTAAAATCCTAAATTGGAATAGAGGGTGGGTTGTCCTTCTTTTCTCCATAATCATTATGTGAACTATAAGTTCCTTTTTCCTTTAACACAATATTTTCTTCATCCTCCACTTTTGGCATTTTCACTTGATTATCAACTTGCTTACCAGACCTAAGGGTAGTAATAGACTGAATATGTTCTTGCGCATGAGTAGAACTAGAAGAACCATTGATGGCATACTGCCCTTTTGGGTTAGTCTCCAACTTGGGTTGCTAACTGGCCAACTTGATTTTCCAACTTTGAAATAGCTTTGAGAATTCAAATCGGTGGAACTTTTCATCTCTTGAATGGCTTGGCTAGTTGATTGCATGAAAGTTTTGAAAGACTCCTCCAAAGATGATTATTTTCTTGGTGGTGCTACAAACTGAGGATTTGATTGAGGAATGGAAGAAAATGCTTGAGTAGATGAACGAAATTGACTTTGTTGATATACTTGTTGTCCACCTACATTTATGGGAGGCTAATTTTGCCTCCATGAGAAATTAGGATGGTTCCTCCAATTTGGATTGTATGTCTCTAAAAATGGACTAAGAAATGGTTTTTCATAATTATTCAATGCATTTTCTTACTCAGTATAAAATTCAGGGTAACCAACTGTGGAAGGACACATTTGTGTTGTATGCATAGGACTCGCACAAATTGAGCATGTTTCACTTTGAACATGATTAACAGAATTTAGTCCTCTACCTAAAGTTAAAGCTTCAACCTTATAAGTGAGATTGTCCAACCTTGCTTTCATGTCTACATCTTCACTGATTTCATGCAATCCTCCTCTTTTAATTGTAGGGATTGATCTCTTTCTAAGGTTGGAAAAAACCCATTGTTGTGAACTTTCTGATAAATCCTCTAGAAATTTGTATGCCACATCATCTATTAGACTAAAAAATCCACCACCATTCATGGATTCAATCATGTTATGATTTTTCTGAGTCAAACCATTATAAAAATATTGTACTAGTCTCCATGTTTCAAAACCATGATGGGGACACTTTAAGATCAAGTCCTTAAATCTCTCCCACCTCTCATAAAATTTCTCTTGTTCATACTGATAAAAATTTGCAATTTCTCTCCCTAAAGCATTGGTCTTGGCCATTGGGAAAATTTTAGAGAGGAATTTTGTGACCAATAGTTCCCATGAAGTGATAGATCCAAGTGACAGAGAATTAAGCCATGCTTTTGCTTTATCCTTCAAGGAAAAAGGGAATAAACGCAAGCGAACAGAGTCATCAGTGAAATTTTGGAACTCACAAGTAGCAAAAATCTCAAGAGAATCCATCACATGCATATAAGAATCTTCTCTATCCAAACCATGAAAAGTAGGAAGAAGATGGATTATCTGTGGCTTCAACTCAAAATGTCCAGCATTGGTTGCACGCAATACTATGCAAGATGGAGGGTTGGTGGTTATGGGTGAGAATAACTCCCTAAGAGTTTTTGAATCATCTCCTGTTTCTCCCATTGTGGATGAATAATCAAAACTAATAAGACAATTTTCTTTATCACGTATCCAAGTTCTCATACACCATGCACAAAGAAATAAATTTCTTTTTGTTTTTTTATTTAAAAATAAATAAATTTTAAGTACAACTAGTAGAAGGGAAATTCAATTAAGACCTAATTTATTTTCCTAACCAAGTCCCCGATAGCGGCACTAAAAACCTGTTGTGAAATTTTAAAGTACTCGCAAGTGTACAAACCGTACCGAAGTATAGTTTGACATAAACGAGGTTCGAACCCACAGGGATTTGAATTAACGTAGGAAAATTAATCAAATCTTAACCAAATTAATCCTAGTCTAGTTTAATAAAAATTGGTTGTTTGCAATTAAAAAAGTAAGCAAATAATTAAACTAAGCAATGATGTAATATAAAGTAGTAAAGAGATGTAAACAATCTAGAGAAAGGAATTAAGGTTTCAGAATCTGCCTTGTTAATTCATATCAGCGTATATTTATGATCATTAATTTTTCTCAACTACTACATGATAATCTAGAAATCAATCTTGCTACCATGGAGAATATTATCATTAAAAATTCTATTTAAATATCTAAAGTGTGTTCTTCTTCGCTTCTTGAGTATAAAATCAAATCATCAATTGTAATTGTTGACAAACAAATCACAAGAGATATCCAATTTTATAATCAAGAAATAATAAACCAAGTATTCAATTAATTAACCCAAGTCCTAAATCATGAGAAAAACATAATTGAACTCATATCTAGAATCTCATCTTAGTCAATTGATATGAAGCAAGAACAATTTAAATCATTAAAGAACAACTATTGTGGGAAAAATCAAATCACATAAATATTACTAATAATTCTTAACAAGGTTTCATCCTTAACCCTAATTATAAATTTAGCTACTCATGGGAATTGAAATAAAACACAAGACTAAAATACTAAACATTAAACTACACAAATAAAATAGAGAAAGAAATAGTCATAATGCTATCATGGAGAAAACCTACAGAGAAGTCACATGTGGCACTGCCTCTTGCTCCAATTTTCTATTTTGCATCCAACCCTAGCACTAGCCTTAGCCTCCTCTGAATTTTGCCCTAAAAAGCCTTTAAATAGGTCAAGGAATCCTATTACAAGTTGAATTCCCATTTGGAGAAAATTCCAGATTTTTAGGCTTCAATTAACTGACACTTTTGGCCCAGTTAACATCAGAATTCGGACTTTTGGTAAACTACAAAATTGTAGGCCATTAAGTTAACATTCCATTCCAACTTGAATCATCTCAATTAGACTTCTAAGCCAAAAGTTATACTAAACATACTAACTGATGTGCAGGCTAGAATCCTAATCCGAATTAGACTTGGATTTGGTGCAAATTTTCTTTGATTCCTTGCTCCAATTTGACTTAAATTTAATTGGGCTGGCCTTCTTTAGCTTCATCATGGCCCTTGTAAAAGTAAAGTCCATTAGCTTTCTTCTTTGCACAAATCCACTTATTTGATTCCATTCTCCTACAAGAGAGAAATTCATGCAATAAAATTCAATTAAGCACAAAATTGATTATTTAGCATTATTCCAAAACCAAATATAAAATGCATGAATTAATTCAAAATAAGTATGATAATACTCTCTAACAAAGATATAAATATGCAAAATTAAGCTATTATCAATGCACGTTAGTTACCTTCCATTCAGATCAAGGTAGAAAAGTCCCTTGGTCGTCACAATGTAAGATTGGGATAGAGAAGCATCTCAATCACCCCAAGTTCTGAGGTAGAGAAGCCCCATGGTTACCTTCCATTCAGATCGAGGTAGATAAGCTCCTTGGTCGCCACAATTCAAGATTGAGATAGAGAAGCCTCTCAATCACCCCAAGTTCTGAGGTAGAGAAACCCCTTTGTTACCTTCCATTCAGATCGAGGTAGAGAAGCTCCTTGGTCACCATAATTCGAGATTGACATAAAAAAGCCTCTCGATCACCCTAGGTTTCGAGGTAGAGAATCTCCTTGGTAACCTTCCATTTAGATTAAGGTAGAGAAGCCCCTTGATCATCAAAATTCAAGATTGAGATAAAAAAGCCTATCGATCGCATCAGGTTCTGAGGTAGAGAAGCCCCTTGGTTACCTTCCATTCAGATCAGGGTAGAAAAGCCTCTTGGTCACCAAAATTCAAGATTGAGATAGAGAAGCCTCTCGATCGCCCCAGGTTCAAAGATAGAGCAGCCCCTTGGTTACCTTCCATTCAGATCGCGGTAGGGAAGCCCCTTGGTCGTCATAATGCAAGATTGAGATAGAAAAGCCTCTCAATCGCCACAAGATCTAAGGTAGAGAAGCCCCTTGGTCACCTTCCATTCAGATCAAGGAAGAGAAGCCCCTTGGTCACCACAATTCAAGATTGTGATAGAGAAGCCTCTTAATCACCATAGGTTCCGAGGTAGAGAAGCCCCTTGGTCGTTACAGTTCAAGATTGAGATAGAGAAGCCTCTCAATTGCCTTAGGTTCTGAGGTAGAGCAACCCCTTGGTTACCTTCTGTAAAGTTGTAATTTACAACTATGTTTTATATTGGCTTTATTCCATGACAAAAATTGTTGTGATTTCTTTAATTTATTTCCTGGTATTTTGATGGATTTTACTGTATTGGGTTTAGTATTAAGTTGGTGAAAAATCGAGCATGAAATAAAGACTTAGTGCAATTTTGCGACTAACTTGCAAGAAGTTCATGGGTAAAGGTTATTGTGAAAAGGGCACATGAGGAGCACATGCTGGAAGCTGAAGAGTCATGCTAGGCTGTCAATTTCGTGAGCGTCTCGCGAGAAGGGCCAACCCGCGAGGTACCCGCGAAACTCTCTCTCTAGAGGACTTTAAGAGTGACTTTCTTACACTTCACCCATACTATATATACCTTCATTACCCACAAAAGTATGAGAGGCTATTCAGAGAGAAATACCCTAGATAAGTTTTCTTCAACACAACACACCCATCTTTTAGAGAGAGGGCTACTCATCCTTAGTAAGAAATCATTTTAGCCTTTTCTCCTTCCCTCTCCCATTGTCATACCTTGAGAGGAGATTTGTTCCCAAATGCAAACCACACCTTTTTAGAGTGTAGAAAATGTTTTGGAACTCGGGAAGCTTTGGGGATTTGCCAAAAGAAACCGGTGAGGCTTGGCGGATGCAATTGGGCGTATTACGGGATTCGGAAAGCTAGAGAAGACATGACTCTAAGAAGTCCATTGGTAGTAGGAGCTTGGAGGGCTCAAGTACATTGGGTAGACTAGGCTTGGAGGGTCTTTTGTTATTCATGTACTCCAACTTTATTCTCTAGTGGATCGATTTCGACTTGGAGGGTTGTAGTGAGATTTTTTGCCAAGTTCTTCAGTTTCCTTTTCAATAACACGTCATGATGTCATCTTGTATTTGCATTTCTCTTCCTTTACTCTTATGTTTTACATCTATTATTTATTGTTCATGTTTGTGCACTTGAGTAGTTTCGGTGATTGCACTTCACTTACTCTTGTTCCACACTTAGTTTAGGTAAGAGTAAACTTAGGACATATGTAATTCATGTTAGGAACATATGTCAACATTTTATGTATTGGCTAATCCTTTGACAAAACGCACTATACTTGTATTTTGGTAGATTTAGGATGTGTTTAATGCTTCAAGAAACAAGGTTTCAAGTTCAAGTGTTAAAGCCATGCAAGTTTGTCCAAGAATCAAGTGAATAAGTGTTGTTCATTAAAGCTTGACAGCTAGCTCGACAGCTAGTATCTATCGAGGTTTAAAATGCTATTTCAGCCCGAGGCTCGATAGCTGCTCGATAGATAGGGTATTTGTCGAGGTTTATGAAAAACAGATTTTTTGTTCTAATTTTCATCCAATCCGTGAATGTATGTTTGGACTTTCTTTTCTCACAACCCTAAACATATATAAGGATTATTTTATGGGTCATCACAGGAAACACAGTTGTACAAGAGCACAATTGCACAAGTGTGAAGAAGAGTGACCGAAAACCTAGTTTGCCCTAGTTCATCTTGAAGAAGCTGCTGTGTTTGTACACCGTAGCGTTTTGTGACCAAGCAACTTCGTGCTCTTCATCGTGTGATGAGCTGAAGAACTTTGCAGTCAACATCCTTCTCAAATTGGTGATAAAGTCGTGTACTGGGATCTACACATCTATTGGTTAGTCACATACTTGGAGCCGTGCAATACAAAGAGAGATTGTCACTACAGAACAAGTCCAATTGGGTATTGGGGTAAGGGTTCAACTGTAGGTTGGCATAAGGTACTGGGATTCCTTTACTTGTAACCACTTTTTTGATAATAGTGAATTCTTAGGAGTAGTGACCTTAAAATCACTCGATGGGGTTTTTGCCTCATAGGTTTTCCCCATTAGTAAACAAATCACTGTGTCAAATTTATTTTTTGCTGCATATTAACTTAGTTGGTGATTTTTTTGTGCTACCACACTCATCGCATGTAATTGAACCTAATTAATTCACTTGAAAAATTAATTGGTTAATTCATCACAAGAGGTCAATACATTCTTAGCCTATCAGGTTTTAGCACAAATCCAATCTTTCAATTGGTATTAGAGCGGGTACACTTATTAGATTTCATTATCTTAGGGTGATCCTAGACCTCTTGTATTGCTATGCATATAGCAATGGCAAAGGCCAACATGAAGTGTAGTTCATGTGTTTGTGATAATGTCTCTATGAGCATCTTTGGAGATTGTCCCAACAATGAGCTCCTAGAGTTATTCAAGTCTAGGAAACATGCTAGAATGTTCATCCACATGCTGAAATGTTTAAAGCATAGGAATCAAGAGCTTCATAATAGATTTCGTGAGTCTACTTCCTTAGTTCCAAAATATAAGAAAATGAATAGACATTTGTGTAATAAACTTGATAGTCTAAAAAGAAAACTTCAGTCATCCATGAATGATGTAAAGAAAGATGAGTCTTGTTTTGAAAATCAAGAATGTTCGTCTCATGCTTGTCTCTTTGTGCATACCACATTGAAAGTGTTTAATTCATGTTTGTGGTATCTTGACAGTGGGTGTTCAAGGCACATAATCGGGGATAAATCACTCTTTAAGAGCCTTAAGAAGAAGGAGAATGGTTATGTGACATTTGGAGATAGGAGCCACTCACAAGTCCTTGGAAAGGGAACTATTGATATTTCAGGACTTCTGTTGTTCACTGATGTTCTTTACATCAAAGGGCTAAAAGCAAACTTGCTGAGTATCACCCAAATATACGACAAAGACTTTTTAGTTCAATTTTCAAAGAAAGGGTGTCTAATTCTCAATGAAGAAGGTGTGCAAGTCTTGAAGGGACTTTGGACCACTAATAATTGCTATGGCGTAGTTCCCAAGCCAAATGTATCATGCCAGAGTGCACGACTAAATTTGTTGGAGTTATGGCACCAACATTTTGGACATGCAACTTATAAGCAAGTGGTAAAAGTTTCAAAGCTTGAAGCTGTGATTGGTTTGCCAAAATTTGGAAAGATAGAGAAAAATGTTTTTGGCCCATGTCAATTGGGAAAACAAACTAAATCAACACATCCCAAAGTAAATGTTGTTGCTAAATTTCGTCCATTGGAGTTGCTTCATGAGGATCTAATGGGTCCAACGAGAATGGAAAGCAAGGGCGGGAAAAGGTACATCATGGTTGTGGTTAATGATTTCTCAAGGTACTCTTGAGTGGAACTTCTTAGAGAAAATTCGGAGGCAAGTGACAAGGTGGAAAGACTACGCAAAAAGCTCCAAAATGAAAAGGGAGTTCCCATAGTCAAAATTAGAAGTGAACATGGGAAGGAGTTTAAGCATACCAAATTTGAAGCATTTTGCAATGAGCATGGAATCAAGAAGGAATTCTCAACCCCAAAGACTCCACAACAAAATGGGGTTGTTGAAAGGAAGAACCGGGTGATCCAAGAGATGGCGAGAGTGATGCTTCTTATCAAAGACATTCCATGGAAATTTTAGGCTAAAGCGGTAAATACATCATGTCACATTGGGAATAGGATTTTCTTCCGAGCGGGAACAAAGAAGACATCATATGAGATTTGGAAGGAAAAGAAGCCTAAGGTGAAATACTTCCAAGTATTTGGAAGTAAATGCTTCTGATAGGCCAAAAACGAATTGACCCCTTGTGATGAATTAAGTTGATTAATTAGCCAAGTTATTAATTAATCAAGTTAACATGCAAAGCGCATGGTAGCACAAACAAATCACCAATTAAACTAAGTATGCAGCTGAAATTAAATGGCACGGTGATTTGTTTACGAATGGTGAAAACCTACACGGCAAAAACCCCACCGGGTGAATTTAAGGTCACTACTCCCGAAACTCCACTATCACAACAAGCGGTTACAAGTAAAGGAATCCTAGTACCTTATACCAACCAACAGTTGAACCCTTACCCTAATACCCAATTGGACTTGTTCTGTAGTGACAGTTTCTCCTTTTGATGCACGACTCCCAAGTACGTGACTAACCAATTGCGCGAATCCCAGTACGCGACTTCAATCACCAACTAGAGAAGATTTGTTGGCTGCAAAGTTCTTCAATTCATCCACACGATAAAGATCAAGAAGATGCTTGGTTACAAAACCCTATGGTGCAAAGACACAGCAACTTCTTCACAAGAAATATGAACTAGGGCAAGAACTTCATCTCAAGTTACAATTTGCATGAACATGGAATTCTCAATGCTTGTGCAACTTGCCACCCTTTGACAGCCCTTAAAATAATCCTTTTATATGTCTAGAGTTAGGAGAAAAGAAGGCCCAAAGACACATCCACGGATTAGAGTTAAAACAGAACTAGGAATCTGTTTTTCTTAAATCTCGACAGCTACAGGTGTCAAGGTGCTATCGAGCAGCTGTCGAGCCTTGGGGCTAGAACAGCTTCTTAAAGCTCGATAGATGCAGCTGTCGAGCTTTAATAAGGAGCACTTCTCAACTTGTTTCTTGGACAGACTTGCATGGCTTTACACTTGATCTTGAAACCTTGTTTCTTGAAGCATTAACCTCATCCTAAATCTACCCAATTACAAGTAAAGTGCGTTTTGACAAAGGATTAGCCAATTACATAAATAATGAATGACATATGTTCTAAACAAGTGAAACACATATGTCCTAACAATCTCCCCCTTTGGCAATTCGTGACAAAACCACAACCAACAAATGAACATATGGGAGAAGTCATAAATCACTCAACTCATATACACTTATTGAATACAATAAAATCTATCCTAACACAAACTCTTAAAAAACTTTGCAAGAAGAGAGTTGATGACAAGTAGACTTTGACAACCTGTATTTCTGAAACACTTTAAACAAAACTCATCAACGCATCTTAGTGTGAAACAAAAATAATAGATTGCATACAAATAAAGAAACATGTGAATAAAGAAAGAAAAGAAACATCACATGTAGAGATAGGTGAAAGAAACATACAACATCATATATATATAACAAAAATGAGCACAATGTATGTAATAATGGTCACAAGACCTAAGGTACAAGAAAAAAATGTATCGAAAGTAGAGAAAAGAAAAAGATACAATTAATCCTCACTACCTCCCTCAGCACTCAACACTCCCCCTAACAAAAATGTCCCTATACAAACTCTCCCTAAGCATGACTACTCTCATAACCAAAAAACTACTCCCCCTTTTTGTCACGAGTGACAAAAGGTAGAGTGTCAAGTAGACATCTCATCGGTAGAGCTAGCATCTCCATCATCATCCGAAGCATCATCATCATCACCATCATCATCCCCAGACGTGGAAGCCATAGGAGGTGGTGGAGGAGAAGCCTCAAGAGCAAAACCACCCATGGTCGCCTATCACCTAGCAATGCGACCAACACGAACATTCACCTAATACAACTCTGTAGAGAGTGCATCGAGGCGAGCATCCATGCGCTGAAGCTGCGCCATAATATCTCCTAGTGACACATCGCTCGAAGAGGAGGAGGGAGAGGATGAAGCACGAGCCGATCTGGATGGAGTGGAACAGAAGGAGGGAGCGGCTGAACCTGTCTGACGCGACCAAAACTGTGCCTCATTACGTTTTACGGTAGCGGTATCTGTGGAAACCATAACAGAAAAAGGGTCGGAGACAGGAAAAGTGATAGAAAAATGGCGTAAAATCCTCGTGATAGCAGAAGGAAAGATAAGCTTATCACGGGTAGCCGTATCCTTATACACATCTAAGATAGAAAAGATGAAATGTGAAGGAAAGTCAATGGTAAGATCCTCAATAAGAGACAACTAAAAATGAGCATGAGGCTCTGTGATAGAGTTGTAATGAGAAAAAGGATGCAAAACAAACGTCATTACCATGTTCAAGAAATGAGGAACTTTAGCAAAAGGTCGACATAACGTATACTGGTGCTCACCCCAATCAGAAGGGCGCTCACAGAAAGCAGAAATCATCTCGTCTTTGGACACAGTCCTTAGACGCTCACAGCTAGGGTAGTCAGGACGCGCAACCCTCGGAACATGGAGCACATCGAATACCAACTCCGATTTGACGACAATGCGCGTACCTCAAACGCGAGTGACAAAGAGAGGTACTGAATAATCGAATCCATGCATGTTGGAGTAAAACTCCTGAATCAGTACGGAAGGACAAGTGACCGGGACGTCACACAGTGACTCCCATTCCCGTTTGTGAAAGACATCGGGAAGTGTGGGCAAAGTCTGCCAGAACAACGTCGCGTTCCGAATGAACACCTCGTTTAGAGAAGTTTTCCAAGAAATCTTGATGGGATTTCTCATCACGGAACCGAACAGAGATCGGAGTGGAATCAGAAGATGAAGAGGCCCTAGAACAAAGAGGGTTTTGGGTCGGAATAGACTTACATTTTAGTGCCATAGACACTACTAACGCAAACAAAAAGAGAAAGGGGGGGGGGGAGACAGAAACAATCAAAAAAGTCCCAAAACAGTTCAAATATAACAAGTATATTGAAAAGAAAGGACGTATCCATGGGGAATGCATGAATATGTGACATGCATAATGAAAAACTTCATGGGCTCAGCCCAATCCAATCCTACCAGCACACAAACATATTTCACACATCTAAATGCATGAGAATACTGTTATAATGCGAATGTGATGAGTGCATGGAGTTTTTAAGATAAAAACTACAAAACCCATCCCAAAAATTTCTACAAAAACTGATCAATTTTGAAAAACCCCAAAATTTTCAAAAACCCCAAAATCTAGGTTTCAAAAACATGAAATGCATGTAGAGTGATGAATAAGAAGCTTACCAAGTGAAGAGAAACTTGAAGAAGCTTTGAGAAACCTTGAGAAAAGATTTTGAGTGAAAGAGAGAGTTTGAGAAGTTGAAAAGACAAAAGTGTCAAGAGAGAGATCGAGAGAAATGAGAACCAGATAGCACAAAACCTTTAAATAGAACCTCAGTAAATCTCGACAGATGCAAGTATCGAGAGGTGTCGAGGTAAGTGTCGAGAAATACACGTCGACAGATCCAGCTATCGAGAAGGTGTCGAGAACCAAACACAAACAAGAAAGCTGAAGCTCAATCGATCCACCAGGTGTCGAGAAGCTATCAAGAGGACAGAAAGTTTCTCGATCGATCCCGAAGGTGTCGAGAAGCTATCGAGAGGACAGAAAGTTGCTCGATCGATCCAGAAGGTGTCGAGAAGCTATCAAGATTGTCATAAGAAAAAGCTAAGAATCTCGACAGACAGCTAAGTATCAAGGAGGTGTCGAGCCAACTTTTCAAAACAGTTTTTTGAGAAGGGAAAAACACAAACATGAATGCAATCAATCGTGCAACTCAACCAATGATCCAATCAACATATAGGACTCTCAAAAACATCTCTCAACAACAATCTTAAGCACATGGATCTCAAAACACGCACTCACACACTAAAAAAGTCTAACCAATTTTATATTTCAAAAACAAGTTAAGACAGTTTAGTGAGCATACATCAACGCATGTAAACTTTGTGATGGCCAAATCACATTGTACCTGCACATGTATCAAAAATAGAAAAGAATATTGTGTGTTGTGTGTAAAAAACATCGCAAGATTGCACAAGTGTCTCGATGTTATGACGATTTGAGATATGAGAAAATCACTTTAACTCACACACAATCATAACTTTCTGATAGGGACTATCACCTTTGAGGTACATCCTATAACTCCCACATCTCCTAGAAAACACGCTTGCAATCATATTTAAAGCATTTTTGTTCCTTTTGCTTTTATTTTCTTTGCATATTTTCTTTTTATTAAGCAAACCATGCATGGGTATACAAAGGAGAGAAAAGAAATACCCAAATATGTTAAGCTTTTGACATTGCACTTTCGCTATGCCGAAGCATATATATGTCATTTTATGATTGGCGGGTAACAGTGGTGAGATGGTTATTTATGCCTTTCTCTTAGGATTTTCTAGTTCAACCCGTCAAAAAGAGTGATACGAGTGTTAAGTTCAAGAGATCACTTAACCATACTCATCACAAACAAAGAGCTACAAAGCTCACTTGCTTAGTTGTGCATAGAGATGCTCATCTAAGCTACAAGTGATACAAAGTTTAGAAAACTTTGTTTCAATGGCCATTTTAAGGTTCACAAGAACCGATGTACACAAACACACACTGTTTTTGTATTTTTATGATTTTTCAATTTTTTTTTCTTTTGAAAAAAAAAAATAAAACTGAAAACACACAAACAAAAACATGTTTAAACAAAGCAAACAAAGTATAAAACTAGATTAACTCAAAAACAGAAAGCAAAACACACAAGTAACGCAAAACAAAAACAAGAAGGGGAGAGAGAGAGAGAAAAAGTGAATAAGTCACTTGGAACCCTTTTCCTTCCACACCTTGGAAGAACTTTTCCTCTTAGAAAATCCTTGAACCGATGATGAGGGGGAAGGATTGATTCCGTTCAAGTTCGAAAGGAACATGAGGGCTTTGAGAAGATCTCCAAGAGGAGCAAGAGAGGTTTGAAGCTGATTCTGGTTCCCAGATGCTATCATGACATTGCTCTGTTGAGTGGCTAACCACTTATAGCAATTTGGTCGAGTATGACCGGCAATACCACAATGATGACAGAGATGCTGCTTCTTCTGTTTAGGCTTTTAAGAGTTATCCTTCTTAGTCCTAGGATTTTTAGTGTCCTTCTTCTCAACCTTAGGGGGTGCTCCTAAGATAGATTTACCCTTGTCTAAGTTCTCACTAGCTAATTCAGTTTTAACATCATTGTTCTCAATTTTAATATTATTAACAGGAGGAACAAAAATAGTAGTACTAGCAAAAGCAATATTAGAAGAAGAGAATTCATACCCCAATCCTGTTCGATCAGAAGCAAATTTCTAAATGTAGATCATCTCATCCAACTTCGCACTTGATGCCCTCTCCAATTGAGCTCTAACTTGAAACATCTCCGCTTCAAGCTTCTTGATCTTCTCAGCCAAGAAATTGTTCTCAAATCTTAGTGCCCCAATGGTTTGATTAACTTCATCAAACTTTGTGGAAATTTCCTCACAGTTAAGTTCCACATCACTGAGCTTCTTGGTGGCTAGCCTATAGAGTTTCTCATGCTTCTCAGAAAGCTTGTACAGTTTCTTATAGGCTGTATGGATATCATCTTGATCATCCATCTTTTGAAACTTGGATTCCACCAATTCCTCTTCTTCATCCACATCTTCAACAATCCCTTTAGTAGGATTGACAGTGGCAGTGAAGGCATTCAAAATTCCGTCATCTTCATTGTCCGAATCATCCTCAGGCTCAGTGTCGCTCAAAGTAGTAGCTAGTGCCTTGCTCTTCCCAATGCTTTTGAGATATGTGGGACACTCATGTGACTGAAACTTTGACATCCGAAGCACTTGGGTCCTATAGGAACAGTGTACTGACCGACATCCCTTGCATCCTTCTTCCCTTTATCTTGGCTCTTGAACTAAGAAGAATTGGATTGCCTACGGTCCTTGTCAAAGCCCTTTCCATTGGCATTTTTCATGAATTTCTTGAATTACCTGGTGATGTAGGACTTCATCTTAGAGTCTTCATCGTCTGATGACTCATCTGTCTCACTGCTCTTGGCTTTTAGTGCCATGCTCTTACTTTTTCCCGACTTGCCAATTCTTGTCAACCCTAGCTTATAGGATTGCAGATTACCAACCAGCTCAATCAAAGGAATCTTGTCAATATCCTTTGATTCCTCTATCGCCGTGATCTTGGCATGGAATCTCTCGGGTAGAGATTTAAGCACCTTCCTCACAATCTTGGGTTTAGGAATGGTTTCTCTAAGATTGAAGGCTGAGTTCACTATGTCCTTGAGCTTGGCATAGAACTCATCAAATGACTCATTCTCCTCCATCTTAATTTCTTCGAAGCTTGTAGTGAGCCTTTGTAGCTTCGAATCTTTGACAGCCTTTGTTCCCTCATAGGTTGTCTAGAGGATAATCCATGCTTCCTTAGCAGTTTCAGTGGAGGATATCTTCTTGAACTCCTCATTAGTGACCGCACTGAATAAAGCATTCAATGTTCTACTGTTGAAGTTTGCCGCCTTCATCTTGGCTTCATCCCAATCGGTTGGCGCTTCATCCCAATGGATCACACACAAAGATAAACAATAAATCAGAGTGTGCCTGCTCTGATACCACTTAATAGGCCAAAAATGAATTGATCTCTTGTGATGAATTAAGTTGATTAATTAGCCAAGTTATTAATTAATCAAGTTAACATGCAAAGCGCCTGGTAGCATAAAGAAATCACCAATTAAACTAAGTATGCAGCAGAAATTAAATGACACGGTGATTTGTTTACGAATGGGGAAAACCTACATGACAAAAACCCCACTGGATGAATTTAAGGTCACCATTCCCAAAATTCCACTATTATCACAACAAGCGGTTACAAGTAAAGGAATCCCAAGTACCTTACCAACCTATAGTTGAACCCTTACCCCAATACCCAATTGGACTTGTTCTGTTGTAACAATTTCTCCTTTCAATGCACGGCTCCCAAGTACGTGACTAACCAATTGCGCGAATCCCAGTACACGACTTCAATCACCAACTAGAGAAGATTGTTGGCTGCAAAGTTCTTCAATTCATCCACACGATGAAGATCAAGAAGATGCTTGGTTACAAAACCTTACGGTGCATATTACACAGCAACTTCTTCACAAGAGAGATGAACTAGGGCAAGAAATTTGTCTCTGATCACAACTTGCTTGAACAAGGATTTCTCAATGCTTGTGAAACTTGTATATTTTGAGGGCCCTTAAAATAATCCTCTTATATGTTAAGGGTTAGGAGAAAAGAAGGCCCAAAGACACATCCACGGATTGGAATCAAAACAGAACTCAAAATTTGTTTTTCTTAAACCTCGACAGATAGAGGTGTCAAGATGCTGTCGAGCCACAGGGCTGGAACAGCTCTTTAAACCTCGACGCATGCTAGCTGTCGAGCTTTAATAAACTTGTACTTTTCAGCTTGTTTCTTGGACAGACTTGATGACTTCAACACTTGATCTTGAAACATAGTTTCTTGAAGCATTAAACACATCCTAAATCTACCCAATTACAAGTAAAGTGCATTTTGTCAAAGGATTAGCCAATTACATAAAAGAATGACATATGTTCTGAACAAATGAAACACATATGTCCTAACAATCGGCACTAAGTGGATCTTCAAGAACAAGACCGATGAAGATGGTGAGGTTGTTCGAAACAAGTCTAGATTGGTGGCTCAAGGATATACTTAAGTTGAAGGTGTAGACTTTGATGAGTCATTTGCTCCGGTAGCAAGACTTGAGTCAATCCAAATTCTTCTCTTCGTAGCATGTTTTATGAATTTCAAGCTATATCAAATGGATGTGAAGAGTGCCTTTTTGAACGAACTTTTACATGAAGAAGTGTTTGTTGAGCGAGCTAAGGGGATCCAAGATCCACATTTTCCAGACCATGTTCTAAGATTGAAGAAAGCGTTATATGGGTTGAAGCTGTTAGGATGTGTGCCCTTAAATCCTATTGTATCGATGCTATGTATTTTATCATGTATTTTATTATGTATGACTTAATGTTGTGTTTAATAAAGTTGTTTTGCTATTATCTAAAATAATGGTAACATGAATATTGAGACATTATCATATAGTCCATGAGATGCATAGTATGTGATCTATGTGAAAAGTCACAGAAGATATAAATCACAAGTTCTTTGTAAACTCAAAAGGTAGTTTGTAGTCGGTGATGAAAAATGGGCATTTCATCTGCGAAGACTATAACATATCAACTAAGATGATTTGTCTTGATCATGGAAATTGAGATTTCTAGTTGATATGTTGATATGTTTTAAGAGTTAAAACATATTGATTTAGACCGGTGTGAGATTTATTATTCTCCTAACGCTGTTAAATGAATAATAAACTCACAACTTATATTTGCATGAACTCTTAATCCTGAGAGAATAATGGACTTGATCATGAGGTGTAGGTTGCTTTGATATATCAGGAATGAGATCTAGAGTTTTGGTCAAAACCTCATGTTGGGCAACTACATTTAATGTTGATCGAACACATATTCTCAAGATGGAATTCATAGTCTCTTAATGGGTTTGTTATTCAGAATGTTAGGCCTAACTACTTTAGTAAATAGTTACTAGAGTATATATTTATGAGATTGAATTTCATAAATATATAATGAATAACTTAAAGGATTAAACCGACTACTCAAGGACAAAGTGGCAGTCTACATTTATGACTTTGTGTTACTACTAATATTTTATGAAGGGGTTGCATGTATAATAAAGTCTTGGGATATAATTTACAAATAAGGCCTAGAATGCAACTATATTTATATAGTGGTATTAAATATAGTTAATGGTAACTTTGGACTTGTCAAGAGTTGACAGAAAAGCCCAAGGCCCATTGGAGCTAGTGTCTTATTGGTCCCTTTTGGTCCCACTCCAAGCCACAAACTTAAGCCCAATTGGAAAGGCCCAAAAGGCCAGCCCAATTAGATAATCGGTTAGACACAAAGGGAGAAACATACAGAATTTTCTGTAGAGTTTTTTGGATGAACACCATTGTGAAGTGGTGTATGTAAGTATTAGATACTTTGACATTCTCCATTTGGAACTAATTGAGAGACCACACATCTTGGGCATTAGTGGAATTGGAGTGAAGATTGAAAGTGTTCCCAAGCGATTTTGATCTTCAGTTTTGAAATTCACCGCTCCAAGGTACACTCTTTTGTTCTTAAGTTCTGAAATTTATTTAGTACATGTTAACTTTTATGAATGAAGTAGATCCATTATTTTTCCGCTACGCACATGCATATTTCCTTCAGAAGCAAGCACCAAGAGCATGGTATAATCGTCTCACCTCATATCTTTTAGATCATGGCTTTAAGAGAGGTCAAGCTGATCGAACATTCTTTGTCAAACGAGATGATAAATCTCTCCTTGTTGCTCAAGTATACGTGGATGACATTGTATTTGGGTCAACAATTGTTAACCTTGCTCAAAAAGTTTTAGAAGAAATGAAGAAGGAATTTGAAATGAGCATGGTGGGGGAGCTAAACTACTTCTTAGGTCTTCAGGTAAAACAATGGAAAGATGGGATATTCATATCTCAAAAGAATTATGCCAAAAATCTCGTAAAGAGATTCAATTTAGACTCTAAGAAACATGCATCCACTCCAATGAGTTCCTCGGTAAAACTGAGCTCCAATCCAGCTGGTGTGGAAGTAGATCCAACTCTTTACAGGAGCATGATTGGCGGTCTCCTGTACCTCATTGCAAGTATGCCGGACATAGCCTTTAGTGTCGGGGTATGTGCACATTTTCAGGCAGCACCTAAAGACTCCCACATGACAATGGTCAAAAGAATCATCTGGTTTGTTAATGGAACATCCGACTATGGGATTTGGTACTCAAGAGATTTAAATGACTACCTAGTTGGACACTCAGATGCTGATTGGGCCGAGTATGTTGACGATAGAAAAAGCACCTCGAGAGGTTGCTTCTACCTTGGAAATAATTTGGTGTCTTGGATGAGCAAGAAGCAAAATTTAGTGTCTTTATCAACTGCTGAAGCAGAGCACATTATAGCGGGGAGTTGTTGTGCTCAACTATTGTGGATGAAAAAGCTTCTTCATGATTATGGGATCTCTCAAGACACCATGTGCATCTTTTGTGACAACACTAGTGCCATCAATCTATCCAAGAACTCTGTTCAACATTCAAAGTCAAAACATATCGAAATTCGATATCATTTCATTCGAGACTTGGTGGAAGAGAAAATTGTATGGCTGGAGTTTATCAACATCGATAATCAAAAGGCAGACATTTTTACTAAACCCTTTGATGGTCACGGGTTCGAATCTCTTCGTTAGACCATTGGTGTCGGTATCATCCCTTGACTCATATCTTTTGTGTGACCTACTCTTGTTTATTGGTGCATCCATGCTATATAGGTCTCACATGTTAATGTTTCTTTTTCAAGTCTTTGTTTGTTGTTTGTTGTTTTTGTTGATCTTACTTTGTTTGTTCTGTTTTTGAGTGTGTTGAAAAATTCAAAAATCCATAAAAAGTGAAAGATCTCAAAAAATTTAATCGCTTGTGTTGTGTATATCACAAGAGAGTTTGGCCTAGTACTTCCATACTAATGGCGTAGTGCATTTACAAGCTTAGCTTGTTATGTATGGACATTTTCTAAGTGTGAGCAACATCTAGAAATCTATGTTTGTTTGTTGTAAATAGATCTTTAAGGTTGTCATGAATGATTGGTCTATAGTCTTGCTTGATCTTGATACATGTGTAGACTTATGCCTATATATCTCCTCAAATTTATTTTTCTTTTTCAAAAGAGCTCTTCAAATGTCAATCTCCAAAAAGAGAAAGAGCTGAAAAAGCCTTGCTTCGAAAACTAGTTTGACTAGGAAAAGGTAGAGCAATTGTATTAAAATGTATGGTGCCAAAGCCAAATTTGTCAAAAATATATCAAAAGTTCATGGCATCGTTTCTCAAGAATTTGAGATGTATTTCATTAGAAGTATGAAAAATGGAAGCCAAATGAAAAGCTTTCAATCAAATGTAAACACATTGGTAAGGGGTCATATATGTTCATTTCTACAAGTGAGATAGGTCACTTGACTTCGCACTAGTTGTGTATGACTTGATTGAATTGATCATTGAAGTTTCACACTAAATAATGGATTAATTCATACTTGATTCACACATACAACACACAAGTTTAATATTCAATGAATGCCTATTTCATTTGTGTGTTTGTACATGTTCAAATATGATGTCTGTGTGCTCAACCACATGTGGATCAAATCAAAAAGATTTTTATTCTTACTATTTACTTTTGGGAGTGATTTGTATCACCCATGTTTTTCAAAGTTTTTCAAGTTAATTTTGTGTGAAAAACATGCTTTCAAGGTGTTTTCACGACTCATTTTGCGAGTAAGCTCAATCGCGAGTTTGGACAGAAAGTTTTGTAAGTGTTTCATGAGAAGGGCTTACCTGCTAAGTACCCATGAAAATTCCCAATTACCTGTGAAAATTTCCAAATCAGCTTTTTAAAGGGCATTTTGTGAGACATTTGTTTTAAACTTCTCTCATCTTCTTCCAAACCCCTATTTTAATGTTTCTACATCAAAACCCAACTAAATTCAATTGTTTTTCATTCCATTAACATCTCTAAGGTAATTTTTTAACTCTTTTCATTGATTTTGATCCTTAGTTTATGTTTTGGGGGGGGGGGTTATGTTCATAGTTGGGAATTTCTCAAATGGGGGTTGAAAAACTCAATTTTTGTCAATCTTTTTTATTGGGTTTTGTTTTATGTGATGATTTGATTTCGATGTTGGCCCCTTGTGGCAAAAAGAACTTGTATTTAAGCAAGATTTTCATATGTTTATGCATTGTTTAACATACATGTGTAGTATGTGCACTCTAAGTGTTTGATAAAATGCATATATGGTATTTTTTTCGTTGTTTTGGACTCCAATGAGTACCAATTTTTGGGGATTACCATGATTATTCATATTTATCATGTTTTGATCATTGGCTATGTGGTTTACACACTTTGCCTATGAGTTCCTTGCTCATGCATTGGTCATGCATCTCACATGCACACTAGATGCACCTTTGATGCACACACTCTTGCACTTGACATGTTTTACAATCACTCATGCTAGTTAAGTCTTTTTAGACCTTTTAGCACATATAACATGTTCTTGTGTCTATGTCATGCCTTGGTCTATATCTTGTTCCATCATCTTTAGCATGTCATGTTTTCTTTATGCTTTATAGCATGTTGTTTTTAAGATGTTTTATCTTTTGTTTGAGTTTCATTTTCTCATTCATCTTGCACCCCTCATGCATCTTATCCTTGTTCATATCTTCTTTTCTTTCCCTCCTTCCTCTTGTTTCATTGTCTATTCGTGACAAAAAAGGGGAGAGTATACTGGAGTGTATACTAAAGTGTTTCGTCATTTCTATATGACTCATGTGAACATTCTTAGTAGGGGAAATTCTAGCTCGGGCACATTTATAGGGGAGAAAGCCATAGGGGAGATGCATATACCAAGGGGGAGAATACATCTTTCTATGTGGAAAGCTTGTTTTGCTTTGTTTTACTTTATGCTTATTTTCGTTACCTTATGCTTATTTTCGTTGCTTTATGGTGCTTTGAGTTATGTTTAGTGTCTATGCTTCGGTGCTCTCATCACATCGTGTTTATGTGTTGGAAATGCATACATCCTTATGCCCTTGTGCTTTATTGGTTGCATGTTCGGATGATCATTTGCTTTGCTATATGATCATCGTAGTCATTTCCATATGACTATCATGTGTTTGATCAAGTTGCTCATATGTTTCACATCATGTTTACTTGATCAATATTTACTTGTTACATTATATTTGTCCTTTTATTACTTGATTTACCTTGAAGGTCTAATGTGTTTTGTGCAAGTGTTTTAGGTTACAGTTATATAAGTTCCAAGTTCATCTCAAGTTTTAGATTTAGGTGTGAGTGAGTTTTTCCATTGTTTCGAAACTCATGGATTTAGGGTGTTTTGTCATGGAATAGCCAAAGGGGGAGATTGTAAAGTTGTGATTACAACTATGTTTTATGTTGGATTTATTCCATGACAAAAAGAGTTGTAATTGCTTTAGTTTATTGCCTTATATTTTGTGGAATTTTATTGTATTGGGTTTAGTATTAAGTTGGTGAAGAATCAAGCATGAAATAAAGAATTAGTGCAATTTCGCAACTAACTCACATGCAGCTCGTGAGTAAAGGTTCCCACAAAAAGGGCACGTGAGAAGCACATGCTGAAAGCTAAAGAGTCATGTCAGGCTGTCAGTTTTGCCAGTGTCTCACGAGAAGGTTCACCCCGCGAGGTACCAATGAAACTCTCTGTTTGGAGGATTTTAAGAGTGACTTTTTTTACCTTTCACCTATACTACATATACCCTCATTACCCACAAAATTATGAGAGACTATTTAGAGAGAATAACCCTAGATAGTTTTTCTACAACACAATACACCCATCTTTTAGAGAGAGAGCTACTCATCCTTAGTGAGAAATCATTCTAGCATCTTCTCCTTCCCTCTCCCATTGTCATACCTTGAGAGGAGATTTGTACTCAAACACAACCCACACATTTTCAGAGTGTAGAGAGTGTTTTGGAGCTTGGGAAGCTTTAGGGATTTGCCAAAAGAAGCCAGTGAGGCTTGGCAGATGCAATCAAGCGTATTGCGAGATTCGAAAAGCTAGAGAAGACATGACTCCAAGAAGTCCGCTAGTAGCAGGAGCTTGGAGAGCTCAAGTACATTGGGTAGACTAGACTTGAAGGGTCTTTTGTTATTCGTGTACTCCAACTTTATTCTCTAGTGGATCGATTTCAACTTGGAAGGTCGCAGAGAGGTTTTTCGCTGAGTTCTTCGGTTTCCTCTTCGATAACATATCTTGGTGTTATCTTGTGTTTGCATCTATCTCCCCTTCCTCTTTTGCTTTACATTTATTTCTTATTGTTCATGTTTGTGCACAAGAGTAGTTTCGGTGATTACGCTTCACTTACTCTTGTTCCGCACTTAGTTTAAGTTAGAGTAAAAGTAATCTAGCGATATTTTTTATTTGGGGGTCTCAACAAGCTCTTGGGTTTTAGCACAAATCAGAGGTAGAGAAGTCCCTTGGTTACCTTCCACACAAATCGAGGTAAAGAAGCCCCTTGGTTGCCCCCCACATGCGAATTGAGATAGAGAAGCCTCTTTATCCACCCCAAATTCAGACTGAGATAGAGAAGCCTCTTAGTCACCCCAAGCTTTCAAGATTCATTTCAAGTTTATCAGTTATTAAGTAGGTTAGGTATTCACAATTTTTATTTTGTCAAAACAGCAAAACACTAGTTCTATGTTCCAAGGTTTTAGGTTCAAGGGTTAGGAAATCTTTGAAAAGTCAATCTTGATTAAATTATAGCTGCAAAAATCAGTGTCTTTGTTTTACATTGACATTTTCATTGCAAGCTCTGTCAATGAGGGGCATTCTGTAGACACTCAATTTTGTACCCATAATTTAATCATGAAAGATGGCTAAAGTGACCATTCATATACCCAAAATTAAGAGTTGCATTACATGCATTAATTCATTCATTGCATATCATAAAATGATCTTGAGGTTCTAACGGTCACAATGGTATGCCTGATTTCCAAATCGGACCATCGGATTGAAAGATATCACAAGATCAAGTTTTCACAGTCTGTATGCATTTTGTTTGGATGGAACCGATCACGCATGATTAATTTAAATTAATTCAGATTTTAATTAAATAATTTTGTGATTGGTTGTTAGTTAGTGTCAAAAATAGACTTGCTTGCATGAGAATAAAGTGGATAATCAGGTAATAAAGATGTTGTGGATAATCAAGCCTTTTCAGAATATTTATCTACAAGAAAATTATCACTTTAAAGACTTGAATATCAAGAAAAGGGATTAATTTTTAGAACACGGATTAAAGATGCGTCTAGGTATGATTCCCGGCTCAAAAATCCTTAAAAAGGGAGTCCAATTTAGATGAAAACTCAAACGCAGACTCAGCACCCAAAAGGGCCATTCAGTACTCTTGGAGTGCCGATTGGCCCAAATTTTTGGTCCGGCCCGAGGACTCCCTGATTGAGATAAAGCCTATCTTTTTTTTACTTTTTAGAGATAAGGACGCGTTCCAATTCATATCTGATCTCATTCAGGTTATTTTTTGAAGCATCCGAACCTCTATAAATAGAGGAAACATATCAGAATTAGGGGCTCTTCTCTTCTGACTTTTCTATTCCCCTTACGTTAAAGACTTTCTGGAGGCTTTTGCTTTAAGAACTTCTTTTTTGTAAGTAAAGTATTTTAGGATTCAAAGAGGTGAACAAACTTCTTTGATTTCTAAAATATTCTTTCATTAGAAGAGCACACTCATGCAAATGGTATTCTATTTTTCTTCTTTCTTTTCTTCTTCCATTAATTATTGTTATTGTTTGATACATGAATATGTTTAGCATGTTTTATTATGTCTTGTTCTTAATATATAATTACTGTAGGGGTATTGGGCCCAATAATTTATAATGGACGGCCCAACAAGGTCTTTTGGGCTAGAAACCCAAATCCGAAAACATCAAAATGATCGTGGAGTATTTAAGTGTCCCATACCGTCCGAGGAGTAGATTTGTCCTCGGAATGTGAATCCGAGGATACACAGTGTACGTGGAAGACAGTAGAAAGAACGGTGGAATGTCTAAAGTATAGCTGCTACCACCGCCCATGTATTAAAGACTCTGTAATTGATACGCGGACAGTATAGATGGAAGGATGGGACCTGAGCATAGAGCTTGGAACTTGGTCCCAAATCCCAGCGGGCTTTAGGGAAGAATGGATGGGACAAGTATCCAAAAATCAGGGTTGCAGTCAGAGAGTGGAAGATGATGAAGAGAAGAGGAGGAGTATAAATAGAAGGGAAGGCATACGAAGAAGGGGGAGGCTTTTGGAGAAAGAAAAAGTATATGATAATCAATATTTGTATCCAAACTTGAGAAATACTATTAGAAACTATCCTCGGAAACAGTCCGAGGAGGAATTCTCAATCTTACTTTTTGCAAACAATTCTTTGTTTTGTTCCATTGGGCCCAAAGCCCGTTCTTTTTGTGATTGTCTAAAGCCATCCTTGAAATCTAAATTACAAACCCATCCTCTACAAATTCATTGTGAAGAAAGGCCTTTCAAGCCCATTTTCCTCCCAGTCGTGGTTTGGGAATTTGAATTGTGTCCTTACAATTACCATGCTTAGATACTTTGCTAGAATTTTCTTTAACATGTTCTTCGATGATTGTTTATTGTAATTCTTTTTCTTAAGTTTCAAAATCCTCTAATGACTATCAAAGAATTTTTTTCAAAACTCAAAACTAATCTGTATTTTCATTAAGTGTAAATGTGGATCCTCTTTCAAAAAGTCCTTTTTTATTTTTTGTTTCTCAAAACAGATCTTATTTTCTTTTACAAACCAAAAATCTTTTCTTTTTTTTTTTTACTTTCCACAGCAGATCTAATTTTTTTTAATAAAATCTCTTTTTTTTTTCTTTTACAAAAACAAATCTGATTTTTATAAATCAAATCTTGTTTTTTTAACGGTACACAAAACATATCTAATTTTTTCTTGATAAATTTTTTCTTTTTAACCCTTTATAAAAACGGATATGATTCTTTTTAACAAAATCTCATTCTTTTTCCTTTATAAAAATATATCTGATTTCTTTTTTAACAAACCAAGACTTTTTTTTTAATCCTCAAAGCAAATCTGAATTTTCTTTAAAAAGGAGAAAATATTCATTAGGCAAATTTATTTAAATTAATTTTGGTTTAGTGTCTGTCATGTGCATTATAACATATCATTCAAAAATGGTATATTGGTCATTAGAGTCTAGAAGACTAAACTCTGTCTAGGCGGAATGGGTGCCTAACACCTTCTCATTCCATAACCTAGCCCCCGAGCTTAGGATTTTTGGATAGGCAGATTAGTGTTTTGTCTTTTAATTTTGGTAGATTGTAACTATGACCAAAGCTTTGTATTCTTTTGCATAGATTGTAACTAGAACCCAAAGCCTTGTAAGGTTAATTTACCAAGATTGTATTTTTCTTTATTCAATCAATGACATTCAAAGTATTTTGAACATGTAATTACATTTATTTTTTTCTTATTTTTTTGTGTAAAAAATAAGTGGCAACTTCACACCACTACCCAAAAGAGAGGTGCCCTTACAAGCACCCAAATCTCTTTTTTTAGAGCACCCCTCAAAGAAGCATGGTCACTCATAGAGGTACCCCAACCGACATATAATGTTGTTTTCTAAGAACTGAGCCAAATGCTTAGCCTTTAACACAAAGTATGAAGCGGCCTCCACCCACTTGGTGTTATATTTAATTGCCACCAGAATGTATTCATGCTCATTTGAAGCCTTAGGCGTTATCCTCCCAGTCACATCTTTGCCCCAAATCGAGAATGGCCATGGAGAAGTCATGCTATACAACTCACTAGTTGGTATGTATTTGACAATCATAGCAACTCTTCACGTACTCCACACAATTAGTCTCCATCGTATTCCAATAGTACCCTATCCTTAGGATTTTCTTGGCTAACATTCTTCCATTCATGTGAGGGCCACAAATCCCTTGATGAACTTCTTCCATTATCTTCTTGGCTTCTTCTTTCTTCAAGCAACGAAGGTGTATACCATCGTAGGATCTTCTATAGAGTTTTCCTCCACATAGGATGTATTGTGTTGTCATCATCCTAATGGAACAACATTCTCTCTTGTCGGCACCATTCAGATATGCCCCTAGTTCCAAGAACTTCATAATGTCATAATACAATGGAACTTCCTCTTCCTCTATGGTCATTACTGAAGCTTCGGTCTTCCCTTTGTGAAATTCCTCATAACTTTGCTCAATCTCCAAAGGTCGCGTCCATACTTCCTTGAGTATTTCAACCATGGAAGCCAAGGTAGCTAAGGTATTCGCAAATTGATTTTGAGTGTGTATTCTATCTTGTCAAAGGTCTTGGTCAAGTCTTCCAAGTATTGTTGAGAAGGCTTCAAGTGTTCCTCCTTCACCTTCCACAACTTTTGTGCTTGGGCTATATGTTACAAACCCATGGGTAGAACTCACCCTTGAAAATCGGCTTGCAAGGGGAGGGTGCCTAAGAGCAAGGGGAGGGTGCCCAAGAGCTTATAAACGCATGGTTAAGCTTACACTTAATCAATATGGGACACTAGGATCATAACATACCCCCACGCTTCGCAGCCAACGTCCACAAAGACTCACTTTAGTGACACTGACCTATTGGTAGCCCTTTCTCTTTTTGGTGGCTCCACTCAATTATCAGTAATTTTAGTCCAGCCTCTAGGTCGCCCCTTCCAAGATTCGACCACAAAGCTGTAACTCATTTGATCCCATACTAAATGAGCTACACCCGATTAATCGAGGTGATGGCTAGCTCTGATACCAAATGTTATAAACCCATGGGTAGAACTTGCTCTTGAAAACCAGCTTGCAAGGGGAGGGTGCCCAAGAGCTTATAAATGCATGGTTAAGCTTACACTTAACCAATGTGGGACACTAGGATCATAACACTATAACCAAAGTTGAATCTCCAAAGACTTCAGCCTCTTTTACCTTCTGTTCTCAAAGAGCTTCCATTCCAGTAATACAAGCCTCATATTCAGCCATGCTATTCGTTGCTTCAAATTTCAACTTCATTGCCAAAGGTATGTAGGATCCCTCGGGAGTGATCAAGAGTATTCCTATCCCATTCCTATATTGGTTTACGGCTCCGTCAGAGTACATTTTTCAAAGTACATCTTCCATGTCCCTAACTCCACATTCAAAATGTCCTCATCTGGAAAGTCTTCTTTACCATCTGGAAAGTCTTCTTTACCATCTTCCCCTTCTATAGGATTCTTTGCACAAAAATCTGACACGACGCTCCCTTTGATAGTTTTTCTAGCCACATACTTCAAATCAAATTTTGCCAATAAGATTAACCGTCTCGATAATCTTCCACTCAAAGTAGGTTTCTCAAAGAGATGCTTCAATGCATCCATTCATGCTATCACCCATATTTGGAAAGGTAAGATGATATGTCTCAATTTTTGTACAGCCCAAACATGTGCGAAGCATGAATTTTTTATGGGGGTGTACCTAATCTCATAATCATGGAACCTCTTGCACAAATAGTATATGGCCCACTCATTTTTGTCATCATCTTCTTGTGCTAGCATACATCCAACTGCATCCCCTATGATGGAGAGGTATAGGAGTAAGGGTTTTCCATGTTGTGGAGGCACTAGGATAGATGGGTGGAGGAGATATTCCTTTTGACACTCATCGTTCCATGTATGTAGTTCATTCTTCCTTAGGAGTTTGAAGATGGGCTCACAAGTGGGAGTGAGCTTGGCAATGTATTGTAATCGACCCAAGAAACCCCTAATCTCCTTCTCACTTTTAGGTGGAGGCATCTCCAATATAGCTTTGATCTTGGATGGGTCAACTTCTATCCCTCTATCACTCACTAAAAAGCCTAGCAATTTTCCGGCGGCTACTCCAAAGGTACACTTTTGTGGGTTCAATCTCAATCTATACTCCTTAATCCTCTCAAAGAAGTTCCTCAAGTTTACGGAATGACTTTCTCTATCCTTGGATTTCACTATCATATCATCAACATACACCTCTACCTCATTATGCATCATATCTTGTAATAAGGTAGTGGCCATCCTTTGGTAGGTTGCCCTAGCATTCTTAAGACCAAATGTCATCACCGTGTAACAATAGATTCCCCATTCTGGAGTGAATGTAGTTATGGTCATATCCTTGGGAGCCATTTTGATTTGGTTATACCTCAAAAAACCATTCATGAACGACATCAAGGCACTTCCCACCATGTTATCCACCAAGACATCAATGTGAGGGAGAGGAAGTCATCCACACACATCCTCACCTTCCTATCTTTCTTAGGTACAAGCATGACATTGGCTATCCATTCGACTTGGTGTACTGGATTGATGAACCCTAATTTTAATTGCTTAGTGACTTCCTCTTTGATTTTTAAGAGCCATTCAGTCCTCATTCTTCTCAACTTTTGCTTGACAGATACCATGTGATCATGAGTATCAATGTGATGTTGAGCTATCTCGGGGTCAATTCTAAGCTTATCTTCATAAGACCATGCAAATACCTCTTGGCATTCCATGAGGAGTTCTTAGAGATCTTTTCTTTCTTTTCCTTTAGAATTAAGCCAATTTTAATTAAGCATGGATTCTCATCATTGCCCAAATTAATAGTTTCAAGACTTGGTACCATAGGTTCAACTTTCTTTTCCAATTGTTTATTAATTTAATTTTCAAATTCATTTAAATCATTTAAGTGCAGAATTTCAATGTTATCGAACACATCAAAGTAAGCCAAATCAGAATTCATCTTATTGAAAGTATTGAAAAGTACATTGGAACTTGCATTACAAAACTTTTTTTCCATGTTTTCAGAAAACCCAACACAAGTCCAATTATTAATGGGCCCTACAGTAAGCATGGTGAATTCCATCTTCTATCTTCTTTAAGGTTTGCCACTCTTCCCTCGTCCTTCTTCAGCTTAGCAGACCAGTCTTCCTTCTTCAGAGGTTTCCATACATGCATAGCTTTGGTTATGTCAAACAGATCCTCGCCCTTATTGGATAAGTCTTTCCCCACCTTGTCAAAGAACTAGTCACCGTCATCCCCACTTCAACATCTAATCATTTCATCATTTCCTTCTTCTTCTTTATTCATCACAAGGTATTGGTCGTCCAAAGAAGGGTCCATGTTGCGTTTAATCATGAAGTGAGCTAGGCCAACTTGAGTTGTTCCTACCTTCAAGGTCCATTCTGGCCAATCATGATCTTCCCACAATCCTACGTCTCTAGATTCAGAGAAGTTATTGACATGGGCCTTCTTGAAAGTCCATGGTCTAGGAACACTCTTTAGTTATGGCATAAAGTTAGGTAAAAGAAGGTGAACTTTCCCTTCTGTCATCATGCGGTTGATATCTTCTTGAGTCAGCTTGCTTTGTTCATGATTAGCCTTGTCTTTTTCAGCTTCTTCTTTTTCTATCTCAAAGAGGTGGCTTATTATCTTCCTAAGGACTTCAGCTTATGCCTCCACACACTCGAGCATCTTTTGCTTGAGGACCTTTTCACTTGAAGCGTCCATCTTTCCCTCTTGAGGGGATCTTTCCTTTGAATGTCTTGCCTTCCATTGGACTTGGATTGGAGTGATGTCTTAAAAGAAGCCCCATTTTCATTAAATTCATGTCCCAATTAAAGGTTCTTTTTAATTTTTGATTTCCCTAGAAAATTGTTAAGTTTATTTTAAAGAAGGCCTAATTACAACATCACTCCCTTCCCACTCATGGATTTTTTTTGCCCCTTGCTTCATTGGGTTTTGATCCATTTACAATAAAGCTTTCATCTTACTCTTATAGGCTTTCATCAGAATGCACTTAGAAATTTTCAACCCTTTGTCTCAAATATGGGCTTACAATTTATTCATCGCTTTTGGGCTTTTCATTTTTATTTATCATCTTTTTTTGAAAAAGTCCTTTAACTAGAATATATTGTAGCCTTCCTCTCAAAGTCCATGAATTTTTCATCATTTTAGGCCTAGGCATGCAACAAGGAGGCCCAAGATTAGGGAAGTTCATATTGGCTTTGAGGATTTTCTATATTAAGTTCATAGCATATTTGTTACCTTAAGCCCAAAGTCCTCTTTTTCAAAAGGGCTTTTTCCACTTGGGCTTATGATAGCAATTAGGCTATGGTCATATGAACCTTTCAAGTTAAGATATACCTTTGGATTTAGGGACAAGCCTCCCACAACATCTTTAGGGTATAACATAAGTTTAGGGCCATCCCTTCCATTTTTATATCTTTTATTTGTTCTTTAGAATTAGGTGAATACATGATATATGGTTGAACAAACACGAGATATGAAGGGTATCCTTTGTGATAGGGCTAGGATCTCTCTAGTGTGGGTAGGCTTCCTAAGGCTAAAGGGATAGATAAGTAAGTCACTCACAACTAGGTGGGATTCCAACCGAGAGCTTAAGTGGACCCCATAGTGGATTGGTAGCAAACCTTTAACGCACTCAAAGCCCATTATAGGTGATGACACCGATTGTGAGTTGGTGGGATGAACTTCAGAAGATTTTGGCCCGAATGGAGCCTTCCACCTTCCCACCCATCACAAACTAAGGTTGAGGGACAAAAAAAGAACCATTAATGTGTGTGCAAACAAATATTGAAATAACATTTATTAAGGTTAATAAATAAGACACATAGGAATTAAACTCACAAAAATCCTAGTGGAGTCACCACTATGGACACAAGGGGTCTCGGAACCTAGTTTTGCAATGGTCTAGGAACCATATGTATACTGTTCTTTCGAGGAAGATCCTTTGATCTTACTACCAAAGTATGGGTTCGGAATTTAGATACACTCTTGGGAAGGTGTTAGGCACCCAAGATCGCCCAACCCTAAGGTTGGCCTCCCCTCGTAGTATCTTATGTCTTAGCCTTATTAAAAACAATTTCAACACTTGTATTCTAAACTCACACACACACTAGCATACATCTAACATACAATCATGGCATCTTTTTCCCAAGACAACATATATATATATATATATATATATATAACAATCAAAAGCAAAAGAAAGCCAAACCTAAACACCAATAAGAAACCCTAGCATGCATCTAAAATGTGAACATCTTATCATACATCTCAAGGCAAGGCAGCAATCCCAACATGGCAGCAAGCATATTGTGGCAATCACAAAATCATGGAAACCTCTATGTACAAAATCATACGAACATGTTCATTACAAAAGACGCATGTTCATGTTAAAACATGACTTACCTTTACTTACCTTGCAGCAACTCAGCACCTATGGCATCATGAATGGGCATGTGAATGCATGTTCATGGCATCAAAGGAATAAACAATCATAAAACCCTAATATAAGCATGTTAAAGATAAACAAGCATACAAGACAGAGACCCAGATACATGTAAACATATAAAAAGGGGTGAAATAGAGACAAATCATGTGAAACAAGCAAACTAAACAACATGAAAAATCTGAATTAGGGTTTCTGGGAAAGTACCTGCACAAGCAGCCAAAGGCTTGTGTATGCAAGATTTAACCTACGTATGCATGCTTGTGACAAGCGTGCGTGGGACTTGTTAAAAACCCTAACCTAGAAATACGAAGCAGAAAAACAAAGCATAAAAGAAAACCCTAATTCTAACAACCAAACATGCTCAGAACATGAAAATAACTCTAATACTAACCTAAGCAAACATGTGTAAACATAAACTAAGCAAAAAACAAGGTTAAAAACAGAAAAGAAAGGTTAAAAAGAAAAAGAAAGGTTAAAGCTTGATGCCTCAAAAAGGAGTTCCTAAGCTTTGATTTTGACTGTTCTTCTCAGTCAAATCTATCAAATTCAATAAACACGTACTTAGTAATCTTAAACTAAAAGGATTAGGGCCAGAAAATTTCCCAATCAAATAAAATTGACTTAAGGGTGTTTTGTGAAAAACTCCCATTTGATTAACTATTTTCTAGTGCATTTTAGGTTTGTCCCGTGGGATTTCTGTTTATCTTGAAAATGTACCATGTAAGGCTTTTTATAGTAGAAAAAATGGGGTTTGGAACTGATGGAAATATGCATGTGCGCAGCGGAAAACAAATGGATCTACTCCATTCATAAATGTTAACATGCACTATGTAAGTTTCAGAATTAGAGAACAAGAGAGTGTACCTTGGAGCGGTGAATTTCAAAACCGAAGATCAAAATTACTTGGGAAGACTTTCAATCTTCACTCCAATTCCACTAACGCCCAAGATGTGTGGTCTCTCAATCAGTTCCAAAGGAAGAAATAAAAAAGTGTCTAACACTTCTTCACACCACTTCAAAATCGTGTTCTTCCAATTCTCTACAGAAAATTCTTTTGGTGTATCTCCCTTTGTGTCTAACCGATTATCTAATTGGGCTGGCCTTTTGGGCCTTTCCAATTGGGCTTAAGTGTGTGGCTTGGAGTGGGACCAAAAAGGGAAAAATAAGACACTAGCTCCAATGGGCTTTGGGCTTTTCTGTCAACTCTTGACAAGTCCAAATTTACCATTAACTATATTTAATACCACTATATAAATATAGTTGCACTCTAGACCTTATTTATAAATTATATCTCAAGACTTTATTGTACATGCAACCCCTTCATAAAATATTCGTAGTAACACAAAATCATGGATGTAGACTGCCACTTTGTAGATTACTACATCTTATCCTTGAGTACCCGGTTTAATCCTTTAAGTTATTCATCATATATTTATGAAATCCAATTTCATGAATATATACTCTAGTAACTATTTACTAAAGTAGTTAGGCCTAACATTCTGAATAACAAACCCATTAAATTTATCTCAAGGGAATATTTTGTATTTCCGTTAAGAGACTATGAATTCCATCTTGAGAATATATATTCTATCAACATTAAATGTGGTTGCCCAACATACTGAGGTTTTGACCGTAACTCTAAATCTCACTCCTGATATATCAAAGCAACCTACACTTCATGATCAAGTCCATTATTCTCTCAGGATTAAGAGTTCATGCAAATATAAGTCGTGAGTTTATTATTCATTTAACTCTTAAAACATATCAACATATCAACATACCAACTAAAAATCTCCATTTCCATGATCAAGACAAATCATCTTAGTTGATATGTTATAGTCTTCGCAGATGAAATGTCCATTTTTCATCATCGACTACGAACTACATTTTAAGTTTACAAGGAACTTATGATTTACATCTTCTGTGATTAAATTATATAAATCATATACAATGCATCTCATGGACTATATAATAATATCCCAATATTCGTGTTACCATTATTTTTAGATAATAATAAAACAACTTTATTAAACACAACATTAAGTCATATATAATAAAATACATAATAAAATACATAGCATCATACAATGGAATTTAAGGGCACTAATCCTAACAATCTCCCACTTGCACTAAAGACTATTGTGCACTAAACTAACTCCCATCTCCTCCAAATGTGACTCAAAAGTCCTTTGGGGCAAGGCTTTGGTAAAGGGATCCGCTAGATTCTTTGCACCATCAATCTTTGCTACTACCACATCTCCACGAGCAACAATGTGATACTTTCTCTCAATGTACTTTCCTTTCTTGTGATTCCTTAGATCTTTGGATTGTGCAACTACTCCACTATTGTCACAGAACAATGTAATAGGAACTTGCTCAATTCTTACAACACCAAGATCAGAAATGAATTTCTTGAGCCAAACAGCCTCCTTTGCTACCTCATAAGCAGCAACATATTCGGCTTCCATGGTGGAGTTGGCAATACAAGATTGCTTAACACTCCTCCAACTTATGGCTCCACCTCCCAAGGTGAAAACACATCCCGACGGGGATTTTCTGAAATCTAGATCCGATTGAAAATCTAAATCTGGATAGCCAATGGGAATCAAATCCTCACAACAGTAAACAAGCATATGATCTCTCGTTCTCCGTAAATACTTAAGAATATGCTTTACAGCTTGCCAATGTTTTGGTCCTAGATTTGATTGATATCGACTGACCATGCCAACTAAATAACAAATATCCGGTCTAGTACAAAGCGTGGCATACATGAGACTTCCTACCGCAGAAGCATAAGGAATTTGTCTCATCATGTTTTCTTCCTCTTGAGTCTTAGGCCTTTGGTCATCAGACAGAGGAACTCCATGTCTAAAAGGAAGTAATCCTTTCTTGGATTTTTTCATGCTAAACCATTCTAGAACCTTATTTATATATCCAGCTTGTGACAAACCTAACATCCTATTCTTTCGATCTCGCCAAAACATGATCCCTAGAATATAGTTAGCTTCGCCCAAGTCCTTCATATTAAATTGGCTTGACAACCAAACTTTTACAGATGACATTACTCCTACATCATTTCCAATGAGTAGAATTTCATCAACATAAAGCACTAGGAACATTACTACTTTATCTTGATGTCTTTTGTACACACATGGTTCATCAAGATTTTTTTGAAAACCAAATGACTTGATTGCTTGATCAAATCTAATGTTCCATGACCTAGATGCTTGCTTAAGTCCATAAATGGACCTTTTCAACTTGCATACCATATGCTCTTGATTCTTTGCTATGAAACCTTTCGGTTGCAAAATGTAGATTTCTTCTTCAAGATTGCCATTAAGAAATGCAGTCTTGACATCCATTCGCCAAATCTCATAATCATAATGAGGAGCAATGGATAAGAGAATTCCGATAGATTTAAGCATGGCTATTGGCGAAAAAGTTTCATCATAGTCAATGCCTTCTTTTTGTGTATACCCTTTCGCCACTAGTATTGCTTTAAAGGTTTCAACTTTTCCATCTATCCATTTCTTCCTCTTGTAAACTCATTTGCAACCAATAGGTTTAATGCCATTAGACGCCTCTACAAGATCCCAAACTTGATTGGAATACATGGAATCCAATTCAGATTTCATAGCATTGACCCAATGACATGCATCTATATCAATTATTGCTTCATCATAAGTGTAAGGATCCGATTTAGCCTTTTCAGAGATATCTTCATAAGTTTCTCCCAAACCTATGAATCTCACAGGAGGCCGAACAATTCTCCCATTACGACGAGGCACCTGTGTACTAGACATCTCATGAATAGTATCTTGTGGTGTATCCAATACAACCACATCATCTCTAGTTTCATCCATTGGTTGTTTAACTACAGGTTCATTCATTTCAGCCAAGACAACTCTACTTCTAAGAGTAAAATTATTCATATAGTCATTTTTCAAGAATTTGGCATTTGTGCTAACACTTTATTATCCTTATGACTATAGAATAATCCTCCAACTGTTCCTTTTGGATACCTTACAAAGAAAACCACTTCTGTTTTAGACTGTAACTTGTCAGACTTTCCTTTCAACACATGTGCTGGACAACCCCAAATATGGAGATGTCTCATACTAGGCTTACGCCCATTCCACAACTCTACAGGTGTTTTAAGAACAGACTTCGAAGGTACTAAATTTAGAAGATACGTTGCAGTACTTAAGGCATATCCCCAAAAAGAAATTGGTAGAGTCGAATAACTCATCAAAGATCTAACCATATCTAAAAGAGTCTTATTCCTTCTTTTTACTACACCATTTTGTTGTGGAGTTCCAGGTGCGGTCAACTGGGACATAATCCCATTTTCAGTCAAATAATCCTTAAAATCACCAAGAAGGTATTCACCACCTCGATCAGATTGAATGGCCTTTATGCGTTTACCCAATTGATTCTCAACTTCAGCCCTAAACTCTCTGAACTTGTCAAAAGCTTCGGACTTCCATTTCATTAGGTACACATAACCAAATCCAGAGTAATCATCAGTGAAGGTAATGAAATACTCATAACCACCTCTTGCTTGGATTGACATAGGACCACATACATCTGAATATATTAATTCAAGCAACTCTTGGACTCTTTTACCTTTTGCATTAAAAGGTCGTTTGGTTATTTTACCTTCCAAACAAGATTCACAAACTGGAAATTCATCAAAGTCCACGGGCTGTAAGAGTCCATCTTTGATAAGTCTTTGAATTCTGTTTGAATTAACATGACCCAAACGCAAGTGCCAAAGATATGCTTCATTAGTAGAAGGAAACTTTCTCTTTAATGATTTCACATGTGAATTATTATCTAATTCAGAATTGTATAATTCATGCTTATCAGGAGTTAAAATATAAAGACCATCAACAATATTGCCAGAATAGATAAACAATTTACCCTTCTTTACTACAACATTGTCTTTAAGGATAACACAATATCCATCTTTACCTGAAGAAGTTGCTGAAATTAAATTCCTACAAACATTAGGTACATAAAGACAGTCTTTCATTATTAAAACTCTAGACTCAAAGCACAAATTAAGCACTCAAACAGATACAACTGGAACTCTACTCCCATCCGCTAAGGTAAGAAACAATTCTCCTTCATTCAACTTTTTGGTCTCCTGAAACCCCTGCAAAGAATTGCAAATATGATTAGTATAACATAAATCCATACACCAAGAATCCGTGGGATTCTGTACCAAACATATTTCAAGAAGAAAGGAAGTTTTCATACCCTTGTTCTTGGCAGCCTTAAACTTTGGACAATTTCTCTTCCAATGTCTTTTCTCACCACAATGGAAACATTTTCCTTTGTCAACAACCACTAAGGCAATTTGCTTACCTTCTTGCTTAGTGAAGTACTTCTTCTTCTTCTTACCCTTGCCTTTCGACTTAGGTTGAGAAGTAGAAGCTTCACCCACATTGGCTTCAACACTAGAAGTACCTAGGATGCCTTCCGCCGCCACTAACTCATTCATTAATTCAGACAAAGAATAAACTTTTTTCTTCATATTGTAATTGAGTCTGAATTCCTTGAATGATTCCAGTAGTGACTGGAGTATCATATCCACTTGGGATTCTCCATCAATGTCGGCACCTAAAACCTCTAATGTATTTAGATTAGAGATCATTGTAAGACAATGCTCCCTAACTGAAGTACCTTCAGCCATTTTGGTATTATAAATTTGTCTCATGATTTCTTGCCTTGCTGAACGGCCTTGCTCACCAAACATCTCCTTCAGACTATGCATAATGTCCGAAGCAAGTTCTACATCCTGCATTTGATGCTGTAGAATATTTGAGATGAATGCTAGGATATAGCACTTGGCCATTTCATTAGATTTCTGCCAATGATCATATCGTTGTTTTTCCTCAAGAGGAGCATCTAATGAAAGAAAGCTAAGACATGGTTGAGTAAGCACATATTTGTGCTCTTCAACTGTTGAAACAATGTCCAAATTTCTTTTCCAGTCAACATAGTTGGATCTAGTCAGTTTTTTTTTATTAAGAATAGAAACGAGTGGACTAAATGATGCCATGTTCAAATCTGAAAATAATAAACATGAATATAATAAGTAAACTGGACATTATCAATTTAGCATATAAACATATAGTATGGAACCTTAATAAAGCCATAACATAATATATGCAACGACAACCCAATCCCGTATTCAATATTCCTCAACATAGAGTGAACATTAAATACTATAATTGATTGAGAACTATTCTCATTATTAGTGCTATCATGATAACTCTTATCAAACGCTAATAATATGTCGTTTTACATTTAGCCTCTAGGTAATAATAGTAAAAACTCAGTATAGAGGATACTATAATACTTAGTCTAGTGAATACCATTGCCTAGAATCATTTGTAGCCACATTTCATCCCTTTAACAGGCTTATTTTGTAGTACCATGATACAAATACCCTCCGCATGGAATGCAAAGCTCGAAGCTAAGACAAGGCGTTTGATCAAACCACTATAAACCAAAAAATCCAATCTTGCAGGACCATGAAATAAATACTCTCCGCATGGAATGCTAAGCTCAAGGCAAAGACAAATTATATATTTCACACTACTATGAACCAACAATGGAGGCCATGAGATGCAACCCTTGTATCTCTCTCCCACTAGATGTTTTAAGATAAAGGTTTTTAAATTTAAAACATGTATAAACTAATTACACATTGCCTTGCTCTTTATATATATAAAAACACTTAGGAAAAATTTTGAATCCACAGTCCTCGATCGATCTACGACAGATTCTCGATGAATCGAGAATAAGTTCTACGAAGCTCGATCGATTCTCGACAGATCCTCGATCGATCGAGAGATCTTCTGTCAGCTCGATAGATGCTCGGCAGATTCTCGATCAATCGAGCATCGCGAATTTTGAATTTTTCAGAATTTTTCTAAGATAGTTTTTCTACGTTTTCATGTACAAAACAACCAACATACGATCATAATGAACATAAATTGATATCAAAACTAAATTTCAGTGATGCTATAGCCTTAAAGTTCAGTTTAACATACTTAAACTAAAAATTAAACAACATCATAACATCAAAGTCAATTTTTATCAAAAACAATAATTTCACCAACCATGCAAAAAAATATTTTCTAACAACATGAAACTATTGTCAACAATTCTAAAACTCAAAACATGTTAAACAGATACGAAATGAAGATGGCTTTGATACCATTTGATGGAAAATGCATGTGTGCAGCGGAAAACAAGCGGATCTACTTCATTCATAAATATTAACATACACTATGTAAGCTTCAGAATTAGAGAACAAGAGAGTGTACCTTGAAGCGGTGAATTTCAAAACCAAAGATCAAAATAACTTGGGAAGACTTTCAATCTTCACACTAATTCCACTAACGCCCAAGATGTGTGGTCTCTCAATCAGTTCCAAAGGGAGAAATAAAAAAGTGTCTAACACTTCTTCACACCACTTCACAATCGTGTTCTTCCAATTCTCTAAAGAAAATTCTTTTTGTGTATCTCCCTTTGTGTCTAACCAATTATCTAATTGGGCTGGCCTTTTGGGCATTTCCAATTGGGCTTAAGTGTGTGGCTTGGAGTGGGACCAAAAAGGGAACAATAGGACACTAGCTCCAATGGACCTTGGGTGTTTTTGTCAACTCTTGACAAGTCCAAAGTTACCATTAACTATATTCAATACTACTATATAAATATAATTGCACTCTAGGCCTTATTTATAAATTATATCTCAAGACTTTACTATACATGCAACCCCTTCATAAAATATTCGTAGTAACACAAAGTCATGGATGTAGACTGTCACTTTCTAAATTACTACATCTTATCCTTGAGTACCCGGTTTAATCCTTTAAGTTATTCATCATATATTTATGAAATTAAATTTCATAAATATATAGTCTAGTAACTATTTACTAAAGTAGTTAGGCCTAACATTTTGAATAACAAACCCATTAAACTTACCTCAAGGGAATAGTTTGTATCTCCGTTAAGAGACTATGAATTTCATCTTGAGAATATATGTTCCATCAACATTAAATGTGGTTGCCCAACATACTGAGGTTTTGATCATAACTCTAGATCTCACTCCTTATATATTAAAGCAACCTACACTTCATGATCAAGTCCATTATTCTCTCAGGATTAAGAGTTCATGCAAATATAAGTCGTGAGTTTATTATTCATTTGACAGTCGTTGAAAGAATAATAAATCTCACACGGTCCAGTTCAATATGTTTTAACTCTTAAAACATATCAACATACCAACTAGAAATCTCCATTTCCATGATCAAGACAAATCATCTTAGTTGATATGTTATAGTCTTCACAGCTGAAATGCCCATTTTTCATCACCGACTACGAACTACATTTTGAGTTTACAAAGAACTTGTGATTTACATCTTCTGTGACTAAATCACATACAATGCATCTCATGGACTATATGATTATGTCCCAATATTCATGTTACCATTATTTTTAGATAATAATAAAACAACTTTATTAAACACAACATTAAGTCATACATAATATCATACATAATAAAATACATAGCAATATACAATAAGATTTAAGGGCACTAATCCTAACAGGAATAACTCCTAGACGATGTGAGATTCATTCCAAACTTTAACCGTTATTGCATAAAACTTGAATTTTTCATGCTTCTAAAACCCTAGCTACATATATAGGAATGTGCCTGTATATGCATACGTTGGCCCATGTACGCAGGCCGCTGCCCACATACATGGGCAGAGGGCCACTTTGGTCATTTTATTTCTAAAAATATTTTTGTGCTCATTTAAAAGGTTATATTTTCCATTTGTACATTCCTCAAGTAAATTTGATATATGATTGGGCTCTAAACTGGCCTTGAGCCTTAGAGTTTGAGCATCATTAGGGAACAAGGGCCCGAGTTGTAAAGGGTACAAAATACGGTGTCTACAAGAGGCTCAAGTCTTAAGGGGTAGAAAATGCGGTGTCTACAATTTTCTTTTAGTCATTGTGTCTTACGTCTTAATCTCATTAAAGGAATGTTCAACATTGTATTCTATACACACACACACACACACACACACACACACATATACACACACATGCATCTAACAATCAACATGGCATCAAATGTCCCATAACCCTAATATCCATCTATCATGGCATCTCATCACATCATAAACTTTACCATACTTTAATCATACACATCACATTATCTCATCCAAGGTAGCAAACAAATAATGGTAGAAATGTAGGCATGGCAACAAGGTATTAATCGCCAAATATATCCCAAACACCTAGACATGAAATCAAGCATCATACAAACATATTCATCATCAAAATGCATGTTCATGTGAATGCATGACTTACCTCACTGCATCACATCACCCATGGCATTAATGCATGATCATGTTATATACATGTTCATGGTAAAACAAAGAAAACAAAAGACAAAACCATAATCTAATCAAGTTAAAGGCGAACAAGTAATTAAACAGAGGAGCATAGATTTAAAAAGCATAAAAAGGAACCAAACAGAGGCATATGATGTAAAAGAAACAAAGAAACAGAAGTAGAAAACATATATTAGGGTTTCTGGGCATGAGTATGTATGTGCATGCTTCCTGCATGCGTACGCAGGCTCGAAGTATACGTATACTAGCTTGCGTATGCAGGCCTATGTATGCACACGTAGACATGCCCTAAAGAACCCTAACCCAGAAAATAAAAACACAGAAACAGAGTAGGACTTAAAAACAACAAATCTAGCAACCTAACATGCTTTAAAAAAGAAAACAACTTAAACCTAGGCTAAACAAGCATATCTAAACACAAACAAAGCAAGGAAACAAGATTAAAAACAAGATTAAGGCAGAAATGAAAGAAAAGAGTTTAGAACTCAATACCTTAGAACAAAAAGCTCCTAGACTTGATTTTGACTGTTCCCCTTAGTTTACTCTAATCACAACCAAACAAAAATGATTATTAAACTTCAAAACTCGAGGATCAAGACCAAAAAATATCCCAATCAAAATAAAATTGACTTGAGGATGTTTTGTGAAAAACACCCTCTTTAATTCACTATTTCTAGTGAATCTTAGGTTTTCCCTTAAGATTTTCTGTGTGTTTTGAAAGGTACCATGTATGGCTTTATATAGTGAGAAAATGGGGGTTTGGAACGGCTCCCAGATGATGTGGGATTCATTCCAAACCTCAACGTTATTGCAGAAAACTTACCTTTCATAGTTTTTGGAACCCTAACTGCATGCGCAGGTCTGTGCCTGCGTACGCATGCACCAGAATTGCGTACGCAGGTCCTTGCCTTCGTACATAGGCTAAGGGTTTCCTTGGCCTTAAAAAGTTATATTTTTCATTTAAATATTTCTCAAGTCAATTTGTAATCTAATTGGGCCTTAAATCAACCTTGGGCTTTAGAATTGTAGCATCATTAAGGAATAGGGGCCCGAGTCATAAGAGATACAAAATGCGGTGTCTATAGTAGCTAAGAACATTATCTCAATGGGATCATTTTGGCAGATTGGGGATGGAAGAACCATAGGCGTATCCACACACTCTTGGCTGTCTCACTCGCCAATTTTCTTGAATGGCACTCAAGATGGCCTGCGTGTCTGTGATCTCATAAATGGCAGTACCAGACAATGGGATAAGGGTAAAGTTTTCACTACTTTTGCTTCGAGGACATGGGATGAAATTTTGGCTTTGCCACTGACCAACCACAACTTAATTGATGCCATGTTTTGGAAGGAAATAAAGCCCAGCGCTTCTCTGTTTGGACAACTTACCAAATGGCCTTACGCTTGCAGAACCATAACAGAGTAGAACACTTGTCTGCTCAGTTGCATCATCCAACATGGAACAAGCTTTGGATCCTCAATGTGCCACCTAAGGTTCATTCTTTCATTTGGATAGCATGCTCGAACTGTTGGCCAACTCGTGACAAACCACATCGGAAGTGGGTCAAGGTGGATGCCAGATGTGAATTATGTTGCCAACATCCTGAGACTATAGGCCACCTTCTGTGGGCTTGTCCTTTTGCAAGAAATGTTTGGGGCATGGTTAGGGATCAAATCCAAAAGTGCAGTAACAAAGCAGAAGAGTGAGTAGTCATGGCCTGGGCCATTTGGAATGCCAAAAACAAATTTTACTTTCAACAGGTTCAAACTCATCCTAGGGTGATTCTTGAGGGGGTAAACGGGCTGTTAGAGGAGTACCACCGTCTGTTGGCAGCACAGGCCCTAACTTGAGGCCATACCCTAGTGTAGCTCTTTTTTCAGTTGTTTATTGCTTTTGTTTTTTAATTATCTTTGTATCCTTGGGTAACACAGCAGCACTATATCTGCTAGTGTTTCCCCCCAGTCAGAGCTAGTTTGGTTCTGTCTTTACTTGTATGTGTTTGCTTCTTTTAAATAAAGTTTCTATCATTTATCTTAAATAAAAAAATAAAAAAATAAAACTAGTACGATTATGTAAAGACATGACTTCAAATTCCAGTATTCCACCAATATTTTGGTCTAATAATAAAAAATAATCATTATGTAACCCATATTATAGATTTATCTTCTCTCGTATCTATAAATAAGTAATCATGACATTAATATTGAATGTTGTCATTCTTTTTAAAGCTTGGTTAATTAAGATCAAAATCGTATCTTTTTACTATTATATCAGATTGTTAGTTTATTTTTGGGATAAATATGTCAGATAGTTAGACATATATGGAACTTCTGCAAAAATATATAGAATCATCGTTAGTTGATGTAAATTCATAAATCTGGACCTATATATAGTCATCAAAGATATTAGTAATAACTGCGAACTTTGAATGATGCTATCAATCTCTTCAGAAAAGCCAGAAAATTATTGAACCCCCCATAAAAATAATTATGAACAATCCAAACTTGGTGGATTTACAATTGGGTGAGAGAAGAATGAAGAAAACACGTTGCCGTTGGCTTTTTTGTTTGATTCATTAAAATGAACCAAGTGAATGACTAGGTAGACTGGTAGAGTCTAGCTGAGTTTAGAATTTTTAGATAGGACTGCTTCACATGTATAAGCTTTAATAATTACAAGTATCATTGGTACCTTCGATGACTGGTATAAGGCAAGCTTTGGATAGAACTCATCCAAAGCATGAGTTTTTTTTAGGCTTATAGGATCATTATGTTGTTCATATGGGAGGCGGGGACCGATAAGCCACGCTACCATACCTTAATCAGATTCTTGATTATTGTTATTTGTATTAAAAAAAATATCAAATTTATTATGCATTTTACTAATGAAGTCAAATTCATCAGTTAAGAGGTACGTCCACACGGAATCCAATGTGAATATGTTTGAGACCTGTAAAAGAATAACAATGGTGTTCCTCTCCCAAAGGTCATCGGCGTGGTGCGAACAATGCGCCTCAGACGATAAAGTTAGATGTTGATTGAGAGAGATAATAATATCTGAGAGTGTATTTCACTATGTATGGATGTGAATATGTGTACCCTTTCTTGGTTCTGAGGTGGTTTATATAGATCTCTGACTTCTCTAACCGTTGGACGCCTTTAATCAATCTTAATGGCTCTTGTAACGCTTCTGATGACTTTATGAGGTGATTGAATATCTTGCCAATGGTCATGTATACGCGGGCGTCTGTTGGTAACGGCTCAAGCATTAAATGCATGTTTATGGCACTTTGGTCGTCCAGCGACACTTGCTTTTGTTGTCCAACTTGCTTTAGTTGTCCAAAGGCTTCTTTGGATGATGGTGTTGGGTTAAGATTATTTGACCCCCGGTTAATTAATTCAATTACCCAAATTGATTAATTAGGTGGGGAAAATCTCGCAAGGCTTCATCATTAACTATAAAAGAATTTAGTGTGATAATGAATGTAATTGATACTATTTCAATAAGATTATAAATAAACTTTTAAATTATTTCTTATGTGATTACATATTCATTTGTAAGACTTAAATAATAAAATTTATCTTCTTAAAATAAAAATTAAAAATTAAAATAAAATTTGGATTCTATTTGCAAGAACAAACTGCTTAACTCTATAACTTAAGCTTTGGAGAAAGTGTTGGGGTTTATGCCCTAAAATCCAATTTATTGACATGTCATAAATAATTAAATTGTTTAATTATATGAGACTATTTATAAATGAACTAATGGGACATTATCTTAGTCCATAAGATGCATTGTATGTGATTTATGTGATTTAGTCACAAAAAATGTAAATCACAAGTTCTTTGTAAACTAAAAATGTAGTTCGTAGTCGGTGATGAAATTGGGCGTTTCATATGTGAAGACTATAACATATCAACTAAGATAATTTGTCTTGATCGTGGAAATTGAGATTTCTAGTTGGTATGTTAATATGTTTTAAGAGTTAAGACATATTAAACTGGACCGCTGTGAGATTTATTATTCTTCTAACGACTGTCAAATGAATAATAAATCTCACGACTTCTATTTACATGAACTTTTAATCCTGAGAGAATAATGAACTTGATCATGAGGTGTAAGTTGTTTTGATATATCAGGAGTGAGGTCTAAAAGTCCCGATCAAAACCTCAGTATGTTGGGCAGCCACATTTAGTGAAGATGAAACATATATTCTTAAGATGAAATTCATAATCTTTTAATAAAGATACAAAATATTCCCTTGAGATAAGTTTGATAGGTTTGGTTATTCAGAGAGTTGGGCCCAACTACTTTAGTAAGGAGTTACTAAAGTATTTATTTATGGAATTGGATTTCATAAATATATGATGAATAACTTAAAGGATTAAACTGGGTACTCAAGGATTAAGATGTAGTAATCTTCAAAGTGGCAGTCTATATTCATGACTTTGTATTACTATGAATATTTTATAAAGGGGTTGCATGTACAATAAAGTCTTGGGATATAATTTATAGATAAGGCCTAGAGTGCAACTTTATTTATATAGTGGTATTAAATATAGTTAATAGTAACTTTGGACTTGTCAAGAGTTGACAGAAAAGCCCAAGGCCCATTAGAGCTAGTGTCTAATTGGTCCATTTTGGTCCCAGTCCAAGCCACACACAAGAGCCCAATTGGAATGACCCAAAAGGTTAGCCCAATTAGATAATCAGTTATATATAAGGAGAGAAACATACAGAATTTGATAAGTCATTTTCATAAGTGTTTTCATTAAGAACATACAAGGTATGAAATGGTTTGTATGTGAGTGTTGGACACTCTCTTATTCTTTCCTTGGAAACTAATTGAGAGACCACACTTCTTGGACATTAAGTGGAATTGGAGTGAAGATTAAAAGTATTCCCAAGTACTTCTAATCTTTGATTTTGAATTTCACCGTAACAAGGTACGCTTTCTTGTTCTTAAATTCTAAAACTTACATAGTACATGTTATCAATTGCGAATGAAGTAGATCCGTTAATTTTCCGCTGCACATGTTTTGTATGAGATACAAACACGTATTTTCTCTGAGTTTTTCCAACAGAAAGCTAAGGTGAACAAGCTCTATCATGCATGCAAACAACTTTGAGCTTGGCTAAGCAAAACCTACACATAATTCTAGAAATGAAAACACAATTGACGTTAAGAAAAGATTAGATTGCATTCAGTCCAAGTTGGTCCAAATTGACATATGACAACTATGTTAGAGGTATAAAGCCTAAGCGTAGTCTAGTTCAAAGCTCAATCCTTAATGTGCAAGTCAAAATTACTACTTGCACTACAAGTTAATTAACCATGATCTATTGTATGGTTAATTAGTTTATGATTCAGCCTATTATAAATACCCTATATTGGGGTCATTGTCAGTGTAAATTGATATTATAGTGAAGATGTAATCATTAAGACAAATCGTGTAAACTTTGTGTTCTCTCTCTTCTCTCTATTGTCATAAAATCTAACAAATTTAATTCATGTTTATTCTCATACTTTGCTAGACCGGTAACCACAGCAATTATATAAAATTGCAATAATGTGGATTTTCCTGCTGGTTATTTCCCAAAGATTGAAACAAGGACAATGTGCACCCACAGCTACGAATTGTAATTACTTTATAAGGGAGTTGCCAAGTTGAAAACCACGAGGAAACATAATTAGGTTAGATGTGAAAATGATAAATTTTTTGGTGAACATTATTATAAGGGTACAGATCTAGAATTAAGAACTCTTTCCATACAAGGACGATATTCACCACGTGTATGGTGTGAGGATATGGTATTAATTACACCATGGCTGCTTATAGGTTGCAGAATTTGGTACATCTTTCATGGTCAAACTTTGAAAGTTTTAGTACGTCTGCCTATGTGTATGGAAGCTGACCTTACTTTCTCTAAACTGGATCTGTTATGTCATGGAGTAATTATTGATATGATTCAATGAAAGAAAAAAGTTATTTAGCAATGATGATGTCGAAAATCGTCAGTTAGCACCACAGCCCTTACGTACCGAAGCAACACCTGCACAACACCAAAAAGAAGAACTGACAAAGAGTATTGGTGTGGTACTGGCCAAATACCCTCCGACGGTCAAGTTAGAGAAATTTTCTATTCACAACTCTAGAGAGCTAGAGTTGGGATTAATTATGTGTACCTTGTTTTCTGAAGGTTTTGGCCTTTTTATAGTAGTGGGGAACCGACCTTGGCGCCTTAAGCATGAGGCATATTTCCTTGTAGAGAAGATCCTCATAAATGGGCGTAATTTAAGGGACCCTTTCCATATAAGGGTTCTATTGACTAGGGCTAATTGTAGAGCACAAGTTATTGTTATTTGAAATTTCCTTGGGGGCCTAATAAGCCATGTCATTGCCACGTGGCTTATTTGGCACCATCGACCTCAATATCCGTCCAGAGCGTTATCCATCCACTGTAGGCTATCCGTTCTCCTTAGATCATCCGTACACTGAAGGTGACCTGTCCCCCCAGATTATCCGTCCACCTTTAAGGGGTTTTGTCATCTCATGTTTTTGTCCATCGTCTTAGTGATGCTACCTATGATAGGTCTTTATAAATTCTGACCGTATACTTTAATTCCACCCTCTTCAATTGCCCCCTCACTCCATGGACCCGTCACTTACTTTATATGGATCCATGGAGTGACGTGTCCTAAACACAATCCCGAGTGGTTCCCAAACACCCCTTCGTGGACTTCTCTCATGACATAGTCTGCTTCCTTAGGGACAAGGCACCTCCAATAGGGGCGGGAGAAGCCCCTTTTGTACAAGACATTGTTGATAAGCACGAACCGTGCAGCATAGACTCTTAACTTCCTCACAGCTTCCTTTAGTTATCAGGCAATACATCGTCCTTTAGATATGAGGTAATTGGTGTCGTCCAGTTGTCCTCGATACCTATCTCCTACACATTAACTGTATTTATTACTGGCGAGTTCTGGACAAAGAAGAGTACCTGACTGGGGAAAGACATGTCATTAGGTAATGCTGTCTTAGCGAGGTGGTCGGCTCTCTCATTCTCCTCCCTTGGGATTTGAATGAATTTGGCATTGAAGCACTACATCTGATTCTTCACCTGTTCGAGGTACTTCTTCATCCTCTCTCCCCTACATTCGTAACCACCATTAATCTAGCTTATGACTACCTGGGAGTCGTAGTGAACTATTGCACCCGAGGCCCCTGCTGCTCGCGTGAGATCCAGTCCTGCTATCAGAGCTTTGTATTCGGCCTCATTGTTTGTTATTGGGAAGTCTAGTTGAACCATGCAATCAACCGCATCCCCTTCTGGGCTGCAAAGTACTATTCCAGCTCCTCCCGCATGTTTGTTTGCCGACCCGTCTATATGGATCGTCCACTGGGAATTCCCCTCCGTCCCCTGCTCTTTGTGTGTGAACTCAGAAACAAAGTTGACTACAACTTGCCCTTTTATGGCTGTACACGGACAATACTATACGTCAAACTTACTCATCTTGATTTCCTATAGCGCCGTTCGCCCAGCCACCTCTAAGCTGCTCATCGCTCTCCTCAAAGGTTTTTCTGTCAAGATAACTACAGTGTGGGCCTGAAAGTATGGCTTGAGCTTGTGCGATGTGGTTACCAATGCGAAGGCGAGTTTCTCCATAAGGGGGTATCTCCCTTCTGCCCCTCGAAACGCTTGGCTGGTGAAGTATACTGGTCTCTGGGCTCCGTCCTCTTCCTTGACTAGAGTTGTGCTGACGGCGATTGAGGAGACGGCTAAGTAGAGGAAGAGCTCTTCTCCTAGTCTAGGTGGGCTTAGCAAAGGTGGGGAAGACAGGTATGCCTTAAGATCTTCGATTGCTCGTTGGAATTTGGTCGTCCATTCAAAGGCCCTTTTTAATCTATGGAAGAAGGGGAGGCACTTATCCATCACTCTTGAAATAAATCTGTTTAGTGCTGCAATCTTACCATTCAAGCTCTGTACTGGATGGTTTTTGGCTGAGCTAGCTCCATGATAGCTCGAACCTTGTCCAAGTTGACTTCGATGCCCCTATGGGTTACCATGAATCCCAGGAACTTCCTTGTCGTCACTCTAAATGTACATTTGCTCGGTTAGCTTCATGTTATAGCGCCTCAGGGTCTCGAATGTCTCCTTTAGGTTGTCCAAGTGGTCATCCTCTCGTACGCTTTTTATCAGCATGTTGTCTATGTAAACTTCGACTTTCCTCCCAATCCGATGCACAAACATCTTGTTCATAAGCCTTTGATATGTTGTACCTGCGTTCTTGAGGCCAAATGGCATCACCTTATAACAGAAGAGACCTTGGCTTGTGACAAAAGAGGTTTTCTCCTAGTCAGCCTCATCAAGCTTTATTTGGCTGTACCTAGAAAACGCATCCATAAAGCTTAGCAGCTAGTGTCTTGCCATCGAATCCACCAGTATATCTATCCTCGAGAGAGGGTAGCTGTCCTTGGGGCACGCCCTATTCAAGTCTGTAAAATCCGCGCACATTCTCCACTTTTTGTTGGCTTTCTTGACCATTACCATGTTGGCCAGCCAGTCGGGGTAGTAGACTTTCGGTATAAATCTTGCCTCTTACAACTTATGGACCTCCTCTGCTATGGCCCAGTCCTATTCTTGAGCAAACACCCACTTCTTCTAGCGGACGAGAGGGAAAGAGAGCGAAACGTTTAGCTTGTGAACAATGACAGAAGGGTTGATTCCGGGCATGTCTTCATGGCTCCAAGCGAAGACGTCCTGGTTCTCTCTTAGAAATGACATTAAGGCCTAACGGACTGGTAGGCTAGCAAGAGTACCTATTTTTGTCGTCCGTTCAGGTTTGGTGTTGTCAAGGAGCACCTCTTCTATCCCTTCTATGGGCTTCGCCACCGTTCGCCATTCCTCTATACACATTGCTGGCAAATGGTCGTCCATCTCTAGGACGGCAATATAACACTCACGCACCGTTGCTTGATCACCACGTACTTCCCCTACTCCGTACTTGGTATGGAACTTGATCATCAGGTGGTAAGTAGAGGTTATGACCTTCCATGAATTGAGGGTAGGGAGGCCCAAAATAGTATTGTAAGAAGATGAGCAATCTACTACCAGGAACGTAACATCCTTGGTGATCTACTGGGGGTAATCGCCAACTATGACAAGCAAGGTGACAGCGCCCAGTGGGTACACCCTTGTTACTCCAAACCCAACAAGTGGTGTGTCAATTGGAATCAGCCGTTCTCTCCCAATCCTCATTTGATGTATACTTACAATAAGCTCATCGTCATGTGGGTGATGGTGACGTCGAGCGTCTTCTTTCGAGAAACCAATCATCTGGTTGTCGATGCACGCCATCTTTGGGACCGAACTTGTCAGTTAGACGTTCTAAACCAATCGGAGGTAGGTCTTGCGCACCCTCTTGGTTGAACAGGAAGTTGCTGTGCCCCCTAAAATCATTCTTATGTCCGCGATAGGTGGTTTGGGGTGCTCGTTTTCCCTTCGGGGGCCCTGCTCTTGCAGCTGGTTCATCTTCTCTTTGCTTATGAACCTCTGTAATTTCCCCTGCCTGATTAAGGCTTCTATCTACTGCTTCAAATCATAACATTCGAAAGTATCGTGGTCATGGTCGCAATGGAAGCGGCAGTATTCGTCCCTAGACCTCTTGTTAGGATCACCTTTCAACTTGCCAGGAAATGTCAATGATCCTTCGTCTTTTATCTGCATTAGTACCTGGTCGATCAGAGCATTCAGCAGAGTGAGATTTGGGAATCTTGCCGTGGGGGTCTTGGAGCGTCTATCCTCCCGCCCGTCACCCGTCCTCATGGCCTTCCATCCTCTCTCATGTCTCGCCTCTTCTTGCCTTTCTCTCTTTCTAGGTTTTTCTTCTCACACAAGTAGCGCGTCTTCCGCATTCATGTATTTGGTAGCCCTGTAAAGTACATCCGATATAGTCTTTGGATCATTCTTGTATATAGAAAATAAAAACTTACCCTTTCGTAGTCCATTGGTGAATGCTACCACGAGTATCTTGTCGTCGGCTTCATCAATCGAAAGGCCTCCTTGTTGAAATAGGTGATGTAAGACCTTAGTGTCTCGTCATCTCGTTGTTTGATGTTCATCAGGCATGCGATTGACTTCTTGTATCTATGTCCCCCAATAAAGTGTGAGGTTAACTGGACGCTCAATTCCTTAAAGGTAGTGATGGAGTTTGGCGTCAGCCTGCTAAACTATACCCTCGCAGGAGCCCTCAGTGTAGTGGGAAAGGCCATGCACATGATTTTGTCCGCTACGCCCTGTAGATGCATGAGGGTATTAAACGTCTCCAGATGGTCTAACGGGTCCTTCGACCTATCGTAGGCCTTTATCTGTGGCATACGAAACTTCGGTAGTAGAGGGAATGAAGTGACAAGTACGGTAAAAGGTGAATCTGTCCGATGCACCAGATCAGATCACTTAAGGGCGTTCATCATCAAGTCCATCTGCTTCCTCATCATCTACATATTTGCGACCAATTTTGGTGGGGCGATATCTGTGGCCATCGGTCTACTCATAACATTACTGCCTTTTGGCCCTTCTCGATTCTATCTAGTGTCATTGCACTGAAGGCTGTTGCCTTCCTGCTCCCCTTCTTGGTCCCGGGGCTTGGCTTCCCTTTGGTGCAGTTGCTCTTCCAAGTCATGGTGTTGCTTGGTAAGGCGTTCAACCACCGTTGCTAGTGTTTGAATCTGTCTCTCGAGGACCGCAGTACATGGTTTGTCTCCTTGGTTGTTAGTGTTGGTTGTCATTGAGCAAGTAAGCACCATACAACCTTTTTGTTCGGGAAGTAGTAGCACAGCTTACCTACTCTTCCCACAGACAACGCCAACTGATGATGCCGAAAATCTTCAGTTAGCTGCACAGCCCTTACGTACCGAAGCAACACCTACACAACACCGAAAAGAAGAACCTACAAAGAGTACCGGTGTGGTACCGGCCAAATACCCTCTGACAATCAAGTTAGAGAAATTTCCTATTCACAGCTCTAAAGTGCCAGAGCTGTGATTATTATGCGTACCTTGTTTTCTAAAGGTTTTGGCCTTTTATAGTAGTGGGGAACTGACCTTAGTGCTTTAGGCAAGATGAATATTTCCTTGTAGAGAAGATCTTCATAAATGCGCGTAATTTAAGGGACCCTTTCCATATAAGGGTTCTATTGACTAGGGCTACTCGTGAAGCACAAATTATTGTTATTTGAAATTTCCTTGGGGGCCAAGTAAGTCATGTCATTGCCACGTGGCTTATTTGGCACCGTCTACCTCAACATCCGTCCGAAGCGTTATCATTCCGCTGCAAGCGATCCATTCTCCTTAGATCATCCATACACTGAAGGTGACCCGTCCCCCCAGATTATCCGTCCACCTTTAAGGGGTTTTGTCGTCTCATGCTTTTGTCCATCGTCCTAGTGATGCTACCTATGGTAGGTCTTTGTAAATTATGACCGTCTACTTTAATTCCACCTTTTCAAGCAACAAAAAGAAAATGAAAGAAAAAAGTTTAGCACGCATATTGATCAAGTTTTGTATATTGGATGACACTCGGATCCATATGGATTTGGCAGCAGTGGCATGGTCATGACCGGTGTTGATGGTGTCAATGACCTCTAGCCAATAGCATTGGCGGAGTTCGATGGTGGTCAGGATTGGATGATGTATTGGTTTTGTTTTTCATTTTTTTTTTTCCTTTTTCCTTTTTTTTTTTTTGGTTAGTGAAATAATAAAAATAAAATATAAACATATATTTAGGCACTATTGGATATGTGATGGATTCTGATTTGAGAAGCATAGAGTGCTACCCATAGAGTGAGACCAAAGATGCTGAGTCTTTTGAAAAATGATATGATGTTAATATTGACTATTTATCCTAATTAACTAAAAAAAAGTCTTTTGTCAAGTAAATGTTCACAATTTTTTTTAATGAGAAAAATTGATTGTTAAAAATAAATTGCATAACAAATAATAAAATAATAGATACCCCAAGACAAAATTTAATATGATAAGTCAAATTTTATGTTTATACATACAGATAGTGTAGGCAAAACATTCTCTAATAATATAATGAACTAGTTTGTAACTCTTGCATATGCATGAGATACATTTATAAATAACTATAACTAAATATGTATTAAAATTTTACCAAGTTTCTATATTTGAAAATATAAAATAGCTACTAATAAAATAAAATATAAAGCAAATGAAAAAAAAATCATTTAAATTATTATCTATGAAATTCTCAATTTTAAGTTATCTAACCACTATAATAATAATAATAATAATAATTTTAAGGACACGATTCGTTCCCAAAGCCCAAAAGAAAGGTCAATGGCCCAAAGAGCCCAAAACAATGACTTTGTAGAAAGTGGGCTTGAAGCTGAACTCTCAATGAGTTAGTTGACAACAATCACAGTAAGCTAATTGTTATTAGAAAGCATAAACAAACATTTTGGGCAAGGAAAATCCTCTTCGGCAAAGTCCGAGGAAGGTTGTTCTTATATATTTCTCTTAAACTGAACCATGATTACGGTTCTTGAATGTACAGTGATTTATCTGCAAATTCTCTGATCCCCCCCTGTAATGGGGTCTTTCTTCTTTATATTCCCTTCTTCACTCCATCTCAACCCTCCATGTGTAGATCAGATTGTTGGGTTTGATACTTGTCCTATCAACACTTTCCTAAAATCTTTGTGGATAGCTGTAAGGCTGAATATTACTGTTCAGGTATCACCTCTACATTCATGCGGCCAGGGAGTTAGGTGCAGAGCATTCAATGCGGTGGTAGCAGCTTTCTTCTCAGATATTTCTCAACTTTCTTTTTTTTATCCTCACCTGATGTTTATCCTTGTCAGTATGATCGTCTAGTGCTTGGTTCTTGACAAAAGGTCAGGCTTATGACCTCTACTTTGTTTAGCCGAGAAGGTACTTCTCCTCGGACAACATTTCTAGTCCCTCATGACCGAACTCTTTCCATGGGCCATTATTCTGTAGGCCTCTGTCATTAATACCTATCCTCGAACTACTTGAGGTCCTCGGGCATGGTGCACGGCCCAATATCCATACCTGAGCCCTTTATCCCTACAACAACAACAACAACAACAACAATAATAATAATAATAATAATAGTAATCATAATAATAATGAATCAATGATGATATTTTTTAAAGTTTATTAATTTTGATTCTATGGTTTTCTTACTTAATAACACATTTAACATTAAAAAAAATTAATAAATTAAATTGGAGTCTAATTTTATTCCATGTCCTATCTGATTTTCTCACTTAATGAGGGTTTTATCTATATATATATATATAGATAGGGTAAATTTCACAAACCTACCCTGAGGTTTGTGATAATACCGACTAGGTCCAAAACATTCTAAAACTCACCAATTTGGTCCTCAAAAGACAATTTTGTCCCTAACTTTTATTCTCTCTTCTTTCACTTTCTCTCTTCTATCTTTGTTTACCTCCTCTGTCTCTCTCTTCTCTGAGTTTTCTCTTAGATATCTCTCTTCTTCGTCTTCTTCTTGCTCACCTGCGGAGAATCTGCCTCCTTCTTGAGAGCTAGACCAACACTAGAGTCTCAGCCTAAGCCTCAAACAGCTGCTTTAGGAAGAAAACCTTCTCTCTACTTTCTCTCAACTTTCTCCCTCTCATGCCCTAACTCTTCAACTCTCTTTGTCTCATGATTTTGTATGAAAGAGGAGCAGCAATTGAGTAGTAGATTAGTGGGTTGTGTTTTGGGTGGAAGTGGATTATGATTTTCGGTAGGTAAGTGGATTAATAAACTTTGTTGGTTTTTGGGTGGCACCGCGGAAGTGGCAATGGTTCAATTTTGATGGTTATAGGTGTGGGACCTAGGTGGTATGGTTTTACTGGGAGGTGGTTTTCCTAGCCAGTTGTGGGTGTGGGTATGGATGATATGGGTTTGCTGGGCAGTGCGTTTTGTAGGCGGCAGCGGGTGTGGGTGATATGAGTGTGCTGGTTGATAGCTTATCTAGCAGTTGTGGGTGATATGGGTTTGTTGGGCGGTGGGTTTTGCCAGAGAGAGAGAGAGAGCAACAGAGACATATTAGAGAAAGAGAAAGAAAGTTAGGGACAAAATAGTTTTTTGAGGACCAAATTGGTAGGTTTTAGAATATTTTGGACCTAATTGGTATTATCACAAACCTCAAGGTAGGTTATGAAATTCTCTATTTCTTTCATACCAACTCAAAAAAAAAAAAAAAAAAAAAACCGTTGATTTTATTGTTAGACTATTTTAATTAAATAACCATACTTCCCAACAACTACTAACAACTTTTTAGTCATAACAATTTTGAAAAAACCTTTTTGAAATTTAAGAAATTATGATGTATGATGATATACTTGTACCCTCAAGGCTTAGGGTTTGTTTGGGATCCACTTATTTTGTTAAAATTGAAAACTTTTTGTTACAAGTACTATAAATAAAGATAAAAGTTAGCTAAAATAATATAATATAACCCAAAAATAGTACTAAAAAATGTAGTAGGACCCATAATTAGTTGCAAAAATAAGCTGATTAGTATAATAAGCTAGTTTTTTAATTTGGAGTCAAACGCACACTTCAACTATGATGTACGACCATATATTTAATCAAAGCTTTTAAAATTGTTATAAACCTCTAATAACTTTTTAGTCGTAACAATTTGAAAAAAAATAAATAAAAATCAATATGTTTGTACCGGACCACTAAGTTCATTGTTCATATTGAAAAGAAAGGTAAGAAATAATGATGAAGTTTTGAGTGGCTCTAAGCAAAATGAACGTGATGCCCCAATTTAATTAATTGTGTGATGTGTGTGGGTGTGTGATGAGTCTCACATCGGGTATTTACTGGGTTGAACTGGATTTTATTAACAACTGCAAGAAGCCTCAATTGTGACTAGTTCTTTTGAGGTATAGCGCAGATGTGGCTAGCACTTTTCCTTGGGTCGTTACATATGGTATCAAAGCCGGCCCAGTAACCCTGTGTGGACTTGAAGACACTACTCCACAAAGTGGGCCCTAACGAGGACGTTAGGGATTTAAGTGAGAGAGATTGTGATGCCCAATTTAATTGATTGTGTGATGTGTGTGATGAGTCTCACATTGGGTATTTACTGAGTTGAACTATGCTTTATTAACAACTGTAAGAAGTCTCAATTGTAATTAGTATTTTTGAGGTATAGCGCAAATATAGCTAACGTTTTTCCTTAAGTTGTTACAATGACATTTTTAGTTTAGTCCAATTTAACAACGCCTATGGTTGTGGAATTGTGGTCCATGCCTTGGAAAAACTTGTTAATGATGTACGAAGCTGTAGCAGCCGGCTCCACGAAAGTTTCCAACTGCTTGTTCTAACTTCTTCCTGACCTGATTACGACCCTCAGTTTAACTTTAACTTCGGTACACCCAATTAATATTTTCAAGGTGGTAATAAATTTAGGATCCCATTTTGAAACCTCCATATTAATGACAAAAAACACTGAATTGATTTCAGAGACAGTGATTTTTTTTTTTTTGGGGTGTGCAATTACTACTATTAAATGTAGTTTACAAGTATCATGAAGTCCATGTTCGTTTTTACTTTTCTTATTTGGGTTCATAAGTGCGAATTGTGAATATCGTCTTTCTTTCCAAGAGAGCTTTTCATATAGTGTGTAAATTTCATATATTAAAAAACTTAAATTGATTAGAAACTCTATTTAATTTCTTCTAAAAAAACTATTTAATTTTTTTTTTTTTTTGTTGAAAATTGTTAGGATAATGGGGAAGGAAAATGTGGGGTTTGAATAAGAGACATCGGGCACTTTTATGTAATACTTTTATGATATGTATTAAATTAAATCACAAATTAGCTTAATTGGTTAAGTTATTTATCATTGAATAAAAGACCTTAAATAAGAGACCTTAGTTGGAATTTATCATATCTAAAAATAAATAAATAAAATAAGAAACAAAAACCACCTAGGGAAGCACTAAAATAATTATTTCAACAATTTATTGAAACTTGAAATTAATATTTAAGTGTAGTTTGAGAAAAGTATTTGAAAAAGAGAAGAGCTAAGCTCGTAAGAACTGGGACATTATACTTGCGAGCTAACTCAGGCATGACTTCAAAAGTGCAATAAGCTATAGCTGAAGCCCATAGGCTCTTAAGCGTCATCTAATAGGCCGAATCTTTCTCCAGGCCAGGCCATATTAGCCCATTAAATTTGTTTAAGTCTAAAAAATGATAGGTAACTTTACTTTTTTGATTGTTTGTTGGCGAAAATGCACATTTAATCCCTATATTTTGGGTCAATTTTCATCTTGGTCTTAAAATTGATTTCGTTACTAATGTACTCCCTAAAAAAAGAAAATCGAATCCATTTTAGTCCTTGCCGTCAACCTACTAACGAAAACCTCCTACGTAGCAGATGAAATGCCCTACTTGCTAATGTGACGCTAACATAGCCATTAAAATGTTATTTTAAAAAATTATTTGGCATTTTTTAAATGTCACATCAGCATTTTAATTTTTTTTTAAAAGCCATGCCAAAAAATTTAAACAAAAAATAAATTAAATTTTTAAAAAAAGCCTTAAATCTAATTTAATTTTTTTTTTTTTTTACTTTTCATTATTTTTTCGTAAAAACATAACAATTTGTTCTTCATGTTCTTCTCAAATCCAAGAAACAAACCCAACAGCCAAACCAATCTCCAACAACCAAATCCAATCTCCATCAATGCTAGGAAAACAAGAAATAAATCCAACAAACCAACCAATCTCTAGCAAACCCATAAACTCATAAATTTCACATTCAAGTTATCAAATTCCTATTCCAAATTCATCTTGATCATGAACACACAAGAACAACAAACCCAAAATATTCAATCCCAAGAACAAATGAATAGAAACCCAAAATATTCTAAAATTTGTACACAAATTCTTCCACAAAAATCAATTATACATTCAACCAAAATTTATTATCCTAATACAATATTTCTCATGCTAGTAGTGTTGCAGTGGAGCCGACAGCATCATCGTCCAAGATCCACAACCCAAATCACCCAAACAACCACCTATCAACAACTTCGCATCACTCGAAACCCACCATCTCCCTTGTCAACCCAATCTTATGGGTTTGAGAGCCACTGCCTAGGGTGGCGGCATTGGTGAACGGCTGGGGTGGAGGTAAGGCTTTTGGTCATGGCTAGGATCAGGGCCTGAGAAAGGAAAAGAGAGGGTGAGGTAGAGAGAGGTTTTGCCATTCATGGTGGCTTACCTGGTACAAGGAGAAGCCGAAGAGAGAGTAGTAGAGAACCCGAAGTTGAAGAGGGGTTCAGAGGTTCCTTCCCCCCTGATCTGCTCTAGACCACCGCCGACCTTCTTCCCCTTAATCTGCTCTAAACCACCGCCAGCCTTCTTCCCCTTAATCTGCTCTAAACCACGACCGACCTCCTTCCTCTAGATCTACTCCAAACCAACCCCAGCCTCATCTCATTATCTCCTTATCTCTCTCTCTCTCTCTCTCTCTCTCTAAACCCAGATCATGGGTTCAAAATGGGCTAATTCAAAAAATGATCTAATGAAAAGAAATTTTTTAAATAAAAAACAATTTCTGATTTTAGACTAAAAAATTAATTTAATTAAAATTTAGAAATTCAAAATTTTGTTTTTAATTTTTTGTGATTTTTTTATTTATTTAAATGTTTTTAAAACTCTTTTGCCCAAAATAATTTAGAAATTAAAAAGCTGACACAGCATTTAAAAAATGCAAAAAAAAAAAATTAAATAATATTTTAATGGCCACGTCAATACCATATCAGCAAGCAGGGCATATCGTCTGCCACATAGGAGGTTTCCGTTAGTAGGTTGATGGCAAGGTTTCCTTTTTTAGGGACGACATCAGTAACGAAATCAATTTTGAGACCAAAATGGGAATTGACTCAAAATATAGGGACCAAAAGTGTATTTTTGCCTTTTTTATTTTCACCATGATACTCGGAGGTAAAGAGAGTAGGGAACAACAAAGGCAGAGAAACTAGAAGTTGGCAGCTTGATTGTTTATGGCTTTTGTACCTTTCCCATACAGTGAGTGAGGAATCAATCTAATAAAAGACTAAAAGAGTACAGCCAATTTTGGACTTTCCAAATTCCAACTAGGCAAACGAGTTGGAAAATAGGAAAAGTAATCCCTTCCCAGCTTAAGTAAATATGTATAGTTTTTACATCAAAAAAAGAAAATTTGTACAGCTTTTATGATAAATAGGTAAATATCAACGGTTGGTGATTGATCAATCAATGATCGATCATATTTAAATAAAAAAAAACTAATTTGGAGAGAAATTCTTCAAACTTTTTATATATTTTTAGATTGGATATAAATTTTGAAAATTTAACTATCATATTGCATGTTTATTATGTTCATAACCCACATGTCAAATTTTGTTCAAATCAAATGTTATTTACTATTCAATCAATAAACTTGTTTTTTATGCAAAATTTTAGACCACAAAAGCTTGAAATTTGAACATTGATTAATGGCATAGCAATTTATTTTTGATCTTCTTGAAATTTCGCAAACATAAAAGATATAATAAAAACATACAATCTAACTGCTAAATTTTCAAAACTCACACCCAATCATAAAATATATAAGGAGTTTGAAGAGTCTCTTTCCAAACTAATTTGGAGAAAGATCGTTCCTTTTTGAGAATATGCCTTATTGACTAATGCACCAATTGCAGTATAATAGAGTTGCAATTAACTAGTTATGAGATATATATATATATATATATATATATATATATATATATATATATATATATATATATATATATATATATATATAACATAAGCATTGGCAACCATAGATATATAATTCATTTTGTTAAGAATTTGTTTAGGTAAACCATAAATATTCCATTCATATAGTTTGTTCCCAAAAATAGAAAATTGAGTTTGAAAAAACCTTTCTTCAACTTGCATGTCAAGAGGAGTAGGTTTTGAGTACCAATTTTTTGTAAAAGTGGTGGGATTGGGCTTACCAAAAAACTTTTTTATTTTAGGTGAATATATATATATATATATATACACATTCTCTATTGGTGTCATCAAAGGTGAAGATGTTATATACAAGAATTTAATATTGCTAAAATTTAAATGGTGAAGGAAGCATAAAAGTTTGAAGCAAAACCTGCATAAACTGCCTCTTACAAAAGATTTCAACGCAATAAAAACTAAAAGAAAAATATAATAATAATTTATTTGAAGATTTTAACACAATGGGATAGAAGGACAAGATTCGTGGTGGTGGTGGTACGAGGTTGCAAAACACAGATTAGTGGTAAGTGGTTGCGAAACTGAGATAGATGGTTATGAAACACAGATCAGTACTGGACAAGATGGTGGCGGCGACGAGGATGAGGCAACAACAAGGACGAAACACAAAGTAGTGGCTAGGTGGGTCATGGTGATCTGATGGGTCCAGTGGTGGGTGGGGTTTGGTGGTGCGTGAGGCTAGTCACTACTTTTTGTTTAGAATTTATGGAGAGTGATGATTTTTTCCGAGGGTGTAAAATCTTTGGACTAAAAATGGACTTGAAATAGAGTCTAATTTTCTGTCCAACTTTTCCTACTCCACTATAAACTCCACAAATAAAAACATGCTATATATCCATCTATTTTATTAAATGCTAAATTTATGCCTTTTATTATTTCAATTGCCTAAATATTATGGGTTATTTATTTATTTATTTTAGGAAATTGAAATAATAGAAGCCATAAATTTAGCATTTAATAAAATAGATGGACATATAATATCTTTTTATTTGTGGAGCATGTAGTGGAGTAAGAAAAATGAGACAGAAGATTTAGACTCCCTAAAATAGTTTTATGAAAAAACTAGTATTACTCTATGGTCAAAAAAGAAAAGCTTTGTGTGTTGGCCGAGCTTTGCAGGTTGACCGAGCTTTTCAAGTTGACCAAGTTTTTCTCCAAACACTCGCAAATGTGTAAAAAATTTTCTTTACATTGAAACAAAAGCAACCTGAATTTAATAATGCCTAAGAATTTTGCTAAAAAAATAAAATACATATACAATAGAAATTTAATATAAGAATTTTCTTTTTCTTTTTACTTTTCTATTATTCTACCCAAAATTTATAATGAAAATTATTATCATTTTCTTTGTTTTTTTTCCTATCCCCAACACTTTCTTCCCTGTCACTTCTCTATTCTCCCCCTTAGACAAAGCCTAAGTAGTAGCGTTCAAAGTCAATGGAATTATTTTCAAAAAAAAAAAAAAATCATGCAATGAGTGTGTTAAATGGATAGAAACTTTTGAGCATTATAGCATTTCTATCAAGTGTGCTATGCCAAATGTCATTTTATCATATTAAAATCTACTTTATCAATATTAGCACATCAATATACAATACGCTATATATCAAATATTCTATTTTAACATTACTATACATTAAAATAATAATTAAAAAAAAAACCAGCTATTGTACTGTAGCAATAAAAAATTTTACCATAGCAATTTTACAGTACAAGTCTACTAGTACAAATTGTTATTTTATTTGAAACACCTCATGCTAGAGAACAATGGTTATTTAATATATAATTAAAAAAATTGTTATTTAATTATACAACATACTATAGTACAATTCTATCAATACAATTGTACTATAGCAAGTTTGTTAAAAATCATGAATCTTGTTTTTTGGTGTGCCAAATGCCAAATATTTGACATTTGGCACACCTGATGGGAATGCTCTATTGAGTCACTTGTGTGCCATATGTAGGTGAAATTTAGCAACAGAGCCCTAAAAACCCACGTTACTAGATCTTGCAATTGCAAAAAAATTTGCAATTGCACTATACAATGCCATCCTGTAGCAAGCCTGGATTATATTATTTTATTAGGTAGTATATATTATTTTAATGAGTTAAATAGGAAAATAAAAGTTGGAATGTTGGGTGTGTTGTAAAATGGTATGGTATAAATGATAAAGTAGCTTTTGAAATGGTAAAATGGAATTTTTTATAAAAATCTGATGTGAATACTCTTAATAAAGATGTATACATCTTGCAAAAATATATCTTCAATTCTAATGTTTCGACAAAGACATTCAGGATTCAAATCTCTCATCTCCCATTGTAACTATCGAATTATAAAAAATAAAAAAATGTTGATTATTATTATAACTCTAAGTATTCGGTATTCCTTGATCTTTAATATTCTATGCAAGTGTTAAATGATCTTGTAATTGGTATTGGCAAAGGCTGTATCCCAAACCCACCAGTTACAATGAGTCATTTATATTGAAATTGTCATGGGCTTAGGAACCTATAGATAGTTCAAGATCTCATGGATTTGGTACAGGCACAAGATCCTGTAGTTGTGTTTTTAGCTAAAACACGATTGGATTAAACAAGGCTAAATGGTATTTGTGACAAGATTAAGTTTGGTATAAGATTTGGGATCTTTAGAATTACTTTAGGAGGTAGTTTGGAATTATTTTGGAAGCATAATGTTGATCTTCAAGTAGAGTCTTCTTCACCTAACCATATTGATGCTTTAATCAATAGAGGTAAAGAAAATTATTGGAGGTTTATTGGTTTCTATAGGGCTCTTAAGACACAGTTAAGAATGGAATCTTGGAACTTGATAGGAAATTTTCATCAACGTTTGTTATTGCCCTAGTTATGTGCTAGTGATTTTAATGAGATTGCCAAAACTCATGAAAAAACTGGGTGGTCGGGTTAGACCTTATGTGCAAATGAAAAAATATCGTGGTGCTCTAGATGAATGTGGACTGATGGATTTGGGTTTTGTAGGCAATCAGTTTACTTGGTTCAAGAATTATCCTAATGGAACTTATGTTTGGGAAAGACTTGATAGGGCTATGGGAACTATAGATTGGTTTCCTCTTTTTCTTGCTATTAAGGTGATTCCTTTGGAGTGTGGATTCCTATTTGATCCTAGAAACCTTGGAGATTTGAACAAGTATGGCTTGAAGAGGGGGCCTACCATGAGATAGTGACTTTGCCATAGAGAGCTGATACTGTGGGATCTCCCATGAATCGAGTGGTAAATAAATTGAATGTTTTCTAGAAAAGCTTAAATTGAATATAACAAATGCTTTGGCTGAGAAGAAAAAATGTTTGAGGCAAGCTAAAGAATTGGCAATCAAGGGGAGAGGTGTAGATCATATGAAGCAGTTGAAAAATGAGTTGAACGATCTGGTTATGAAAGAAGAAAAAATGTGGCACCAAAAATTCAAAAGTCCATTGGATTATATCTAGGGACAAAAATGCAGGGTATTTTTATAATAGGGTGTCACAACTATTTCATAGGAACCGCATTAATGGTATTCAAAATTCGAATGGAGAAGTGCGTACTAGGGATGATAACATTGCTCCATTACTTATGGATTATTATCTAGTAGCTCTTCACCACATCAAATCCTACCCGGATTGATGAATTTGTGTAGCACATACATCAGGTTGTGACTAAGGAGATGAATTCAATGTTGGTGAGTGATTTCACCAAACAATAAGTAGATTTTGCTCTCAAAGAAATGACCCATTCTAAAGCACCTAGTCCAGATGGTATGCCCCAATTTTCTTTCAACATTATTGGTAGGATATTGGGAGGATGTTACAGCAGTTGTCCTATCTTATCTAAATTCAGGCAAGATACTGCCAGGTTTTGTATCACACTTTTATTACCCTTATTCCTAAGGTTAAATGTCCTGAAAGAGTTTATGAATTACATCCTATAAGTTTTGATAGGGACAAAGGGGAGATCAAAGGAAAATGCATTGGAAGAGTTGGGAGGTTCTTTGTCAACGAAAGTTGGAGGGTGGATTGGGTTTTAGAGAGCTTATGAAATTCAATGAAGTCATGCTAGCAAAACAAATTTGGCATCTTATTCACAACACTGACTCTTTTATTGAGTCTTCAAAGTGAAATGTTTCCCCATAGGTACTATCTTTGATGCAAAAATTTCTTCAGGATTTTATGCATGGAAAAGTATTCTTCACTCTCGTAAAGCTATTTCTCAAGGGACCAAATAGGGAATTGGGGATAGGAAGAAAATGAGGATTTATGATGATTTATGGTTACTTGGTAATAACAATGGTAAAATCCTTTCCCCTCATTCTCAACTGTCAAGAGATGCTAAGGTTGAATCCTTCATTGATCCTAAAGCAAGTTGTTGGAACTCTAATCTTATTGACCAATGCTTTCTTCCCTTTGAATCCCAACACATCAAGTCAATTCCATTATGTTCTACTTCTCAAGAAGACTTTCTAATCTAGCTGAAATCCAACAATGAGGTGTATAGTGTTAAAACAGGCTATAACTTCTCTGTGATAAGGCAAACCAAGATTCTACATCAACTTCTTTTGTTTAATCTATTAAAAATTTATGGTCAGTTTATGGAAGCTTAAAGCTCCTAAAAAAAAATAAACACTTTGTGTGGAAGGATTGCTCTAATTGTTTGCCAACTCGAACTGATCTCCATAACAAAAAAATTATCTCAAACTCGATCATCCATTTATGCTCTCATGCTCTAGAGTCGACATTGCATGCTCTTCGGGATTGTGAAAATATAAGATCTATCTAGAATAAAGACTTTAGTTGCGTGGATAGAAGACAAGCTAATGCATATTATTTTGCTGATCTCATGTGTTTGGTTAGAAGTAAACCTCAGGTTTTAAAATTATTTGCAATTACGACTTATAATTTGGAACTGTTAGGATATATGTGGATCATATTAAGAACATATGTCATTTAGAATTGGCTAATCCTTTGACAAAACGCACTTTTCTTGTAATTGGGTAGATCGATAGGTTTAGTATTTCAAGGAACAAGAATTCAAGTCTAGTATTTAAGTCATGCAAATCTATCCAAGAAAAAAGTGAAGAAGTGCTGATTCATTTAAGCTCGACAGCTACTCGATAGCTGTATCTATCGAGGTCTCAACAGCTGCTTGACAGATGTATCTATTGAGAATTACAAAATCAGCTTTTCCATATCTGATTTTCGGCCCATGCTGACATGTATGTGTAGGGTTTCTTTTCTTACAACCCTAGACATATATAAGACATATTTTAAAAGCGGTCACATAAGATAATACAAGGAGAACTTATGTAAAAAGTGACCAAGTGCTTATTCTCTTTGAAAGAAGCTACTACTTCTTTTGCGCCTTAGGGTTTTGTAACCAAGTACTTCTTGATCTTCATTGTTGAAGAAGTGAAGAACTTTGTAGCCAACTGTTGGAAATATACATGTTTGTATCGCATACAAAACATACGCAGCGAAAAAATAACGGATCTACTTCATTCGCAATTGATAACAAGCACTATGTAAGTTTCATAATTTAAGAACAAGAGATTGTACCTTGGTGCAGTGAATTTAAAAAAAAAAAAAGATCAAAAGCACTTGAGAACACTTTTAATCTTCACTCCAATTCCACGAATGCCTAAGAAGTGTGGTCTCTCAATCAGTTTTCCAATGGAGAATTAGAGAAAGTGGCTTACACTCACACATACACCATTTCACAAGAGTGTTGTTACTTTTTTAAAAAAATTTGTATGTTTCTCCCTTTGTATCTAACTAATTATCTAATTGGGCTAGCCTTTTGGGCCTTTCCAATTGGGCTTAAGTGTGTGGCTTGAAGTGAGACTAAAAGGGACCAATAAGACACTAGTTCCAATAAGCATTGGGCTTTTCTGTCAACTCTTGACAAGTCCAAAGATACCCTTAACTATATTTAATAACACTATATAAATATAGTTGCACTCTAGGCCTTATTTATAAATTATATCCCAAAACTTTATTGTACATGCAACCCCTTCATAAAATATCCGTAGTAATACAAAGTCATAAATATAGACTGTCACTTTGAAGATTACTACATCTTAGTTCCTTGAGTACCCGATTTAATCCTTTAAATTATTCATCATATATTTATGAAATCCAATTCTATAAATATATACTTTAGTAACTCCTTACTAAAATGGTTAGGCCTAACACTCTGAATAACAAAACTCATTAAACTTATCTCAAGGGAACATTTTATATCACCGTTAAGAGACAATGAATTTCATCTTAAGAATATATGTTCCATCAACACTAAATGTGGTTGCCCAACATACTGAGGTTTTGATCGTATCTTTAGACCTCACTCCTGATATATCAAAGCAACCTACACTTCATGATCAAGTCCATTAATCTCTCAGGATTAAGAGTTCATGTAAATAGAAGTCGTGAGTTTATTATTCATTTGACAATCATTAGGAGAATTATAAATCTCACAGCGATCCAGTTCAATATGTTTTAACTCTTAAGACATATCAACATACCAACTAGAAATCTCCATTTCCATGATCAAGACAAATCATCTTAGTTGATATTTTATAGTCTTCGCAGATGAAATGCCCAATTTCATCACCGACTATGAACTAAAATTCTGAGTTTACAAATAACTTGTGATTTATATCTTCTGTGAGTAAATCACATACTATGCATCTCATGGACTATATGATAATGTTCCACTATTCATGTTACTATTATTTTAGATAATAATAAACAATTTTATTAATCATAACATTAAGTCATATCATACATAGCATCATACAATAGGATTTAAGGGCACACATCCTAACAATCTCCCACTTGACCTAAAGACTATTGTGTACTAATCCTATCCCATTTCCTCCAAATGTGACTCGAAAGTCCTTTGGGGGCAAGGCTTTGGTAAAGGGATCCGCTAAATTCTTTGCACTATCAATCTTTGCTACTACTACATCTCCACAAGCAACAATGTCTTGAATGATGTGGTACTTTCTTTCTATGTGCTTTCCTTTCTTGTGATTTCTTGGATCCTTGGATTGTGTAACCGTTCCTCTATTGTCGCAGAATAATGTGATAGGAACTTGCTCAATTCTCACAACACCAAGATCAGAAAGGAATTTCTTGAGCCAAACAGCTTTCTTTGTTGCTTCACAAGTAGCAACATATTCAGTTTCCATGGTGGAGTCGGTAATACAAGATTGCTTAACACTCCTCCAACTTATGGCTCCACCTCCCAATGTGAACACACAACCTGAAGTGGACTTTCTAAAATCATGATCCGACTGAAAATCTGAATCTGTATAGCCAATGGGAATCAAATCCTCACAACAGTAAACAAGCATATAATCTCTCGTTCTCCTTAGATACTTGAGAATATGCTTTACAACTTGCTAATGTTTAAGTCCTAGATTTGATTGATATCGGCTGACCATGCCAATTGAATAACAAATGTTTGGTCTAGTACAAACCATGGCATACATGAGACTTCCCACCGCAGAAGCATAGGGAACTTGTCTTATCATGTTTTCTTCCTTAAGAGTCTTAAGCCTTTGGTCATCAGACAAAGGAACTCCATGTCTGAAAGGAAGTAATCCTTTCTTGGAGTTTTGCATGCTAAACCATTCTAGAACCTTATTTATATATCCAGCTTGTGACAAACCCAACATCCTATTCTTTCGATCTCACCAAAGCTCGATCCCTAGAATATAGTTAGCTTCACCCAAGTCCTTCATATCAAATTGACTTGACAATCAAACTTTAACCGATGATATTACCCCTACATCATTTCCAATGAGTAGAATATCATCAACATAAAACACTAGGAACATTACTACTTTATGTCAATGTCTTTTGTACACACATGGTTCATCAAGATTTTTTTCAAAACCAAATGACTTGATTGCTTAATCAAATCTGATGTTCCATGACCTAGATACTTTGCTTAAGTCCATAAATGTACATTTTCAACTTGCATACCATATGCTCTTAGTTCTTTGCTATAAAACCTTCTAGTTGCAACATGTAGATTTCTTCTTCAAGATTGTCATTAAGATTGCAATCTTGACATCCATTTGCCAAATCTCATAATCATAATAAGCAGCAATAGATAAGAGAATTCTGATAGATTTAATCATGGCTACTGGCGAAAAAGTTTCATCATAGTTAATACCTTCTTTTTGTGTATACCCCTTCGCCACTAGTCTTGCTTTAAAGGTTTCAACCTTTCCATTTATCCCTCTCTTCCTCTTGTAAACCCATTTGCAACCAACAGGTTTAATGTCATTAGGTGCCTTTACAAGATCCCACACATGATTAGAATACATTAAAATCCAATTCAGATTTCATAACTTGGACCCAATGATGTGCATCTATATCATTCGTTGCTTCCTCATAGGTGTAGGGATCCTATTTAGCCTCTTCAAAGATAGCTTCATAAGCTTCTCCCAAACCTATAAATCTTATAGGTGGCCAAACAATCCTCCCACTACACGAGGCACCTATGTACTAGACATCTCATGAGTAGTATTTTGTGGTATATCTAATACAACTACATCATCCCTAGTTTCAACCATTGGTTGTTCAACTACAGGTTCATCTATTTCAACCAAAACAACTTTACTCCTAGGATTAAAGTTATTCACATAATCATCTTCCAAAAATTTGGCATGGGTACTAACAAACACTTTATTATCCTCATGATTATAGAATAAATGACCCTTAGTTTCCTTTGAATACCCTAAAAACATGCATACTTCTGTTTTAGCTTCCAACTTATCAAATTTCCCTTTCAAAACATGTGCTGGACATCCCCAAATGTGGAGATATTTCATACTAGGCTTGCGCCCACTCCACAATTCCTTGGTTGTGTTGGGAACAGATTTTGATTGAAATAAATTTAAAATATGCATTGCCGTTTTTAGTGCATATCCCTAAAAAGAAACTGGTTAAGTTGAGTAACTCATCATGGACCTAACCATTTTCAAAAGAGTCCTATTCCTTCTTTCCGCTACGCCATTTTGTTGAGGAGTTCCAGGTGCAGTCAATTGGGATACAATCCTATTCTGAATTAGGTAATCCTTGAAATCCCTAAGAAGGTATTCACCACCTAGATTAGATCGAATGGCCTTTATGCGTTTACCTAATTAATTCTCAACTTCAGCCCTAAACTCTTTGAACTTTTTAGGTACACATAACCATTGAGTAATCATCGGTAAAAGTGATGAAGTACTCATAACCTCCTTTTGCTTGGGTTGACATAGGACCACATACATCCGTATGAACTAATTCAAGCAACTCTTGGGCTCTTCTACCTTTTGCATTAAAATGTCGTTTGGTCATTTTGCCTTCCAAACAAGATTTACAAACTGAAAATTCATCAAAGTCCAATGGCTCTAGGAGTCGAGCTTTGATCAGTCTTTGAATTCTGTTTGAATTAATATGACCCAAACGCAAGTGCCAAAAATATACATCATTAGACGGAAACTTTTTCTTTAATGATTTTATATAAGAGTTATTATCTAATTCAAAATTATATAATTCATGCTTATCAAGAGTTAAAATATAAAGACCATCCACAATATTGCCAGAACAGATAAACATTTTATTCTTCTTTATTACAATATTGTCTTTCAGGATAACACAATACCCATGTTTACCTAAATAAGTTGCAGAAATTAAATTCCTACGAACATTAGGTACATATAGATAGTCTTCCAATATTAAAACTCTAGAACTAAAACATAAATTAAACACCCCAACAGTTACAACTGGAATCCTACTCCCATCAACCAAAGTAAGAAACAGTTCTCCTTCATTGCAGATATAATTAGTACAACCTGAATCCACACACTAGGAATCCGTGGAATTTTGTACTAAACATATTTCAAGAAGGAATAAACATTTCATACCCTTATTCTTGGCAGCAATGAATTTTGGACAATTCCTCTTCCAATGCCCTTTCTCACTACAATGGAAACACTTTCCTTTGGTGTACTCCTTCTTCTTTCCCTTGTTGGCAACTCCTAAGGCAACTTGTTTACTATCTTGCTTGGTGAAGCCCTTTTCCTTCTTCTTACCTTTGCCTTTCAAATTAGATTGAGAAGAAGAAGCTTCACCCAAATTGGCTTCAACACTGGATGTACCAAGAATGCCTTCCGCCGCCACTAACTCATTCATTAATTCAGACAATGAATAAATATTTTTGTTCATGTTATAATTAAGTCTGAATTCCTTGAATGATTTTGGTAGTGACTGGAGTATTATATCCACTTGGGATTCTCCATCAATGTCGACACCTAAAACTTCTAATGTATTCAGATTAGAGATCATCTTACGACAATGCTCCCTCACTGAATTACCTTCAACCATTTTGGTATTATAAATTTGTCTCATAGTTTCTTGCCTTGCAAAACGGCCTTACTCACCAAACATCTCCTTCAGACTTAGCATAATGTCTGAAGCTAGTTCTACATCCTGCATTTGATGCTGTAGAACATTTGAAATAGATGTTAGGATATAGCACTTGGTCATCTCATTAGATTTTTGCCAATGATCATATCGCTGTTTTCCTCAAGACGAGCATTTAATGAAGGAAAGCTAGGACAAGGTTGAGTATGTACAGATTTGTGCTCTTCAACTGTAAGAACAATGTCCAAATTTCTTTTCCAGTCAACATAGTTGGACCCAGACAGTTTGCTTTGATTAAGAATAGCAACAAGTGGGCTAAATGATGCCATGATAAAATCTGAAAACAATAAACATGAATATAATAAGTGAACTGGGCATTATCAATTTAGCATATAAGCATATAATATGGAACCTTAATAAAACCATAATATAATATATGTAACGACAACTCAATCCCATGTTTATAATTCCTTGATAGCAAGTTTATTATAAACACTATGATTGATTGAGAACTATTCTCATTATTAGTGCTATCATGATAACTCTTATCAAACACTAATAATATGTCGTAATACATTTTGCCTCTGAGTAATAATGACATAGCTCCTTTGGGAGGTTAACATTACACTTAGTTTAGTGTACATCATTATCTAAAATCCTATGTAGCCACATTTCATCTCCCTTTATAGTGTTTAAACTTGTAGTACCATGACACAAAACACCCTTCTTTGGGATCGCGAGGCATATACGCCAAGATGAGGTGCTTATCCCACACTACTATGAACTTATAATGTCTTGTATCTCTCTCCCACTAGGTATTTAAAAATAAAGGTTTTTAATTTTAAAACATGCGTAAACTAGTTACACATACCCTTGCTCTTTATACATGTAAAAAACACTTACAGAAAATTCTAAATCTTCAGTCCTCGATTGATCGAGAATGTACCTCGATCGACCGAGATAAATTCTGCCTGCTCGATCAATGCTCGATAGATGCTTGATCGATCAAGCTTCACAAATTTTAAATTTTCCAGCATTTTTCTAAGACAGTTTTTTAACGTTTCTTATGAACAAACAACTATCATATAAACATAATGGAGAGAGATTGATATCAAAACTTAATTTCGTTGATGCTATAGCCTTAAAGTTCAATTTAACTTACTTAAACTCAAATTTAAACAACATCATAACATCAATATCAGTTTTCATCAAACAATAATTTCAACAACCATGCAGAAAACTAATTTCTAACAACATGAAACCATTGTCACTAATTCCAAAACTCACAAAACATGTTATACAAATTCAAAATTGAAGACCGCTCTGCTACCAATTGTTGGAAAAATACATGTTTTATCACATACAAAACGTACGCAGTGGAAAAATAACGGATCTACTTCATTCGCAATTGATAACATACACTATGTAAGTTTTAGAATTTAAGAACAAGAGAGTGTACCTTGGTTTGGTGAATTTCAAAAACAAGGATCAGAAGCACTTGAAAACACTTTTAATCTTCACTCCAATTCCACTAACGCCCAAGAAGTGTGGTCTCTCAATCAATTTTCCAAGGGAGAATTAGAGAGAGTGGCTTACACTCACACATACACCATTTCACAAGAGTGTTGTTACTTTTTAAAAAAAAGTATGTATGTTTCTCCCTTTGTATCTAACTGATTATCTAATTGGGCTAGCCTTTTACGCCTTTCCAATCGGGCTTAAGTGTATGGCTTGGAGTGGGACTAAAAGGGACCAATAAGACACAAGCTCCAATGGGCCTTGGGCTTTTCTGTCAACTCTTGACAAGTCCAAAGATACCATTAACTATATTTAATACCACTATATAAATATAGTTATTTCTAGGCCTTATTTAAAATTATATCCCAAGTCTTTATTGTACATGCAACCCCTTTATAAAATATTTATAGTAATATAAAGTAATGAATATAAACTGCCATTTTGAAGATTACTACATCTTAATTCCTTGAGTATCCGGTTTAATCCTTTAAGTTATTCATCATATATTTATGAATTTCAATTCCATAAATATATACTTTAGTAACTCCTCATTAAAATGGTTAGGTCTAACACTCTGAATAACCAAACTCATTAAACTTATCTCAAGGGAATATTTTGTATCTCGGTTAAGAGATTATGAATTTCATCTTGAGAATATATGTTTCATCAATACTAAATGTGGTTACCCAACATACTGAGGTTTTGATCTTTTCTTTAGACCTCACTTCTAATATATCAAAGCAACCTACACTTCATAATCAAGTCCATTATTCTCTTAGGATTAAGAGTTCATGTAAATAGAAGTCATGAGTTTATTATTCATTTGACAATCATTAGGAGAATTATAAATCTCACTGCGGTCCAGTTCAATATGTTTTAACTCTTAAAATATATCAACATACCAACTAGAAATCTCCTTTTCATGATCAAGACAAATGATCTTAGTTGATATGTTATAGTCTTCGCAGATGAAATGTCCGATGAACTGATTTCGAACTAAAATTCTGAGTTTACAAAAAACTTGTGATTTATATCTTCTGTGACTAAATCACATACTATGCATCTCATGAACTATATGATAATATCTCACTATTCATGTTACTATTATTTTAGATAATAATAAAAACAACTTTATTAATCATAACATTAAGTCATACATAATGTCATACATAGCATCATACAATAGGATTTAATGGCACACATCTTAACACCAACATCTTCTTCAAGTTGGTGGAGATAGTCACATACTGGAATCCGTGCATGTTAGTCACGTATTGGGATCCATGCAAAATGGTGGCGTTCATATATTGGAGAGTTTAGAGGTTCTGAAGTGATAGATGGTTTCTACTATAAGTTCATCTATGGGGATTGCAAAGTCTAAGGACAAAAATTTTACTAGATCTGAAACTTCCGTTTACTATAGTGAATTGCTTTTCGGGAAGGTTTCCATCCAGGTTTTTTACTGTGAAACTAGTTTGTTTCATTGGTTTTCCTGAGTCATCATATCTTGTCTTATTTACTTTTTCGCTATGCATGATATTGACATGATATTGATATTAGTTTATTTTAACAAGGTTTATTCATAATCAGTCTAATTAACAATTTGGGTTTAAGACCTGTTAATTCTATCAACCGAGGTCTAAATTTCCCAACAAGTGGTATCAGAGCAGGTACACTCTGATTGGATTAATTTCCTAAGTGTGATCCTTGACCCCCATTGTCATGGATCGTGGATAATCTCTTTTGATTCCTCCTTTATTTGATGGCACTAATTATGCGTACTAGAAAGTTCGTATGAAATATTTTTTGCAGGCTTTAGGTGAACAAGTATGGCATGTTGTTGAAGTTGACTGGACTAAGCCAAAGGAAGGGTCAATGGATTGGGATGAAATAACAATCAAAGCATAAAATTTCAACAGTAGGGCCTTAAAAGCTTTGTTTTGTGGGGTGACCAATGAGGAATTCAAGAAAATATCATCCTCGAAAGTTGTCAGGGAAGTATGGACCATTCTTGAGACCACCTATGAAAGTACCAAGGCAGTAAAGACTATGAAACTTCAAAGACTCACTAGTAGTTTTGAAAAAATAAGGATGGAGGAGGATGAGACCTTTGATGAGTTCTATGCTAAACTCACGAATATTGTGAATTCTGCCTTCAATCTTGGAGAATCTATTAAGGAACCCAAAATTGTTAGGAAAGTCCTTAGGTCCCTACCTGAAAGATTCCATGTCAAGATCACTACCATTAAAGAAGTGAAGGATATTGATCAAATTCCTTTGACTGAGCTTGTAGGGAACCTTCAAACCTATGAGTTGGGATTAGGTTTAATGGGAAAAGGTGAAAAGAGTAGAAACTTAGCTCTTAAGGGTATAGAGGAAGAGAGTGATGACTCTGAAGATGAAGATGAAGATGAGGATGAGGAAGAGGACTTAACCTACATAGTTGATGAGATTATCAAGCTTCTTTACTTTAGGAAAAATGATAAGGACAAACCTCCTAGGAAATCTAAATCCTCTAGGAAGGTTTAGAATGAGAAACCCCTTATCTAGTGCCATGAGTTCAAAGGTTTTGGTCATAGAAGGATAGAGTGTCCAAACTAACTTATGAAAGAAAAGACCAAAAAGTCAAAAGATAAAAGGTTGGTTGCTACCTAGAGTGATACTAAGAATGACTCTTCTGATGAGTATGTGGAAGAATGTGGTCACTTTATGGATTTTGCTGCCTCAACCAATAAGGTGATTTTTAGAGTGCTAGTGATAGTGAGGATTCTTCTGATGATGAAGTACCTAAGAAGATGACCCTTCAAGAAGCCTATGATAAGCTATGCACTGAATTTATAAAATCTGAAAAGACTTCTTATCGTTGTAGAAAAGAGCTTAATGAGGTAAACACTGAAAAAGTTGATTTGTTAGTCAAACTAGATGAGACTACAAGGTTAGTTGAGACTCTTGTTGTGTAGAACACCTCATTAGAAGAGAAGGTCAAGAATCTCGAGGTTGAGCTTAGTCCAGCTAGAACTTAAATAAAGAGAATGTCTACTGCAAAGCTTGATGAGGTATTTAGTGCTTAAAAGCCTAGTTCTGGCAAGACTGTCTTAGGATATGTTGTTTCCTCTGGCCCTTCCTCTTCCACAACTTCTGGATCAAGAACTGTCTTTGTGCTCCAATCCAAGAAATGTGATAAAGGTATGAAATCCAAAACTGATTTGGTTAATTCTAAATCTTTTGTTAGACCTCAAGTTTGTCATCATTGTGGTGTTGCTAGACACATTCGTCCTAATTGCTTTAAGTTATATCCTCAAAAGTAAGTGTCCAACGGTCACAGGTTTCCTCTCAAGGATCTACACCTTTGTTTGGAGAGTTATTAAAAGCTTTGAGCTTTTTAACTCAATTTCAGGAGAATTTTAATTCTTCTATGTCTTTTGGTAGACATACTAGGACACGTGCATTTTCATCTTCACGGCCAAAGACTCGTGCTGTGTGGGTGAGAGATGAGCTTAAGACTTAATTGTCTTTTCTATTTGTCCTCCACTTTAAGTTTTTCTATCTAAAGTAGGACTCTCCTTGCTTGATTTCTTATCTGATCTTGGAATTATGCTTTCATGCATCTGCATCTATCTTTCATGTCTTCATGTTGTTTGTCTATTTTTGTTTAGTTGTTTAGTCTTTATTTTGTTTGTTTTTCAAAATAAAAAGGGAAAAAAAATCAAAAAAATATAAAAAAAGGATGTGTTTGTGTATATTGGTACTGGTGTAACTTAGATGGCCATTGAAACAAAGTTTTCTAAACTTTGTATCTCTTGTAGCTTAGATGAGCATCTTAATGCACAACTAAGCAAGTGAGCTTTGTGGCTCGTGTTTGTGATGAGTTAGATTAAGTAATTTCTTGAACTTAATACTCATATCTGTTAGGACATATGTGTTTCACTTGTTTAGAACATATGCTATTCATTATTTATGTAATTGGCTAATCCTTTGTCAAAACGCACTTTACTTGTAATTGGGTAGATTTAGGATAAGGTTAATGCTTCAAGAAACAAGGTTTCAAGATCAAGTGTTAAAGCCATGCAAGTCTGTCCAAGAAACAAGTTGAGAAGTGCTCTTCATTAAAGCTTGACAGCTGCATCTATCGAGCTTTAAGAAGCTATTCTAGCCCCGAGACTCGACAGCTACTCGACAGCACCTCGGCTCCTGTAGCTGTCGAGATTTAAGAAAAACATATTCCTAGTTCTGTTTTAACTCTAATCCGTGGATGTGTCTTTAGGCCTTCTTTTCTCCTAACCCTAGACATATAAAAGGATTATTTTAAGGGCTGTCAAAGGGTGGCAAGTTGCACAAGCATTGAGAATTCCTTGTTCATGCAAATTGTAACTTGAGACGAAGTTCTTGCCCTAGTTCATCTCTCTTGTGAAGAAGTTGCTGTGTCTTTGCATCGTAGGGTTTTGTAACCAAGCATCTTCTTGATCTTCATCGTGTGGATGAATTGAAGAACTTTGTAGCCAACAAATCTTCTCTAGTTGGTGATTGAAGTTACGTACTGGGATCCGCGCAATTGGTTAGTCACGTACTTGGGAGCCGTGCATCAAAAGGAGAAATTGTCACTACAAAACAAGTCCAATTGGGTATTGGGGTAAGGGTTCAACTGTAGGTTGGTAAGGTACTTGGGATTCCTTTACTTGTAACCGCTTGTTGTAATAATAGTGGAATTTCGGGAGTGGTGACCTTAAAATCACCCGGTGGGGTTTTTGCCGTGTAGGTTTTTCCCCATTCGTAAACAAATCACCGTGTTATTTATTTTCCGCTACATACTTTAGTTTATTGGTGATTTGTTTGTGCTACCACGCTTTGCATGCTAAATTGGTTAATTAATTGAACTTGGCTAATTAATTAATTAATCCATCACAAGGGGTCAATACGTTTTTGGCCTATTAATATCACTCTTTTTGACAGGAAGGACTAAAAAATGCTAAGAGAAAAGTATAAATAATCATCTCACCACTAATGCCCGCCAATCATAAAAAGACATCTGTATGCTTCGGCATACCAAAAAGGTGCAATGCCAAAAGTTTAACATAATTGGGTATTTTTTTCTCTCTCTTATATGCCCATGCATAATATGCTCAAAAGAAAAATATGCAAAGAAAATCAAAAGCAAAAAGAATCATGATGCTTCTAAATATAGTTGTTGTTGGGGTTTATGCCCTAAAATCCAATTTATTGGCATGTCATAAATAATTAAATTGTTTAATTATATTAAACTATCTGCAAATGAACTAATGAGACATTATCATAGTCCATGAAATGCATTGTATGTAATTTATGTGATTTAGTTACAGAAGATGTAAATCACAAGTTCCTTGTAAACTCAAAATGTAGTTCGTAGTCGGTGATGAAATTGGGCGTTTCATCTGCGAAGACTATAACATATCAACTAAGATGATTTGTCTTGATCATGGAAGTGAAGACTTCTAGTTGGTATGTTGATATGTTTTAAGAGTTAAGACATATTGAACTAGACCGCTATGAGATTTATTATTATCCTAACGATTGTCAAATGAATAATAAATCTCACGACTTCTATTTACATCAACTCTAAATCCTAAGAGAATAATGGACCTAGTCATGAGATGTAGGTTGCTTTGATATATCAGGAGTGAGATCTATTAGTCACGGTCAAAACCTCAGTATGTTGGGCAGCCGCATTTAGTGTTGATGAAACATATATTCTCAAGATGGAATTCATAATCTCTTAACGGAGATATAAAATATTCCCTTGAGATAAGTTTAATGGGTTTGGTTATTCAGAGAGTTGGGCCCAACCACATTAGTAAGGAGTTACTAAAGTATATATTTATGAAATTGGATTTCATAAATATATGATTAATAACATAAAGGATTAAACAGGGTACTCAAGGATTAAGATGTTGTAATCTTCAAAGTGACAGTCTATATTCATGACTTTGTATTACTACGAATATCTTAATGAAGGGGTTGCATGTATAATAAAGCCTTGGGATGAAATTTATAGATAAGGCCTAGAGTGCAACTATATTTATATAGTGGTATTAAATATAGTTAATGGTAACTTTGGACTTGTCAAGAGTTGACAGAAAAGCCCAAGGCCTATTAGAGCTAGTGTCTTATTGGTCCCTTTTTGTCCCACTCCAAGCCACATACTAGAGCCCAATTGAATTGGCCCAAAAGGCTAGCCCAATTAGATAATCAGTTATATATAAGGAGGGAAACATACAGAATTTCATAAGTCTTTTTTATAAATGTTTTCATTAAAATCAGACTTAGAATGAAATGGTTTGTGTGTGAATGTTGGACACTCTCTTATTCTCTTCTTAGAAACTGATTGAAAGACCACACATCTTGGGCATTAAGTGGAATTGGAGTGAAGATTAAAAGTGTTCCCAAGTGCTTCTGATCTTTGATTTTGAATTTCACCGCTCTAAGGTACGCTTTCTTGTTCTCTAATTCTAAAACTTACATAGTGCATGTTATCAATTGTGTATGAAGTAGATCCATTAAATTTCCGCTGCATATGTTTTGTATGCGATACAAACACGTGGTTTTCCAACATTTGCAATCGTGTTTCTAGGAGATGTGGAAGTTATATGATCTACCTCGAAGGTAATAGTCCCCCATAAAACAGTTATGATTGTGTGTGAGTTAAATTGATTTTCTCATATCTCAAAATCATTATAACATGAGAAACTTGTGCAATTTTACAATGTTTTCACACATAACATGCAAATATTCTTTGCTACTTTTGATACATGTGCAGGTACAATATGACTTGACCATCATAAGGAATACATGTGTTAATGTATGCTCACTAAACTGTCTTGACTTGTTTTTGAAAGATAAAATTGGTTTGACTTGTTTAGTGTGTGTGTGTGTTTTGGATCTTAATGCTTGACATTTTTCTTGTTGAGAGATGTTTTTTAGAGCTTAAAATGTTGATTGGATCATCGGTTGAATAGCATGCTTGATTGCATTCATTTCTGTGTTTTTCTCTTCTTTAAAAACTGTTTTTACTCATCTCGACAGTTTCTCGATACCTTTCGACAACTAGGCTATCTATCGAGACTTTTGATCGTCCTTTCTCGATAGAAGTTAATGCAATCTTGATCCATTGAAGCTTTTGAGAATTTGTCTCAATAGCTTCTCGATCCATCGAGAAACTTTTTGTCTAACCGATACATCCTCGACAGCTTCTCGATCCATCGACGTTGGCTTCTGGTCAATAGCAACTCGACAGCTTCTCGATTTGTCGAGATCCTCTTGCATGCATTGTTTTTCATATTTTTTGCATCTTTCTATTATTTTGTCATCCATAGCATCTTATTTCATTACATTCATGCATTTATGTGGATTCCTTGTGCCCCCTTGATCATCTTTGATCATCTTTATGTTTCTCGGGTGAAATTTTATAGCTTCTTGTTCCCTTTGTCAATCATGACAAAAAGGGGGAGAAAATGTGATTTCTTTTTAAGATTCTACATGTTAGGGGGAGTGCTTACCTCCTTGTTGTCGTAGGAGTTTCTTTTAGCTTCTTGTACACCGGTCTTGTGACCATGTTTACATACATTGTGCTTATCTTTGATATATATATGATGATGTATGTCTTCTTCACCTACCTCTACATGTGTTGTTTCTTTTCTATCTTTATAAACATGTTTCTTATTTATTGTATGCAATCTTTTATTTCTATTTCACACTAAGATGCCTTGATAAGTTTTGTTTAAAGTGTTTCAAAAATACAGGTTTTCAAAATCTTCCATGCCATGAACTCTCTTCGAAGTCTCGATAGCTACTTGACAGATGTATTTATCGAGAATTAAGAAATCAGCTTTTCCAAATCTGATTTTCGGCCCATGTTGACATGTATGTGTAGGATTTCTTTTCTCACAACCCTAGACATATATAAGACTTATTTTAAAAGTTGTCACATAAGAGAATACAAGGAGAACATATGCAAAAAGTGATTGGGTGCTTATTCTCTCTAAAAGAAGCTACTGCGTCTTTTGCGCCTTAGGGTTTTGTAACCAAGTACTTCTTGATCTTCATTGTTGATGAAGTGAAGAACTTTGTAACCACCATCTTCATCTAGTTGGTGGAGTTAGTCACGTACTGGGATCCGTGCATCATTGGTTAATCATGTACTAGGATTCATGCAAAAGGTTGGCGTTCATATATTGGAGAGTTCATAGGTTCTAAAGCAGTAGAAGGTTTCTGCTATAAATTCATCTATGGGGATTGCAGAGTCTAGGGACAAAGGTTTTGTACTAAAGATAATGACAAGAGACAGCGTTACCAAGAGAGACGGTTTGGACAACCTAACAGCCAAAGAAATGACTAACGGAATCATGTCTTGAACGACAGACTAATAAGCGAACAGATATTTATAGAAGATGGACTCGGCAGAGGTGAATGGACTCAACGCAGACGGTTGCCAAAGCCACATGGCGCCAACGTGACCTAAGCTGTCTCTAAGGAAACTAATATGGAAATGTCTTGCATTCTACGTTCAACCATAATCAGAGGAATCCATAGAAGGAAAGAATCCCACAATATATGAACACTAAAAAAGATCTTCTCTACAAGAAAATACCCTCTCCACCAAGAAACTAAGGTCAGCTCTACACCATTATAAAAACCCCAAAGCCCTCACAAATCGAGATATGCATAATAATACCCTAGCTCTAGCACTCTGGAGTAATAGAAAATTTTTCTTTTCTAACTTAACCTTCGGAGGGTCTTTGGCTGGTACCACACCGGTACGCTCTATAAGGTTTCCTCTTTATTTGTGTTGCGCAAGTTCCCAAGGGCACATGAGGATTATTCAGCTTACTAACGATTATCAGCATCATCAGTTGGCTCCGTCTATGGGAACCGTGATAGCCATATTGCCACTTTCCAGACAAAGAGTTATATGGTACTCACATGCTCTATGGTAGCAACAAACAATCAGGAGAGTGAACCACCTGCCGCTGCCCTCGAAAGATAGGTGCAAACTTTGGCCGTGATTGTGGAACACCTCACTAAGCAAAACCACAATCTAGAAGAACAATTGCGCCAAAGGGACACCGAGCCCCGAAATTAGGAAGAAGAGCAAAAGGGTGATAGTCTTCAGCACACCAACGGTAGGTAGAATAGAGAGGGACCAGAAGACAGCAACCTTTGAGCAGACCATCTATCATAGATACCACAGAGCTGCACATGGTCGCGGAGATGCAGATGATGAAGGAGATGATGGACTTCATAATGAACGCCCTAAAGGGATAGGCGTCGAATGACCTCAATGAACTAGTCCACAAGAGGGATTCATCCTTCACAGAACCCGTCACTTCCTTCCCTCTCCCCTCAAAGTTCTAGATGCCACAGATAGAACCCTACGACGGGTCAGAGGATCCCTTGGATCACTTGGAATGATTCAAAACCCGCATGCACTTACAAGGGGTCCCGAATGAGATCATATGCCGAGCTTTCCTGACTACGCTGAAAGGACCTGCAAGAGTATAGTTTAGTAGATTAACGCCTAACTCCATTAGCACCTTCAAGGAGCTAAGCACATAGTTCACTTCGCACTTCATCTAGGGGCATAGGTACAAAAGGTCCACTGCAGGCTTGATGAGCATCAAGCAGCGTTAGGATGAGACACTAGGATTGTACATAACGTGGTTCAACAAAGAAGCTCTTTCGATAGATGAAGCAGACAACAAGATACTGGTTACTGCGTTCACCAATGGCTTGCCGAAGGGCAAGCTTTTGTTCTCCTTATACAAAAACGACCTGAAGACCATGTCAGACGTGCTTTACCGAGCCACCAAGTAAATGAACGCGGAAGATGCATTGATGGCTTGAGAGGAGAAGCCCAAGAAGAGGGACAGACAAGAAGATACGCAGCAAAAGAGAGGACAGATGACCTCTAAAACAAGAAACCAATGGGAGGATAGGCATTCCAAGCCAACCATTGGAGGGTTTCCAAACTTTACCCCGCTAACTGCCGCAACCGATTAGGTCCTGATACAGATCAAGGATGATACAACCTTAACATGGTTAGGTAAGTAAAAAGGGGATCCAAGCAAGAAGTCTAGAGACAAGTATTGCCGTTTTCATCACGAACACGGTCACGACCAAGGGAGTCAATCTCGTACCGAAGGCTGTACCAGTTTGACCAGTGGAACGATATATTTCGGTACCGGTCAATACCGGAGTACCATTTCGGGTTTACTGCTAATTTTATATATCCTTACATAAATTGAAATTCCTTTAAGTGTGTGTGTGTATGTGTGTGTATATATATATATATATAGATAAATATATAAAAATATTTACATTTAAATTTATTTATTTTTTATACGTTGGTTGGTCAAAATCCATATAATTTGTAGGTTTATACTTATTCTTTATACTCTTTTTTTTTTTTTTAAGAAGATACGCTTGTACTTATCAAAAGTCTAACAAAAATGGTAGTAGAATTTATCTAATAAGAAAAAAGAAAAAAGAAAAGAGTGGTTGTAAAAAATTTTAAATTACCATTTGTACTTATCCAAAGTTATTGTGAATTACAAACTTCATTTATTTGTTTACAATTGGATGGCAGTAAAAAATTTGAGTCTAACATGTTGCAGTAGTATTAGTGTGTGCTGTCAGTGTGAGTACTAGTGTGTTGTCATTCAAGGGCTCACTTAACAAAATTGAAAGGAGCTTTTGGCTATGAAATGAAAAAGTAAAATAAGGGTAAGGACTAGAGAGAGCCAGAGGCAGAGAGCATCTAGTCGAAGCTTTGAGCGGAGAAGAAGTCTTTGAACGAAGAAGAAGAAGATGATGAAGAAAAGGAAGAGATTTAAGGTGATGTGATTTTCCTTTTTATTGCTGATTTTTTTTATAGATTTTTTTGGGCCAGTTTTCATATTTCGGCCGAAAACCGATACATACCCTGGTACAATCGAAACGGACCCAGTACAACCGAAACAGAGACTATGATCACATCATAAGGACTATGATCATATCATAAGCTATCTTCTGTCAATGCATAATGCATAGGAAATTATGACAATGCTGAATCGAAACATGTTTATGTACTTCAGCTCCTTTAAGAACCATGTCCAAAAATATTTTTTTAGTTATTGTGATTCAATTAAAATAGTAGCTTGAGAACAAAATTCATGACAACTTTATTTTGAGACTACAAACATAGTAGCGAGGTCATACCAATCACTATGATCAGGCAAGAATTATTCTCATTATTAATGCTATCATGGTAACTCTTACCAAACAAAAATAATTTACTGCATTTCTTTTAGCCTCTAAGTAATAATGACATAGCTCCTTTGGGAGGTTAACATTACACTTAGTCTAGTGTACACCATTATTTAGAATCATGTGTAGCCACATTTCATCTCCCTTTATAGTGTTTAAACTTGTAGTACCATGAAGCAACACACCCTCCTTTGGGATCACGAGGCATATACGCCAAGACGAGGTGCTTGTTCACACTACTTTAAATAGGTAAGTTCAATCTTGCAGTACCATGAAATAAACACCCTCCTTTGGGATCGCGAGGCATATACACCAAGACGAGGTGCTTACTCCACACTACTATGAACCGATAATGGAGGCCGTGAGATCCAACCTTTGTATCTCTCTCCCACTAGAAATTTTAAAACAAGTGGATTGTCCTAAAAACATTGTGATCTAATCACAATTTTAACCCTACACATCAAATGTGTTTAATTGTTTAAATTCAATGTGATGTTACTAAGTCACGTCTCTATAGCGTAACGAACATTCGCGCAATCACAAAGAAGTTTAACCTTGTAATCCGTGAAGTAAATACCCTCCGCATGGAATACAAAACTCGAAGTCAAGACAAGGTATCTATTCACATTACAATAAACTTACCAAAAGGGTTATTTAAGCACTCCCACTCGTTATTTGGGTTTTTCTTAAATAATTGTGATCCCATTACAACTAATAGCCTTGCACTTGTTGAAGACTCTAATCTCATTAGAATCACCAACTAAAACGGAAGTCCTAAACTATTTAGGATTCCTTAAACACTAATGAATCAAAAATTATTTCTATAGAACTCTATCCTTAATCTACTAAAAGAATAGTTCTAATATCATTAGAAAATATAAACCTTTTAATTAAGCTTTAATCTCATTAAAAATTCTAATCAAAATAAATTAAGGACTTTTAATCATACAACAATTCCAATCTCATTAGAATGTTTATTAAAAGATAAGTCCCAAACTATTTAGGACTAAGAGTTCTATTTAACTAATACCATTGATTTCATTAGGTCATTTAGTTAGAACCATGTGTAATCTCATCACACACATCCTTGTTCTTTATATATGTGAAAAACACTTAGAAAAATTATGAATACCCAGTTCTCGATCGATCGAGAATGTACCTCAATCGATCGAGAAAAGTTCTGTCAGCTCGATCGATGCTTGACAGAGGCTCAATCGATCGAGCATCGTGAATATTAAATTTCCCAGAATTTTTCTAAGACAGTTTTTTTAATGTTTTCATGAACAAAACAACCATCATATGAACATAATGGACACAGATTGATATCTAAACTGAATATCATTGATGCTATAGCCTTAAAATTCAGTTTAACATATTAAACTCAAATTTTAAACAACATCATAACATCCAAATCAGTTTTCATCAAATCATAGTTTCATCAACCATGCAGAAAATTAATTTCTAACATCATGAAACTATTATCTCTAATTCCAAAAACTCACAAAACATGATATACAATTCGAAATTGAAGACCACTTTGATACCATTTGATGGAAAAGTGCATGGAAAATACGTATTTGTATCTCATGCAAACATGTGCAGCAGAAAAAAAAAAATAATGGATCTACTTCACTCGCAATTGATAACATGTACTATGTAAGTTTCAGAATTAGAGAACAAATAATCGTACCTTGGAGTGGTGAAATTCAAAACCGAAGATCAGAAGCACTTAGGAAGACTTTTAATCTTCACTCCAATTCCACTTAATGCCCAAGATGTGTGGTCTCTTAATCAGTTTTCATCAAAGAAAGAATAGGAGAGTGTCCAACACTTACATACAAACCATTTCATTCCTTGTATGAAAATACTTATAAAAAGGTCTCATGAAAACCCTTAATAAAATTATGTATGTTTCTCTCCTTATATATAACTGATTATCTAATTGGGCTAGCCTTTTGGGCCATTCCAATTGGGCTCTTGTGTGTGGCTTGGAGTGGGACCAAAATGGACAAATAAGACACTAGCTCTAATAGGCCTTGAGCTTTTCTATCAACTCTTGACAAGTCCAAAGTTACCATTAACTATATTTAATACCACTATATAAATATAGTTGCACTCTAGGGCTTATCTATAAATTATATCCCAAGACTTTATTATACATGCAACCCCTTCATAAAATATTCGTAGTAATACAAAGTCATGAATATAAACTGCCACTTTAAAGATTACTACATCTTAATCCTTGAGTACCCAGTTTAATATTTTAAGTTATTCATCATATATTTATGAAATCCAATTCCATAAATATATACTTTAGTAACTCCTTACTAAAGTGTTTGGGCCCAACTCTCTGAATAACCAAACTCATTAAACTTATCTCAAGGGAATATTTTGTATCTCCGTTAAGAGACTATGAATTCCATCTTGAGAATACATGTTCCATCAACACTAAATGGGGCTGCCCAACATACTGAGGTTTTGACCGTGACTAATAGATCTCACTCCTGATATATCAAAGCAATCTACATCTCATGATCAGGTCCCTTATTCTCTCAGGATTAAGAGTTCATGTAAATAGAAGTCGTGAGATTTATTATTCATTTGACAGTCGTTAGGAGAATAATAAATATCACAGCGGTCCAATTCAATATGTCTTAACTCTTAAAACATATCAACATACCAATTAGAAATCTCCATTTCCATGATTAAGACAAATCATCTTAGTTGATATGTTATAGTCTTCGCAGATGAAACGCCCAATTTAATCACCGACTACGAACTACATTTTGAGTTTACAAGGAACTTGTGATTTACATCTTCTCTGACTAAATCACATACAATGCATCTCATGGACTAAGATAATGTCTCATTAGTTCATTTATAAATAGTCTCATATAATTAAACAATTTAATTATTAATGACATATCAACAAATGGGAGCTCTATTGATATCCTTTATTACCCAGCGTTCCAGCAGATGAGAATTGAGAGACAACGGCTCGTACCCACCAATGCACCGCTCATCAGGTTCAGAGGAATGAAAGTATACCCCCTCGGTGTAGTTACATTACCCATGCTGGCTGGTGATTACCCTCAACAGATTACCAAGGATGTCACATTCCTTGTCGTGTATTGTTCATCCACTTACAATGCCATACTGGGCCGACCTACCCTCAATTTGTGGAAGCCTGTGACTTCAACCTATCTCTTGATGATCAAATTCCCAACAGAGTACGAAGTATGAGAGCTGGATGGAAACCAGGTGGCAGCACTCGAGTGCTACATAGCGATGTTAGAGATGGACAACCACTTACAGACTATGAGCATAGAAGAGCAATGGATGGTGCAGAGTCCGTTGAAGGATTGGAAGAGATACTTCTCGATAACTATAGACCTAAGCAAACGACCAGGATCAGCACCCTCACCAGTCCTGCCATTCGCCAAGCAATCACGACATTTCTAAGAGAGAATCAAGACGTCTTTGCCTAGAGCCACAAGGACATGCCCGGGATCGACCTTTCAATCATTGTTCACAAGTTGAATGTGTCACCCTCCTTTCCCCCTATCCATCAAAAGAAGCAAGTGTTTGCTCAGGAGCGCAACAGGGCTATAGCAGAAGAAGTCCGCAAATTGCAGGATGCAAAATTCATCAAGGAGGTATACTACCCCGACTGGTTGGCCAATGTAGTAATGGTCAAGAAGGCCAACGAAAAGTGGAGGATGTGTGTGGACTTCACGGACTTAAACAAGGAGTACCCCAAAGATAGCTACCCACTCCCACGGGTCGACGTCCTGTTAGATTCAACAGCAAGACACCAGTTGCTAAGCTTTATGGATGTTTTTTCTAGCTACAACCAAATCAAGCTGGATGAGGCTGATCATAAGAAAACTTCATTCGTCACCAGCCAAGGCCTTTTTTGTTACAAAGTGATGTCATTCGGTCTCAAGAAGGCGAATGCAACATATCAGAGGCTCATGAACAAAATGTTAGCGCATCAGATAGGGAGGAATGTCTAAGTCTACATGGACGACATGATGGTGAAGAGTCAACAGGAAGACAACCATTTAGACGACCTCAAGGAGACCTTTGATACCCTCCACTCTTATGACATGAAGCTCAATCCAAGCAAATGCGCATTTGGGGTAACTGCTAGAAAATTCCTAGGGTTCATGGTGTCTCAGAGGGGCATATAGTCAACCCAAACAAGATCCAGGCCATAATAGAGATGGCACCACCTAGAAACACAAAAGAAGTGTAAAGCCTCAACGGCAAGGTAGCAGCACTGAATAGGTTCGTATCCAGGGCAACAGACAAATGCTTACCTTTCTTCCGCACATTAAAGAAGTCCTTCGAGTGGAGGGACCAAGGTCAACAAGCATTTGAAGACCTAAAAGCATACCTCTTTTCCCCACCATTGCTAAGCCCTTCCAAGCCAGGAGATGAGCTGTTTCTCTACCTGGCCCTCTCCCCAGCCGCCGTCAGTGCGGCATTTGTTAGAGAAAAAGACAGGGTGTAGAAGCCTGTGTACTACACTAGCCGAGCGCTCTGAAGAGTAGAGGAGAAGTACCCCTCAATGAAGAAGCTAGCCCTCGCCTTAGTAACCATAGCGCGCAAGCTCAAACCATATTTCTAGGCGCACACTGTAGTCATTTTGACAAACAAGCCTTTATGGAGAGCAATGAGAAATCCCGAAACCACTAGACAGATGGCATTATGGGCAATTGAGTTGAGTGAATTCAACATACAATACCACCCGTGCACCACCATGAAGGGACAGGTGGTCACTGATTTCATTGTGAAATTCACCAATATGGAAGGCATAGAGATAGAAGAGCATCCTCAATGGAGTATCCACACAGATGGATCGTCCAACAAGCAGGCGGGCGGAGCAGGTACATGTTGGGGTTTACGCCCTAAAATCCAATTTATTGTCATGTTATAAATAATTAAATTGTTTAATTATATGAGGTTATTTATAAATGAAATAATGGGACATTATCTTAGTCCATGAGATGCATTATATGTGATTTATATGATTTAATCACAGAAAATGTAAATCACAAGTTCCTTGTAAACTCAAAATGTAGTTCGTAGTCGGTGATGAAATTGGACGTTTCATCTGCGAAGACTATAACATATCAACTAAGATGATATGTCTTGATCGTGGAAATGGAGATTTCTAGTTGGTATGTTGATATATTTTAAGAGTTAAGACATATTGAACTGGACCGCTGTGAGATTTATTATTCTCCTGACGACTGTCAAATGAATAATAAATCTCACGACTTCTATTTACATCAACTCTAAATCCTGAGAGAATAATGGATTTGATCATGAGATGTAGGTTGCTTTGATATATCAGGAGTGAGATCTATTAGTTACGGTCAAAACCTCAGTATGTTGGGCAGCCACATTTAATGTTGATGGAACATGTATTCTCAAGATGGAATTCATAGTCTCTTAACGGAGATACAAAATATTCCCTTGAGATAAGTTTAATGGGTTTGGTTATTCAGAGAGTTGGGCTCAACCACTTTAGTAAGGAGTTACTAAAGTATATATTTATGGAATTGGATTTTATAAATATATAATGAATAACATAAAGGATTAAACCGGGTACTCAAGGATAAGATGTAGTAATTTACAAAGTAGCAGTCTACATTCATGACTTTGTATTACTACGAATATTTTATGAAGGGGTTGCATGTACAATAAAGTCTTTGGATATAATTTATAGATAAGGCCTAGAGTGCAACTAGATTTATATAGTGGTATTAAATATAGTTAATGGTAACTTTGGACTTGTCAAGAGTTGACAGAAAAGCCTAAGGCCCATTGGAGCTAGTGTCTTATTGGTCCATTTTGGTCCCACTCCAAGCTACACACAAGAGCCCAATTGGAATGTCCCGAAAGGCTAGCCCAATTAGATAATCAGTTATATATATATAAGGAGAGAAACATACAGAATTTCTATGAGACTTTTTCATGAGAATTTTCATTAAGAACACACAAGGAATGAAATGGTTTTGTATATGAGTGTTGGACACTCTCCTATTCTCTCCTTGGAAACTGATTGAGAGACCACATATCTTGGGCATTAAGTGGAATTGGAGTGAAGATTAAAAGTCATTAAGTGGAATTGGAGTGAAGATTAAAAGTCATTAAGTGGAATTGGAGTGAAGATTAAAAGTATTCCCAAGTGCTTCTGATCTTCGGTTTTGAATTTCACCGCACCAAGGTACACTTTCTTGTTCTCTAGTTTTGAAACTTACATAGTACATGTTATCAATTGCGAATGAAGTAGATCCGTTAATTTTTTCCACTGTGCATGTTTTGTATGAGATACAAACAAGTATTTTCACATGTTTTTCCAACAAATGGTATCAGAGCAGTTTTCAATTCGAATTGTATAACATGTTTTGTACGTTTTGGAGTTAGGGATAATAGTTTCATGATGTTAGAAATTTATTTTCAGCATGGTTGTTGAAACTATGTTTTGATGAAAACTGATTTTGATGTTATGATGTTGTTCAAATTTTGAGTTTAAGTATGTTAAACTGATTTTTAAGGCTATAGCATCAATGATATTCAGTTTAGATATCAATCTGTGTCCATTATCTTCATTTGGTGGTTGTTTTGTTCATGAAAACGTTGAAAAATTGTCTTAAAAAAATTCTGGGAAATTTGAAATTCGCGATGCTCGATTGATCGAGATCTGTCGAGCATCAATCGAGTTGGCAGAAAGTTTTTCGATCGATCGAGGATTTGTCGAGCATCGATCGAGCTTTGTGAAATTTTTCTTGATCGATCGTGAATTGGTTATTCAGAATTTTTCTAAGTGTTTTTCTCATTTATAAAGAACAAAGATGTGTGTGATGAGATTCCACATGGTTCTAACTAAAAGACCTAGTGAAATCAAAGATATTAGTTAAATAGAACTCTTAGTCCTAAATTTTTGGGACTTGTCTTTTAAGAAACATTCTAATGAGATTAGAATTGTTGCATGATTTTAATTTATTTTAATTCGAAGTTTTAATGAGATTAAAGCTTAATTAAAAGGTATATAGTTTCTAATGAGATTAGAACTTTTCTTTTAGTAGATTAAGGATAGAGTTCTATATAACTAATTTTTGATTCATTAGTGTTTAAGGAATCCTAAATAGTTTAGGACTTCCATTTTAGTTAGTGATTCTAATGAGATTAGAGTCTTGAATAAGTGCAAGTTTATTAGTTGTGATGTGATCACAATTATCTAAGAAAAACCCAAACAACGAGTGGGAGTGTTGAAATAACCATTTTTTGTTAAGTTTATTGTAATGTGAATAGATACCTTGTCTTGACTTCAAGTCTTACATTCCATGCGGAGGGTATTTATTTCACGGATTGCAAGGTTAAACTTCTTTGTGATTGTGCGAATGTTCGTTATGCTATAGTGACGTGACTTAGTAACATCACATCGAATTTAAACAATTAGACACATTTGATGTGTAGGGTTAAAATTGTGATTAGATCACAATGTTTTTAGGACAATCCACTTGTTTTAAAATTTCTAGTGGGAGAGAGATACAAAGGTTGGATCTCACGGCCTCCATTACTGGTTTATTGTAGTGTGATTAGGCACCTCGCCTTGGCGTATATGCCTTGCTCCCTTCGGAGGGTGTTTAATTCATGGTACTACAGGTTAAACTTCTTAATGATAGATGAAGTGTGTTTTTACATTGAGAACGACCACGCTTCCGTGGAGTTACTTGGTGACTCACATTGATTCTAGGCAATGGTATACACTAGACTAAGTGTAATGTTAACCTCCCTTTGGAGCTATGTCATTATTACTTAGAGGCTAAAGGATAAATGGAAAATTATTTTTGTTTGGTAAGAGTTACCATGATAGCATTAATAATGAGAATAATTCTCGCCTAATCATAGTGATTGGTATGACCTCGCTTCCGAGGAATATTAATTGCGGGATTAGGTTGTCATTGCACCTAGTATAGTATGGTTTTCAGGTTCCATATTATATGGTTATGGATGGAAAATATAATGTCCCTGTAATTAAGTTCAAAGTCTCAAAATAAAGTTGTCATAAATTTTGTCCTCAAGCTTTTTTTTTTTTTAATTGAATCTCAATAACTAAGAAATAATTTTGGACATGGTGCTCAAAGGAGCTGAATTACATATTTATGTTTTTGATTCAACATTGTCATAATTTCCTATGCATGATGCATTGATGGAAGATGGTTTATGATATGATCATAATCTCCATTGAAATGTTTATATGTTACATTGGCTTTTATCTCAAATGTACTACAGCATGAGATGCAAGAGTTAGTACTAGATTTAGACTTTATATTAAGTCTAAATGAGATGTTTTGGTATGCAATGCCGTGCTACTAGACGATATTCAATATAAGTCATATTGAGTGCCAAGAAAAGCTTAAGGAGTTCCAATTCTATATCATTTTATGAAAATATTTTATTTTTAAAATGAATTGGAATTCTTGGATGTAGAGATTAAATGTTAATCTCATATGGATATGATCCACAAGTCCTTGTTAGAATGATTTGATCAATTTAGATTGTTTTGTAAATGAATTTCTTTTATATTATCTGAATTGATGAGTGAGTTATACGCAAAGGAAGACATCCTAAAAGCTAAGGCTAGGATCAATATGATTTAATTCAAATTCTTAGCCTAGACCGAAAGGTAAGGGTGGTAAGAAGAGGAATTATAATACTAAACAGTTGGACAAGCTAGTTGTCCTAGTAGTTGCCAAAAGGAAATTAGACTCAAAAGCATGACCAAAAGGAAAGCGTTTCCGGTTTTGGTAAAGCTAAGCTTTGTCCATGATTATTTTCTAGATGGAAATTTACATGTTTTACTTTTAAAGAGAAAGTTTTCGTCCTTTAGCAATGTATGTTACACTTATGTCTAGATCTTATTAATCTAAATTATATTCAAGATTGGTGAAAGATGGGCTTTTAGAACCATTATTTTGTTTTATTCCCAATCTATGAATTCTATTTAGAGAATAATACGATCTAGGATTCCTTTATTGTAAAGGACTGTAGTTTCAATAACTTCTTTTAAGTGAGTGCATACATGAAAGAGGAATAAGACTCTTTTAGAAATAGTAAAGTACATGATTAGTATTTCCATTTGCTTATTTCTTTTGGAGATATACTACAATTATTACTATACATTTTCTAAAACTGATTTCAAAAGTTTGTTCCTAGGACATTAGTCAAATTGTGGATTGGGTGAAAACCTAGTATATGATACTTCCACTTTTGGGGTTGTCCAGCACTTGTGCAAGAAAGGAATTCTAACAAGTTGAAATCAAAATATAGAAAAATGTGTGTTTATGTTGGGTATCCAAAAGGAATTGTAAAAGGTTATTTTGGTAGTCATAAAGAAGAAAAGGTGTTTGTAGAGTACAAATACAAAGTTTTTTGATGATGACAATGTGAATAATCTTAAAGCAAAACGTAGAATCGTTCTAGAAGATAAATGTCAGAATTTGCTGTAAGACAACTATAGAATACATTTAGAAATAAGGTGGTTGTATTAGATACACCACAAGGGATTATTCTAAATATATAGCTAGTACACAAGTACAATATTGTAGTGGGAGGATTATCAAATAAATTCATACTTTTGGGATAGACTTTTGACGTAATTCCAAAAAGGATATAAATTTGATCCTCGGTCCTACGTAGAGGCAATAGATGATATGCATATGGATTATTGGATCAAAGTTATGTAAATAGAATTAGATTCTATTTAAAGTCTAGAACTTGTAGAGGCGTCTAATGGCATTAAGCCTATTATAATAGGTCTACAAGAAAATGAGATTGATAGATTTGAAGCTGCAAACCTTCAAAGTCAAAACTAATGGCGAAAAGATTTATTCAGAAAGAAATGGTTTGACTATGAAAAGATTTTTTCACCAATAGTCAAGTTTGACACTATCTAGATTCTCTTATCCATTATATTTCATTTAGATTAAATATGACAATGGATGTCAAGAAAGCTTCTTTTAGTAGCAATCTTGAGAAAGATATCTAAATGATGTAACTAGACTTGAACATAGCAAAGAACCAGTAGTATTACGTATGCAAGTTGCTTAAACTCCATTTATGGACTAAAGCAAGCATATGAATCATAAAATATCATCTTTGATCAAGAAATCAAATTGTTTGATTTTGATCAAAGTATTAAAAGGCCTTAGGTGTGTAAAAGCTATATAGAATAATAAATTTCTTAATGTATGTTGATGACATTCTAATCATTTAGAATGATGTAGAGTTATTGTCATCAATGAAGTTTTTGGTTGTCTAGTCCAGTTTGATATAAAGTACTTGGGAAAAACTGGTCACATCCTAAGAATTAAACTTTGTTAAAATTCAGAATTTGTGATGTTTAGTCTATCTCAAACTGCTTAAATAGATTAGATTCTAGCCAAGTATAGCATGTAATACTTCAAGAAAGGATTCTTTCCTTTTAAATTTGAAGTTCCTTTATATAGGATTATGGTCCTAAGACATATAAAAGGAAGAGCATATTAAGACGTTTCCTTATACAAATAGATAGGAAGTCTTTATGCTATGCTAAATACTAGGCTAAATATCTATTCTGCGGTAGGCATAGTAAGCAAATATCAATTGAATCAAAGATCACTTAATTTAGTAGGAGTAAAGCATATACTCAAATATCTTATTAGAATGAGGTATTATATGCTTGTCCACAGAAGTGAAGTTTTGATTGTTACTGGATGTGTAAATACGGATTTGTAGTTTGATTGTGATTCATGAAGTTGGACTTCAAGATATGTGTTCATCCTAGGTGGTGAAGATACACATCATGAAGTTGGACTTCGAGATATGTGTTCATCCTAAGTGGTGAAGATACACATTATGACATTGAACTTCAAGATATGTGTTCACCCTAGATGGTGAAGATACACATTAAGTGTAAATAGTATCTTCTCATTAGAGAGATATGAGTACATTAGAAATAGTAGTAGAAAAGATAATTTATGTAGTAAATCTGATTGAAACTTGTTTCCAAGCCTTGCCTTAGAGTGATTATGAATTACTCTAAAGGGAGATAAGTGTTGGATATATTATAAATTGTCTTTGAGGGCAAGTGGGAGATTGTTGGGGTTTATGCCCTAAAATCCACTTCATTGGCATGTTATAAATAATTAAATTGTTTAATTATATGAGACTATTTATAAATGAACTAATGGGACATTATCTTAGTCCATGAGATGCATTATATGTGATTTATTCACAGAAGATGTAAATCACAAGTTCCTTGTAAACTCAAAATGTAGTTCGTAGTCGGTGATGAAATTGGACGTCTCATCTGCGAAGACTATAACATATCAACTAAGATGATTTGTCTTGATCATGGAAATGGAGATTTCTAGTTGGTATGTTGATATGTTTTAAGAGTTAAGACATATTGAACTGGACCGCTGTGAGATTTATTATTCTCCTAACGACTGTCAAATGAATAATAAATCTCACGACTTCTATTTACATCAACTCTAAATCCTGAGAGAATAATGGACTTGATCATGAGATGTAGGTTGCTTTGATATATGAAGTGTGAGATCTATTAGTTACGGTCAAAACCTCAGTATGTTTGGCAGCCACATTTAGTGTTGATGGAACATGTATTCTCAAGATGGAATTCATAGTCTCTTAACGGAGATACAAAATATTCCCTTGAGATAAGTTTAATAGATTTGGTTATTCAGAGAGTTGGGCCCAACCACTTTAGTAAGGAGTTACTAAAGTATATATCTATGGAATTGGATTTCATAAATATATAATGAATAACATAAAGGATTAAACCGGGTACTCAAGGATAAGATGTAGTAATTTACAAAGTGGCAGTCTACATTCATGATTTTGTATTACTACGAATATTTTATGAAGGGGTTGCATATACAATAAAGTCTTGGGATATAATTTATAGATAAGGCCTAGAGTGCAACTAGATTTATATAGTGGTATTAAATATAGTTAATGGTAACTTTGAACTTGTCAAGAGTTGACAGAAAAGCCCAAGGCCCATTGGAGCTAGTGTCTTATTGGTCCCTTTTGGTCGTACTTCAAGCCACACACAAGAGCCTAATTGGAATGGCCAAAAAGGCTAGCCCAATTAGATAATCAGTTATATATATAAGGAGAGAAACATACAAAATTTCTATGAGACTTTTTCATGAGAATTTTCATTAAGAACACACAAGGAATGAAATGGTTTTATATGTGAGTGTTGGACACTCTCCTATTCTCTCCTTGGAAACTGATTGAGAGACCACACATCTTAGGCATTAAGTGGAATTGGAGTGAAGATTAAAAGTATTCCCAAGTGCTTCTGATCTTCGGTTTTGAATTTCACCGCACCAAGGTACGCTTTCTTGTTCTCTAATTTTGAAACTTACATAGTACATGTTATCAATTGCGAATAAAGTAGATCCGTTAATTTTTTCCGCTGCGCATGTTTGGTATGAGATACAAACAAGTATTTTCACATGTTTTTCCAATAGTATAGTACTCCATTCTCAAGAAGAGGACGAGATCGAGTGCATGATTCATCTCGACTTCCCTCCAACCAACAATGAGGCAGAGTACAAAACTTTAATGGCAGGATTGGATCTAACCAAAGTAGCAGCGCCTACGAGTATGATGATGTATTGCAATTCTTAGGTGGTCACAAGTCAGGTGAATGGTAATGCAAAGGTGAACAAATATAGAAATTGTTCGGATTAGTGCCCTTAAATACTATTGTATGATGCTATGTATGTTATTATGTATGACTTAATGTTGTGTTTAATAAAATAAATTTATTATTATCTAAAATAATGATAACATGAATATAGGGACATTATCATATAGTCCATGAGATGCATAGTATGTGATTTAGTCATAGAAGATATAAATCACAAGTTCTTTGTAAACTCAAAATTTTAGTTCGTAGTCGATGATGAAATTGGACATTTCATCTGCGAAGACTATAACATATCAACTAAGATGATTTGTCTTGATCATGGAAATGGAGATTTCTAGTTGATATGTTGATATGTTTTAAGAATTAAAACATATTGAACTGGACCGGTATGAGATTTATTATTCTCCTAACGACTGTCAAATGAATAATAAACTCACGACTTATATTTGCATGCACTCTTAATCTTGAGAGAATAATGGATTTGATTATAAGGTGTAGGTTGCTTTGATATATCAGGAGTGAGATCTATAGCAACGGTCAAAATCTCAGTATTTTGGGCAACCACATTTAGTGTTGATGGAACATACATTCTCAAGATGGAATTCATAGTCTCTTAATGGAGATACAAAATATTTCCTTGAGATAAGTTTAATGGGTTTGTTATTCAGAGAGTTAGGCCTAACCACTTTGGTAAGAAGTTACTAAATTATATATTTATGGAATTGGATTTCATAAATATATGATGAATAACTTAAAGGATTAAACCGAGTACTCAAGGATAAAATGTAGTAATTTACAAAGTGGGAGTCTACATTTATGATTTTGTGTTACTACGAATATTTTATGAAGGGGTTGCATGTACAATAAAGTCTTGGGATATAATTTATAAATAAGGCCTAGAGTGCAACTATATTTATATAGTGGTATTAAATATAGTTAATGGTAACTTTGCACTTGTCAAGAGTTGACAGAAAAGCCCAAGGCCCATTAGAGCTAGTGTCTTATTGGTCCCTTTTGGTCCCATTCCAAGCCACACACTTAAGCCCAATTAGAAAGGCCCAAAAGGCTAGCCCAATTAGATAATCAATTAGATACAAAGGGAGAAACATACAGAATTTTCTATAGAGGATTTCAAGAACACTATTGCGAAGTGGTGTAAGAAGTGTTAGATACTTTTTGAGATTCTTCCTTTGGAACTGATTGAGAGACCACACATCTTGGGCGTTAGTGAAATTGGAGTGAAGATTGAAAGTGTTCCTAAATGCTTCTAATCTTCGGTTTTGAAATTCATTGCTCCAAGGTATCTGTTGGAGTGCTTAATTTATGTTTCAGTACTAGAGTTTTAATGTTGGAAGACTGTCTGTTTGTACCTAATGTTCGTAGGAATTTAATTTTTGCAACTTATTTAGCTAAATATGGGTATTGTATTGTCCTGAAAGACAATGTTGTAACAAAGAAAGATAAAATGTTTATCTGTTCTAGCAATATTGTGGATAGTCTTTATATTTTAACTCCTGATATGCATGAATTATACAATTCTGAATTAGATAGTAACTCTCATGTAAAATCATCAAAGAGAAAGTTTCCTTCTAATGATGCATATCTTTGGCACTTGCGTTTGGGTCATATTAATTCAAATAGAATTCAAAGACTAATCAAAGATGGACTTTTATAGCCCATGGACTTTGATGAATTTCCTATTTGCGAATCTTGTTTGGAAGGTAAAATGACCAAACGGCTTTTAATGCAAAAGGTAGAAGAGCCCAAGAATTTCTTGAATCAGTTCATACAGATGTATGTGGTCCTATGTCAACCTAAGCAAAAGGAGGTTATGAGTACTTCATCACCTTCACGGATGATTACTCAAGATATGGTTATGTGTACCTAATGAGACGGAAGTCCGAAGCCTTTGAAAAGTTCAAAAAGTTTAGGACTGAAGTTGAGAATCAATTAGGCAAACGCATAAAGGTCATTCGATCTGATCAAGGTGGCGAATACCTTCTTGGAGATTTCAATGATTACCTAATTTAGAATGGGATTATATCCCAATTGACTGTACCTGGAACTCCTCAACAAAACAGTGTAGCGGAGAGAAGGAATAGGACTCTTTTGGAAATGGTTAGGTCCATGATGAGTTATTCAATTTTACCAATTTCTTTTTGGGGGTATGTCTTAGATACAGCAATACATCTTTTGAATTTAGTTCCATCAAAATCTGTTCCCAAAACACCCATGGAACTGTGGAGTGGGCGTAAGCCTAGTATGAGGTATCTCCATATTTGGGGTTGTCCAGCACATGTGCTAAAAGGGAGGCCTGATAAGTTGGAACCAAAATCAGAAGTATGTTTGCTTGTGGGTTATCCAAAAGAAACTAGGGGTTATTTATTCTATAGTCGAAATGATAACAAAGTTTTTGTTAGTACAAATGCTAGATTTTTGGAAAATGACTCTATGAATAATTTTACTCCTAGAAGTAGAGTTGTATTGGCTGAAATGAATGAATCTATAAATCAACAATCGTTGGATAAAACTAGGGATGATGTGGTTGTATTGGATACACCACAAGATACCACTCATGAGATGTCTAGTACGCAGGTGCCTCATCGTAGTGGGAGAATTGTTCGGCCTCCTGTGAGATTTATAGGTTTGGGAGAAACTTATGAAGCTATCTTAGAAGAGGCAGAATCGGATCCTTACACTTATGATTAAGCAATAAATGATGTAGATGCACATCCTTGGGTCCAAGCTATATGAAATCTGAATTAGATTTCATGTATTCCAATCAAGTTTAGGATCTTGTAGAGGCGCCTAACGGCATTAAACTTGTTGATCGTAAATGGGTATACAAGAGGAAGAGATGGATAGATGGAAAGGTTGAAACCTTTAAAGTAAGACTAGTGGCTAAAGGGTATACACAAAAAGAAGGCATTGACTATGATGAAACTTTTTCGCCAGTAGCCATGCTTAAATCTATCAGAATTCTCTTATCCATTGCTGCTCATGATGATTATGAGATTTGGCAAATGAATGTCAAGATTGCATTTCTTAATGGCAATCTTGAAGAAGAAATCTACATGTTGCAACCGGAAGATTTCATAGCAAAGAACCAAGAGCATTTGGTATGCAAGTTGAAAATGTCCATTTATGGACTTAAGCAAGCATCTAGGTCATGGAACATCAAATTTGATCAGGCAATCAAATCATTTGGTTTTGAACAAAATCTTGATGAACCATGTGTGTACAAGAGACATCAAGACAAAGTAGTAATGTTCCTAGTGCTTTATGTAGATGACATTCTACTCATTGGAAATGACGTAGGGGTAATGTCATCGATTAAAGTTTGGTTGTCAAGCCAATTTGATATGAAGGACTTGGGTGAAGCTAACTATATTCTAGGGATCAAGTTTTGGCGAGATCGAAAGAATAAGATGTTAGGTTTGTCACAAGCTGGATATATTGATAAGGTTCTAGAACGGTTTAGCATGCAAAACTCCAAGAAAGGATTACTTCCTTTTAGACATGGAGTTCTTCTGTCTGATGACCAAAGGCCTAAGACTCAAGAGGAAGAAAATATGATGAGACAAGTTCCCTATGCTTCTGCTGTGGGAAGTCTCATGTATGCCATGCTTTGTACTAGACCGGATATTTGTTATTCAATTGGCATGGTCAGCTAATATCAATCAAATCCAAGACCTAAACATTGGCAAGTTGTAAAGCATATTCTCAAGTATCTACGGAGAACGAGAGATTATATGCTTGTTTGCCGGTGTGAGGATTTTATTCCTATTGGCTATATAGATTCAGATTTTCAGTTGGATCTAGATTTCAGAAAATCCACGTCAGGTTGTGTATTCACCTTGGGAGATAGAGCCATAAGTTGGAGGAGTGTTAAGCAATCTTGTATTGTCGACTCCACCATGGAAGCCGAGTATGTTGCGGCTTGTGAAGCAGCAAAGGAGGTTGTTTAGCTCAAGAAATTCCTTTCTGATCTTGGTGTTGTGAGAATTAAGCAAGTTCCCATCACATTGTTTTGCAACAATAGTGGAACGGTTACATAATCCAAAGATCCAAGGAATCACAAGAAAGGAAAGCGCATTGAAAGAAAGTACCACATCATTCGAGACATTATTGCTCAAAGAGATGTGGTTGTAGCAAAGATTGATGGTGCAAAGAATCTAGCGGATCCCTTTACCAAAGCCTTGCCCCAAAGGACTTTCGAGTCACATTTGGAGGAGATGGGAGTTAGATTAGTGCACAATTGTCTTTAGGGCAAGTGGGAGATTGTTAGGATTAGTGCCCTTAAATCCTATTATATGATGTTATGTATGTTATTATGTATGACATTATGTATGACTTAATGTTTTGTTTAATAAAATTGTTTTATTTTTATCTAAAATAATGGTAACATGAATATAGGAACATTATCATATAGTCCATCAGATGCATAGTATGTGATTTATGTGATTTAATCACAAAAATTATAAATCACAAGTTCTTTGTAAACTCAGAATTTTAGTTCATAGTCAGTGATGAAATTGGGCATTTCATCTGCGAAGACTATAACAAATCAACTAAGATGATTTGTCTTGATCATGGAAATGGAGATTTCTAGCTGATATGTTTCAAGAATTAAAACATATTGAACTGGACCGATGTGAGATTTATTATTCTCCTAACGACTGTCAAATGAATAATAAACTCACAACTTATATTTGCATAAACTATTAATCCTGAGAGAATAATAGACTTGATCATAAGGTGTAGGTTGCTTGGATATATCAAGAGTGAGATCTATAGTAACGATCAAAATCTTAGTATGTTGGGCAGTCACATTTAGTGTTGATGGAACATATATTCTCAAGATGGAATTCATGGTCTCTTAATAGAGATACAAAATATTCCCTTGAGATAAATTTAATGGGTTTGTTATTCAAAGAGTTAGGCCTAACCACTTTGGTAAGAAGTTACTAAAGTATATATTTATAGAATTAGATTTCATAAATATATGATGAATAACTTAAAGGATTAAACCGGGTACTCAAGGATAAGATGTATTAATTTACTAAGTGGGAGTCTACATTTATGACTTTGTGTTACTACGAATATTTTATGAAGGGGTTGCATGTATAATAAAATCTTGGGATATAATTTATAAATAAGGCCTAGAGTGTAACTATATTTATATAATGGTATTAAATATAGTTAATGATAACTTTGGACTTGTCAATAGTTGACAGAAAAGCCCAAGGCCCATTAGAGCTAGTGTTTTATTGGTCCCTTTTGGTCCCACTCCAAGCCACACACTTAAGCCCAATTAGAAAGGCCCAAAAGGCTAGCCCAATTAGATAATCAATTAGATACAAAGGGAGAAAAATACAGAATTTTTTGTAGAGGATTTCAAGAACACTATTACGAAGTAGTGTAAGAAGTGTTAGACACTTTTTGACATTCTCCCTTTGGAACTGATTGAGAGACCACACATCTTGGGCATTAGTAGAATTGAAGTGAAGATTGAAAGTGTTCCCAAGTGCTTCTGATCTTCGGTTTTGTAATTCACCACTCCAAGGTACACTCTCTTGTTCTAAAATTCTGAACTTACATAGTGCATGTTAACATTTATGAATGAAGTAAATCCGATAGTTTTTCCGTTGCGTACATGCATATTTCCATCAGAAATACCTGGAGCAAGTAAGGAGACGAATGGTCGATCTTTGGGACAAGTTTGTTCAAATCCCAAGGGAAGAGAACGAGCAAGCCGACTGTCTTGCCAAGGCCGCATCAGCAGAACACATTCTCATCCCCACTAAGGTACTTTCTTTTGTTCAACTTTTACCTCTAATAGATGATGTCGATGTACAGGAAATAGGCTCGAACAATAACTGGACCACACCGATAGTTTCATACTTGAAAGATGGCACACTACCCAACGGTAGGGAGGCCGCAAGGAAGCTGAAGCTTCAAGTGGCAAGATTCGTCCTAATAAAGGATGTCTTGTACAAAAGAGGCTTCTCCCGACCATACCTAAGATGCTTAAGCCCCAAGGAAGCAGATTATGTCATGAGGGAAGTTCACGAAGGGATCTACGGGAACCATTTGGGGTCACAGTCACTAGTGCACAAGCTTATTCGGGTAGGATACTATTAGTTCACCATGCAGAAGCCCACGCCTATGTCAAAGCTTGCGACAAGTGTCAAAGGTTCGGCAACATCATTCGACAGCCAACGGAAGAGCTCACTCCGATTGCAACTCTATGGCCCATTGCTCAATGGAGGTTAGACATCATAGGCCCATTCCCGAAGGCGACAAGACAACTGAGGTTCCTAGTAGTTGGGATAGATTACTTTACCAAATGGGTAAAAGCTAAAGCGCTAGCCACCATCACGGAGAAAAACATATGAAGTTTCGTATGGAAAAACATCATTTACAGGTATGGGATCCCTAGGGTATTGGTCTCAAACAATGGGAAGTAGTTCGACAACGATTCATTTAGGGATTTTTACTCATAGTTGGGGATCAAGAATTACTCCTCCTCACCCGCAACCCTCAGGCCAATGGATATGTTAAGGTCACGAAGTGATCCTTACTTAAAATCATCAAGACTCAGCTCGAAGGGGAAAAGGGTATATGGCCAGACATGCTGCCAAGTGTATTATGGGCATACAGGATGACGGCAAGGACACCAACAAGGGAAACACCTTTCTAGCTAGCATACGGGAGCGTGGCTGTTATCCCTACCGAGGTCAAACTCGCAAGCTGCAGGTTGGAGAATCACGACGAGAATAGAAACGACGAAGCAATGTGCCTACAGCTGGACCTAGCAAACGAGGTCAGGGCAGCAGCCAAATAAAGGTTAGCATGGTACCAGGACCTTATGGCCAACCACTACAATTCCAGAGTCAAACACAGGGACTTCCAAGTTGGAGACCTCGTCCTAAGAAATGTAACGGGTGCTACAAGAGATCCTTCCTAAGGGAAGCTAGGACCCAATTGGGAAGGACCCTACAGGATCACTTCATGGCAGAGGAAAGGGACCTATCACTTGGAGACACTCGATGGACAGAAGTTGCATCATCCATGGAACATCGAGCACCTAAAGAAATACTACCAATAGACGATGGCATACAGACCACCACTCCTTATTTCCAGTTTATTTTTTTCTAATTTTTTATTATTATCTACAGTACTTTTTAGCCCAAAGGGCAGCTTTCGATTCATTCAAGAACAGTTTTTATGCATGTATTTATCATAATAAGAAAAGTTATTCAGATATGTCATGTGTATGTATACATCTCTACAAAACCGCATCTGCAACTAAGTCCTCAAGAGGACGGGCGCATCCTAAAAGGATAGCCTAACATTCATTAAAGTCCATAAGTCAACAGATGCATCACAAAAGGATGCCTTAAAATTTATATAAGTCCATAAGTGGACGAACGCATCCCAAGGGATGCCTTGGGATTTATTAAAAGTCCTTAAACTGGATGGAAGCTACCCAAGGAGTGACTTGAAATTTATCAACGTCCATGAGTGGACGGACGCATCCCAAAGGGATGCCTCAAAATTTGTACGTAAGTAAATGGGTGTGTCCCAAGGGATGCCTTGAAATTCATTAACTTCCACAAGTGGATGGATGCATCCAAAGGACGCCTTAAAATTTACCTAAGTCCATAAGTGGACGGATACAAGGAAATCCCAAGAAATGCCTTGAAATTTGTAAGTCCATGGAAGGGAAGGATGCATCCCAAGGGTTGCTTAATTTTATTCAAGTTCTTAAGTGGACGGCTACATCTCCATGGAATTCCTTGAAATGTATACAAGTCCCTAAGTGGACGGATATGTCCCCATAGAACTCCCTCAAATATATGCAAGTCCTAAAAGTGGATGGATACTAAGGTGGTCCCAAGAAATAAAATTCATACAAGTAAACCACATAGGCGGACGGATCGAGGGATGCCCATGGGTGCCTTGAAAAATAGGATAAGCCAGAATCATTTATTAAAACACGAAAGTGGATGAACCACGTTTATTTGAAGAGTCCAACCCATGATATGGAAGGACTATGGTCATCCTAAAAATCTACTAAGTCATACTTATGAAGCAGACAAATGGCCCAAGACATTCAAGCTGATGAATGAAAGATGCAATATCTCTTTGATAGAACAGAAGCAAATAAACTTATAATTAGAAAACCCAAAAATTTGTGGGCAACATTAAGATTACAAACCTATTGTACTCAAAATAAATCCCACGAATAAAATAAAAATAAAAAACATATAAAGTCTACAAAAAGACTAGGGCTAGTCAGCAGGAGCCTCCTCGTCCACTACTTTCTCAGCTGCCTTGACCTCATCAACTGGACAGTTCTCATCACCGACGTATTTAGCTTGTCCATCCTAGGGAACGGCTCCTCTGTCACCTTGAGCATCTGGAGTGGGATCACCCTCAAATAGCTCATTGGTGACGCGACAGATCTGGTGGGGATCTAGGCCACATCATCCAAAGAGACCCAAGACATGTCCAAGTTAGGAAAAAGAGCCTAGACCTGACGAAGGCATTCATTAAAACTGTCAGCATAGCAGCCACCAAGCTCAGTGAGGGAACCGTCGGAGTTGCGAAACTCCGTCTTTCCATCCTCTTTATCCTGACGGACTTGCTTCCTCAAAGAAGAGAACTCCTCCTCCTTGTCTTTAAGCACCTTCTGCAGCGCCTCGGCCTGATTCTCTAACTCCTCTAGGGCCTTGTGATTTCAATTTTTTTGACATGAACCTCCTATGAGGCTTTAAGCTCGTTCTGCTCTGTCTCCGTGGTCTCGACCCTCTCCTTTAGACGGCCAACCAACTCTTCACGGGCCATGCTATGGTCCATCAGGCCCTTCATCATTAGCACCCCCTGCAAAAAAACAAAAAAACAAAAAAACAAAAAAACAAAAAAACAAAAAAACAAAAAAACAAAAAACAAAAAACAAAAAAAAAAACAAAACAAAACAAAACAAAACAAGGTTAAAAGTGAGGGTAACAGAGAGACGGGAAAGAGAGAGGACGAATACACACCTGAGCCAAGCTGAAGAGGCCCGTCTCCACCATGGCCTCAGTGGCATGGTTACCAAGTCTTCATAGTCATTGTCCTTGATAATGAACGAGAGTTGTCCAATGGCATAATGCGAGTCTTCGCAGAGGAGGGGGTCATTGCTCAGCGACGGGACCCTGGGCCGTCATCAAACCCTTCCCTTTTCCATAACGGGGGGCAGGAGGTAGTTTGCCAATCGAAGGCGTCTCCTCGATGGTTGAACCAATCACCACCTTCGGCTTCTTGGCAGGACGGTCAACTTTGTCCATCGGTCTCTTTTTAAGGAACGGCTTTAGGGGACCCGTCCTCATGGTAGGGGGCACGACCTCATCCAACTTTTTCTTTGCTTGCACGGTGGCTTGTTGGCGAATGTATTGAAGGATAAATACATGTTTGTATCGCATAAAAAACATACGCAGTAGAAATATAATGGATCTACTTCATTCATAAAAGTTAACATATACTGTGTAAGTTTCAGAATTTGAGAACAAGAGAATGTACCTTGGAGCGGTGAATTTCGAAACCGAAGATCAGAAGCACTTGGGAACACTTTCAATCTTCACTCCAATTCCACTAACGCCCAAGATGTGTGGTCTCTCAATCAGTTTTCAAAGGGAGAATGTCAAAGTGTCTAACACTTCTTACACACCATTTCACAATAGTGTTCTTACTATTTCTCACACAAAATTCTGTATGTTTCTCCTTTTGTATCTAACTGATTATCTAATTGGGCTGGCCTTTTGGGCCTTTCTAATTGGGCTTAAGTGTGTGGCTTGGAGTGTGACCGAAAGGGACCAATAAGACACTAGCTCCAATGAGCCTTGGGCTTTTTAATCAACTCTTGACAAGTCCAAAGTTACCATTAACTATATTTAATACCACTATATAAATATAGTTGCACTCTAGGCCTTATTTATAAATTATATCCCAAGACTTTATTGTACATGCAAGCCCTTCATAAAATATTCGTAGTAATACTAAGTCATGAATGTAGACTGCCACGTTGTAGATTACTACATCTTAATTCCTTGAGTACCCGGTTTAATCCTTTAAGTTATTCATCATATATTTATGAAATCCAATTCCATAAATATATACTTTAGTAACTCCTTACTAAAGTGGTTAGGCCTAACTCTCTAAATAACCAAACCTTTTAAACTTATCTTAAGAGAATATTTTATATCTACATTAAGAGACTATGAATTCCATCTTGAGAATATATGTTCCATCAACACTACATGTGGTTGCCCAACATACTGAGGTTTTGACCGTAACTTTAGATCTCACTCCTGATATATCAAAGCAACCTACACTTCATGATCAGTTCCATTATCCTCTCAGAATTAAGAGTTCATGCAAATATAAGTCGTGAGTTTATTATTCATTTGACAGTCGTTAGAAGAATAATAAATTTCACAGCGGCCCAGTTCAATATGTTTTAACTCTTAAAACATATCAACATACCAACTAAAAATCTCCATTTCCATGATCAAGACAAACCATCTTAGTTTATATGTTATAGTCTTCGCAGATGATATGCCCAATTTCATCACCGACTACGAACTAAAATTTTGAGTTTACAAAGAACTTGTGATTTATATCTTCTGTGACTAAATCACATAAATCTTAGAAGTGCTCTAGTTGTGTTTGGTCTCCTTGTAGAATGGCTCTAGATACACTTGAGACTTTGACCCTTATTTCTTATTTCTTTCTCTTCATATCACTTTCTAATTGCATCTTCATTGCCAAGTGTCTTGCTAATAACAAGGTTTGGTAACCTCCTTTAACCACTTCAAGGCAACTATCACCTTGTTAACCTTGACTGTATGGTACATGTTCTCATATATGATACTCCTTAATTAATAATTGCTTAAGGTAACTATCGCGGTAATTGCCTTTCCCTTCTAGATGACTATCTCTCCTTTGTAATTGCTTGAAAACTTCAATAAATCAACATCACCTATTGATTCTTTAGCCTTAATCTTTAATTAAGTTATGTCAGACTTGGCAATCCCATCAAAGTCTTCTTTCCACATGACCCATCTTTATATTGCCACATGTTTGCTAACAAATTAATTATACAGCCCAACTATTATAATAGTAAGTAACTCGTACAATACACAAAAATGCTAAACAAAATATGAACTTTCTCTTTATTATTATTTCTGTGGGAGGGGGAAGCCTAAAGAGGATCATTGATTGGAATCCACCCGAGTGGCAACTGGACCCAACTATTCATCAAATTAGGCTCAATCGAGTTAGGATAACCCAATTAGAGAAACCAAGGATGGTGGCTTGCTCGAGGAGGAAATCCTCCTCGAGAGACTAGAGACAAACCACCAAGGCCATAAGGTTGAAGGCTAAGGAAGGAAGTAGAGATGTGCAAACAAGGAAAGAAGGAAGCTTTCAGATAAAATACCTATCACCTCCACATTTAATGCATTATACCAACTCAACATGACGCATTAATGGTGAAATGACTCCCTGAATAGTGCCCCCACAGCCTATAACCTACTCTAGCTCCACCAATAAATCAGTAATGGGATAAGTATCTAAGGAGGGATCAGCGGTCATCCAAGTGGAAGGTTAGGATGTAATCCAAGTAGCCATCTATAGGAAGGAAGATCCTCCTGGAAAGGGATTGGAAAAAGTTCAGGGAGAGAGAAATAGGGAAATAGAGAGAGAAATTGACCATTGTAAAACCGAGAAGTGTAAACCTAAGGAACTATTGCTCCTCAGCCACCTTAGGAAGGACTTAAATAAGAAGCTCTCTTTCCTTATTGTAATTCCCTGTTTAAATTGACATCCTTGCCAATGTTCTTTCTATAAATAACTAAACCGAGCCTACCAAGGTTTAAAAGGTTTACCTTGATCATTCACCCCTACAGATTAGTTGTATTGGGCCTTTCTTCCAACCCAACCTCATCTGAGTTGGGTCGGGCTGCTAGATTTGCCCCCTACAATTTCCAATGATGGAATTTGATAGGTATGCTAATTATTAATAGACATTTATTATGAATGATGAAACTAACTATTCAATTACTTCCGTCTAAAAAAAACTATTCAATTACTTAATTATCAAAAACAAAAATCAATTATTTTTAAAAAATATGATGTAGCAATATATTTAGGACTGCGTAAATATTGGAGGTTTTATAGAGAAATTTTATCTAATTTAAACTCAATTAAATATATGTACATGTATATGTGTGTGTACCGTATGCTTGTATGTATATATGTGTATGTATGAATGTATGTATGTATGTATGTATAAGTTAGGATCACTTGGCACGTATTGTAACTCTTGGTTAATGTAATATTTTATAATAACTTTTTATTGCATTAATATTTTGAAATGAAAAATGATATGTCCACAACATTTTCACAACATTTTTACAACAAATTCTAGGTAGCAGGTTGTGACTGGTTGGTATTGTTGGGGTAAAAAAGTAATCTTAGTGTTAAGTTCAAATTTGAACTAATAACAACTAACCACCTATGATTTGTTGTGAAAATGTTGTGGACGTAGCACATCTCGAAATGAAATTTAATTGTTGCATTATATGTTATTTCGTGCCAACCACATATTAAGGTAGTTATTAATCTTTGATCAATTACAAGTGTGTAGATATAAGGATAATATGTAATATAACCATGGATTTGTCAAAAAATATATTAAAAACAAAGTCACAAAGTAATATAACATAGATAAAAGTTATTTTAAGAATAACTTGAGCCCACTTATCTATATATACATTGTTTAAGTTATGTCATGTGTAATTTCACTCTGTAACTTCACATTTCATTAATATTTTGTTAATTCACTCATAGATCACATTGTCTTTCCATATTTATTATATGTGCCAATATTGGCACTAAAAATTGGATAATATATGACATCAAGATTTGATGTGCCATGGCAAGCAAAGTTGTGTGATTTAAATCATTTTTTTCCTCTTTTTGTTTTTGTTGTTATTGATATATATATATATATATATATATATATATATATATATATATATATATATATATATATATATATATATATATATATATAATGCTTCAATTGTGGCAAGCGCAATCATCTCAGAAAAGATTGTGGAATTAAATCCTTTACCAGAAAAGTAGATAACCCAGTGGTCAAGTCTCAGGAGCCTAGCCAAACCCACCAGCCTTTGGCACAGGAAACCAATAAACCTGAACTAAGGAACCAACAACCCAAGGTAGATTTAGAGCAAATCTACAATAGATTTACCCTATCCAAGAAGGGAGTCAAAATTGACAACCTTCAAAGAGAAGCCAAGGAAACCAAGTGTAAGATTAGGACTTTAAAGCAAGAGCTAAATGCCCTCTAGAAAGCCCAGCAGCTGGTGAACACTTCTCATCAAGGCAATGAGGAAGGCCCCTCATTCTAGAACCCCTCCAATGATGAAGTTGATCAAAGAGGGAAGCCTACAGCTGACCTTATCCAAGAACCCCCCCCCCCCCCAAAGAATTGTTCTTAGACACCATTAGTAGGATTAATTTCCACAAATGGCATTCCAAAGTCAGGATTGTCGTTAGCAAAGATTTTGAATTCGAGGTCATAGCCTTAATCGATTCAGGAGCTGATCTTAACTGCATTCAGGAAGGAATCATTCCCTCCAAATACTTCAAAAAGTCTAAGGAGAGATTGACATCCGCAAGTGGCGGAAAAATGCAGATTGAATTCAAACTTCCTAAAGCCCATGTTTACCAAGATAACATATGTTTCAAAACCACATTTGTTCTTGTCAAAAATATGACAGACAAGCTCATCTTAGGAAATCCTTTCCTATGCATCCTTTACCCTTTCACAGTGGATAGTAAAGGACTTACTACCCATCCCTTTGGCCAAATTATCAAGTTTAAGTTTCTTAGTGGACCAGTGCCTAGAAACATTAGCACCATCCAAGCAGACTCTGTCTCCAAAACATTAAACCTGATTAGTGCCAAGACCATACATCTTAAGTACCTTCAGGAGGAAATGAGACACAAGAAAGTTGAGGACCAAATAACTTGCAAAACCCTCCAAGAAAAGATCAGAAAGTTTGAAGAAAAACTTAAGCAGGAAGTCTGCTCTGATCTACCCACAGCTTTTTGGCATAAAAAGAGACACGAGGTAGCTCTCCCATATGTCAAAGATTTCAATGAGAAGGATATCCCTACCAAAGCTTGACCTATCCAAATGAACCAAGAATTCATGGATACTTGCAGAACAGAGATAGAGGACCTCCTTAAGAAAGGAATCATCAGAAAGTCTAGATCACCATGGTCCTGTCCAACCTTTTATGTCCAAAAAAATGCTGAGATAGAAAGAGGTGTTCCTAGATTAGTCATCAACTACAAGCCCCTTAACAAAGTCTTAGAATGGGTAAGGTACCCAATTCCCAACAAAAAAGACTTGGTCAATAGGCTTAGCAAAGCAGTAGTTTTCAGCAAGTTTGATATGAAGAGTGGATTTTGGCAAATACAAATTAGAGAGTCTGATAGGTATAAGACAGCCTTCACCACACCCTTTGGACATTACGAATGGAATGTAATGCCCTTTGGTCTCAAAAATGCACATTCTGAATTCCAAAATATCATGAATGAGATTTTTAATCCATTCTCCAGCCATGCCATTGTATACATCAATGATGTACTCATCTTCTCAGAATCGTTGGAACAACATCAGAAACACCTAAGAGCATTCCTCCATACCATCAAGATCAATGGTCTTGTTGTTTCAGCCCCCAAGATCAAACTTTTCCAAACCAGGGTTCGATTCTTAGGTTTTAACATTCACCATGGTGTAATCAAACCCATAGATAGAGCTATCCAGTTTGCAGATAGGTTTCCAGATGAAATCCTAGATAAAACCCAACTTCAGAGATTTCTAGGATCTCTCAATTACATCTCAGATTTCTATCAGAATCTCAGACAGCAATGCAAACTTCTTTTTGATAGACTTCGAACCAATCCATCCCCTTGGACTCTAGCCCATACCACAATTGTCCAACATATCAAACAATATGTCAAGACCCTTCCTTGTTTAGGAATTCCCTCAGACAATTCCTTCAAGATTATCCAGACAGATGCCTCTAACATAGGTTACGGTGGCATCCTCCTCCAGCAGGTTAGCCCCAATTCCCCTGAACAAATAGTCTGTTTCCATTTGGGAATATGGACTCGCACTCAGATCAATTATAGTACTATTAAGAAAGAAATACTATCTATCGTACTATGCATATCAAAATTTCAAAGCGACCTTTTGAATCAAAAGTTTTTAATCAGGATTGATTGTAAATTTGCAAAACATGTTTTAGAAAAAGATGTTCAAAACATTGCATCAAAACAGATTTTTGCACGATGGCAAGCCATCCTTTCAGTTTTTGACTTTGATTTAGAATTCATTGAAGGAAGCCAGAACAGCATCCCTGATTTCCTAACCCGTGAATTTTTGCAGAATCATAGCCAAGATGTCCGGGAAGAAACCCATACAACAGCCCCAACCCCCAAAGTTGCCTAAACAGCAAAACCTTGTTGGTGCTAACCAGGCACAAAACCCTAGCAAGCTAGTACCAATCACCCCTAGCCAAATTGTCCCATTTTCCTAAGCAAAAACCCCTAGTCAGGATAATCCTGCTTCACCATCAAACATTGCCAATCGTTATTTGGTTTCAACAATTTCAAAACCAAATTATGAAAGGCCACCTTATGGTCAGCCCAGTTACAATTCAGCCTTAGCCTTTCCAGCACCAAAAGTAACCAACCCTTATCTTGTAGAAGAACCTTTTGGCCCTATCCAAACCCAAAAGCCTTCTTATCCGACCAAAAAAGGAAATTCTTCTTACGTTAAGAAATCTTTTCTCCAGTATATCTCTTATATTGAGCCCCACCTAGTTCATATAACAGATCCTCTTGCCCTAGCCATGGAAGTTCTACCACAAGGATGGCATTTCTTATCAAAGCATCCAGAGAAAAATATCAAGTTCTATAAGAGTATCCTCAGCCAAGAAAAGTCAGTTCAAATAGAAAACATCTTCAACAGTAGGGACCCCTCAGTAGTCCTCTACCACAAGTTCATCATCACAGGCTTCGTCAGTTGCCAAGATTGGGGACAACATCCTTCTGAATTAAGGATCCTCAAGAACTACAGATCTCCCTCAGGCTCAGCACTCTATTATAGTTATTATGACTATATTGATGCTTTTGAAAAAGTTCTCTTCATTCAGAACCAGAATTACAGCCACTCATGGTTCATGATGTTTAGCAGAGACTTCATTGGTCAACTACCATCCTGGTTCCTAAAATGGTGGGAAATGTTTGGATCAATCCCTCAGATTTTTCTGGAACCTTTACAGGATGCACTGAGGTACTTTGATTCAAGCTATAAGACTTCAAGCCATCGCTCCCAATTTCCAGTAATTCTGCTTTTCTCCCAAAGATTCAGAATCCACTGGATTAGCAAGTGGGATTATAAGATTAATACTAATCTCTTGGATAGAGAATTCTCAGTAAAGTGGTGGGACAATCTAAGAATTGAACAAGTCATCAACCAAGTCTATAAGGACTATCCTCCCCCAATCCAGCAACCCATTGCCCACAGAACAAGATCTCAGTCTAGCCTAGACTCCGTCCAAATTACTGGAAAAACCAGCAAAGAGTTAAAAGAACTAGCCCAGCAGCTAATGGCCCACTCACAATAGCTGGAATCAGAAGAACGGGTTTCTCCTACTACTTCATTAGCTTCAGTTAATCACAATCCAATTGATCCTCTTCAGGATTCTCAAAATCCTTACAGTGGTTATAATTTGGATAGCGATTAAAGCATCCTGACCAAGCAACTCAGGATAAGGTTCCAATCCGGTTACTATTCAAAATCAGCACCAGCCACTGATATGAACAATACCCGCATCATGAACTGTACTAGCACTCAGCAGATTTCCGACAGATTACTATTCATCCAACAACGACAGATGGAACAAAACCATCAATGTTCTCAACAGGCAAGAAGAACTTCTTCTAGACCTCATAGAAGCAATAGAAGATCCTGTCATCAAAGCTCAGAAGCTTACCCTTTTCCATCAGACCTTAGTAAAGGAAACCAGCAAACCTGAACTAAGGATCCAGCAACCCCAGCTAGATTTAGAGCAAATCTACAATAGGTTTACCCAGTCCAAAAAGGAAGTTACGATTAACGACCTTCAAAGAGAAAATAAGGAGACCAAGTCGGAAGTTAGAACCCTAAAGCAAGAATTAACCATTCTAAGGGTTGATTATGATCTTCTTAACAGAAGAGTCCAACTATTGGAGAACACTTCTCATCAAAGCAAAGAGGAAGGTCCCTCATTCCAAAACCCTTCTGATGATGAAGAAACAGTTAACCCCACAGCTGATCTTATCAATGAACCCTCCAAAGAATTGTTCTTAGATACCATCAGTAGGATTAACTTCCATAAATGGCATTCCAAAGTCAGGATTGTCATTAGCAAAGATTTTGAATTCGAGGTCATAGCCTTAATAGATTCAGGTGCTAATCTTAATTGCATTCAAGAAGGAATCATTCCCTCCAAGTACTTCAAGAAGTCTACGGAGCAATTGACATCCGCAAGTGGCGGGAGAATGCAAATTGATTTCAATCTCCCTCAAGCCAAGGTTTGCCAAGGCGGCATATCCTTCAAAACAAAATTTGTCCTCGTTAAAAATATGACAGATAGGGTCATCCTAAGAAACCCTTTCTTATGTTTGTTATACCCTTTCATCACAGACAATGAAGGAATCACAGCCCATCCATTTGGTTAGTCTGTCAAGTTTGAGTTCATAAGAAGCCCCGAACCTTGGGAAGTTAGCTCCCTCCAGAAAGCTTCTATATAAAAAACTCTCAGTACTGTCACCATCCAACCCCTTCCATCTCATAATCAAGCCAAGCACCTTGATTCTGCCATATCAATTGATGATTCTTTTAGCCCCAATCAGTCCCAGTTATCATCATGCATTCATCATGAAAATATTTGCATCTCTGCATCCATCAATTATAAAAACAAAAGGTTTTTTAACAAATATTTGAAATCTCAAATGATCCAAACCTTTCTTGGCAAGATAGAGAGAGAGAAATATTTAATACCACTAGTAAGTGGACAATGACTTCTTCAGCAGAGAAGAAGAATAAGGGGAAAGCACCAGCAAGGGGCTATCCTCAAGACAAAAGACTACCAGCGGGACAGTCTTTTGTAATGCATGAAGGTGCATCCTCTACCAGCCATAGAGGATCAATATCCCTTTAGGAATTTGTCCCACCAACGGTGACATATTCCAGTGGTGATATGGCTATTGTCTTATAGGAAGTTTTATCCAGGACCTTACAATTCAATGATGGAGCATATACAGACTTACCATACTCCATTAAATGTCTCCTTAATAACCTTCAATTTGCCTACACCCGAAAAAACCAAGACCTTTTCCAAAAAACCCTTAGAGCACTTGAAATTCACCTAGTTAACCTTGAGGCTAAAAATGAAGTTTTAACCAGTCAACTCTTTGGCAAAGAGGATATCCATTCAATGGATAGAATGACTATCATGGGCACTGATTATGCCAGGTTCAGTCTTAAGGCTCGAGCTACTCTAAGAAGTGCCACTGCCAACTTGCTATCAAATTTACAATTTCGTATTCTGAAAAGCAAGGCTATGAACAAATCTCTAAATATTTGGTATAAACATTTCAAAATTCTGGTGACAACCACTATCCCTAATCCAGATGATTCAGATGATATTGACAATGTTCTCATGCAAGCCACATGGGAGGAATACTTTGGAAGCAGCTCCAGAGTATATGAAAAAAGACATCCCTTCCTAGGACTTTTGGTCAACTATGAAGATGGAACAGACGAATATGAAAGAGATCCTGCTTGGCTCTCACAAATGTTTGAATCTGGTTTCATCAGACTTATCAAGCTAACAAGTCACGACCAAATTAGCCAACTACCCCAAATCATCCAAAATGTTGTTAAGCAAATCAACAACCCTTTTGTTTCTATCAAGTGTTGGAGTACTTTACCAAAATGGGACAGAGAAAATTGGATGGAGGTTCACCCCTCGAAGCATCTTGTCCTCATCAATGGTTTTACTTATCAGGGCCCATGGTATGAAGGAGACACATATATTTCATGCAAATACCCTAATGCTCTGGCGGAACGCTGGAGGAACTACTTCAACAACCAAATCCTTGATGTCAGCCAAGAGCTATGGAAAGACTACCATTTTATAGGTTCTACAGATAGAATCTATGTTTTTGGAAGAAGACCATATGACTCTGCTATTAGACATCTCAAAAAGTTTGGTCCTGATAATCCTAGGGAGTTTCTTACGGGAAAAAAGCCTGTTCATGAACCTCTCCTGTATTGTGGACTCTGAAATCACTATGCCAGGTATCATGAGCATAATTGTGACGACCATTTTCCATGGGATCCTTATGATGGATATCCGTCAGATGCTCCTGATACTGACTAAATTATCCTGACTAAGCAACTTAGGATAAAGTTCCAATCCGGTTACTATTCAAAATCAGCACCAGCAACTGATATGAACAGTACCCGCATCATGAACAGTACCATCACTCAACAGATTCCCCGACAGACTACTATTCATCCAACAGCGACAGATGAACAGTACTCTGAAAAAGCAAGGGGACAAGTCACTATTCATGAACAGTAAAAGTTACTGTTCACAGACATAATCATTCAAAATTACTGTTGCTTTCGGTGGAAAGAGTTTTCACCTCAGTAAAAGCAATTCACCTTCCATGATTCCAGCAATCTTCAGATGGTATCCAAGGCTCCCTCCAGTCTATATAAGGTAGCCAAGACTCCATTCTAAAGCAGGTTAAATTTTAGGAGCAACTCCAAAATACCTCAGAGGTCCAGTTTTAGGAAGAACTCCAAAACACCTCACCCAGCTTTGCCTCCTCTTTACAACCTTTAGCATTGTAATCAGATAGCACAATTTTATTTTTGTAATACCCTAGCCGGTGTTAACAACTGTAACCCCATGGCCTCAACCGGCCTTTATCTGTATTTTCCGCACATGGCCTCAACCGGCCTTAGTCTGTAACTTACCCCCTTTTGGTATCAGAGCCAAGTTGGCCCGGTCGGAGTTGTAAGTTACTATTTATCATTCAATCAAGTTGGTCGGCACTGCTGCCACAGTTATCCAAGTTATTTTGGCTACCGTAGTTATCCAAGTTATATATATATTGAGATGGGCGATTTGAACATTCATCATTTCTATTAAAAATGCTATGAATAGTGGCTAATCTATATGAATTTTAGAGTGCGTTTGGTTCCAAAGTAAAAAGCCAATTAATTTTACTATTTAGCTTATTTTCACTACTATTTATGGACCCAGCTGCACTTTTTAGTACTATTCATGGGTCCCACTGTACTATTTCAGTTAACTTTTACCTTTATCTGCAGTACTTTTAGTAAAAAGTTTTCAGTTTCAGCAAAATAAGTGGATCCCAAACAGACCCTTAGTATGATTTAAGAAGTAAGTGCAATTAGAACAAACTTTTGCTACAATTTTAGTTGTAGCTAATGATTAAAACTCCATTCAGTATCTTTCTATTAGATGCGAATTTTGATAAATTTATCATTAGATTAAATTTCTGCTTCATTCTTCATGCTTGCAGAATTTTCAAAAGATCAAAAATCAATAGTTATGTCATCAACCAAATGTTTAAATTTCAAGCTTTTGTAATCTAAAATTATACATTAAAAATATTGTTATGAATCGAATAGTAAATAACATCCGACTAGTATGAAATTTGACAAGCATATTAAAAACATAAATAACATATATTCTAAAAGTTAGATTTTCAAAATATGTATTTATTTTTTAATATTTTTAGTGAGAGTTGTAATCAATAATTACAACATAGTTTGTAGTGAGATTTTGTCCATGCAATTTTTTTTTTTTCGGTTGATGAGAATGTAAAATGTCATATTGTTCTCCCTTAATGTTTAGTCTTCTACACTTATTTGGTGCCTATGTACTCATTATTCTTATATTTTGATTTATGATGCAAATGGAGGTGTTAAGTGAAAAACAAAGCTAATTGTGCGATTTTGGACAGTTTTGACATCGCTTCGTAATCTGGGCATAACTCTCTCATCCGAACTACGATTGAGATGATTCAGATGCTATGGAACGCCAAGAAAAAGCTCTACAACTTTCATGTTTTGAGTTTTGAGAGATACTGGCTGCTTTCAGGGCGAAATCGGGTTTGAAGTTGCTGCACCTGCACTGCTGATTTTCTAGAATGTTCCTTAGCCTGCAATTCTAATACACGGATTTGACGCGGTTCATTTTCAAAAGTTTCAAGATCTGATGCATGAAAATTCCAGCTGAAAACACCATTTTCCTAGTTATTTTTAGTATTTTCCTTAATTAGTCAGATTTGGATATTATTATTTAGAATAATTTTAGGAGATTTTGTAGGCTTTTGAAAGGGCGAATTAACGTGCAAAAGGGGGAGGAAAAATAAGACTTCATACACTCCTCTCTCTCCCCTCTTTTCTAACTTCTCCTTCAAGTTTTCATCATAGCCCTGCATGGCTAAAACTTTTACACTTGGTCGAAGGAAATGGAAGCCTTGGAATCAATAAAACTGTGAAATCTAATTTGTTTTTATTGTTCAATTTATGCTTTGAATATCAGACGTTCTCCTATGCCTATTTTCATGATTGTCTCGTTTAATTACTAGGAGGCCTACTAGTTTATTATTCGTTGCAATCTACTGCTAAGTTAGATATCAAATCCATAATTATTTGATCCCTCTAATTTGTGAAGCAACCAAGATTTAATGCTTTGCTACGTCAGAAATTATTAGATCTTAGGAAAAACGCTCAACTAAATTAAATGCAGCCGCTTGTGTTTGTGTTGTTTAGCTTCATCGATCTCTCTAGTTCTTAAGACTGCTACTAAATTAAACTTTTCGTGCTTGTCTTGGGTTGTTTAGTAGTTAGGGTTAATTAGATCGTTTGTTCTCTAATTAACTACAACTAAGGAAAAATAGGAAAATAGTTCCAACGGCAAATTGATATATACTTACATCGATGATCAGTACTAAAATTCCGATGGTGGATGTTGACTTATAGACCAAGGTTTGTTCTTTTAATTGAATTTGATACTTTAATTTGAATTATTCCTTAGTTTTTTTTTTCTTAAAATTGTTTTCATTATACTCAAAACCCCCTCTCCTTGTTCACATAGCATAAAACTAGGCTAGATGCTTTCCGTGGGAATCATCTTTACTCGCACTACTATATATATTTTTAGAAATATAGGTTTTATTTTTTGTTGTCTGCGACAGCACACCATCGGCCCATGCAATTACTATCAACATTACAATATATATATATATATATATATATATATATATGGTCAAAAAGATTGAGCCACTTGCAAAAAGTATATATTCGGAGGCGCTGGACCACAAAACAGAAGATTTTCTGAGAATCTACACATTGGAAAGCCATGATGAAGGATAGAGAATGTCCACTTCAGTGGGCCTTCGCCCGTGTTCCGTGTTCGATCCACGTGATCGTGCCCATTAACCCATTAGCACCAGATCGCTTAACGGTTGCAGTCACCTTTCTCCTGTACCAGTGACAGCAACAGAGGCCTTTCACAATCACACCCTTCTCGTGGGGACAAGTTTTCCATTTCCAGTGGGCCTTCTTCTGGTCACTGCCTGTCTGTCCTACCCAAATTGTCGAAATAATAATAAAGGCACATTTAATACACTATAATAATTATTATAGAAATAAGAATAAGTATTATAAATATATTAAGTTGGAAAGTAATAAGTATTACTATTCATCAGTTTGGTAATTATTTAGAAATAGAATTCTAAATTTGCATCTATAATTTAGTAAAGTATAAAAATAAGGTGTAATTAAATTATTTTAAAGTCAAATTTCTTAAAATACACTTATTTTAGGGTGTTCAAAATAGAGCTAATAATTAACAATAAAGAAAATCTATTTTCTTTCCTTTTGAAAATGTGATAAATAATGGTTTTTTAGGAAATTTAATTAAAAAGTTATTATATAAGGTCAATACTTTTGATAAGAAATAATTATTTTTTATTTTGAAAAATAACTATTCATAAAGAATAACTATTCATTGTAATAAAAACATAACCAAACAACCAAATAGTTATGATATAAGAATATCTATTACATTATAGTGTCTATTACAGTCTACCAAACTTGTCCTAAATAAAAACAAAACCAATTGGACTTTGTCTTTAATAACAAACCTTTCTTTTTTTTCTTTTCTTTTTTTTATGGAATGAAGAATTAATTGAGTTTAACGTCAAACGTTAAATATGATTAAGGTGTATTCAACATATTTTATATCTATGTATAAAAAGCGTGATGTGAATGCGCTAACTACAGTAACTTAGTTTATTCAATTCGTTGCACTGTTCTTTAAGACTTTCTCACCTCTCTTCATGTGTGTGTTAAAAATACTTACTATTCTTAAAAATATATATATATATATATATATATATATATATATATATATATATATTTGTTGCACTGTTTTGCTGCCTCTTACCTTTTCCCTTTTTCTTTTTCCCTTGGGGTAATATTGTTCAGCAGTCCACTTCTTTTTTTTCTTTTTCTTTCTTTCTTTTTATATAAAGTTGTTAGTTAACACAATAAATTCTCACCATATTTTCACAATTGTTAAGGTATTAATTTCTTATAGATTAAAATAAAATATTATATAAGTACCAACCACAACTATAAATAAAGGTATTGTGAAAAAAGAAATGATACATCCACAACATTTTTTACAACACTTTCTTAACAAAAGTGTGAATGCGTAAAACTATACTAGTAGCTACATTTTTTTTTTTTTAGTTTGTTCAATTTGCATTGTTCGCTGGCCTTCTTTATTTTCGGTAAGATTGACCAGTCATTTATATATATATATATATATATATATATATATATATATATATATAGCTGTTAGTTAACATAATAAATTGTCATAATATTTTTACAATTGTTGAAATGTTAATTTCTTATAGGTCAAAATAAATATCATACTAGAACTAAACACAACTAAAAATAAAAGTATTGTTATACTGACCCAACAAATTTTACAATTATTGAGGTGTCAATTTCTTATAAGTCGAAATAAAATAATATAATATAAGACTGTGACTAACCACAACTGAAAAAAAATATTTTGTGAAAATGTTGTAACGCTTGTTGTGTGAATCAGTGAATGTGTAAAAGCCACTGTAGTAGCTACATTACTTTTTGATTTATTCAATATGTATTGTTCATCACTTCATTAGTCCTTTCTTTTTTTTTTTTCTTTTTTCCAGTCATCGGTTTGTGCTCTTTTTTTTAATATTTATATGAGCTAGCATGTATATTGTTATACTAACACAACAAATTTCATAATTCACAATTACTGAGGTGTCAATTTTTTATAAGTCGAAATAAAATAATAAAATATGAGATTATAATCAGCTACAACTAAAAATAAATGTTTTGTGAAAATCTTGCAACACTTGTTGTTATCACGATATTTTCACAATTGTTAAGAACTCAATTTCTTATAGATCAAATAAAAAATTGCTAAGTTCACAATATTTTCACATTAATTTCACAACAAATTATAGGTGATAAGCTACTATTGATGGATAGAAAAGTGATATCAGTTGTGGATCCATTTTAAAATCAGTAACAACTTGCCATTTAAAATTTGTTATGTAAATATTATAGAAATAGCATTTATATATATATATATATATATATATATATAATATATCAAACCGAAATTTACCACGGCTAAAAATAAAAGTATTATGAAAATATTATGACATGTTGTTATGTTCATAGACTTCTTTTTTGGTTTAGTCAAATTTGGTAAGTAAAAATTCACTGTTTCATGCATAATTTATTTTATTGGTTTTTTTTTTTTAATGCAGTTTAAAGTGGTTGTCCCAATTAAAAATCAATAACAATTTACTATCTAGAACTTGTTGTGAAAATGTTGTGGATGTAGTATTATTCTAAAATAAAATTATATAATATCATACCAAGGCCCACCGTAACTAAAATAAAGATATTGAGAAAATATCATGACATTTATTGTGTTCCTGGTTTTTTTTTTTTATAGCTAATTTGTTGAGGCAAAATTCATAGTTTTACAGACAATTTTCTTGGGTTTTTTTCTAACACATTGTTTAAAGTAAAAATACATAGTTATACCAACAACAAAAAATATAGAAAAAAGTACTTTCCCCCTTTATGTTTGGAGTAGTTTCATCCCCCAACTTTAAAGTTGAATAATTTCCTCATTTATATTTTGTACACAAGCATATAGTCTTGCTGTTACTCTCTTAGTTAAATCCTAACAAAATATTATGATTCCTAGAATATTTTATTGTGCAATATCTAAAATGTCTCACTAAATTTTAATGTCCCAAAAATTTTCTTTGTATATTTTGAGATTTATGTGTTAGTCATACTTAAAAAGTAAAAATAGTGATATATGGTATTTTATTTGCTACCTAGAGAACACTAATTTATTAGAGGTTTAAATCTTCTAAATTTATAATTTTATCTAATAGAAACTTCAAGGACATATTTCTTTTGTTAATTTGTTTTTTTTTTTTCTTTTATATCTTAAAAAGGTGTTCATTAAAAATTAAGTAAGCTAAGTATCGTAGTTAGGATCATAAAATAAAATGATAGAGAAGGAAGTATGTATAACAAAATATTCATTGCAAATGGTTGTAAGTATTTAATTTGATGATGAGTTTCAGTTGTAGCATATGTCATTATTTATTGCAAAAATTTAAATATTGTGACAATATTTTATCAAAACTTAGTTGTTTATTGTTGGGAGATAATGACATTTGTTATCATTCTTAGTATAATCTTTTTTGTGAGTAGATACTGTCTTTAGTAAATAGATTCTAAGAAATTATAATACTAAATAAATAGATAGTCATATGTTAAATAACTATTTTAAATTTAAATACATGATTTGATACTACTTCAAAAAAAAATTCTATCTAAAATTTTTTCACTTTAGGGACAACACATGCCTTGCACGTGCAACCCTTACTAGTATATAAAAAAAGCGCAAATGCGCTAAAACTACAGTAAAAAGCTATGGTGATTTGGTTTGTTCAACATTTTGAACTGTTTTGCTTTCTTTTTTTTCTTCTGGTAATTCCTTCTTCTTCTTTTTTTATTTTATTTTTTTATATATAGAGAGCTGTAAATTAACACAATAAACTATCACAATATTTTTACAATTGTTGAGGTGTTAATTCCTAAAAGGTCAAAAAAAATATCATACTAGAACCAATCACAGTTAAAAAAAAGTGTTATATCCACAACATTTTTCACAACACTTTTATAACAAAAGTTTGAATGCGTAAAGCTATAGTAGTAGCAATATTTTTTTTGTTTGTTCAATTTGCACTGTTCACGGGTCTTCTTTCTCTTTTCAGTACTATCGCCTAGTCAACTCTTTTTTATTATATATATATATAATGAAAAGCTTCAATTGTAGCATATGACATCATTCATTATGAAAATTTTAAATATTGTGACATGTCTTAGCAAAAATTAGTTGCTTATTGTTGGAAAATGACAATATTCATAAACATTCTTAGAAGTTTTTAGTGAGTGGATATTGTTTTTAGTTAATAAGTACTAAGAAACTATTATAGTAAAATAGATATTCATGTGTTAAATAGCTACCATAACTTTGTGTGTAATAAAAATTCTTATACAAATGAGATTAACTTTGTATGACATACATTTTTTATGTATATAATTTCATACTTCTTCAAACAGAAAATTTATCTTAATTTTCTCACTCAAGAGGTGGCACATGGGAGAAAGCAACGTCATCATGTCATCACTTTCAATCCGATTTATAGATCATTTGAAGAGGTAGTTTAGCGTCACAAACTTTTTCACAATTTTGTTATGTGGCGACTTGTGAATGGTGAAATCATGGACTCATGTGGATCCACAATTCTATTTTTATAATTTACAAGTCGCCATGTAGCAAAGTTGTGGAAAAAATTGTGACCCTAGACTTATTCCACTCAGAAATAGAATTACTATTGTGTACACTGCCAAAAAAAAAAAAGAAGAAGTTATTTTGTAGTCGATATTTTGAATTTCTTTTATTTTTATATATATTTTTTATACTGGGGTATTTTGTATTTAATTATAAGTATCTTGTAACAAAAATATTACTATTTACCCTTAAGATGTTAATGTTAATGTTAATTATAATACTTAATAAAAAGACGTTGAATTATAAAATAAAAAAACTACAACTATTTTTTAATTACATATATTATAGATTAATAAATTTACTTACCGTCTTACTTTTATTTTTGATGGGGTCTTACTTTTATTTAGATACGTAGACCAATAAGATTTTTCTTTAAGGACCCATTACTCCATAACATATACTTTAATTCATATTATTACATTCCTCATTGATAAGATTGTTAAAACTAATAATGAAAAAGGAATTAAAATAAAAGAATGAAAATTATTAACGAGTTTGTTTATACATTGTTTGCAAAATTATTGTTTGGAAGTATTTAACACAATTTTTTATTATAGCAGTATTACAATTTTACTTTTTTTTTCCTAAAAAGTTAAAGAGTTGTTTTTTAATTTTTTTAATTTTGTTTAAATATTGAGCATAAAAAGATAATTTCACAAATATGGGGCTTTGAGGGAAATAGAATGATACATGTTCAATTTCCTCCAAATGGCATCATTCATATTATTTTCTTAAAGAGTAAGGGTTAGTTCCAATGCATTGAAGTTGATAGGATGCGGATATGTAGCAAAAATCAAACATGTTTGTATTGTGTCAACTCCAGTGCATTGAAGCATTAGCTAACCTGTGTCCTTCCTTAAACTAGTAGTTCTTAGTTCATAAGGCAATATAATGAAATAAAATGGAATTCATAACTTATAAAAATAAAATAATGAAATAAAAAGGAATAATGTATTCTTTCTTAATGTGTTTTAGTGTTTAGAAGTTTATAAATAAAAGAAAGGAAAAAGAAATAAATATATCTTATTACCATTACTCTCATTTTATTTTATTTAAGTTTTAAAGGAAAGAGTAAAAAATTAATTTTGAAGAATTAACGAGGAGTAGGAATCATTTCATTCACTTGTAAGAAAAATGCATACAAACCCCCTAAATAGAATAATATTGAAATTTTTTCTTATAATCCGTTCCAATTAAAAAATAAAAACTGTTTACGAACGTTGTATTATTGTTTTCCTCATTAAGATTAGGTCCAAGATTTTCAATACTACATTCTTATAAAATTAAGGGGATTTTTTTTTTTTTTTGTTGATATGGCAGTAATTTGTGGATTAATGAGGTGGTGATAACCTTTTGTTTTTTTTGTTTTTTTTTTCTTTTTCGATGTAAAAAATTTTCTATGAGAATGGTTTTCATTTCTTTGGCCGAAGCTATAACAGCAATTTGAATATCAATGCAAACGCAAATTTGGGATCAAGAATGGGACTTACAATTTATCCCCAAGGAATATGTACACTTTTTTTTCCCTTCCATAATTATGAGAATAATTCATCTGAAAAATGATTGTGAACATTTGGAAATATTTTCCTCTCTATAGTCATATTCTAAGAACCATAGGAAAGAGCTTTAAAGAAAAGGCACGAGTTATATACTTATCCACGTAACCATAACAGGAAAGTGCGTGGGCAAACCTTCTTCTCAGAAGTCAGAACTAGTTTAAACTTTAAAGGCCTAGCTAAAAATAAAAAGGGTGGGGTGGGTCGGCTCCACACATTATTATTCGTTATTTTCCCGAAAAGCCCTTTGATTTAATTACTCAGGTAAAAGCTGGCACATCAGACGGCCAGATCTTGTCGAACTTAATAGGCCCACTTGACAGTGACCACCCGTCTCAGAATGAGGCCCCCACTTGGCTGTAGCACAAAGGAAAGCAGAACTTGATGATGTGGGTCCCATTGTCAAACAGATGACAAGTGCAGTCGAGCGCTGGCCCGAAAACGACACAACATCCCTGCATGTACCCCCAGGCCCAATTATAATTGCGCTGGGGTAAACTATCAGTCGTTAAAAATTTCTAATCAGAGTGGGGACCACTAAGAGGGTGAGCGGGCCCTTGGGTTTTCAAACTTTCAAGTGGGACCAACAATAAATTATGAGCATCTTTTGATGGTACAAATAAGGGAAAGTGCCTATAGTATGTCGGGCCTGGCAGACTGTCGGGTAGAGGACACGTTAGGTATGAGATAAGGCGGGTCCTTATTTGTTTGGTACCTAAACTAAAAAGTCATTGTACTAGTCTAGTTGATTTGGTAACTCGTCAGAAAAGCCCATCACAAATCAAGCCCATCGCAACTCCATTTATGGTTCCAAACCAGACATCTCAGCCCAACCCAAATAAACCCCTATCTTGGGCTTAATGAGGTTGACAGTTAGCAATGGGCTAAAAAAGCTTTACTAAATGCAAAGCACCAAGTTGCAGGAGCATGGGAATGGCCAGCTCTCAGGAAAGAGTGCTTTCCTTTCATAACGCTGCCATAACTTACATGTCAATATTGATGCTCTGGTTATGTTCATTTTTGGCTTTACCATATGCTTAAAATTAGGTTACATGGACTACTTTCCCATTTGGTGGTTACTTGCAGTGAGAGAAAGCAAGTGATGAATGAATACTAAAGTTTCAATTTCCTGTCCAGGGACCAGATGTGCTATCGCCTATCAGATAAATAAGACATCCTTTTAAAGTTATTCAATCAAGTATGAGGGGCAACTTATAGAAAAAACACACATCAAATAACAAGTGATTAGCTAAATACACCTGATGATGGATGTCACATGGAAATGCCTTTGAGAATCTCTTCCTGCACAGTAAAATCTCCTTGCTTCCAGAAATATGATAAATATTGGTCTACAAGTACTCTCCAAATTAAAATTAAAAGGAGCACTCATGATATCAAAAAAGGGTTACCCAATGTCAGGAGGGATTGATTGTATTAGTCCTAACTAGTGATTCCTAAACATCTAAACAAGTGAGCTAAATTTCATCTTTTCAAATAGACCAAATTTATATGCCAAACTTACAATGAGTTGCCAACATACTGCTGCAGCAGTGCACATTCAAAACAAATGCGTGGCATCATCCGCATCACTTAAAAACTCGAAAACAGATAATGCAAGCCTGCAGATTAAAATTAACTATGAGAGAGAGAGAGAGAGAGAGAGAGAGAGAGAGAGAGAGTAGTGGAATATTCAAGAGACCAAAAGTTTAAGACACCATAACTGTCTAATTTATTTCATAAATGAGAAATTGCAGATGATAAGGAAATGAAAAGCAGTCCATTATTCAAACTTCACATGGCCCCAAAGTTGGTAGCATTCTGTGCCACCCCACCAGTGACATTGTAAACTGGTGGTATACAAGGATATTTCAACACTTTTGAAGTGCCTATGATTTCTAGTTTAAAACTGAAGCTGATGGATTACTAGGTAATCCTCATGTTTAATCAGACTTATTCCCTGCTACTAATTGGAAGTGGTGAGTGTCAGGTTTTGCCAAACTGAGATGAAGTAAATAAGTGGGGTTTTCAAATGTATTTGTGTGTTGTCAACATTACCATTCAATAACATTATAACAGAGGTGTTTTTTCACAAATCCACCGTTCTATGATAGTCTCCTTATACACTTCATGCTTGTAAAATAGCAAGATGATCCAAGATCAATAGTTATCTCATCTAATAATGTTTAAATTTCAAGTTCTAAAATTATATACATAAACAATATGGATTAAATAGTAAATAACATCCAATTAATAATAAATTTGGTGTGTGTTAAGAACAAAGTGAACATGTAATCCAACAGAAGACTTTTAAAATAATAATCCAATAATATATTGTTAAGTGGTATAACATTGGAAAAAGGTGTAAGATGAAGGAAAATGTAAATAAAATAAGGAGGGTAACTTTGATCTTGATTTCTTTTTGAATGTAAGTAATACATGCATCCTGATGGCCTTACTCTTTTTGAATGTAAGTAATACGATCAGGATATAGCTCATCAACAATCTTTAAAAATTTTAATATGCCATAACTTTATTAATTACAATCCATGATCCTAAGGTTTGTTTGGTAAGGTGGAAATGAGAGGGGATGGAAGAGGGAGGAGATAGAAAGAAGAAGAGATTAGTCTTTCTCCACCATTTGGAAGAGTGGTAAAAGGGGGATGGAAAGGAGGGTGGGCTACTATTATCAACCTAGGCCTGCCAACCTCCATCCACCCAAAGATGGGCGTTTCTTTGAGATGAAAATGGCCAAGGATTAGGGATGGATACAAGTACCAATTTTCCCCTAAGGCTTAATTTTTTTTTCTTCTCAGTTTTGGGAACTTTTTTTGATAGTTATTTTTTTACACCTTTTAATTATACAAATTTCATATGTAACAAGAATATGATAGGAATGATCTTAATATAATTGAAATGATTTGCAAAAAAGTAGACATTTTTAAATTTAAAAAAATTATTGATTTCTTAAGTATAATTTTCACCAAAATGCAACATTAGAATTTTAAATGACTAAAGAAAATATTAGAAATATTTTACATGCATAACACATATTACCATATATATATATATATATACCCCATGTAGATATTGAGGAATACTTAGGCTTAGAGGGTCAAAATTCGAACACGCCATTCTTGAATGAGGTTTGATACTTGAGTGTCTAATTAGGGTTAGGTGATTTAAAGATAGGATCTTGAAGGAATTTGGTGATTGTTTGGTGTTAAAAAAAGAGTTAAAGACAAAACAATGAAAGATAAATCCCAAGCAATTACATCTAGGTTCCTTACACAATCACACTTAAGAGGAAGAAGGCAATCACACCTTCAAAGCTTAATAAGTTGCTAGAGATATTTTATGTACTAAGCACAAAACACACCTGCCAGTGATTATGGCAAAGATCACTAAGTAGAAACCAAGCTTGATTAACCGAAACTTCTTCTCAGCATTAAGAAATCTGAATGCCTCAGTGACATCAAAAAGATGCTGCCGTTTCAAAAACCTGAGTCATTGCACTAGACTGGTTATGACAATTCCAGTTAAATTAAACTATATAGATAAACACATGTGTGTGTGTGTCCAACCATCAGCAGTTTTATAGTGGTTCCAGAAAAATTATTGAATGTCTTCACTTCTCTTTTTCCCTTTTCATTGACAAGTTGCACAAACTCCCAGTTCTCTTGAAACCACAGCTATATCTATATGGTGCTATTGGAGCTAAAGCTATTGGCTCCCACTTTTTTTAGTTTTCTCTTGACCAATCATTTCTTTGGAGAAACCAAAACCATTGCATTTTAATTCTGGTAATGACATTATAGTACAAACCAATGGTTTATTCATCAAAATCTTTTTTAGACTAGTGCACCATTTTCCAATGGCATCATAGTTCCCATGGTCCAGAGCACTTAAAAATAAAAAATAAAATAATTTGCAATGCATTTTGTCACAATTTACAACTAAAGGTGTTCGATCTAATCAATTGGTTTTCTAATTTCCAATCACTTCAATAAAATAATTTCTTCACAATTATATCAGACCAATCTAAAAATAGCAGTAATTATGAAATACCTCAATTTATCATAGAATAGTAAAATGTAATTCTTCTTGAGGAACAAATGCCCAATCAATCAATGAAGTTAACTTTTCAAAACATCAGAAAGAAATGAATTAGGATTTTTTCAAAAATCAGAAAGTGATAAGTTTTTCTTCACTAATACAAAAAAATTTTAATCATTAATAACTTGACAGGATTCAAATTTCTGCAGGCCTTAGTTTTTTATGGTAGTTATCACATAGCTATGTTTGAAAACAACTCAACATGCATGCAATCAGTGGTTCAACAATCTCAAAAGCTCAAAAATGCCATCAGGTTAAACTAATATGGGTGACCAGAAGAACACAAAATATCCAGATAGCCATATCATGAAATTCTCTACAATTTTGGCATATCCCAATATCAACAAACAAAGAACTATGTATTTTTTATTATTTATTATTTTGAAAAATAGAAGTCCCTGCTTCAACCAAAATTTCCTGATCTTGGAAGAGGATAGACTGATGTGGCAAAAGAGAAAAAGGTGGGGGTGGGGATTCAGGCTACAAGAGTATAATTGTTCTGATCTTTCATTCAAAATAGAAAAACAGATTAGACCAATGTGAAGAAAACACCAAAGCTAACAAGCCAACTAAAACAACAAAAGTGCAGAAAGTCCTCATCCATTAATCATTTCCATGAATTTCGTAAATTGGTAAATGCAATACTTACAGCAGAAATTCTAAGTTGAATCTAAATAACAGTTGTAAAGCCTTCATTTATTCCATCTAAAGAGAAGTTGGTCAATGCATTTAAAGTACATTCTCAAAGGCAAAATGTTGCAAGGATCTTAGTCAAAACTAAGTTTTGATATTTACTTTATGCAAACTCCTTTTAAAATCAATGACTTGCTTTTACTATCTTATCTCCTTACATGGAACCAGGCTCCTCAGGCAACAGGTATAGGTGAGCTACTACTTCATTATGTTTATTAACTACAGACTTCCTTCTCATTGTCTCAACCTAAACCAAGCCTGCTGAAGTCATGTGTTATAACCTTTGGCTCAACTAATATTAAAGTTGATCTTTCTGCAGAGAAATAAGTGAAGAAAGAACACCAACCGCATTAAATGCATCGTATAGTATAACATGGTACTTAAAATATTGTTCACAAATTATACTTACAGCATCACATGATAGCAAGTAACAGGAACTGTTATCAGAAACATGAACCAATGCAATGTCAAAAGGAAGCTGGCGCAGAATACTCCTTGGACAATGAACTCAGGGAGAACGATGCGATTAATGCTAGTTGCTGAGTCGTAAATGTTTATGTAGTCAGCCTCCAAGTCCGTCAAGATCACAATCTACCAAAATATTATTCAGAGATATCAGGAATATCCAATTTTAGCATCAGCCAAAAAAAAAGTGATGCGGTAAAATAAAAAGTTGCATTCAAGAAAGAAAGAAATTCATTGTGTGGTGGAGGGGCAGCTCATCATCAACCTGAAGGAGGTATTCTTCAACATCAAACACAAGTCACAAATTCTTAATTTATTCAACTAAAAGTTATATTATGACAATGTGACATCATCATAACTAACTAACTGATTCCTAAGCACACGAGTAAACAAATTTTTCACACGCTAAAATAATCAAAAGCTAAGCTGATACAACACTTATCCCACGTGTCTAAATCAATCATAACTAACTTACTCATTCACACGCCTTGCCCTTGTGGAATACGAGAAATTATACAGTTCTCATGGTGGACCACGTCACTTGTCCACTATTCCACTAAAAGACTCCCATTTGTTTAAAATTGCTAAGTCAGTAATCAGTTTCTGTTTAAAATTTTTTTCTAACACAGCAACTTTAAACAGGTGGAAGTCTTTTATTGGAATGGTGGAGTGGGCCACTTGTCCAACATGAGGACCTTATAATTTCTCGTGGAATACCTTGATTTGAGCATATCATCAAGGCACACTTGGCCACATCATCATGCTTGAAATGAAAATGCTTGCTTAGAAAGTATCGCATAAAAAACAACTAAAAATGTCCTCTACATTCCTTACAGCACGAAATACAGTTCTTCCTCGACATGTTTTGAACAGTCCATAGCATATACGGAGTCACAAAGCCAAATTCTAGAGCCAAAAACATGATCAATGAATATGCATTACATATTTGATGAATGTTTCATTAATTTATAACTATAAGGACTAAGGCAAGAGATCAAGGTCGTTTTGTCAACTTAATCAGGTATAAACTATAGTTAGATAAACTAAAAACAGTTATAGTATAAGCAATTACAGTTACGAATTTCTTGATGAAAAAGAAATCAAAATGGCGCTTTTCGAGTAAAGGCGATAAAATCAATATAAAGATATCAATAATAACACATGTTCAAGAGCGTGTGTGCGTGGATGCAATCTAGGTATAATTGAACACAAATGGTTAGAAAAATCACCAAAATCGGCATCAATTCGATGCGCCATTATTGTTTGGTTGCTGAGAAAGTGGAAAAAAAAAAAAAAAAAAAAAACTAAATCTCTAAATCGTGTTTATTAACGTACATTTATTTAATTAAGTAAACGAAATTTAATAAATTAAACAAACACAGAAGCAGCATTTAAGAAAACATTTCCATAACAGATCGCGAAAGCCCGAACAAGAAAATAGGGGTTTAGAAGAAAAGGAATTTTGGGGGTTTAAAATTAAGAGAGAAAATAGAACCTGATAAAAGGTGGAAGCCATGAGAGCTAAGTTGATGAGAAAAGCGATGATCCAAAAGATGAGGTCCATCGACATGATGTTGTTGTTCAATTCGAAATGACGAATGGAATGGGTCTGTGTCACTGTGTGAGTGGGGTTTTAAAGCTAACGGGTTTTGCCTCTATTCCCCGCTCTCATGGATTTTGGTTTATTAAACTGATTGCTCAATTCAGCTGATTGGTGTTTACACTCTATTTTAGAAACTTTACTAACTCTACCTCATGACAGAGACAAACACCATGTCATATTACATATATACATTAGCTTTATCACGCGTGGGATGCGGTTTTTTTTTTTTTTTTTTTTTTTTTTTTTTTTTTGGGTTTAGTGTCATAATTTTTCATTTACCCCAATTTGAGGTTTACACATTTGTCCACCATATTATGCATTTAGAACTACTAATACTCTTAGGAGTGTGATGAGGCTAGCTTCAAAAAATGAACAAATCCAATACTCTACCTCCAAGGGCCTATGCAAATCAAATCAAAAAATTATCGACTGATTGCACCCATTGCACCTGTGCAAATATCACAAGGGCCATCTCCAAGGCCTAGGAGGGAGTTTCATGAGTTATATATGCCTATGAGCCAAGTATTTGAGAAGCTAAAAGCAAAAGGATTATTAAAGCCCTTAGACCCAAGACCAATTCCAAACCCAATACCTTCAAGATTTGATGTGAATAAGAGATGTGCCTGTCACCAAGGCTCTGGCCATGATACTGACAAATGTTGTGGCATTCGTCATGCAATTCAAGACTTAAGAGACAACAAAGTGATTGCACTGCCTACTAGGCCTAGCATCATTAATAATCCCTTGCCTGGCCACAATTTTGAGAGAGGACCGAGGATTAATTGTTTGATGACTGAAGAGGAAAGTAAAAAGGACTCATCTGAATTGATCTATGACCTACGCGAGTGCTTTATGATGACGTGGGAAGAGTTGATGGGTATGACATCCACTACAGGACATGATATATGGAATGAAGATGTACCAGAAACCAAAAATTACCCAACATCCACTAATGGGGGAAGACACTTCAAACCCTAACCAAATTACCCAATATCCATAAATGGAGGGAGACACTTCGAACTCCATGTAGGAAAAAACTGGTTTTGTATCTCATACAAAACACATAGCGGAAGCAACAAATAAGGATCTATTTCATTCATGATTGATAACGTGCACTATGTAAATTTCAGAATTTAAGAACAAGATAGCGTACCTTGGTGTGAAGAAATGCAAAACAAAGATTAGAAGTACTTCGGAACACTTTTAATCTTCACTCCAATTCCACTTTACGTCCAAGATGTGTGGTCTCTCAATCAGTTTTCAAAGGGAGAATGAAAGTATGTCTCACTCTCACATACACACCGTTTCTTATATCCCTAATAAAAATTCTGTATGTTTCTCCCTTTATAACTAACTGATTATCTAATTGGGTTGGCCTATTGGGCCTTTCCAATTGGGCTTTAGTGTGTGACTTGGAGTGGGACCAATAAGACATTAGCTCCAATGGGCCTTGGCTTTTCTGTCAACTCTTGACATATTCAAAGTTACCATTAATTATATTTAATACCACTATATAAATATAATTGCACTCTAGGCTTTATTCATAAATTATATCCCAAGACTTTATTGTACATGCAACCCCTTCATAAAATATTCGTAGTAATATAAAATCATAAATGTAGACTGTCACTTTGTAAATTACTACATTTTATCCTTGAGTACCCGGTTTAATCCTTTTAAAATTATTCATTATATATTTATGAAATCCAATTTCATAAATATATACTTTAGTAATTTCTTACCAAAGTGGTTAGGCCTAACACTCTGAATAACTGAACCTATTAAACTTATCTCAATGGAATATTTTATATCTCCGTTAAGAGATTATGAATTTCATCTTGAGAATATATGTTCCATTAACACTAAATATGGCTGCCCAACATACTGAGGTTTTGACCGTTACTTTATATCTCACTCCTAATATATTAAAGCAACCTACATATCATGATCAAGTCCATTATTCTCTCAGGATTAAGAGTTCATGCAAATAGAAGTCGTGAGATTTATTATTCATTTAACAGTCGTTAGGAGAATAATAAATTTCACAGCGGTCCAATTCATATGTCTTAACACTTAAAACATATCAACATATCAACTAGAAGTCTCCACTTCCATGATCGAGACAAATCATCTTAGTTGATACGTTATAGTCTTCGCAGATGAAATGACCAATTTCATCACTGATTACGAACTAAAATTCGGAGTTTACAAAGAACTCGTGATTTATATCTTCTATGACTAAATCACATAAATTACATACTATGCATCTCATGAACTATATGATAATGTCTCAATATTCATGTTACCATTATTTTAGATAATAATAAAACAACTTTATTAAACACAACATTAAGTCATACATAGTATCATACAATAGGATTTAAGGGCACACATCCTAACAATTTTCCACTTGCCCTAAAGACTATTGTGCACTAATCTAACTCTCATTCTCTCCAAATGTGACTCGAAAGTCCTTTGAGGTAAGGCTTTGGTAAAAGGATCTGTTAGATTATTTGCACTTTCAATCTTTGCTACCACAACATCTCCACGAACAACAATGTCTCGAATGTTGTGGTACTTCCTCTCAATGTGCTTTCCTTTTTTATGATTCCTGAGATCTTTGGATTGTGCAATCGCTCCACTATTGTCGCAAAATAATGTGATGGGAATTTGCTCCATTCTCATAACACCAAGATCATAAAGGAATTTCTTGAGCCAAACAGCTTCCTTTGCTACTTCACAAGCAGCAACGTACTCAGCTTCCATAGTGGAGTCCGCAATACAAGATTGCTTAACACTCTTCCAACTTATGGCTCCACCTCCCAAGGTGAAAACACATCCTGAAGTGGATTTTCTGAAATCTAGATCCGATTGAAAATCTGAATCTGTATAGCCAATGAGAATTAAATCCTTACACCAGTAAACAAGCATATAATCTCTCGTTCTTCTAAGGTACTTGAGAATATGCTTTACAGCTTGCCAATGTTTTGGTCCTGGATTTGATTGATATCGGCTGACCATGCCAACTAAATAACAAATATCTGGTCTAGTACAAAGCATGGCATAAATGAGACTTCCCACTACAGAAGCATAAGGAACTTGTCTCATCATATTTTCTTCCTCTTGAGTCTTAGGCCTTTGGTCATCAGATAGAGGAACTCCATGTCTAAAAGGAAGCAATTCTTTCTTGGAGCTTTGCATGCTAAACCATTCTAGGACCTTATTTATATATCCAGCTTGTGATAAGCCTAACATCTTATTCTTGCGATCTCGCCAAAGCTTGAACCCTAGAATAAAGTTAGCATCACCCAAATCCTTCATATCAAATTAGCTTGACAACCAAATTTTAACCGATGACATTACCCCTACATCATTTGCAATGAGTAGAATATCATCAACATAAAGCACTAGGAACATTACTACTTTGTCTCGATGTCTTTTGTACACACATGATTCATCAAGATTTTATTCAAAACCAAAAGACTTGATTGCTTGATCAAATCTGATGTTCCATGACCTAGATGCTTGCTTAAGTCCATAAATGGACCTTTTCAACTTGCATACCATATGCTCTTGGTTCTTTGCTATGAAACCTTTCGGTTGCAACATGTATATTTCTTTTTCAAGATTGCCATTAAGAAATGCAGTCTTGACATTCATTTGTCAAATCTCATAATCATAATGAGCATCAATGGATTAGAGAATTCTGATAGTCTTAAGCATGGCTACTAGCGAAAAGTTTCATCATAATCAATATCTTCTTTTTGTGTATACTCTTCCACCACTAGTCTTGCTTTAAAGGTTTCAACCTTTCCATCTATCATTCTCTTCCTCTTGTAAACCCATTTGCAACCAACAGGTTTAATGCCGTTAGGCGCCTCTACAAGATCCCATACATGATTGGAATACATAGAATCCAATTTAGATTTCATAACTTGGACCCAATGATGTGCATCTATATCATTCATTGCCTCCTCATAAGTGTAGGGATCCGATTCAGCCTCTTCTGAGATAGCTTCATAAGTTTCTCCAAAACCTATAAATCTTATAGGAGGCCGAACAATTCTCCCACTACGACGAGGCACCTGTGTACTAAACATCTCATGAGTAGTATCTTGTGGTGTATCTAATACAACCACATCATCCCTAGCTTCATCCATTGGTTGTTCAACTATAGATTCTTTCATTTCAGCCAAGACAACTCTACTTCTAGGAGTAAAATTATTCATATAGTCATTTTCCAAGAATTTGGCATTTGTGCTAACAAACACTTTATTATCCTTATGACCATAAAATAAACCTCCAACTATTCCTTTTGGATACCCTACAAAAAATACCACTTCTGTTTTAGACTGTAACTTGTCAGACTTTCCTTTCAACACATGTGCTAGACAACCCCAAATATGGAGATGTCTCATATTAGGCTTATGCCCATTCCACAATTCTACGGGTGTTTTAGGAATAGACTTTGAAGGTACTAAATTCAGAAGATGCATTGCAGTATTTAAGGCATATCTCCAAAAAGAAATTGGTAAAGTCGAATAACTCAACATGGACCTAACCATATCTAAAAGAGTCCTATTCCTTCTTTTTGCTACACCATTTCGTTGTGGAGTTCCAGGTGCAGTCAACTGGGATATAATCCCATTTTCAGTCAAGTAATCCTTGAAGTCACCAAGAAGGTATTCGCCACCTCGATCAGATCAAATGGCCTTTATGTGTTTACCCAATTGATTCTCAACTTTAGCCCTAAACTCTTTGAACTTTTCGAAGGCTTCGGACTTCCGTTTCATTAGGTACACATAACCAAATCTAGAGTCATCATCAGTGAAAGTAATGAAATACTCATAGCCATCTCTTGCTTGGATTGACATAGGACCACATACATCTGAATGTACTAGTTCTAGCATATCTTAGGCTCTTCTACCCTTTGCATTAAAAGGCCGTTTGGTCATTTTACCTTCTAAACAAGATTCGCAAACTGAAAAACCATCAAAGTCCATGGACTGTAAAAGTCCATCTTTGATTAGTCTTTGAATCCTACTTGAATTAATATGACCTAAACGCAAGTGCCATAGATATGCATCACTAGTAGAAGTAAACTTTCTCTTTAATGATTTTACATGAGAGCTACTATCTAATTCAGAATTGTATAATTCATGCTTTTCAGGAGTTAAAATATAAAGACCATCCACAATATTGCCAGAACAGATAAACATTTTATCCTTCTTTATTACAACATTGTCTTTGAGGATAACACAATATCCATGTTTATCTAAGTAAGTTGTAGAAAAATTAAATTCCTACGAACATTAGGTACATACAAACAATCTTCCAATATTAAAACTCTAGACTTAAAACATAAATTAAACACTCCAACAGCTTCAACCGGAATCTTGCTCCTATCAGCCAAAGTAAGAAATAGTTCTCCCTCATTCAACTTTTTGGTCTCCTGGAACCCTTGCAAAGAATTGAAAATATGATTAGTACAACCTGAATCCACACACCAGGAATCCGTTGGATTCTGTACCAAACATATTTCAAGAAGAAATGAACTTTTCATACCCTTATTCTTGGCAGCCTTAAATGTTGGACAATTCCTCTTCCAATGTCCTTTCTCACCACAATAGAAACACTTTCCTTTGGTTTTCTTTCCTTTGTTGGCAACTCCTAAGACAATTTGTTTACCATCTTTCTTAGTGAAGTCCTTATTCTTCTTCTTCTTCTTACCCTTGCCTTTCGACTTAGGTTGGGAAGTAGAAGCTTCACCCATATTGGTTTCAACACTAGAAGTACCAAGGATGCCTTCCGCCGCCACTAACTCATTCATTAATTCAGACAAAGAATAAATCTTTTTGTTCATGTTATAATTAAGTCTGAATTCCTTGAATGATTTCGGTAGTGACTGGAGTATCATATCCACTTGGGATTCTCCATCAATGTTGGCACCTAAAACTTCTAATGTATTCAGATTAGAGATTATTGTAAGACAATGCTCTCTCACTGAACTACTTTCAGCCATTTTGGTATTATAAATTTGCCTCATGGTCTCTTACCTTACAAAACGACCTTGCTCACCAAATATCTCCTTCAGACTTAGCATGATGTCCGAAACTAGTTCTACATCCTGCATTTGATGCTGTAGAACATTTGAGATAGATGCTAGGATATAGCACTTGGCCATCTCATTAGATTTCTGCCAACGGTCATATCGCTATTTTTTCTGAAGAGGAGCATCTAATGAAGGAAAGCTAGGACATGGTTGAGTAAGCACATATTTGTGCTCTTCAGCTGTAAGAACAATGTCCAAATTTCTTTTCCAGTCAACATAGTTGGATCCAGTCAGTTTGTTTTGATTAAGAATAGCAACAAGTGGGCTAAACGATGCCATAATAAAATCTGAAAACAATAAACATGAATACAATAAGTAAATTGAACATTATCAATTTAGCATATAAACAAATAGTATGAAACCTTAATAAAACCATAATATAAAATATGCAATGACAACCCAATCTCATATTCAATATCCCTCAGCGTAGAGTGAACATTGTTGGGGACATATTTTTATGTAATTGGCATATCCTTTGACAAAACGCACTTTACTTGTATTTGGGTAAATCTAAGTAGGTTCAAGATGATCATTACAAGTGGTTAAATTGAAGACATGAAGATTACTCAAGATCTGCTCAAGAAAAGTGAAATCTGTAAGTCTCAATACCTCCTCAACAGAAGCTTGATCTGTCGAGATTCATTAAAGCTTGACAGATGTCCCGATCGATCGAGCGTACGGGTTTTAGATTATAACCAGCAATATTTTTACTCTAAAAGGCTATTTGTTTATGGGTTTGTATAATTCTTATTGGACTAGGAAAGTCCAAGGTTTGTGTAAACCTATTTGGAATAGGAGAGCCCATTAAGTTCCTATTTAAAGGAGGTGGAAAAAGAAAAACCTAACCCTAGAGAGCTTTATAAGGTTTTCTTTTTGAAACCCTAGCCTCCTCCTACAGAAGAAAGAGTTCTTGCTGCGTTTCTTGTACGCCTTTGGGTTTTGTAACCAAGCAAAGTCTCTTACACCAACATTGAAGATCTTATTGGTGTTTTTATGTGAAGCTGTTGCAAATCAACTACAAAAATTCAAGGGTTGCTGTGGAGTTAGTCACGTACTAGGATTCGTGCAAAGGAGTAAGCCGCGTACTAGGATCCGTGTATCAGATTGGTTAGTCACGTACTGGGAGCCGTACATTGAAAAGGAGAGATTGTCACTACAGAACAAGTCCAATTGGGTATTGGGGTAAGGGTTCAACTGTAGGTTGGTAAGGTACTTGGGATTCCTTTACTTGTAACCGCTTGTTGTGATAATAGTGGAATTTCGGGAGTGGTGACCTTAAATTCACCCGGTAGGGTTTTTGCCGTGTAGGTTTTCCCCATTCGTAAACAAATCACCGTGTCATTTATTTTCCGCTGCATACTTAGTTTAATTGGTGATTTGTTTGTGCTACCACGTGTTTGCATGTTAAATTGGTTAATTAATTGAACTTGGCAAATCGATCAATTAATCCATCACAAGGGGTCAATACGTTTTTGGCCTATCAAGTAGTATCAGAGCAGGCACACTCTGATTAGGATTTAATCTTTGCTATGTGATTTATTGACCCCTGTTGTCATGGAAACTCTTGATTGTTTTGATTTGCATGATTCTATGTTGAATGATGATGATGATATTCAAGTTGCCTATTGCAAGCTTTATAATTTTTGTATGAAATCTCTTGAATGTTCTACAAAATTAAAAGCTAAATTTAAAAAGGTCAAAATTGAAAAAGATGATTTGATTGCAAAATTGGATAAAGCCAATAATTTGAATGAGAATTTTAAAAATCAAATTTCATCTCAGGTGGACAAAATTAAGTGTTTGGAAGAGCAACTAGTTGAATTTAAAACTGAAGTTGAAAAGTTAACTAGTGCCAAACTTGTTGTTGAGCCTAACTCAAAAGAAATTTTTTTTATATTCCCCCATTTAAAAGGAATAATGAAGAGTTGAAGGTTAATATTGCTAGGATAGACAAAGGTAAACAATCTGATGTTAACGTTGAAGTTTCTAAACCTATGTCTAAAACTCTTCCTAGGTTGAATAAAAATTCTGAATTTGTCCCCACTTGTCATCATTGTCATGTTGTTGGTCATATTAGGCCAAATTGTCCTAAGTTGAGGTCTCTGTCAACCTCTAAGGTTAGACCTCCTTCTAGGAAGCATAGTAGTTCGAAAACTACTCATATTTGTCACCATTGTGGTGCTTCCGGTCACACTCGTCCTAATTGTTTCAAGTTGTTTCCTCATAAGTGAGTGTCAAATAGGTCTCATCCTTTGACTAAAGGCTCTATAACTATTCTTGGTGAGTTATTAAAAGCTTTGAGTTTTTTAACTCATTTCTAATTCCTCTATGTCCTTTAGTAGTCATACTAGGACACGTGCCTTTTCATCTTCATGACCAAAGACTCGTGCTGTGTGGGTGAGAAAGGATCCTAAGACTTAATTGTCTTTTCTGTTTGTCCTCTGCTTTAATTCTTTCTATATAAAGTAGGACTCTCTTTGCTTGATTTCTTATCTTCTTTTGAAATCATGCTTTCATGCATCTACATTTTTCTATCATGCTTTCATGCATATGCATCTTTCTTTCATGCTTTCATGATTGTTTTTCTGTTTTTGTTTGGTTGTTTAGTTTTTATTTTTTTTTATTTTCAAAATAACAAAAAAAAAAATCAGAAAAATTACAAAAACAGTGTGTGTTTGTGTACATCGGTTCCTGTGAACCTTAAAATGGCCATTGAAATAGAGTTTTCTAAACTTTGTATCACTTGTAGCTTAGATGAGCATTCTTATGCACAAATAAGCAAGTGAGCTTTGTGGCTCTTTGTTTGTGATAAGTAAGGTTAAGTGATCTCTTGTACTTATCACTCGTATCACTCTTTTTGATGGGTTGAACTAGAAAATCCTAAGAGAAAGGCATAAATAATCATCTCACCACTGTTACTCGCCAATCATGAAATGATATCTGTATGCTTCGGCATAGCAAAAGTGTAATGTCAATGACATCTGTATGCCTCGGCATAGCAAAAGTGCAATGTCAAAAACTTAACATAACTGGGTATTTCTTTTCTTTCCTTTATATACCCATGCATGGTTTGCTTAATAAAAAGAAAATATGCAAAGAAAATAAAAAGCAAAAAGAACAAAAATGCTTTAAATATGATTGCAAGCGTGTTTTCTAGGAGATGTGGGAGTTATAGGATGTACCTCAAAGGTGATAGTCCCCATCAAACAGTTATGATTGCGTGTGAGTTAAAGTGATTTTCTCATATCTAAAATTGTCATAACATAGAGACACTTGTGCAATCTTGCGATGTTTTTCACACACAACACGCAATATTCTTTGCTATTGTTGATACATGTGCAGGTACAATGTGATTTGGCCATCACAAGGTTTACATGTGTTGATGTATACTCACTAAACTGTCTTAACTTGTTTTTGAAATATAAAATTGGTTAGACTTGTTTAGTGTGTGTGTGTTTTTGGGAGCTAAATGCTTAACTCTTTGTTGTTTGAGAGATGTTTTGAGAGGTTAAAATGTTGGTTAGATCTTTGGCTGAGTTGCATGTTTGATTGCATTCATATCTATGTTTTTCCTTTCTTGAAAAACTGTTTTTAAGCCATCTCGACACCTCTAGATACTTGGCTTATCTATCAAGCTCTTTAGTTGCGTCTTATTGCAATCTCAACACCTCTCGATAGCTAGGTTGATCGATCGAGATATCTCCTGTCTGCTCGATAGATCCTCGACACTTTCTCGATCCATCGAGGTTGTCTCGATAGCTTCTCGACACCTCTCGATCGATCGAGATACCCTTGCATGCATTTCATTTTTCTTTGTTTTGCATTTTTTTTCTTTTGTGTCCATAGCATCTTGTTTTCTTTTTCTTGCAGGTCTATGATTCCTTGTTCTCCTTGTTCCTTCTATATTTGTTTTCTGTCTATCTCCGGCCAGGTCTTTTGGCTTTTTATGCCCTTTGACAATCATGTCAAAAAGGGGGAGAAATTTGAGAATTGAATGTCATTCCTCAGGGGGAGTAATAGACTTAGCCGGAGAACTTCATGTTAAAGGGAGGAGAGTTTTTGATGTAACTAACTTAGGGGGAGAGTTAGTTTGATACACATTGATATTGATATATTTTTGTGTTGTGTATCTTTTGGTTTTGTAACCATTTTTACATACATGATGCTTATCAAGTGGTATATATGATAATGTATGTGTTTCACTCTTTATCTCACATGTGTTGTTTCTTTTCTCTTTTTATACACATGTTTCTTGTTTATTTAACTTGTCATTGTTTTCCACATAGTACCTTGATGTGTTTTTGTTTAGTGCCTTTCAAGAAAGACAAGTTAAAGCCAAGTCAAGATTTCGAACCTTCTTCTTGCGGCAACTTCCAAGGTTCAGATCTTTTAGACTAGGCTTATTTATTCTGTAATCTTGAGTAGAATGTATTCTAGGACATTCAATGTACTCTTATGGTTTTGTCACGGATTGCCAAAGGGGTAGATTGTTGGGGACATATTTTTATGTAATTGGCATATCCTTTGACAAAACGCACTTTACTTGTATTTGGGTAAATCTAAGTAGGTTCAAGATGATCATTACAAGTGGTTAAATTGAAGACATGAAGATTACTCAAGAACTGCTCAAGAAAAGTGCAATCTGCAAGTCTCGATACCTCCTCGACAGAAGCTCGATCTGTCGAGATTCATTAAAGCTCGACAAATGTCCCGATCGATCGAGCGTACGGGTTTCAGATTATAGTCAGCAACGTTTTTACTCTAAAAGACTATTTGTTTATGGGTTTGTATAATTCTTATTGGACTCGGAAAGCCCAAGGTTTGTGTAAACCTATTTGGAATAGAAGAGCCCATTAAGCTCCTATTTAAAGGAGGTGGAAAAAGAAAAACCTAACCCTAGAGAGCTTTATAAGGTTTTCTTTTTGAAACCCTAGCCTCCTCCTACAGAAGAAAGAGTTCTTGCTGCGTTTCTTGTATGCCTTTGGGTTTTGTAACCAAGCAAAGTCTCTTGCACCAACATTGAAGATCTTATTGGTGTTTCTATGTGAACCTGCTGCAAATCAACTACAATAATCTAAGGGTTGCTGTGGAGTTAGTCACGTACTAGGATTCGTGCAAAGGAGTAAGCCGCGTACGGGGATCCGCGCATCAGATTGGTTAGTCACGTACTAGGAGCCATGCATTGAAAATGAGAGATTGTCACTACAGAACAAGTCCAATTGGGTATTGGGGTAAAGGTTCAACTGTAGGTTGGTAAGGTACTTGGGATTCCTTTACTTGTAACCGCTTGTTGTGATAATAGTGGAATTTTGGGAGTGGTGACCTTAAATTCACCCGGTGGGGTTTTTGCCGTGTAGGTTTTCCCTATTCGTAAACAAATCACCGTGTCATTTATTTTCCGCTGCATACTTAGTTTAATTGGTGATTTGTTTGTGCTACCATGCGTTTGCATGTTAAATTGGTTAATTAATTGAACTTGGCAAATCGATCAATTAATCCATCACAAGGGGTCAATACGTTTTTGGCCTATCAAACATAAAATACTATGATTGATTGAGAACTATTCCCATTATTAGTGCTATCATGATAACTCTTATCAAACACTAATAATATGCCGTTTTACATTTTGCCTCTAAGTAATAATAGTAAGAACTCAGCATAGAGGATACTATAATACTTAGTCTAGTGTATACCATTGTCTAGAATCATGTGTAGCCACATTTCATCCCTTAACAGGCTTATTTTGTAGTACCATGATAAAAACACCCTCCGCATGGAATGCAAAGCTCAAAGCTAAGACAAGGTATTTATCAAACCACTATAAACCAGGAAATTCAATCTTGTAGGACCATGAAATAAATACTCTCCGCATGGAATGCTAAGCTCGAGGCAAAAACAAAGTATATATTTCACACTACTATGAACCAATAATGAAGGCCGTGAAATCCAACCCTTGTATCTCTCTCCCACTAGATATTTTAAATTAAAGGTTTTTAAGATGAAGAACCATAATAATGCTAGACACTTTGAAAATATAATCCTAATCTCATTAGGAATAAATTTCATTAAACTAACATTAACATATATAAATATATATAACGTAATAAAAACCCTTATTACATATAAAAATCCATATTATATTATATATAGTATAATATACAAATTAATGTATGTAATATATAATTTTTACATTATATATATATATATATATATATATATATATATATATATATATATATATATAACCTTCAGATGGTTGGAATCCTTTATACACGGATTCAACTTTTCCATGGTCATAATATATGCAAGACAAAAGAAAATCCTTGAATAGCCAAGCCATGCAATCCATGCAATTGCATTAAGTCCAAGCCGTGAAAAACATTCAAACCATGCAATTGAATTCACCAAGCTGTGCATTATATATAACTAACAATTAACCAAGCCAAACAGTGCAAGGAATAGACCAAGGCCGTGCATGAAACGATGGTTATTATTTGAATAACTACCATCCATTTCAATAACTTCCTTCTATTTCAATAACTACCATTTCAATAGCTACCCTCCATTCGAATGAACATCATGGCTATAGATATTGAATGTTGCCGTGCAGAATTGTAATGGCTATATAGATATATAATTCATCTTGAAGTTTCATAAACTTCAATCTATATAATACATTTATGAATCATGACATATGAATTCCAACGCTAATAACGTAAATGCATAAAACCATGATTATCAAACCATGTCTACACAAGAATTTGGTTTTCTTAAATTCTAAAACTCAATCACATGTTATACAATCATGAAATGAAATAGATCCTTGTTTGTTGCTTCTGCTATGTGTTTTGTATGAGATACAAAACCAGTTTTTTCCTACACTCCAATCAAATAATCAAGCATCTACATACGGGGGGAGACACTTTGAACCCCAAGCAAATAACCCAACATCCAAAAATGGGGGGAGACACTTCAAACCACAAGATACCGATCCTAATGACCTAACAAAAATTGCCTACATTACAAGGGGGAGGAGACACTTCAAACTCCCAAATTTGGAGACTGACAACCCAATAGAAGTCTTGAATAAATTTACCTAACAAACACCAGTAGAAGAAGATGAGGTCCTCAAGCAACTACAAAAGACACAAGCCAACATATCTTTATAGGGTTTACTCATGGCCACATACAAGCACCGCTAGAATCTAGTGGACCTTCTCAATCAGATCCAAGTTCCTACAACCACAACTTCTCAAGATCTAAATGCTATGATTGGGTCCATAAGTAGGGAACTCACTATTTCCTACTCTAACAAGGATTTGACAAAGAAGGGGAAGCACCATAACGACCCATTGCACATTATTGTAGATGCCAAAGGCAAGAGGATTTCAATGGTTTTTATTGATGATGGAAGTGCCTTGAATGTGTGTCCTTTAAAGATTGCAAGTTTCTTAGGCCTAAGTATTGAAGATTTTGTGTCAATTGATCAGCATGTGAGGGCATACGACAATAGTAGAAGGGAGGTCTTGGGAACTGTAACACTAGAGCTCACTATAGGGCTGATGATTAAAAAAGGTCGAATTTCAAGTCTTGAACATAGCATCATGCTTCAATATGCTCCTTGGATGACCATGAATCCATGACACAAAGGCTGTACGTTCATCCCTATACCAAAAGGTTCGGTTACCACATGAAGGAGCCATAGTTATCATATATGGCGATACTCTGATTGCAGCCAAGCCTATCTTTGGTATCGACTTTGAGATGGAGCCATTGACTTTGGATGGTTTTGAAATTGAGAGGCCTAGCTTAGAAAGAAAGGAAGAGGAAGTGGAGAAAATCCCTATGGACTTTGCTCCTTACAACAACAACAATGTGGTAGCAATGATGAGGAGAATGAATTATCTTTTAGGGATGAACTTGGGGAAGATTGTGAAGAAGCCTATTGTTCAAGTCCCAATGATTTCTATTGCCACATCACCTTTTGGGCTAGGCTATAAGCCCACTGATGTTGACTTGTTAGAGATGGAAGTGAGAAGAATGGCCCGTGCCAAGGCCAAAGCAAAGGGACTTCCTTGTCCTCCGAAACCCCTAAAGCCCTATACTCCTACATTGAATGGAAAGTTTGTCAAAGCTTGAGATAGTCAACGCTGTTAGGGATTTCCTGAACCAAGATTTGATCCTGAGACCAGAACTATGATGCTTGGATTCAAGCTACTCTTGGTTGCAACAACAATGCTAGGACATATGTGGAACTTGTTATGAACATATGTCATTTAGAATTGACTAATCCTTTGACAAAACACACTTTACTTGTAATTGGGTAGATCTAGGATGGTTTAAGTCTTCAAGCAACTTTGTGTTCAAGTCAAGAGTTAAAGCCATGCAAATCTATTCAAGAGTCAAGTGAAAAACTGCTGTATTTTAAAGCTCAATAGATATCTCGACAGATTGAATTTATCGAGGTTTAAATGGAGCTTTTAGCCCGAAGCTCGACAGATAGCCTATCTATTGAGGTTTACAAAAATCAGATTTTCAGATATGTTTTTCACGCATATCCAAGCTATTTGTGTAGGGTTTCTTTTCTCACAACCCTAGACATATATAAGGATTATTTTAAGGACGTCAAAGGTGATGCAAAGGTTGTTGCACTTGTTATTACATGCATATTGTAACCGAAGAAAATTTGCCCTAGTTCATATTTCTCTTGATGAAGCTGCTACGTTTGTACGTCGTAGGGTTTTGTAACCAAGGAGCTTCTTGATCTTCATCGTGTGGATGAACTGAAAAACTTTGCAGCCAACATCTTTCTCAAGTTGGTGGGTAAGTCATGTACTGGGATCAGCGTAAAGGTTCAACTATAGGTTGGTATAAGGTACTGAAATTCCTTTACTTGTAATTGCTTGTTTTGATAATAGAGAATTCTCAGGAGCGGTGACCTTAAATTCACCCGGTGGGGTTTTGCCTCGGTGGTTTTCCCCATTCGTAAACAAATCACCTGTGTCAAATTTATTTTCTATTTCATTTAACTTAGTTGGTGATTTGTTTGTGCTACCACGAGTATTGCCTATAATTGAATCTAATTAATTCACTTGGCTAATTAATTGATTTAATTTACCAAAGGGGTTAATGCATTTTTGGCCTATCAAGTGGTATCAGAGCAGGCACACTCTAATTAGGGTTAATCATTGCTGTGTGATCCATTGACCCCTATTTGTCATGGATAGATGACAATCTTTAATTATACCTCCTTTATTTGATGGCACTAACTATGCATACTAGAAAGTACGCATGAAAGCTTTCTTGCAGTCTTTAGATGAGAAGGTGTGGCAAGCTATGGAGATATGCTGGACCAAGCTAAAGGAATCGCCGGCTGATTAGGATGATGCTAAGATCAAAGCGGAAAATTTCAAAAGCAGGGCATTAAATGTGTTATTCAGTGTGGTCACAATGAGGAGTTTAAGAAAATATCCTCTACTGAAACTACCAATGGAGCATGGACTATCCTCCAGACAACCTATGAAGGGACTAAGGCTGTTAAGGATTCGAAACTTCAAAGGCTTACCACAAGCTTTGAAGAAATTAAGATGGAGGAGGATGAGTCATTTGATGAGTTCTATGTCAATCTCAAGGACATAGTGAACTTTGCCTTTAATCTTGGGAAAACCATTCTTGAACCCAAGATTGTGAGAAAGGTACTAAGATCTCATCCGAAGAGATTCCATGCCAAGGTCACTGCCATTAAGGAATCAAAGGACATTGACCAAATTCCTTTGACATAGCTGGTTGACAACTTGCAAACCTATGAATTGGGTTTGTCTAGCATCGAGAAATCGAGAGAGAGTAAAAGCATGGCATTGAAGGCCAAAAGCAGTGACATTGTGAGTCTTCTGATGATGAAGATTCTAATATGAAATCCTACATTACAAGGTAGTTCAAAAATTTCATGAAGAATGCCAATGAGAAAGGATTTGACAGGGACCGAAAGCAATCCAGTTCTTTATAGTTCAAGAGCCAAGATAAAGGGAAGAAGGATGCTAGGGATGGCGGTCAGTACACTATGCCCTCTATTTTGGGCACATGAAACAAGAATGTCTAACCTATCTCAATACTATTGGGAAAAGCAAAGCCCTTGCTGCTACCTTGAGATACACCAAGCTTGAGGATGACGAGGGAATCTTGAATGCCTTCATTGCCACAGTAAATCCTACTGAGGGGATTGTTGAAGATGTGGATGAAGAAGAGGACTTGGTGGAATCTAACTTTGAGAAAATGGATGAACAGGATGACATCCATGCTGCCTATGCTAAATTGTACAAGGTTTCCGAGAAGCATGAGAAATTGTATAGGCTGACCACCAAGAAGCTCAGTGATTTGAATTAGACCGAGAAGAGCTCTTTACCAAGGTTGATGAAGCTAACCAAACCATTGGACCACTGCAGTTTGAGAACAACTTCCTTGCTGAAAGGACCAAGAAGCTTGAAGATGAGCTGTTCTAGGTTAGAGCTCAATTGGAAAGGACTTCTAGTGCAAAGCTTGATGAGATGTTTAGTGTTCAAAAATCTGCGTCTGATAGAACCAGTTTGGGGTATGATTTCTCTTCTCCTAATATTGCTTCTTCTAGTATTACTGTGTTTGTTTCACCTACTAATAATGTTGATTCTAAGAACAATGATATTAAAACTGTTTTAGCTAGTGAGAATAGACAAGGGTAAATCTATCTTAGGAGCACCCCCTAAGCTTAAAAAGAAAGAGACTAAAAACCCTAGGACTAAGAAGGGTAACAACCAAAAGTCTAAACAAAAGAAGCAGCATCTCTGTCATCACTGTGGAGCTGTAGGACATACTTGACCTAATTGCTACAAGTGGTTAGCCATTCAACAGAGCAAAAGTATGATCTCATCTGGAAACCAGAATCAGTTTCCATCCTCTTTTACTCCTCTTGGAGATCTTATAAAGGCCCTCATGTTCCTTTCGAACTTGAATGGTTTCAATTCTTCCCCCTCACCTTTAGTTCAAAGGTTCGTGCAAAGAAAATGTTCTTCCAAGATATGGATGGAAAAAGGCTGAAAGTGATTTAGTCACTTTTTCTCTCTCCCTCTTTTTTTTTGTTTATGCATCACTTGTGTGTTTTTCTTTCTTGTTCTTAAGACAGTCTTGTTTTATTTTTTGCTTTGTTTTAACATGTTTTTGTTTGTTTGTTTTCAGTTTTTGCCTTATTTTGTTTTTCATAAAGATAAAAAAAATTGAAAAATCAGAAAAATATGAAAACAATGTGTGTTTTGTGTACATTGGTACTTGTGTACCTTGGATGGTCATTGAAACAAAGTTTTCTAAATTTTGTATCTTTTGTAGCTTAAATGAGCATCTCAATGTACAACCAAGTACGTGAGCTTTGTGGCTCATGTTTGTGATAAGTAAGATTAAGTAATTTCTTGTACTTAACACTCGTATCACTCTTTTTTATGGAAAGGAATAAAAAATCCTAAGAGAAAGGCATAAATAACCATCTCACCACTAAAGCCTATCAATCATGAAATGACATCTGTATGCTCTAGCATAGCAAAAGTACAATGTCAACAAAATCTGTATGCTTTGGCATAGCAAAATTATGATGTTTAAAGCTTACCATAATTGAGTATTTTCTTCTCTCTCTTATATGCCCATGCATGATATGCTCAAAAGAAAAATATGCAAAGAATTCAAAAGTAAAAAGAATCAAAATGATTTTAAATATAATTGCAAGCATGTTTCTAAGACATGTGGGAGTTATAGGATATACCTTGAACGTGATAGTCCCCATCAAGCAGTTATGATTGTGTGTGACTTAAATTGATTTTCTCATATCTTAAATCGTCATAACGTGAGACACTTATGCAATCTTGAGATGTTTTTCACACACAACATGCAAAAATTCTTTGCTACTTTTGATACATGTGCAGGTACAATGTGATTTGACCATCACAAGGAATACATGTGTTAATGTATGCTCATTAAACTGCCTTGACTTATTTTTGAAACATAAAACTTGTTAGATTTGTTTAGTGTGTGTGTGTGTGTGTTTTGGATCTAAATGCTTTACTTTTTTCTTGTTGAGAGTGTTTTTGAGAGCTTAACATGTTGATAAGATTTTTGGTTGAGTAGCTTGTTTGATTGCATTCATTTAAGTGCTTTTTCTCCTCTTTGAAAAATCTGTTTTTATCAAGCTCGACAAATTCTTGACACCTCTCGACAGCTAGCTATCCATCAAGACCCTTGGACTTCTTTTTCTCGACAGATCTTATCGCATCTTCGATCCATTAAGCTAATTAGAATTTGTCTCGATAGCTTCTCGATAGATTCTCGATTCATCGAGAAAGTTTCTGTTGTCGATAGCTTCTCGACAACTGTTCGATCCATCGAAGTTCTTTGCCGTCGACAGATTCTTGAAAGCACCTCGATAGATTTATTTGTCGAGAATTAGTGCTCGACAGATTCTCGATACTTTTCGATCCATCGAGACACGTTTTCTTTAAATAGCTTCAGCGCGAAATCATATTTCATTTCTCTTGTTCTCTCTTGACAGAAATTGTCTCTTCACCTCCCCAAACACTTTTCTCTCTCTCTAAACCTCAAACCCGGTTGTTTTTTGGTCAAGAGTGATCTTCTTTTCACTAGTATGATCTTGTTTTCTCTCTTTTGTCATGCATTTCACATTTTAGACTTAGGTTTTGGGTTTTTGAAATTTTTTAGGGTTTTTTGAAATTGATGAGTTATTTGTGAAATTTTTGGGTTAGGTTTTGCTTAAATGATGATATATGATTATGCATTGCATTCCATTAGCATTTTCACAATATTTTCATCCATTTAGATGTGTGTTTTATGTGTTGGAACCTTGTGTCCTGTTAGGATTGGATTGGGTTAAGCTCATGATGTTTGTTTTGTTGCACGTCACATGATCATTACTCATGCATATGTACCTTTTCTTTTCATATTCTAGAACTATTTTGTGATTGGTGCTTTTCTATTTCTCTCTCTCTCTCTCTCTCTCTCGGATAGTCTAAGCAATGGCACCAAAGCGCAAGTCTACTCTATCCCGGAACCCTCTTCATTCCGAGGCATTGTCTTCTGACTCTATTCCTCACCATGTTAGGCCATGATGAGAAAGCCCGTAAGGACTTTTCGGAGAACTTCTCCAAACGTGGCATTCATTTGGAATGCCACGTTATCCTATCGAACTTCTCCAATACTGCTTTATCGGATGTCATACACAGACGGGGTTGAGAGTCTCTATTTGAGATGCTCGTGAGCTGTCCCGCTGTGATCATGTAGGAGTTTTACTCCAATATGCACGGTTTTGATTATTCAGTACCTCAGTTTTCCACTCTTGTTAGAGGTACTCGTATAGTAGTGACTCTGGAGCTTATCTCTGAAATGCTACATATCCTGAAGGAATCACATCCTGATTATCCTAGTTGTCCACGTTTGAGGACTGTGTCCAAAGACGAACTTCTGTCTCTCTTCTGTGAGACACCTTCATCATGGGGTGGGCATCAAAGCACCTCATGCTCAGGCTTTGCAAAAGGTCCGAGGTTCCTAAATATGGTGATGACATTTGTTCTTTATCCCTTATCTCACTATAATTCTATTACTAAGCCTCATACTCGCCTTTTGTTATCCCTCTTAAAGGATCTTTCTATAGACTTTCCCCCTCATTTCATCATCTCCCTTATAGATGTCTATAAGGATACAGTGACTCGTGATCTGCTTATCTTTCCTTCTGCTATCACGAGGATCATTCACCACTTTTATGTCTCCTATCCTGAGTCTATTTACTTCCTTATCATGCGTGCCATTGATGTTGGTACTGTACGATGGAGTGAGGCCCAGCTTCGACCGAAGCGGCCACGGACTGAGATGGTGACTCCTCTAGCCCGTTCTACTCCATCCACCTCCGCTGCTTCCTCTTCCACGGGTGGTGTGACTCTCGAGGTCATCATGGCTCAACTTGAAAGCATGAATGCTCACCTTGACACTCTTAGTGATGAGTTATGTCTGGTGAACATCAGTGTTGGTCATATCACACGACAACAAGCTGTCATAGGTGGTTTCACCGCTTCTCCATCTCCATCTCCACAGGCTTCAGAGGATGAGGGCGATGATGATGGTTCTGGTGATGATAAGGATGAGGATGCTTGCTCTTCCGGTGATGAGGAGATGACTGCTACACAATGACTTGCCATTTGTCATTCGTGACAAAGGGGGGAAGGGGAGTAGTTTTGGGTATGATAATAGTCATGTATTTAGGGGGAGAGTTAGCATATGATATTTTTGTTAGGGGCAGTGTTTTTTTTTAGGGATGCAGTAAGGACTTATGTATCTTTCTTTTTCTTTTTTTTAAATCTTTTAGATACTTTGCTCTTGTACATTGGTCTTGTGACTGCTTTGTGATAGCAAACCTTGTATTCTTTATTGATATATATATATATATATATATATATGATGAGGTTATTATTACATTTTCACCTATCTCTCCATGTGTTGTTTCTTTTCTCTCTTTATACATATGTTTCTTATGTATGCAATCTTTTAATTTCTGTTTCACACTAAGATGCCTTGATGAGTTTTGTTCAAAGTGTTTCAGAAATACAGGTTGTCAAGATCTATCATGCCATGAACTCTCTTCTTGCAAATTTTTTCAAGAGTTTGTGTTAGGATTAGATTTTATTGTATTCAACAAGTGAGTATGAGTTGAGTGATTTATGACTTCTCTTATATTTCATTTGTTTGTTGTGGTTTTGTCACAGATTGCCAAAGGGGGAGATTGTTAGGACATATGTGGAATTTGTTATGAACATATGTCATTTAGAATTGGCTAATCCTTTGACAAAATGCACTTTGCTTGTAATTGGGTAGATCTAGGATGATTTAAGTCTCTAAGCAACTTTGTGTTCAAGTCAAGAGTTAAAGCCATGTAAATCTGTTCAAGAATCAAGTGAAGAATTGCTGTATTTTAAAGCTCGACAGATATCTCGACAGAATGAATCTATCGAGGTTTAAAAGGAGCTTTTAGCCCAAAGCTCGACAGATAGCTTACCTATCAAGATTTACGAAATTCAAATTTTCAAATCTGTTTTTCACGCATATCTAAGCTATTTGTGTAGGGTTTCTTCTCTCACAACCCTAGACATATATAAAGATTATTTTAATGGCCATCAAATGTGATGCAAAGGTTGTTGCACTTATTGTTACATGCATATTGTAATTGGAGACAATTTGCCTTAGTTCATTTTTCTCATGAAGAAGTAGCTACGTTTGTATGCCGTAGGGTTTTGTAACCAAGAAACTTCTTGATCTTCATCATGTGGGTGAACTGAAGAACTTTGCAGCCAACATCTTTCTCAAGTTGGTGAGTAAGCCGCGTACTGGGATCCACACATCGATTGGTTAGTCACGTACTGGGAGTCGTGCATTGAAAGGAGAGATTGTCACTACATTACAAGTCCAATTGTGTATTGGGGTAAAGGTTCAACTATAGGTTGGTATAAGGTACTGGGATTTCTTTACTTGTAATCACTTGTTTTGATAATAGTGGATTCTCGGGAGTGGTGACCTTAAATTCACCCTGTGGGGTTTTGCCTTGGTGGTTTTTCCCATTCGTAAACAAATCACCTATGTCAAATTTATTTTCTATTGCATTTAACTTAGTTGGTGATTTGTTTGTGCTACCATGCGTATTGCCTATAATTGAATCTAATTAATTCACTTGGCTAATTAATTGATTTAATTTACCAAATGGGTCAATACATTCTTGGACTATCAAACAAGCTTCCAGAATTGAAGAAGAAAGACACAACCTGGGTTCCTACTAATTAGGCTGATTACATAGACCCTGATGCCATGACTACACTCCTTGGAGATGCCATTTGCAATATAGAAGAAGAAGAGTACTAGGAGGCTTGCCAACATGCATTGAAGAGCTCGTATGAAGCAAGAACAAATGATGAAGATGAGGAAGGGGAAGAAGCCCCTAGTGATGATGATGAAGGTAGCAATAGCGAGAGTGATAGTAGTAGTGATAGCAACAACAGTAACTGTGGACATGGTGATGACAACAGTAACAGAGATAGTGAAAGCAACGATAGTGAAGACTATGATAGCCTATATAGTGGCAATGATTGGGGTGAACCCCCTAGTGATAGAGAATATGAAGATGATGGGCTTTATTATGAAGACTATGATGATGATGATGTAGATTAATTTGATGAAGATATAGAGGATGATGTTGAAGCTGAACCTATAGCCATGGGAAGCGACACTAATGGTAGTCAATACAGGCTGGAAAATGTGTTAGAGGTTGCAAGAGAGCAGATTGGAGAAGCTAATAATGTGGACTATGGGTGTCTCTCGGATTGGAACTACATTACTGATGTTAGCTCAAAGTCAGGTCCTCGATATGACAAGCATGGTGGAGAGATTCCTAAGTTGGGGTCATTTCACAATTCAGAACTTGGCTCACTGACCCCATATACCGAAGAAGAGGATGACATAGGTGCTCGATTAGCCGCTCTAGTCCAAAAACTGATGGTCTATAGTCTCAAAAACATAACATTGGAGAGCCTTGAAGATGATAATAAGAAGATGGAAGGGAACAAATCAGAATACCTCCCTCAATACACCCACCTAAACAACAAAGGAAAGCAAGATTTGTTTGGTGAGTGGATAAATAGCATAGAGCACCTGGATGCTTTTCTGACTGAGAAGCCTATAGATATGGAGATTGATGATGATGCCGCAGATTAAATGGATGAAGATCCCACGGTACTAATGCTGAGGAAAGAAGGAACTTACTGGGAGCCATATGCCATTATTGAAGCCATGACTGAGTTGAAGAACTGGGCATGGGAGGGAGCCGCCCACCCCATGGAGGACTCTGTGAAGAAGATCAAGACCATCGAGCCAGTCATCCTTACCAAGAACATTGTTTTTGTCCCTATCGAGTCTATTTCTACTAGTATTACTATTTCGGTTAAGTCTGTTTATGATAGTATCCTGTTGTGTCTGTTTAGTTAAGTCTATTGAGTTTGTTGAGAACTTTTTTCCTTATAATATGATTTCTAATTTTGCTTATTTGTTTGCTTTGAATGTTTTTATTTCTAAAACTAGTAAAGAAACTCTTAATAATAAGGAGTTAAAACAAGGGAATTTAGAACCTATAAAAGAAGAAAGCCAACCCATTAACTTAGGAACTGATGATGAACCTAAAATGATACAAGTGGGCAATACTCTAACCACCTTTAAGAGAGATGCATTAGTGGCATTGCTGACAGAATTTAAAGAGGTATTTGCATGGTCATACGAAGATATGCCAAGGATTGATATAGATATAGTACAACATTGCATTCCAACATATCCAACCATGAAGCCAGTTAAGCAGAAATTGAGAAGAATGAAGCTAGAGTGGACTCTCAAGATCAAGGAAGAGGTCGAGAAACAGTATAATGCAGGATTCTTGAGGGTGGTCAACTATCTAGAGTGGTTAGCTACTGTTGTTCTGGTGCCAAAGAAAGATGGGAAAGTGAGAATGGGTGTAGACTTCTGAGATCTGAATAAGGCCAGCCCAAAAGATGATTTTTCTTTGCCTTACATTGACATCCTGGTTGACAACACAACAGGGCATGCCTTGTTGTCATTTATGGATGGATTTTCAGGGTACAATCAGATTAAAATGGCTCCAGAAGATATGGAAAAAACCTTCTTCATTACTTCATGGGAGACATATTGCTACAAGGTCATGCCATTTGGCCTTAAAAATGCTGGTGCTACTTACTAACGTGCAACCACCACTTTGTTATATGATTTGATCCACAAAGAAGTATAGTTTTATGTTGATGATATGATAGTGAAATCCAAGGACTGTGAAGGGAATATGCCAGCTTTACGGAAGTTCTTTGAAAGAATCCAGTTCTACAAGTTACAGTTGAATCCAAAGAAGTGCACTTTCGGAGTCACATCTGGAAAGCTGTTACGGTTTATGGTAAGTCAAAGAGGAATTGAAGTCAATTATGACAAAATTAAAGCAATTGTAGAGATAAAGCCTCCAAGATTTGAAAAGGAGATCCGAGGATTTATAGGGAGGATACTATACATTAGCAGATTCATAGCCCAGCTCACCATGACATGTGAACCAATTTTTCGATTGCTCAAGAAGAAAGTTCCTATGATATGGAATAAACAATGCCAAGAAACTTTTGAGAAGATTAAGAATTATCTAATGAAGCCACCAATACTCGTCCCACCGGTACCTGAATAGCCATTATTGTTGTATCTCACAACTACAGATACAACAATGGGGGCTTTGCTAGCTCAATACCTAGAGGAGAATAGGAAAGAGAATGTCATCTATTTCATCAGCAAGAAGATGTTGCCTTATGAAGAAAAGTATTCATCACTTGAGAAGACGTGTGTAGCACTTGTATGGGAAACTCATAAACTTAGACAATATATGCTTGCTTACTACATCTTGTTGGTTGCAAGAATGGACCCATTGAAATATTTAATGGAGAAACCTTTGTAGGATGGGAAGACAACTAAATAGGTCTTGCTTTTATTAGAATTTGACATTAAATATGTAACTCAGAAGTCTGTGAAGGGGAGGGCAATCACTGATCACTTAGCCTACTGTTCCCCAGAAGAAGCTGAAGAAATCCAAGCAGACTTTCCAGATAAAGATATCATGGTGATTGAAGTGGAATCATGGAAGTTGTATTTTGAAGAAGCAACTAATCAAAATGGAAGTGGTATCGGAGTTCTCTTAATTTCTCCAAAAGGGACACACATCCAATTTTCTACTTCCTACCACTAACAATGCCATTGAATATGAAGCTTGCATTATGGGGTTACGAGCAGCCCTAGTTCTTAGAGTAAAAGAGTTTGAGGTGTATGGTGACTCAGCCTTGATAATCTCTTAGATCCAAAATAGATGGAAGATCAAATAAGAAAGGCTAAAGCCTTATTATGAATGTCTTCAGAAGTGGGCCTCAAAATTTAGCAAGATCCAGTACCAATATGTGCCAAGGATGCAAAATCAGATTGTAGATGCTTTAGCAACAATGACATTCATGATGAATGGGCCAAAGGAAGATGAATCTAGACCAATAGTGGTGGAACAAAAAGAAGAGCCAGCTTATTGCATGACAATAGATGAGGATGAGAAAGTGAATGGAGAAGGTGAATGGTATTCGAACATCCTACAATACATTAAGAATGAGACATACCCAAAGTTTGCAGACAAGAATGACCAATTAACCGTAAGGAGGTTGTCTACTAATAATATTATTTGTGGTGAGAAGCTTTACAGAAGATCATATGATGGAATTCATCTCCTTTGTGTGACCACCAAGGAAGCACAACAAATAATTGAAGAGGTTCATGAGTCAAGTTATGAGCCACATATGAATGTACACATGCTATCATGGAAGATAATGAGATAAGGTTATTACTAGACTATTATAGAAGCCAACTGTGCGGCTGATGTTTGAAAATGTCATCAATGCCAAGTCCATGGAGATCTGAAGCACATGCCACCCATGCCATTACATACCATGACATCACCCTGGCCGTTCTCTACATGGGGGATAGACATTATCGGGAAGATTCACCCAATAACATCCAACGGCCATGAATTCATACTCGTAGCCATTGATTACTTCACTAAATGGGTAGAAGCTGCCTCATACAAGGTTTTGAATTCAAAGAAAGTTGCTCAATTCATCCAGCCAATATCATTTGCAGATATGGAGTACCACATGAAATTATCTCAGACAATGGGTTGCATTTTAAAGGAGAAAAAGAAAAGCTACTACGATAGTTCAACATTCAACACCACAAATCGTCGCCCTACCATCCTCAGACTAATGGAGTAGTTGAGACTGCTAACAAATGAAAGCTCGAAATTGTGTTAAAACCCAAGAGCTTGTTTAGACCCCAAATTAAAAGATTATGGCTCAGTTGATTTTATTCTAACTTAAACTAAGTGCAGAATAGAGTAAATGCGAGTGAACAAACAATAAAACTACTCTAAGTCATATTCAACAAATCACAATAGTAAAATGAAAGCTAAAAGAGTAGGGAAGAAAAATGCAAACACAAGATAACACGCCGATGTGTTATCGAAGATGAAACTGAAGAATTCGGCGAAAAACCTTTTCGCCGCCCTCTAAGCAGTAAATCGATCTGCTAGACAATAAGTTGGGATACACAAATAGCAAAAGACTCTCCAAGCCTAATCTACACAGTGCACCTAAACCCTCCAAGCTCCTACTCCAATAAGGCTTCTTGGAACAGTGTCTTGCCTAGCTTTCTAGATCCCGCAATGTGCCCGATTGTATCCGCTAAAGCTTGGCTTCTTCCAATACTTCTCAGCAGCACCAAAACCTTAGTTGACACTCAAAATGGGTGTGGTAAGTGTTTAGGCTATCCACCTCTCAAGGATATGGATATGGAGTGGTAAGAGTTGAGGAAAACCACAATGGATTGTGTAAAGGATTGTGGGTATGACGATCTCTCTCTCTCAAAGGTTGTGGCTAGGATTTTCTCTCTAAAAAGCACTCATTTCAATATGTGGGTAATGATGGTATATATAGTGTGGGTAGAGACATGGTGTATCAGATATGACAAAATAGCAAAACAAAATGTTTCACAAGTATCTCACGGGAAGGCCTTACCCATGAGCTACTCGCGAAAACCAACTGTCACCATTTGTTATGACTTTTCGCATTCCAGTCATGTGCTAAGCACATGGTTTCACTTCGCGGGAAGGCTTCTCGCAAGCTACCCGCGAAAACTCCTTTAATCTTCAATTTGCTTTGAGTCTTCACACTTTCTCACACACACACAAACCTTACAAAGAAATCCCACATAAAATACAAGGCATAAAAGATTGAACACAATTACGATCAAATTTGGCACGAAATTATAGCCAATACAAAATAGTTGTAAATCACAACTTTACAACAAAAATATAGGGCGAATCTTGAAGAAGAGCATGAAAAACTACAAGAACTGGCATCTACAATTACCTTATGCACTTTAGGGGTATAGGACATCAATTCGATCTTCCGTAGGAGCGACTCCTTATTCATTGGTGTATGGGATGAAAGTAGTCCTCTCCATTGAAATGGGTGTTCGTTCATTGAGGATAGTACTGGAAAGTGAAATACTAGAAGTAGATTGGTTGCAAAGTAGATATGACCAGTTATGCATGTTGGATGAGAAGAGACTTAAGGCATTGTATCATTTTTAAGGTTATCAAATGAGGCTTAGGAAAGCTTTTAACAAGAAAGTAAGAACCAGAGATTTGAAGTTGGGAGATTTAGTGCTAAAAGAGATCCGAGCCCCGATCCAAGATGCAAATGGGAAGTTTAAGCAAAATGAGGCAAGTCCTTACATTATCAAGAAGATATACTCTGGGGGAGCGATAAGGTAAATGGATTAAGATACAAACCCGTTCACTGAGCCAACCAATATGGATCAATTGAAGAAATACCATGTCTGAGGTGGTAATCTCACAACACCACGTCTAAAGGGATTGTAAATTATGTTATTTCCCTTACTAGGTTTGTTCAAAAAAAAAAAAAAAGGGAGGCTGAAAACCCGAAAGCCAATCTAAGCAAAAAGGAGAGTAAAAAAAAAAAAAAAAGAGTAAGAGAGCCTGTTAGGTTGAAAACCAAAAAGGGCGGCCTAGACAAAAGTTAAGGCAAATAAAAAAATGAACTACGTGATGACCTGATCTTTCTACCAAGGAGTTACGTAGGCAATCATGCATTAGTCCGGTCATAATTTCCTCAAACCCACCATTTACCCATTATGTAAAAAAAAAAAAAACAATTCTAAAGTTCCACCATTCCATTAAACCATGTCATTACACAAAACCTTGAAAAAAGAAAAAACCTAAACCCTAAACCCAATCCTAAAAAAAAAACCAAACCCTAAAAACCTGCACCTTAAACAAAGCCCTTAACCTGAAAAGTCCTGAGCAATTCCTAAACTTATGTTTCTCACATCAATTTTTTTAATAAACATGTTCAAAGCCAATAGTAAGATGGTCATTGTTTCTTTAGTCTTTTCTCCTTGGATTGTTCATTGCTTTCATCTATGTTAGGTACTGTGTCATTTGTGTCCCTCCTTTTAAATTCATAGTTGTCAGTCTTGTGTCTTTCTCGGTTGTCTCTGAGGAATTGTTTTCTCATAGCAACCATGTCAGCCTCCTTGTCCATAATCTTATTCACTAGCTGTTTAGAATAGTTTGTGGTCATCCTTTGAAAGTGAACCTTAACAAAGGACTGATCCACATGATCAGCCATCTCCAAGCCCAACAACATGTTCTTTATAGAGATAGGACTTGTGTCCACAGGTGTAAAAGGTTTTCTTCTTTTTTCACTGGGTATTCCTTGCTCATATTGGAATTGCCTCAAGAGTCTATCAGCCTTGTAGAAATTTGCTTTCCTTAACCTAACTAGGAAGATGTGATCTGATCCCAGAGACCTTAACAAAGGGGGTGGGCACTTCCACTAATAACAATTCCATCGAATGGAGGCACTGGATTTCTTGTTTAGAAATTTCACCCAGTCGCTCTCAGTTTGACACTTGGTTTTGAGGATAGTATTACTAAGAAAATTGCCAGGACCATAATCAGCAACAGTAGGCATGGCAATCATGTCCAATCATTCCATCAACCATATTTGCAAAGCTAAGGGACTCCCAAGAAAGTTCTGTGACTCTCCACTATGGAATACAGAGTCTAATTTCAGAAGAGTTTCTGCTAAAATCAGAGGAATAGGATTATCACCATCTTTAATTTGATTCATAACACTTATGGCTCGAGCATCCACAAAATCAGGCCTTCCAGATCAAAGCAAGAATTTTCCCACAATGCAAAGAGCTATGTCAAAATTCTTCTGCATATTGTTAGGTGTCAGCCACTTTGTGAGTACGTTTATTGATCAATCTGGAAAGAACTATAGGATGATTCACCATGTGCCCTTCGATCATGCTGTTGACAATTGAAGTAGGAAGTCCTAGAGCATCAAATAAATTTTCCCTATGCCTGGGACCACAAGAAACTGCTACGGATTTCTTGCTGGGATCATAACCCAGGATAGCTGAAAATTCTTCAATGGTGTGACAAAATTTAGCAGTCTGAATCTAGAATACATGGTCTTCAATATCCCAGAACTTCATAGCAGCATGGAGAAAATCCCACTTGATCTTGACATTCCTCAGAGCATTAATTGTTGGAAAAATACATGTTCGTATCACATACAAAACATATGCAGCGGAAAATTAACAAATCTACTTCATTTGCAATTGATAACATGTACTATGTAAGTTTCAGAATTTAAGAACAAGAAAGAGTACCTTGGAGTGGTGAATTTCACAACAAAAAGTAGAAGTACTTGAGAGCACTTTTAATCTTCACTCCAATTCCACTTAATACCCAAGAAGTGTGGTCTCTCAATCAGTTTCCAATGAGAAAATATGAGTGTCCAACACTCACATACAAACCATTTCATTCCTTGTATGTTCTCAATGAAAACACTAATGAAAAAGACTTATGAAATTCTGTATGTTTCTCTCCTTATATATAACTGATTATCTAATTGGGCAAGTCTTTTGGGCTAATCCAATTGGGCTCCAGTATGTGGCTTGGAGTGAGACCAAAAGTGAACAAATAAAACTCTAACTCCAATGGGCCTTGGGCTTTTCTGTCAACTCTTGACAAGTTCAAAGTTATCATTAATTATATTCAATACCACCATATGAATATAATTGCACTCTAGCCTTATTAATAAATTATATCCCAAAACTTTATTATACATGCAGCACCTTTACTAAAATATTCGTAGTAATACAAAGTCATGAATATAGACTGTCACTTTGAAGATTACTACATCTTAATCCTTGAGTACCCAGTTTAATTATTTATGTTATTCATCATATATTTATGAAATCCAATTTTATAAATATATACTTTAGTAACTCCTTACTAAAGTGGTTGGACTCAACACTCTGAATAACCAAACCCATTAAACTTATCTCAAGAGAATATCTTATATATATGTTAAGAGATTATGAATTCCATCTTGAGAATATATGTTCCATCAACACTAATTGCGGCTGCCCAACATACTGAGGTTTTGACCGTGACTAATAAATCTCACTCCTGATATATCAAAGCAGCCTACATCTCATGATCAGGTTCATTATTCTCTTAGGATTTAAAGTTGATGTAAATAGAAGTCGTGAGATTTATTATTCATTTGACAGTCTTTAGGAGAATAATAAATCTCACAGCGGTCCAGTTCAATATGTTTTAACTCTTAAAACATATCAACATACTAACTAGAAGTCTCCACTTCCATGATCAAGACAAATCATCTTAGTTGACATGTTATAGTCTTCGTAGATGAAATGCCCAATTTCATCACCGACTACGAACTAAAATTTTGAGTTTACAAAGAACTTGTTGTTAGAAATCACATGTTTGTATCGCATACAAAACATATGCAACGGAAATTTAACGGATCTACTTCATACACAATCGATAACATGCATTATGTAATTTTTAGAGTTTAAGAACAAGTGAGTGTACCTTGGAGCGGTGAATTTCAAAACCGAAAATCAAAATCACTTAGGAACACTTTCAATCTTCACTCCAATTCCGCTAATGCCCAAGATATGTGGTCTCTCAATCAGTTCCGAACAGAGAATGTCAAAGTGTCTAAAACTTCTTACACCACTTTGCAAATAGTGTTCTTTTTATTCTCTGTACAGAAAATTCTGTATGTTTCTCCCTTTGTATCTAACTGATTATTTAATTGGGCTAGCCTTTTGGACCTTTCTAATTGGGCTTAAGTGTGTGGCTTGGAGTGGGACCAAAAGGGACCAATAAGACACTAGCTCCAATGGGCCTTGGGCTTTTCTGTCAACTCTTGACAAGTCCAAAGTTACCATTAACTATATTTAATATCACTATATAAATATAGTTGCACTCTAGGCCTTATTTATAAATTGTATCCCAAGACTTTATTGTATATGCATCCCTTTCATAAAATATTCGTAGTAACACAAAGTCATGAATGTAGACTGCCACTTTGTAAAATACTACATCTTATCATTGAGTACCCGGTTTAATCTTTTAAGTTATTCATCATATATTTATGAAATCCAATTCCATACACATATACTTTAGTAACTCCTTACTAAAGTGGTTAGGCCTCACTCTCTGAATAACAAACCTATTAAACTTATCTCAAGAAAATATTTTGTATCTCCGTTAAGAGACTATAAATTCCATCTTGAGAATATATGTTCCATCAACACTAAATGTGGTTGCCCAACATACTGAGGTTTTGACCGTAACTATAGATCTCACTCCTGATATATCAAAGCAACCTAAACCTCATGATCAAGTCTATTATTCTCTCAGAAATAAGAGCTCATGCAAATATAAGTCGTGAGTTTATTATTCATTTGACAGTCATTGGAAGAATAATAAATCTTACAGTGGTCCAGTTCAATATGTCTTAACTCTTAAAACATATCAACATACTAACTAGAAGTCTCCACTTTCATGATCAAGATAAATCATCTTAGTTGATATGTTATAGTTTTCGCAGATGAAACGTCCAATTTCATCACCGACTACGAACTACATTTTGAGTTTACAAGGAACTTGTGATTTACATCTTCTGTGACTAAATCACATACAATGCATCTCATGGACTAAGATAATGTCCCATTAGTTTATTTATAAATAGTCTCATATAATTAAACAATTTAATTATTTATGACATGCCAATAAATTGGATTTTAGGGCATAAACCCCAACACTTGTAACTCGAAAGAATATTGTGCATTAACTCCCATCTCCTTCAAATGTGACTCAAAAGTTCTTTGGGGCAAGGTTTTGGTAAAGGAATCTGTTAGATTCTTTGCATTTTCAATCTTTGCTACTACTACATTTCCACGAGCAACAATGTCTCGAATGATATGGTATTTTCTCTTAATATGCTTTCCTTTCTTATGATTCCTTGGATCTTTTGATTGTGCAACCGCTCCACTATTGTCGCAAAATAATATGATAGGAACTTGCTCCATTCTCACAACACCAAGATCATAAAGGAATTTCTTGAGCTAAACAGCTTCCTTTGCCGCTTCACAAGCAGTAACATATTCAGCTTCCATGATGGAGTCCGCAATACAAGATGCTTAACACTCCTCCAACTTATGACTCCACCTCCCAAGGTGAACACATAACCTGAAGTGGACTTTCTGAAACCAAGATCTGATTGAAAAATCTGAATCTGTAAAGCCAATGGGAATCAAATTCTCACACCGATAAACAAGCATATAATCTCTCGTTCTCCTAAGATACTTGAGAATATGCTTTACAGCTTGCCAATATTTTGGTCCTAGATTTGATTGATATTGGCTGGCCATGCCAACTGAATAACCGATATCTGGTCTAGTACAAAGCATGGCATACATGAGACTTCCTACAGTAGAAGTATAAGGAACTTGTCTCATCATATTTTCTTCCTCTTGAGTCTTAGGCCTTTGGTCATTAGACAGAGGAACTCCATGTCTAAAAGGAAGTAATCCTTTCTTGGAGTTTTGCATGCTAAACCGTTCTAGAACCTTATCTATATATCCAGCTTATGATAAGTCTAACATCTTATTCTTGCAATCTCGCCAAAGCTTGATTCCTAAAATAAAGTTAGCCTCACCCAAGCCCTTCATATCAAATTGGCTTGACAACCAAACCTTTACCGATGACATTACCCCTACATCGTTCCCAATGAATAGAATATCATCAACATTAAGCACTAGGAACATTACTACTTTGTCTCGATGTCTTTTGTACACACATGGTTCATCAAGATTTTATTCAAAACTAAATGACTTGATTGCTTGATCAAATCTGATGTTCCATGACCTAGATGCTTGCTTAAGTCCATAAATGGACCTTTTCAACTTGCATACCATATGCCATTGGTTCTTTGCTATGAAACCTTCTGGTTGCATCATATAGATTTCTTCTTCAAGATTTCCATTAAGAAATACAGTCTTGACATCCATTTGCTAAATCTCATAATCATAATAAGCAGCAATTGATAAGAGAATTTTGATAGATTTAAGCATTGCTACTGGTGAAAAGGTTTCTTCATAATCAATACCTTCTTTTTGTGTATACCCTTTCGCCACTAGTCTTGCTTTAAAGGTTTCAACCATTCCATCTATCCCTCTCTTCCTCTTGCAAACCCATTTGCAACCAACAGGTTTAATGCCGTTAGGCACCTCTACAAGATCCCAAACATGATTGAAATACATAGAATCCAATTCAGATTTCATAGCTTGGACCCAATGATGTGCATATATATCATTCATTGCTTTATCATAAGTGTAGAGATCCGATTCAGCCTCTTCTGAGATAGCTTCATAAGTTTCTCCCAAACCTATAAATCTTATAGGAGGCCGAACAATTCTCCCACTATGACAAGGCACCTGTGTATTAGCCATCTCTTAAGTAATGTCTTGTGGTGAATCTAATACATCCACATTATCCCTAGTCTCATGCATTGGTTGTTCTATTGTAGGTTCATTCATTTCAGCTAATACAACTCTACTTCTAGGAGTAAAATTATTCATGTAGTCATTTTCCAAGAATTTGGCATTTATGCTAACAAACACTTTATTATCCTTATGACTATAGAATAAACCTTCAACAGTTCTTTTTTGATACCTTACAAAAAATACCACTTCTGTTTTAGACTGTAACTTGTAAGACTTTCCTTTTAACACATGTGCTGGACAACCCCAAATATAGAGATGTCTCATACTAGGCTTACACCCATTCCACAATTCTACATGTGTTTTAGGACCAGACTTCGAAGGTACTAAATTCAGAAAATACATTGCAGTACTTAAGGCATATCCCCAAAAGGAAATTGGTAGAGTCGAATAACTCAACATGGATCTAACCATATTTAAAAGAGTCTCATTCCTCCTTTCTGCTACACCATTTTGTTGTGGAGTTCCAGGTGCAGTCAACTGGGATATAATCCCATTTTCAGTCAAGTAATCCTTGAAATTCCTAAAAAGGTATTCGCCACTTCGATCAGATCGAATGGCCTTTATGTGTTTACCTAATTGATTTTCAACTTCAGCCCTAAACTCTTTGAATTTTTCAAAGGCTTCGAACTTCCGTTTCATTAGATACACATAACCAAATCTAGAGTAATCATCAGTGAAAGTAATGAAATACTCATAACCACCTCTTGCTTGGATTGACATAAGACCACATACATCTAAATGTACTAGTTCTAGCAACTCTTGGGCTCTTCTTCCTTTTGCATTAAAAGGTCGTTTGGTCATTTTATCCTCCAAACAAGATTCACAAACTGAAAAATCATCAAAGTCTATGGGCCGTAAGAGTCCATCTTTGATAAGTCTTTGAATTAAGTTTGAATTAATATAACCCAAACGCAAGTGCCAAAGATATGCTTCACTAGTAGAAGGAAATTTTCTCTTTAATGATTTCACATATGAATTATTATCTAATTCAGAATTATATAATTCATGCTTATCAGGAGTTAAAATATAAAGATCATCCACAATATTGCCAGAACAGATAAATACTTTACCGTTCTTTATTACAACATTGTCTTTAAGGATAACACAATATACATGTTTACCTAAATAAGTTGTAGAAATTAAATTCCTACGAACATTAGGTACATAAAGACAATTTTCCAATATTAAAACCTTAGACTCAAAGCATAAATTAACAACTCCAACAGCTACAACTGGAATTCTGCTCCCATAAGCCAAAGTAAGAAACAATTCTCCTTCATTCAGCTTTCTGGTCTCCTGACACCCCTGCAAAGAATTGCAAATATGAATATAAGTATACCACTATATAAATATAATTGCACTCTAGGCCTTATTTATAAATTATATCCCAAGACTTTATTATACATCCAACCCTTTCATAAAATATTCGTAGTAATACAAAGTCATGAAAGTAGACTGCCACTTTGTAAATTACTACATCTTATCCTTGAGTACCCGGTTTAATCCTTTAAAGTTATTCATCATATATTTATGAAATCCAATTTCATAAATATATACTTTAGTAACTCCTTACTAAAGTAGTTAGGCCTAACTCTCTAAATAACTGAACCCATTAAACTTATCTTAAGGGAATATTTTATATCTCCATTAAGAGACTATGAATTCCATCTTGAGAATATATGTTCCATCAACATTAAATGTGGCTGCCTAACATACTGAGGTTTTGACCGTTACTTTAGATCTCATTCCTGATATATCAAAGTAACCTACACTTCATGATCAGGTCCATTATCCTCTCAGGATTAAGAGTTCATGTAAATAGAAGTCGTGAGATTTATTATTCATTTGACAGTCGTTAGGAGAATAATAAATTTCACAGTGGTCCAGTTCAATATGTCTTAACTCTTAAAACATATCAACATACCAACTAGAAGTCTACACTTCTATGATCAAGACAAATCATCTTAGTTAATATGTCATTGTCTTCACAAATGAAATGCCTAATTTCATCACCGACTACGAACTACAATTCTGAATTTACAAAGAACTTATGATTTATATCTTTTGTGACTTTTCATATAAATCACATACTATGCATCTCATGGACTATATGATAATGACCGAATATTCATGTTACCATTACTTTAGATTATAATAAAACAATTTTATTAATCACAATATTAAGTCATACACAATGTCATACATAATGTCGTACATAATATCATACATAGTATTATACAATAGGATTTAAGGGCACTAATGCTAACAATATATAATTGATTATCTAATTGGGCTAGCCTTTTGGGCCGATCCAATTGGGCTCTAGTATGTGGTTTGGAATGGGATCAAAATGGAACAAATAAGACTCTAACTCTAATTGGCCTTGGGCTTTTCTGTCAACTCTTAACAAGTCCAAAATTACCATTAATTTTAATCAATACCACTATATGAATATAATTGCACTCTAGGCCTTTTTAATAAAGTATATCCCAAGACTTTATTATACATGTAACGCCTTCATTAAAATATTCGTAATAATACAAAATCATGAATATAGACTGCTACTTTGAAGATTACTACATCTTAATCCTTATGTACCCGATTTAATCCTTTATGTTATTCATCATATATTTATAAAATCCAATTTCATAAATATATACTTTAATAACTCCTTACTAAAGTGGTTGGGCCCAACACTCTGAATAACCAAACCCATTAAATTTATCTCAATGGAATATTTTATATCTCCGTTAAGAGATTATGAATTCCATATTGAGAATATATGTTCCATCAACACTAAATGCGGCCGTGCAACATACTGAGATTTTGACCGTGACTAATAGATCTCACTCTTGATATATCAAAGCAACCTACATCTCATAATCAGGTCCATTATTCTCTCAGGATTTAGAGTTGATGTAAATAGAAGTCATGAGATTTATTATTCATTTGACAGTCATTAGGAGAATAATAAATCTCACAGCGGTCTAGTTCAGTATATCTTAACTCTTAAAACATATCAACATACCAACTAGAAGTCTCCACTTCCATGATCAAGACAAATCATCTTAGTTGACATGTTATAGTCTTCGCAAATGAAATGCCTAATTTCATCATCGACTACGAACTAAAATTCTGAATTTACAAAGAACTTGTGATTTATATCTTCTGTGATTTTTCACATAAATCACATATTATGCATCTCATGGACTAACATAATGTCTCATTAGTTCATTTATAAATAGTCTCCTGAAATTTATCTGCATTTTCATTAAATACATATTTGTTTTTTTTTTTTTACACCTCAAAACTGATCTGTATTTTCATTAAATATAGATCTGAATTTTTTTACACATCAAAACTAATCTGTATTTTCATTAAATACAGATATGATTTTTTTAATATTCAAAACTGATGAAAATACAAAAATAGCAGATTTTGGAACTTAAAAGAGGAAGTCAAAAGTTGTGATGGTTTTTGTTTGATGCATGTAACATAGATCTATTTTCATGAGTGTAGTTCCTCTTCTAAAAAAGTCTTTTTCTTATTTTATTCATAAAAAAACAGATCTAATCTTTTCTTCTCTACAAATCTAGATTTTCTTATTCATAAAACAAGTTTTTTTATTTTTTTATTTTTTTTTTTTTACATATAAATCAAAAATCACCATTTTTTTTTTTTAACTTTGCTCCAAAACAAATTCAATATTTTTTTAGCAAAAAGCCTTTTTCTTTTTATTTAACAAAAACAGATCTAATTTACTTTACAAAACTAAATTTTTTTACCTATACAAAAACATATCTGGTTTCTTTTTAATGAATCAAATCAAATTCTTTTTTTTTTTTATTCACAAGAACAGATCTGAATTTTTTCTTAAAAAGAGGACACATTCATAAAATAGATTTATGTGAGTCAGTTTTGGTTAAGTTTGTCATGTGTACAACATATCATTCATATTATGCATAAAGGGTAAATTGGTCATTAGAGTCTAGAAAACTAGTCCCTGTCTAGGTGGAATGGGTGCCTAACACCTTCCTATTCTGTAACTTAGCCTTCGAACTTAGTTTCTTTTGGATAGGTAGACCTATGCTTTGTCTTTCTTTTTATTTTTGGGTAGATTGTAACTAGGACAAAAAGCCATGTACTCTTTTTGGTAGATTGTAACTAGCATTCAAAGATTTGTAATATTCAATCTATCAAGCTTGTATTTTTTTTATTCAATTAATGACAATGAAGCATTTTGATCATGTAAAGTTGCATTAATTTTTTCTTTATTTTTTTATATAAAAATAAGTGGCGGCTCCACATCACCTACCCAAAAAGAGAGGTGCCCTTCAAAGCACCCACAAATCTCTTTTTTGAGAGGCCTAATTTCTTGGTCTCTCACAATTATGGTGATTATTTCCTCACTTATGGTAACATTAAAATAACTTATAGGTAAACTTTTATATTTACATTGCAGTTTAGAAACTCTAAATACTTATATTTTTGTAATTTATGGAATTTGTTTTATTTTTGTAATTTATGGAATTTATGGACTTAAAAACCATTAAATAATTTATGGATTTTTAAGCCGAGTAGAGGTATGAGCTTTTCTTATGTTATTTTCTTCTCCTCTACTTTGTTAAAAAAAAAATTTATTTAATGGTTTTTCAAGTATTTTTTTAAAAGTAATTTTCGTAAACAAAATCATTTTCTTAAAAAATAATTTTATATTGAAGTTGGTTGTTATTATTATTATTATTATTATTTTCTCTCTACTTCACTAACGTGATATTTTATGATAGGGTGCAAACTATTTGGACGTATCATCGTATGTAGTCTTCTTATTTCGGAAGATATGATCTAATTGTATTAGATTTATCTAAGGATTATGTGTTTAGTGTTTACCTAATAACTTTGAAGGTGGTGTCTGTTAAGTTTTAGACCCCTTATCACAATATGTTTAACCTATTATTAAGCCAAGTTGATTAAAAAGTTTGTTAATTAAAACTAGGTTAAATCAATATGTGTAAAATAAATATAATGCGGAAAAATAAAGAACATAAAGATCTGATGACCCAGGAAAACCAAACCGGTAAAAAACCTAGGGAGGATTTAACTTAGTTATCCTCAAGGTAAAATAGATCTACTATGAAAGAATTGAAGTTTGTACAATAAGACTTAAACCACTATCATCCTATTACTACCTCGAGTAGAAAACTTACTACCACGATCATATGACAGCTCCAAGTCCATGGACTACTTATTTTCTTTGATCCACAACAACCACAAGTTCTCCTACTTGTGAATCTTGATCTTCTTGAATATTCTTTATGCAGCAACTGAAATGATTACCAAGTTCTTGACATGAATCTAGATCTTGATAACCCTAATTATGTATGAAGGTAAACACCTCTAGATCTCACAAGAGATTCAACACACAGCACATCAAAACCTCTAAAACGTAGCTAGGGTTTTTCTTTTTCTATGAGAAGTAAAACATAAAACCCTACATGTCAAACGGGTTTGGGCTAAGTTGGAAATTCTGCAGGAAAAACAATCTGCACGTGGTTCGATTGATCGAGTCTAATTTTCGATCGATCAAGCCTTGCAGATTTAGTCCTATAAGTTTTTCAATCACTTGATTCCAACTTTACAATAAAATGTACTTTGAGCAAGCCTAAACCTAGACTCTATGTTTTGATCATAATTTGCCAACACAATACATTTTGAAGTTCTAATACATTAGTCTCTAAGGTCTTAGAACCTAATAATGTCTTATGCTCACAATTGAAAATAGTAAAACTCAACAGCCAAAGTTCAAACTTAACAAGAAGTGAAACTCTATCTCTCTAAGAAGTCTAACTTAAACTCAAACTCAAACTCAAACGTTGATAATCATGAACACTATAAAAGCAGTACAAACCCCAATATTATTTTTTAAAGCCAATTAGAGATATGAGCTCTTCTTCTGTTATTTCTTCTCATCTATTTTATTAAAAACATTTTATGGTTTTTCATGTTTTTTTTAAAAAGTAAGTTTCATACATGAATCACTAAACCCTATACCTGTGACAGTATATGATTTTTTTTTCATCTATAAAGTTTAGACTCATGAAAATTTAAAACTTATTGCTTTATGGGTTTATGTACTTTTTTTTTCCTTATATTTATGTTTTGAATAGTCATATATTTTTGAATTTTTTCAATAACTTATTCTCTAATTATATATCTTTTTTTGGCATTTTGGAAGTTTTAACATTGTTAGTTTTTGCAATATTAAAACTTATGATTCTTTAATAATTTTTTGGTCATTCAAAAGTTTTAACATTTGAATTATTCTTTTGATGGTAACACATCTTTCTCTTATATTCCTCTGTTGTATATATTTTATCTATAATTTGTAGGCTTTGACTCTTTTGATTCCTTTCAATAGTTATAGTCATGGATTATTCTTTAAAATGTAACCCAATCTTTTTCTTATATTTTTCTATTGTTTAGTCATATATATTTTGTTTTATTTCAATAATTTTTAAGCAGTGAATCATCTGATTCTTTTATATTTTTTGGTCTTTCAAAAGTTCTAATATCTGAATTTTTGAGTTATTTTTTTGCAGTATCTAAAATTGTCTGACAAATTTTTTGTAAGCCATTGCACGTTCAAGTAATGACTTCTTCATCAAATTGTAACACAAATTGAAGTCATAGAAGAGCAAATCATGCAATGGTGTAGTTTCTTAATCAATTTAAGATTTTATAAAATTATTTTAATTTACCTCATAAATAGGTAGGTTCTCGTGCATAGCACGAATTAGCGACTAGTAACTATAATAAGGATTAAGGAAAGCTTTTGTTTACAAGTGTGGTTAATAATTTTCTTTTTTGATGAACACAAGTGTGGTTAATAATTATTAAAAATAGCTTTTGTGGAAAAATTATTTGGGACTTGGGAGAATATGATTTCACTTAATTAGCTGATAGGCCATAATGTACACCTAGAAATTATGCTTTCACATTTTACACAAAAATTGAATTTAGACACTACTATTTTACTGTAACACATTTGCCTTTAAATTGTATTTTCCCTATAAAATACAAATTTTCAAAATTTTGCACTGAACTAGTCTTTCCAAAACATGATTTTAGCGTTAAACACTTGATTTTTTTTTTTTTTTTAAGCAAACTTCGTAAGATGGAGACGTGACAAAAATGATAATGGTGTAAGGAGAGGAGCAGGGGAGAAGAAGATAAACTCGTGTTTTGAGGTGCTCAACATAGGAGCTAACGAATCTAGATGGGGTAGGTGCATTTTAATAGATTTTGCACATATTGCAAAATTCTAAAATTTACAATAAACGTGTTTTGAAAACACGAGTTTAGTATAATTTTTTTTTTTCAACACTGGAATTATGTTATGGAAACATAAGTTTAATGTAAATTTTGAAATTTTGTGTTTTACATTGAAATTGAAATTGTGTTTTGGAAACAAGATTTCAAAGTGATTTAAAATTTCAATATTTTGCTTTGAACTTGTGCTTCCAAAAACATAATTTCTAGGCTTGGTGTAAATCGTGCTTGGTGTAAATCGTGCTTTGTTAAGTTTTGATGAGTCAACAATTTTTTTTTTTTTTTTTTTTGTAAACTTGTGTTTTAAAAACACGATTTTACCACTACAAAACTGTGTTTTCAAAACACTTATTCATGAAAAAGGCACTCTACTAAATGATTTTTCCACAACACTATTTTAAATAATTATTAATAAAAATAATATTATTTTGCCAAATAATATTATCAATATGACTATGATTAATGCAGTCAAACACAAAATTGCATAAGTAACTAACAACAATTAATCAAAAGTAAAAACCACTTCAAGGGCTTAACTACCAAGCCTAAAGAAAATAGATCCACTACATAGATTGAAGTTTACAAATAGAAGAAACTATTCTAATTTGTTATCCCATGTAGAACTTATCGACATTACCCAATCTGAATTCAGAGACTTTTCTATAAGACAACTCCATTGAACCTGAACACTCATTCACAACTTCAAGGACTCACTTGAAGATTCACTCCCATCGCTTTGAGAGAGCTTGGAAATATCCAATTGCTTATGTACACCACATGGCTCTCAAAAAGTCTAAAATAACGTGCCTTAGTGTTGCTTTTATCCTTTGGCTTGTGAACCACAGAACCCTAGTTGTACAATAGTTGATTAAAGCAAATTTGGATTCAACTCAACATAAATGATAAATCTCAATAGGCCTAGATAAGTAATTATCAATTGAGCAAGCTTGGTGTCGAGATGGTATCGTGATTCCAAAAACTCCAGTTCTTCTTAAGCTTGAATCATGATCTTTTATAAGACTTGAAATAGACTTCAAATACACTCAAGCCACACTAAAAAACTCATAATATGAATATATTTGTTCATGATTTACCAACCTAATCTCATGGACTCAACAAATATATTTGATTAATTCTCCAAAATGATATTTTAGTTCAATAGTTTATAATTGGCACAAAAGTTTTTCCACACATTTTCCTTTTTCTGGTATTGCTTGATTCTAAGTTATTCTTTGTTTCTTATTACTACCATTTCACAAAATTTATTTTGTTCTTTCTATAATCCAATGAGAATAGACAAACTCAAAGTTTTGTTGACACCCTTTTAACCATAAGCTGTTTATTGAAACAAATTGACATACAATGTTGCAGAAATGTAGGTTTTATTTATGTCTCTAATTTATTTTATGGGAAGTTCTAGTCATTTAATTGACTAGTGTGAGGCTGAAATGGGCAAATTCCCTTTTCGTGCAAAAAAACTAGCTTTTTACCCTCTTTATCAAATTAATTAGAGAAATGCCCCTCCTTTGTAACTCGATAATGGCAAAGTCGAGTTTTGTGAAGAACTCAATCCTTGTATAATCGAGTTAGCCTCAGCTTTGTGCCATGCTGGCCAGCCAGTGTGGCCTTTTCTTTTTTTAATCCCTGAATAACTCGATTATCGTAAAATCGAGTTATATAACCGACCATATAGATATCGAGTTATGCTCATGTTATAGCTGTTTCATATTGTTTTTTGTCAGGCGTAGCGTGTCAAAGTTTTAATATAACTCGACTAGTCTAATGTCGAGTTATAAAGCAAACCCGCACTCCCCAAAATCGAGTTATTCTTGTATAATAGCTTCACTTCTCCTCTCATTCAGAGTGTCTTGCTTTCCGTCTGAACTAAATTCTACTCAATATGTCTTAACTCTTAAGACATATCAACATACCAACTAGAAATCTCAATTTTCATGATCAACACAAATCATTTTAGTTGATATGTTATAGTCTTCGCAGATGAAATGCCCAATTTCATCACCGACTACAAACTATAATTTTGAGTTTACAAAGAACTTGTGATTTATATCTTCTGTGACTAAATCACATACTATGCATCTCATGAACTATATGATAATGTCTCACTATTCATGTTACTATTATTTTAGATAATAATAAACAACTTTATTAATCATAACATTAAGTCATACATAGCATCATATAATAGGATTTAAGGGCACACATCCTAACAATCTCCCACTTGACCTAAAGACTATTGTGCATTAATCTAACTCTCATTTCCTCCAAATGTGACTCGAAAGTCCTTTGGGGCAAGGATTTGGTAAAGTGATCCGCTAGATTCTTTGCACTATCAATCTTTGCTACTACTACATCTCTACAAGTAACAATGTCTTGAATGATGTAGTACTTTCTTTCTATGTGCTTTCCTTTCTTGTGATTTCTTGGATCCTTAGATTGTGCAACCGCTCCACTATTGTCGTAGAACAATGTAATAGAAACTTTCTCAATTCTCATAACACCAAGATCAGAAAGGAATTTCTTGAATCAAACAGCCTCCTTTGCTGCTTCATTTGACAGTCGTTAAATGAATAATAAATCTCACAGTAGTCCAGTTCAATATGTCTTAACTTTTAAGACATATCAACATACCAACTAGAAATCTTCATTTCCATGATCAAGATAAATCATCTTAGTTGATATGTTATAGTCTTCGCAGATGAAATGCCCAATTTCAAGACAATTTTATTAAACACAACATTAAGTCATACATAATGTCATACATAATAACATACATAGCAGCATACAATAGGATTTAAGGGCACTAATCCTAACAATAAGTTTAATGGGTTCAGTTATTCAAAGAGTTAGGCCTAACCACTTTGGTAAGAAGTTACTCGAGTATATATTTATGAAATTGGATTTCATAAATATATAATGAATAACTTTAAAGGATTAAACCGAGTACTCAAGGATAAGATGTAGTAATTTACAAAGTAGTAGTCTACATTCATGACTTTGTATTACTACGAATATTTTATGAAGGGATTGCATGTATAATAAAGTCTTGAGATGTAATTTATTAATAAGACCTAGAGTGCAATTATATTTATATAGTGATATTAAATATAGTTAATGGTAATTTTGGATTTGTCAAGAGTTGACAGAAAAGCCCAAGGCCCATTGGAACTAGTGTCTTATTGGTCCCACTCCAAGCCACACACTAAAACCCAATTGGAAAAGTCTAATAGGCCAGCCCAATTAGATAATCAGTTAAATATAAAGGGAGAAATATACAGAATGTGTAAGTGTGAAAAAGAGTGACATCATTGTGAAATGGTGTGTATGTGAGAGTGAGACACTCTATCATTCTCCCTTGAAAACTGATTGAGTGACCACACTTCTTAGGCGTAAAGTGGAATTGGTGTGAAGATTAAAGGTATTCCCGAGTACTTCTGATTCTTGTTTTGAATTTCACCACACCAAGGTATGTTCTCTTGTTCTAGAATTCTGAAATTTACATGTTATCAAATTGCAAATGAAGTAGATCCGTTAATTTTCTACTGCGCATGTTTTGTATGTGATGCAAACATGTATTTTCCATCAATGGGGTGGTGTTACAGGGTGTGCTTAGGCTACTGATGTAGGGGGCGTATGCTGCTGATGGGGCATGCGTGCACACCTGATGAGGGGTGCGTGTGCAAGTGCAGCCTGGGTGTGTATATGACTATGCTTTGGATAATGATTGTATTGATTAGCTGGCATTGTATACATTGTATACTTGTATTGTAATTAGATACATGTATTACTTGTAGTGCTGAAGTGTTTACCTCATGCTGATGACGATCAAAGGTCCTCTTCTACTTTGATCTGGGATTGTTGAAATGTCGATCAAAGGTCTTCATCTACTTCGATCTAGAATTAAATGACGATCAAGGGTCCTCCTCTACTTCAATCTGGAATTGAATGACGATCAAATGTCATTTTCTACTTTGATCTGGGATTGTTGAAACGCCGATCAAAGGTCTTCATCTACTTCGATCTGGAATTGAATGACTATCAAAGGTCCTCTTTGACTTTGATCTGGAATTGAATGATGATTAAAAGTCCTTTTCTACTTTGATCTTGGATTTGCTTTCTGCAAAAAAGTTGAAATTTAGAGTTAAACTTTAACTGATAGGTGCTTCGTGATCCCATTGCTTCTGAAATGTGTCATTTGCTCACTCTGATTTGAACTTTACCAAGAAAAGTTTAATTGACAAAAGATTTTTCTTTTGAGAAACATTTTATTTTTGAAACTTGGTAGTTTTGAAATTTTTATTTCAAATTTTGAGACTTTTGGGACCTAGAAATTTTTTCTTGAAATCCGAAACTTAAAATTTGAAATTTTGAGCCTAGGAATTTTGAAAATTGAGGCTTGGGATTTTGATCATGAAATCTGAGGTTTGAAAATTTTTCTTCTTCTTCTTGTTTTTTTTTTTTTTTTTTTTGAAAACTAAAGATTTTAGTTTAAAATTTGGGCATTGAGAATGGAAATTTGAAAATTTGGGAATGAAAATTTTGAATTGAAAACTTGGATTTTTAAAAAGATACTTGAAAACTTTGGAAAAAGTTTTGTTTTTGGGTTGACTGAGTCAACTCAGTTTGACTGAGTTGACTCAGCTTTGGCTGAGTTTAAGTGTGTGGGGGCCGAAATTTTGGCCCCCCACTTCCCTTTGTCTCTTTTTTCTTTTTTTGTTTCATCTTTCTCTACATCTCTTTCTCCATTGTTACTATTCACTCTCTTCTTCCCCTTGAATTTTCTTCTTTATCTCATCATTTCTTCTCACAAAAAAACACTTTTCTAAGCTTCTCAAGTTTCCCTCCTCCATCTCCATCAATATTTCTCTAGATCCTTGTATTTTGAGCATTTTCATCACACGCCCATTTTGGTGAAAACCCATCTTCCAAATCTATTTTTATTTGCATCAAAATGGCTTCTTCTTCCAAAGGACCTTCTTTTCTTACTTTTGATGGTAAGAAATATGATCTAACATTTGATTGGCATGAGGAGGATGGACTTCTTCAAAACCCTAGGACCCATGCTCCATATTGTCATGTAGACACCAAGGTGAATTTTTCTTTGGTTTCTTTGTTTGGAAAAAATGTTGTTGCATGTTTTATTGAAAGTTGCATGGTGAGATATTGTCATTTGGTTGTTTGAAATTTGGGGCATTGCTTGATTGGTTATATTGGACAATGTTGGCTTTGAAGCATTCTTGAAGTATTATTTTTGTGATCATGGTGCAATTTGGATAATGTGGGTGGCTTATGGAATTTTGACAATGTAGGTAGGTATTGATGTTGTTGGATGAATTTTGGTTTGGATTTTGGGAGTATTGGCATTGTAAAAAATTGGTGGTACGTTTATGTGTTCATGATAGATATGGAAAAAGTTTATTGGCATGTGTAAACTTTGTTTTATGAATATGGCAAAATTTTGTAGGTAAATTTGTGGGTATGGAAAAAATTTTTGGACATGGAAAAATTTTATAGCCATGAAATTTTGAAAGAATTTTGTTGGGCATGTGATGTTGGTTCTTGGAAAATTTGTGTGATTATGATTTTGGCCATGTGAGAATTTATTCGTGTATGAGCTTGTGGGATTTTTTTTATCTTGGTCATGTAGGGGCTTTTTTTTTGCATGGCTATGGAAAAATTTGGTAGTTGTGTATGGATATGTGAAGAATTTTGATTGTGGTGAAATTTTGGTGGGGCATTGGGTTTTTTATTGTGGGACATTGACTTTTTTGGGCGCATGAGAATTTTTTGGACATGTGATTTTAGTATGGGAATTTTTTTTTTTTTGGCATGTGATTTTGGTCTTGTGAATTTTTTTGGGCATGTGATTTTGGTCATGTGAATTTTTTTAGGCATGTGATTTTGGTCATGTGAATTAATAAGCTGAATTTGTGTGTTGTAGAGCCTCAAGAGTCGAGGCAGTCTCCAAATGTTGAAAAGTGCATGGGCAGCGTTGTCTCCTAGTATCAAAAACATCATAAATGAAGTGGGCTTTGGCACTTTCTTTGAAGCCTTGTTGAATCATGAGACTCATGAGTACAAAGATTTTCAGTTACTTCTTGCCTTGGTAGAACGCTTTTGGGATACTACCTGTACCTTCTACTTTCCTCATATTGGGGAGGTAATGTTGACACCTTATGACTTCTCTGTTATCACTGGTTTGAGATTGGGTGACGAAAGAATTCTTGTCAGTGATTCCTTTACTTCAGCCGAACTCAAAAAACTTCCTAGTGTAGTGCCTTTTAGAATGAGGAGTAATGATATCCCTTTGTCTTGGATATGTGAAAATACTCCTCATTGTGAGACTGCAGTAAAAGGCGCTCGCATGTTCATGCTTCTTTTTGTCGGAACTTTCTTGCATCGGGATTTAGGCAGTATTGTGAATCTGCACTACCTAGAAAACTTAAAAAGAGCTGAACAACTCTGGAATTATGACTGGGGCGGCATGGCTTATGCCACTCTGATGCACTTCATGACCCAACTCTTTAAGCAGAGTCTTTCAAGCTTAGGTAGATCCCATTTGTATGGCAGGTGAGTTTTGAAAACAAAAAATTTTGTGTTTTTTTTTTTTTTTTTTTTTTTTTTTTTTTTTTTTTTGCTATGTGTAAGTTTTGGGAAATCATTTCGGTTTTGTGATAATGGTGTTGTGGAGTTTTCAAGTCTGGATGTATGAGTATTTTGGGGTTGGTCTAGAAATTCGAGAGGAGGTTACTGTTTTTTTTCCTAGATTTCTCTGTTGGTTGCCCAAACATCATTTGTCTATACTCTCCAAGCATTCTTTGGAGATTCGGCGCTTGGTGATTAACAGTCTAACCATTGATGATGTGAGTTGTTTCTTCCTTCTCCTTGTAAATCTTCAGCACTTGGTTATGATTTAGTCTCTTCTCTTTCTGAGCTACTTTTTGTGATTTTTCAGATGAACTTAAATCCTTGGGCTGGATGTGAGGGGTATGCTAAGTATGAGCGGGCTCTAGAATTGAATGGCTGTTAAGTATTATTTGAATGGGTATGGAAAGTATTGGTATCTTGGTGATCGGGTGTTTCCCCAAGTTGAACGTGTCTATCCTCCTACAACAATTTCAGTTCCTCCTTGTCCCTCCATCCGGTTAGCTGACTTTCTGACTGATAAAGAAATTGCTCAGGCTCGTGTAGGCTTTGTTGTTCCAGGAACAGTAGGATCTTATTATGAGTTTATTGAAACTCGTCTGCAAGGTTGCTTGGCTAGCCAAATGATACTTCTCTTCCTTTCTAAACTCAAATCTTCATTTTGCCAATTCTTTCCATTTTACTGCTTGGTGACCAAAATTTGCATATTGGATTTTCAACCTCCACCTTCTGAAGGAAAGGAAGAGGGAGATGAAGAGGAAGAAATTCCTTCTCCTCATCATGCTGGTAGTTCTTCTAGTTCCTTTGCAGAGACTTATCATCATTTTTCGGCATGGCAATACGATGTGATGAATCTTGATGGAATGTATAGTTCCATGCCTTTGAATAGGCCAGAGTACGTGCTGTATGTTCCTTGGCCCGATCTGGTATGTTCTTGAATTTTCAATTCTTTTTCCTTATTTTCTTTTTAACTTATCAAATGGTTCATGATCTAGCACATTTAGGCTTCAGGTTGATATGGATCTTGTGTAAGAAAGCATGCGGATGATTGGAGGCTTGCAGTCACTAGCTCGCACTCAATCTTCTCAATATGTGCTCAATGATTCGAACTGGGTATGCCATGTTGCTTTCTGAGTATCTCTTGCTTGAACTGTGCTTGATGGTGAAATTAACACTTAATTCTGCTGACCTTTCAGGCACATCAAATGGAAACTGCTGACATTACTAGGAGAGCTTTAGAGGAAAGGATCAGGAACATCGAACTTGAAAATCGTCAATACAATCCTCGCTTTTTCTCGAGTCAAGAAGGAAATACTAAAGGTGGCTCCTCTAGAGGTGGATCAAGAAGATCCTCACGCTGGCGAACTCGGAGTCCCAATGATGTATGACTTGTGTTTTTATTTTTCTTGATGAGATCTTGTAGGTACCAATTTAAACTTATCTTACTCGGCTCTGCTAGAATCTGCACTTACTTAAATGAGGTGGAGCCGAATGCCCTTAGTTTAAAAGGAGTGCATGATTTTTTGGAAATCTTGATAATGATGATTTTTTCCTTGAGAAAAATGATGATGGTCTTTTTTTTTTCTTTCTTTTTTTTTAAAATACATGAGGCATGAGCGAATGAGTTTGGAACATAAATCCATGATGCAGGTGATGATTTTTTGAAAACAAATGTGTTAGATACGTTAGAATGTCCCATTTGGATTAAAAAAAATCTTTTTACGTGTCACATGGTCTTCAAAAATTACCTGAGAACGTAAAACTGCATGGAATTGCATAAGTGTAGGACCATGGGGCTGGGCACCACTTGGTGAATGAGGAGTGCCATTCGGCACTTTTAGAGTGCCGAATTGGATGGAGCACATCATGACGCTCACGCCATGGTGAGCCAACTCCTCACGTTCTTTCAATGCATATTTCGTGTTTGCACGTTTTTTTGAAAAATGTTTACTTCATTTGTGATCATGAAACACTCTCTTAGTCAGCTACAAACTCTATGAAACCTATTTCAAACCTTATTGGGAATTGATGTGGCTCATATAAATAAATCCTCCTTTGACAATTCTCTGCATAAAGGTTAGTAAAACACAATAATCACAAGCAAAAGTCATCCATGGCTAGCAATCAAAATTTTTCTCATCCAACAATTCATGATATCAACAGATGGGTTCATAGCTCTGATTTCAGCACTAAAACCAATTTTACAGCCTTCAAACTAGAGAGGATTAACGCTTTGAGGAATGTCAAGATCAAGTGGGACTTCCTTCGTGCTGCTGTGAAATTCTGGGATCTGAAAGATCATGTGTATTTGTTTAACACTGCTAAACTCTATCCGACAATTGAAGAACTTTCCACTATCCTGGTCTATGATCCAAGCAGAAAATCTGTAGTGGTTTCTTGTGATCTCAGGCATAAGAAATATTTGTTTGATACTATCGGTCTTCCTACTTCCATTACTAATAGTATGATTGAAGGCCATATGGTGAATCTTCATGCAATTATCTCTCAGCTGATTGACAAACGCACTTATGGGGTGGCCGACAATATGCAAAAAAAATTCGGTTTGGCCTTATGCTTCGTGGGAGAATTTCTACTTTGCTTTAGGATGCATGGTTTTGTGGATGCTCAAGCCATAAGTGTTGTGAGCCAAATCAAGGATGGTGATAACCTTGTTTCTTTGATCTTGGTAGAAACCCTTCTCGGACCGGATGTTGTATTTCATGGTGGAGAAACTTAGAACTTCTGAGGGAGTCCTTTGGCCTTGCAAATATGGCTGAAGGAGCGATTGGACATGATTGCCAAGCCTACAACCGGTAATTATGGACCTAGCAGTTTTCTTAGTAGGGCAGTAATCAAAACTAAGTGCCAAACTGAGAGGGATTGGGTGAAATTCTTGGGTAAGAAATCTAGTTCCTCAATTTAATGGGACTGTTATTGGTGGAAATGCCCACCCCCTCTACTACGGCTTCAGGATTAAATCACATCTTCCTCATTGGGTTGTGGAGAGCAACTTTCTACAAGGCAGATAGACTCTTGAGGCAATTTAAATATGAACAAAGAATGCCTAATGGAAAAAGAAGAAGATCTTTCTCTCTTATGGACACAAATCCTACTTCTGTAAAGAACATGCTATTGGGATTAAAGATGGCTAACCGGGTGGACCAGTCTTTTGTCAATGTTCACTTTCACAGGTTGACTAGTGAATACTCTAATTGGTTGATATACAAGATTGTTGACAAGGAAGCGGAGAGGGTTGCTATGAGAGAACAATTTCTCAGAGACAACCGGGAAAGGCTCGATGAAGACAACTATGAGTTCAAAAGAAGAGATAGGGATGAAACACCTAACACCAAAGAATTTAATGATCAAAAGAAAAAGAAAAGTCTAAAGACAAAGTGACTTTCTTATTTCTTGGCTTTGAGCCTATTAATTTAGAAGTTGATGTAAAAACTCTTATTTTTATGAATTATTTAAGGTTTGCTAGGTAGGGATTCTGTTTATGGTGTAGGCTTTTGAGGTTTGGTCTTTTGTTTTTTTTTTTTTTTTACTTAGGGTCTAGGTTTTTGAGTAATGACATGGTTTAATGGAATGGTTGAATTTTTGGTAATTTTGGTTAATGGGCAAATGGTGGGTTTTGGGAAATTGTGGCCAAACCAATGCATGGTTGCCTACGTACCCCCTTGGATAGAAGGATCAGGTCATCACGTAGTTCATTGATTTTTTATTTGCCTTAATTTTTGCCTAGGCGGCCCTTTCGGGTTTTCAACCTAGCAGGCTCTCTCACTCTCTTTTTTTAATTCTCCTTTTGCATAGGTCACCCTTTCGAGTCTTTAACCTACCTTTCTTTTTTCTTTTTTCTTTTTTTGCTTTTTTTTTTGTTGCTCTAATTTTTACCTAGACCGCCCTTTCGAGTTTTCAGCCTAGCGAGCTTTCTTTGTTTTTTTTGGTTTGCAACTACCACTTTAGACATGGTACTTCTTCAATTGATCCATGTTGGTTGGATTAGTGAAAGGATTTACATTTATGTCCATCAACCTTACTGCTCCCCTAGAGTATATCTGCTTGATAATGTATAGGCCTGCCCAATTCTACTTGAACTTCCCGTTTGCATCTTGAACCGGGGCTCGGATTTCTTTCAACACTAGATCTCCTAACTTTAAATCTCTTGTTCTTACTTTCTTATCAAAAGCTTTCCTAAGTCTCCTTTGGTATCCTTGAATGTGATACAAGGCTTTGAGTCATTTCTCATCCAACATGCATAACTGGTAATATCTGCTTTGCAGCCAATCTGCCTCAAGGATTTCACTTTCCAGTACTGTCCTTAGTGATTTGAACACCCATTTCAATGGGAAGGACCGCTTCCATCCTATACACTAGTGAATAAGGAGTGGCTCCTATGGAAGACCGAATTGATGTTCTATACCCCCAGAGTGCATAGGGAAACTATAGGTGCCAATCCTTATAATTCTTTGTGCTCTTCTTCAAGATTCGCCCTATAATTTTATTAGCAACCTCAATTGCTTCATTAGTCTGAGGACGATAAGGTGAAGATTTGTGGTGTTGTATGTTTAATTGTCGCTTAACTTCTCGGTTTCTCCTTTAAAATGTACCCTATTGTTAGAGATAATCTCATGTGGTGCCCCATATCTGCAGATGATGTTAGGCTAAATGAATTGAGCAACTTTCTTTGAATTCAAAACTCTATATGAGGTAGCTTCTACCCATTTGGTGAAATAGTCTATAGCCACAAGTATGAATTCGTGGCCATTGGATGCAATCGGGTGAATCTTCCCTATAATGTCTATCCTTCATGTAGAGAATGACCAAGGTGATGTCATAGTATGTAGTGGCCTAGGCAGCATGTGCTTCAAATCTCCATGGACTTAGCATGATGAAATTTTCGAACATGAGCCGCACAATCGGCTTCCATAGTAGTCCAGTAATAGCCTTGTCTCATTATCTTCCTTGATAGCATGTGTGCATTCATATGTGGCCCATAACTTGATTTATGAACCTTCTCAATTATTTGTTGTGCCTCCTTAGCAGTTACACAAAGAAGGTGAATTCCATCATATGATCTTCTATAAAGTATTTCACCACAAATAATATAATTAGTGGATAACCTTCGGATGGTCAATTGATCATTCTTGTTTGTAGATGGTGGGTATGTCCCATCCTTGAGGTACTGTAGGATATTTGAATACCATTCACCTTCCTCATTCTTTCCCTCATCTTCTTCTATTGTCATGCAATAGGTTGGTTCTTCTTTCTGTTCCAACATTATCGATCTAGCTTCATCTTCTTTCGGCCCATCCATCATTGATGCCATGGTTGCTAAAGCATCTGCAATTTGGTTCTGCATCCTTGGCACAAACTAATATTGGATCTTTCTGAATTTTGATGCACATTTCTGAAGACATTCATGATAAGGCACAAGTCTTTCTTCTTTGATCTTCCATTTATTCTGAATTTGAGAGATTATTAGAGCTGAATCTCCATATACCTCCAACTTCTTCACTCCTAGGCCTAAGACTGCTTGTAGGCCCATAATACAAGCTTCATATTCTATGACATTGTTGGTGGCAGGAAAGTTAAGTCTGCTAGAAAATGGAATATGTGTCCCTTTTGGTGAAATTAAAAGAACCCCAATTCCGCTTGCATTTTGATTTGTTGCTCCATCAAAATACATCTTCCATGATTCTACTTCAATCCCATGATATCTTCATCTGGAAAGTATCCTTGGATTTCTTTAGCTTCTTCTAGTAAACAATGGGCTAAGTGATTGCCAATTTCTCTCCCCTTCACAGATTTTTTAGTCAAATACTTAATATCAAATTCTGACAAAAGCAAGACCCATTTAGTAGTCTTCCCATCTTGCACGGGTTTTTCTATTAAGTACTTCAAAAGATCTATCCTTGCAATCAACAGAATCTTGTAAGCAAGCATATAATGTTTGAGTTTGCGAGTTACCCAAACAAGCGCTACACTTGTCTTCTCTAAGGGTGAGCACTTTTCTTCATAAGGTAACATCTTCTTGCCGATGTAGTAAATTGCATTCTCCTTTCTAGTCTCCTTTAGGTATTGAGCAAGTAGAGCCCCCATTGTTGTATCTGTAGAGGTGAGATACAACAACAATGGTTTTTCAGGCGCTGGTGGGACAAGTATTGGTGGTTTCATCAGATAACTCTTGATCTTCTCAAAGGCTTCTTGACATTGTTCATTCCACACTATAGGGACTTCCTTCTTAAGTAGTCTGAAGATTGGTTCACACGTCATGGTGAGTTGGGTTATGAACCTGCTGATGTACTGTATTCTCCCTAGAAATCCTCATATCTCCTTTTCAGTTCTTGGAGGTTTCATCTCTACAATGGCCTTGATTTTTTCAGGATCAACTTCTATTCCTCTTTGGCTTACCATAAACCCTAGCAGTTTTCCGGTTGTAACTTCGAAAGTGCATTTCTTAGGATTCAATCGTAACTTGTAGAACCGAATCCTTTCATAGAACTTCCTCAAAGCTGGTATGTGCTCTTCATGGTCTTTGGATTTCACTATCATGTCATCAATATAAACTTCTACTTCATTGTGGATCAAATCATGCAACAAAGTGGTGGCTATCTTGATCTGATTGTATCCTGAAAATCCATCCATAGACGATAACAGAGCATGACCTGCTATGTTTTCCACCAAGACATCAATGTAAGGCAAAGGAAAATTATCTTTCGGGCTAGCCTTGTTAAGATCTCAAAAATCTACACATATCCTAACCTTCCCATCTTTCTTTGGTACCAGAACCACATTAGCTAACCATTTTGGATAGTTGACCACTCTTAGGAATCCAGTATTATACTGTTTTTCCACTTCTTCCTTGATCTTGAGACTCCACTCTAGCTCCATTCTTTTCAACTTCTGCTTGACTGACTTCATGGTTGGATCTGTTGGAATATGGTGTTATACTATATTTGTATCAATCCTAGGCATATCTTCATATGACTAGGCAAAGACCTCCTTGAACTCTATCAGTAGTGCCACTAATGCATCTTTCTCTGAAGTGGTTAGGGTATTGCCCACTTGGATTATTCTGGGCTTATCTTCAGTTCCCAGGTTAATGGGTTGGGTTTCTTCTTTTATAGGCTCTAGGTATCCATGTTTTAATTCCCTATTATTAAGAGTTTCTTTACCAATTTCAGAAATAAAAACATTCAAAGCCAAAAAATAAGCAGAATCAGAAATCATATGAAATAGAAAAGAGTTCTCAACAAACTCAAGAGACTTCACAGGCTCAACTAAAGTAGACTTAACTGGAAAACTATCATAAACAGACTTAACAGGAATAGAAATACTATCAGAAGTAGACTCAATAAGAATGAAAATAATGTTCTTAGCAGGGGTGACTGGCTCAGCGGTCTTGATCCTTTTGGCAAAGGTGACTGACTTAATGGTCTTGATCTTCCTCACAGAGTCCTCTATGGGGTGGGCGACTCCCTCCCATGCCCAATTCTTCAACTCGGTCGTGGCTTCCACAATGGCAAGTGACTCCTAATAAGCTTCTTCTTCCCTAAACATCAGTGTTGTAGGATCTATATCCATATAATATGTAGCTTCTTCTTCAATCTCTATGTCTGTAGACTTGTCGATCACAAAATGTGGGGGTTTGAAGTGTCTCCCCCCATTTGTGGGTATTGGGTTGTTTGATTGGGGTTTGAAGTGTCTCCCCCCATTTGTTGGTGCTTGGTAATTTGATTGGGGTTTAAGTATCTCCCCCTATTTGTGGATGTTGGGTGATTTGGTTAGGATTTGAAGTATCTCCCCCCATTTGTGGGTGTTTGGTCATTTGATTGGGGTTTGAAGTGTCTCCCTCCATTTATGGATGTTGGGTGATTTGGTTGGGGTTTGAAGTGTCTTGTAGGTTGGATATAGGATTATGATGTTGTAGCAGTGGAAAGTCCTCTATGCTCATAGGCTTCAGTACCATGATAGGAGTGACAAGCTTGGAATTGGAGCTACTAGCTTGAGTGTCAGACTTAGGTTCTCTTTGTAGCCTTCCTTCAGATCTTAACAAAATTCTCCCCTAATGACAGGCTTGGTCGAGTTAATCAAAGCTAAGACCTCATCTACATCCATCAATCAACCAAAACAAACACACACAACATGCAATGCAAGTTTCAGGAGACCAACTTAAGGATAGGTTCTAAGTCATTGCATTGTAGGGTGGGTTTGTTGTTTCATTGTTTCTCATAACTAGGACGTTACACCTCCCAACTTGTAATGTAATGAACATTATGTTAGGACATATGTGATTTGATATTAGGAACATATATCAATATTTTATGTATTGGCTAATCATTTTGGGTAGATCTAGGATGTGTTTAATACTTCAAGAAATAAGGTTTCAAGTTTAAGTGTTAAAGCCATGCAAATCTGTCTAAGAATCAAGTGAAGAAGTGTTGTTCATTAAATCTCGACAGCTAGTATCAATCAAGGTTTAAAAGAGTTATTTAGCCCGAGGCTCGACAGCTAGGGTATCTGTCAAGGTTTATGAAACTCAGTTTTTCAAGACTGTTTTTCATCCAATCTGTGAGTATGTGTTTGGGCTTTCTTTTCTCACAACCCTAAACATATATAAGGATTATTTTAAGGGTTGTCTAGGGTTGCGCAAGTATTGAGAAAAGTCTTATTCATGCAAATTGTGACGGGAGACAATATTTGCCCTAGTTCATCTTGAAGAAGCTGCTATGTTTGTACACCACAGGGTTTTGTGACCAAGCAACTTCATGATCTTCATTGTGTGATGAACTGAAGAACTTTGCAGCCAACATCCTTCTCAAGTTAGTGATCAAGTCAAGTACTGGGATTCGCGCATCTATTGGTTAGTCATGTATTGGGAGCCGTGCATTAAAAAGGAGAGATTTTCACTACAGAACAAGTCTAATTGGGTATTAGGGTAAGGGGTTAACTGTAGGTTGGTATAAGGTACTGGAATTCCTTTACTTGTAACCGCTTGTTTTGATAATAGTAGATTCTCGGGAGTGGTGATCTTAAAATCACCCGGTGGGGTTTTTGCTGTATAGGTTTTTCCCATTCATAAACAAATCACCGTGTCTTTTAATTTCTGCTGTATATTTAGTTGTTTGGTGATTTGTTTGTGCTACCACGCTCATTGCGTGTAATTGAACCTATTTAATTCACTTGGCTAATTAATTGGTTAATCCATCACAGGGGGTCAATACGTGTTTGGACTATCACATTGCGTTGGTCCAAACGGCATGGTTTGTCCTTTACAGTCAACAGGAAATGATCCAGTGACTTTGGGCTATGAGTTGGTGAGTTTACCATTGGGTACCCAAATCTAATGAAAACCGGTGATCCATGGTTACTACCACCACAAAATTGTTAAAAAGGGGTGCATACATATTGTTTGAATGGCATACACAATGACAGTTAGGGAAAGATTTTAACAAACAATATATACAACAAAATATCACACAACATCCCATCAAACATAAATAAACAAACAACAACTATGTCCTGCAAGACCATGCAAAACAATTGTACATATTTGGTCACTTAAGTCTAATATGAAGCTTAACCCTCGACATCCCTAACAGAGTCACCACTGTAAGAGACCTTGAAAAAAGCGTCCCTCAAAAAAAGAGATTTGGGTACCTTTTAGGGCATCTCTCTTTTTTAGGTAAGTGGTGTGGAGTCGCCACTTATTTTTTATGTACAAAAAATAAGAAAAACTAAATACAAAATACATGACTAAATTGCTTCGCTTCATTGATTGAATAAAAAAATACAAATTTGAGAATTTGAACTTTACATGGCTTGGGTCCTAGTTACAATCTGCTAAATATACATGGCTTTTGTCCTAGTTACAATCTACCCAAACCAAAAACAAAGATAAAGTTAGATCTACTTAACCAAAAATCTAAATCCAGAGGCTAGGTTACGGAATGGGAAGTTGTTAGGCACCCATTCCACCGAGATAGAGTTTGGTCTTCTAGACTATTGTGACTAATGTACCATTTTATGCATGACATGAATGATATGTTGAACATGTGAAAGATAAACATAAAATCACAACTTTATTTATGAATGAAGTCTCTTCTTTTGAAAAGAATCAGATTTGTTTTAGTTAATAAAAAATGATTTTGATTTGTCAAAATGCCAGATCTGTTTTGTAGTATATAAAAAAGGGTGGTTTTTGGAGATAAAAATTCAGATTAGTTTTGTGATGATAAAAAAATGGTTTTTAATGACACAAAAATCAAATTTGTTTTTTTATATGTTTTGAAGAAAAGAATGGAAAAGTTTTTTTAAGAAGAGAATTTCACTCATAATATGAGTTTATGCAATCATGAATTAAAACAAACACAAACATAGTAGTACATGATCTCTTTCTTTATTTCAACAATTTGCATGTATTAAAAAAATCAAATTTGTATCTTAAGAAAGATACAAATCAGTTTTGATTAAAGAAAAATTTAGATCTACATCTCATAAAGATGCAGATCTCTTTTTGTTTGAGAAAAATTCAAATCTACACTTAAGAAAGATGCAGATCTGTTTTTATATTGAGAAAAGATGCAGATCTGTTTTATTTTAGTAAAAACAATTATTTACATGCAAATTATTGACATTCAAGAAAGAGATTATAACAATCACATAAAAAAAAACAACAATCAACAATTCATATTATGACTATTTGAAAAAGAAAGAGATATAACATGCATCATCATATAATAAGAAAAAATGGTTAAGAAACAACCTCTTGCATGAGCACTCTTTATTCTTGAGATGATGTTTTAGGGTTCAATGTAATTTGTTCAATTCTCTTTGAAACCTAAAATCCCTAATTTAAGCAGTCTAAAACGTTTGTCAGAAAATATGGGTGATTTGAGAACCTAAAACGTATGTCTCTCAGAGCATGGCCAAAAAATGCTTAATTATGAGGTTCAGCCTCTATTTATAAAGGTCAGAGGACTCTAAAAAATAAGTATGAATGATTAGGGTTTGAATCTGAACACATCCTTTTGCGAAAGGTCGAAAATGGTGTACCTTATTGTCACCTAAAGATTGTTGGGCCAAAGCCCATAAGGAGAAAATTTGGCCCTTTTAGAGTGTCATTCAGCGCTCCAAAAGTGTCAAATTGCCCTTGGGACTCCAAATACTCTTTCAGGTTCGAGTGCCATTTGGACTCCTCTTCTAGGGTTTTTTGGCCGATCCTTGTACCTAGATGCGTTTTCATCCTCCATCTATGATTTTTCATCTCTTTTTGGATAATTCAAGCTATTTAAGAGCAATTATCTTGAACAATTATCTTGAACAACTATATTGTGAATAAATCCCTTAAAATAAATCTTGATAAAGTTCAGATTATCCATAATTTTATTGTTATCCAATCATCCATTTTATTCTTATGCATGCATCCCTATCTTAAATACTAATTATCAACTAATCACAAAATTATTTAATTAATTTTAATGGTTCAACCAATTAGAATTAATTTAAATTAATTGTGTGTGGTCGATTCCTTCTAGACACAATGCATATGAAACATGTAAACTTGATCATGCGATATCTTTCGATCCGATGATTCGATTTGAAAATCGGAAACACCATTGCGACCGTTAGAATCTCAAGATCATTTTCATGATATGTAATGAATGACATAATGTTGGGGTTTATGCCCTAAAATTCAATTTATTGGCATGTTATAAATAATTAATTTGTTTAATTATATGAGACTATTTATAAATGAACTAATGAGACATTATCTTAGTCCATGAGATGCATTGTATGTGATTTATATGATTTAGTCACAGAAGATGTAAATCACAAGTTCCTTGTAAACTCAAAATGTAGTTCGTAATCGATAATGAAATTAGGCGTTTCATCTGCGAAGACTATAACATATCAACTAAGATGATTTGTCTAAATCATGGAAATGGAGATTTCTAGTTGGTATGTTGATATGTTTTAAGAGTTAAGACATATTAAACTGGACCGCTATGAGATTTATTATTCTCCTAATGATTGTCAAATGAATAATAAACTCACGACTTCTATTTACATGAATTCTTAATCCTAAGAGAATAATGGACTTGATCATGAGGTGTAGGTTACTTTGATATATTAGGAGTGAGATCTAAAAGTCACGATCAAAACCTCGGTATATGGGACAACCATATTTAGTGTTGATGGAACATATATTCTCAAGATGGAATTCATAATCTCTTAATGGAGACACAAAATATTCTCTTGAGATAAGTTTAATGAGTTTGGTTATTCAAAGAGTTGGGTCCAACCACTTTAGTAAGGAGTTACTAAAGTATATATATTTATGGAATTGAATTTCATAAACATATGATGAAAAATTTAAAAGATTAAACCAGGTACTCAAGGATTAAGATGTAGTAATTTTCAAAGTGGCAGTCTACGTCCATGACTTTGTATTACTATAAATAATTTATGAAGGGGTTACATTTACTATAAAGTCTTTGGATATAATTTATAGATAAGGCCTAGAGTGCAACTATATTTATATAGTGGTATTAAATATAGTTAATGGTAATTTTGGATTTGTCAAGAGCTGACAGAAAAGCCCAAGGCCTATTGGAGCTAGTGTCTTATTGGTTCCTTTTGATCCCACTCCAAGCCGCACATAAGAGTTCAATTGGAATGGCCCAAAAGGCTAGCCCAATTAGTTAATCAGTTATATATATAAGGAGAGAAACATATAGAATTTCATAAGTCCTTTTCATAAGTGTTTTCATTAAGGACATACAAGGTATGAAATGGTGTGTATGTGAGTGTTGGACACTCTCCTATTCTCTCCTTGAAAACTGATTGAGAGACCACACTTTTTAGGCATTAAGTGGAATTGGAGTAAATATTAAAAGTGTTCCCAAGTACTTCTAATCTTTGGTTTTGAATTTTACCTCACCAAGGTACGCTTTCTTGTTTTTAAATTCTGAAACTTACATAGTACATGTTATCAATTGCGAATGAAGTAGATCCGTTAATTTTTCGCTACGCATTTTTTGTATGAGATGCAAACACGTATTTTCCATGTATTTTCCAACACATAATGCATGTAATGCAAAGACAAAACGATATATGTAATGCAAGAACAAAATTATGCATGTGATGCAAGAATGATTTTTTTTTTTGTACATGGATGGTCATTCTAGTCATCTTCCTTAATCAAATCATGGGTGCAAAATTGAGTGTCATTAGATACATGACTGAATTGCTTCATTTCATTGATTGAATAAAAAATACAAATTTGAAAATTTGAACTTTACATGGCTTTGGATCCTAGTTGCAATTTACCAAAGATACATGGCTTTTTGTCCTAGTTACAATCTACCCAAAATAAAAAGTAAAGATAAAGCTAGAACTACTTAGCCAAAGACCTAAATCTGAAGGCTAGGTTATTGCATGGGAAGATGTTAGGCACCCATTCCGCCTAGACAGAGTTTGGTCTTCTAAACTCTTGTGACCAATGTACCATTTTATGCATATCATGAATGATATGTTGAACATGTGAAATAAACTAAACAACACAAAACCATTTATGAATGTATCCTCTTTTGTTTAAAAATTCAAATCTGTTTTAATGATTAGGAAAAAAAATTGATTTTGATTTATAAAAAAATGAGATCTGTTTTTGTATGTGTAAAAAAATGATTTTTGAACAGAAAATTCAGATATGTTTTTATTTAATAAAACACCAAGTCTTTTGGTTTGTTAAAAAAATTCAGATCTGTTTTTTAAGAGATAAAAGAAAAATGGTTTTGAGTTTTGTAAAAGATCAAATATGTTTTGGTGATGACAAAAAAAATGGTTTTTTATATAACAGAAAAAATCAGATCTGTTTTCATATTTGAAAAGTCATGTTTTTTTTTTATGTAGAGGATCTTATTCACAAAATATTTCATGCTTCATGGAATCAAGCAAAACAACAACAATTCATGATCTCTTTCTTTATTTCAAAAATCTGCATGCATTAAAAAATCGGATCTGTATCTAAAAAGATACAAAATCCATTTTTATTTTAAGAAAAATTTAGATCTACATCTAAAGAAGATGCAGATCCGTTTTATTTTGAAGAAAAATTAGTTTAGTACATGCAAATCTCTAAAATTAAGAAATAGATTATAGTAACAATAAAAGAATCGAGAGCATATTTTGGTAATCTGAATTTAAAAAAAAAAAAATCAGAATATGAATATTTAAAACAAGAAAGCATGCACCATCATGATTAGAGAAACATAAAAACAAAAGGGGTAGAAAACAACCTCTTGCATGAGCACTCTTTTACTTGAGAGGACGTTTTAGGGATCAAAGAAACTTATTCATTTCTCTTTGAAACCTAAAAACCATAATTCTTGTAGCAAATCTCAGAGAGGATCAGCAAGGATCAACAATTTGTAAGTCTCAAAACGTATGCCTCTCAAAGCGTAAAAAAAAGGTGTTTCTCTCTAGAGGGTGAAAAGTGTCTCCCCCCATTTGTAGGTATTGGGTTGCTTGGTTGGGGTTTGAAGTGTCTCACCTCTGAAACTCTCACAATTGTTCACGTTAGCATAATATTTAAATAGTATTATATAATTATTTTTGTTTAGTCTAAACTTAACAAGGAGTGAAACTTCATTTCTCTAACAAGTCCAACTTAAACTCAAACTCATCATTTTTTTAAAATAAAATTATTTTTGTTTAATCCAAACCTAAGAAGCAGTAAAAAACTATATCTTTCTAACAAGTTTGATTTAAACTCAAATTCAAACGTTAATAACTTATCTCAACATCTACAAAGTTAATTATGAACACTATAAAAGCAACGCAAACCCGAATATTTTTTTTTAAAGTTGAGTAGAGGTATAAGCTATTTTTATGTTATTTTCTTCTTGTCTACTTTGTTAAAAAAAAACAATTATTTTATGGTTTTTCGTGTATTTTTTAAAAAGTAATTTTTGTACACGAATCACCAAACTCTCTTTAGCCGTTTTTTACAAGATAAAAAAGTTTACAATAGTTGAAATTATTTTTTTGAATATAATTCATCTTTCTTTTCCATTTCTCTATTATTTAGTCATATATATATATATATATATATATATATATATATATATATATTGTTTTGTTTCAATAATTTCTACACGGTGAATCATCAGATTCTTTAATATTTTCTGGCCTTTCAAAAGTTTTAATATTTGAATTTTTGAGACATTTTTTTGCAGTATCTGAAATTGTCTGACAAATTTTTTGATAATCTCTTAATCAATTTAAGATGTTATAAAATTAGTTTAGTCTACCTTACAAATAAGTAGGTTCCTGTGCAAAGCACTGGTTAGTGACTAGTTATTATTATTATTATTATTCTTCTTCTTCTTCTTCTTCTTCTTCGTGGTGGTGGTGGTGGTTGTAGTAGTAGTTGTTGTTGTCACGACTAAGGGTGGAAAAATCAACCCAAACCCACCCACTTAAATAAGACCCAAACATACCCAATTATTAATTGGGTTAAATGGGTTCTAACCCAATTAATATTAATGTTTATTGGGTTTTAACTAAGTACCCAGTTAGACCCAATTATGATCCAAGTATCATTTCTACAAATCACCAAATTTTAAAATACCCCAAAACCACAAAAAATGACTAAAATACCCCCTAAATCTAAAAAATGACTGAAATACCCCATATACCTGAAATTAAAAAAATACTCATGAAACCTAAAAATTTACTAAAATACCCCCAAAACCTAAAAATTGACCAAAATACCCCTAAACTTAAAAAAATGACCAAAATACCCCCAAAACATAAAAATTACCAAAATACTCATGAAACCTAAAAAATGACCGAAATACCCATTTAAACCTAAAAATTGGCCAAAATACCCCCATAAACCTATAAAATGACCAAAATACCCTTGAAACCAAAAAATTGACCAAAATACCCCCTAAACCAAAAAATTACTAAAATACTCCCAAAAACCTAAAAATTAATCGAAATACCCCCAAAACCTTAAAATTGACCAAAATGCCACCTAAACCTAAAAAAAATGACTAAAATACCTCCGAAACCTAAAAATTGACCAAAATACTCCCTAAACCAAAAAAAATGACCAAAATACCTCCTAAACCTAAAAAATGACCAAATTACCCCGTAAACCTAAAAATTGACCAAAATACCCCCTAAAACTAAAAAAAATATTGAAATACCCTCGACACTTAAAAATTAATCAAAATACCCCCTAAACCTAAAAAATGACCGAAATTCTCCGAAACCTAAAAATGACCAAAATATCCCTGAAACTTAAAAAAATAACCAAAATACCCTGAAACCTATAAAATGACAAAATGCCCCTAAACCTATAAGACGGTAAAAAAAACACCCTAAACCTAAAAAATGATCAAAGTCCCCCCTAAAACTAGAAAATGACCAAAATACCCCTAACCCTAAAAATGACTAAAGAACCCCCCAAAACCTAAAAATTGATCGAAATATCAAGGTTATCAAATCTGCACTGGATTGGACGGTTTGGTAATTTTAAAGGATTTTAAGAGTACTACTTTGGTCATTTTTAGCTTTAGAGGCATTTCGATAATTTTTTATTATTGAGTAATTAGGTGGGTTGGATTTACTCATAATAATTTGGTTGGATTGAGTTTGAGTGAGATGTAATTAATTAAATAGACAATAAATAAATAAATAATTTTTATTTGTCCAACTCAATTATGCCCGCCTTAAATCTCCTCATTTGACACCCTAGTCTCGACTCCCATCCCTAAGTAAAAAAACTGGCCAGTACCCAGTAGAAAAGCAACCAATCAATGGTCATACGTCAGCACCATGTCAATGGAATTCTTCCACTTCTAGAGTATACTTAGACACCAACGGTAAGTAAATGTAGAGTAGACTGTAGAGTGTAGACGCCACGAATCCACTATGCTCCTGCGATCTCTAAGCCTAAGCCATGGATATGAAACTTTAAGACTTAGACGTAATCGTCCTGCAAAGAACAGACTATCAAAGATTATCAAATCTTGCGCTCCCAGAAGGGACCTTCAAGGCCAATCCGTTGCTGTAAGAGTTTCTCTATAGCCTTTAATTCATGCTCCGCATTTTTAAAATTTTGCTTTAGCTTATTATTTCACCAACAAATTGATTATTATGCTATCTCTTGCTCCACAATTGAGTTTTCTCTATGTAGTAATAATTAGAGGAACTTACATTTTATATACGGGTGTGCTCTTAGGGTATTTGATAATGAACCATTTTAAGAAAACTTAATATCACTTTCACAGATAAATATAAAAAACTGTGAAAAATTATTAGTTTTTTTTTTTCCTCATAAAAAGTTTATGAAAATAGTTACTAAATCAATGCCATCAGGTCATCCATTGTCTTTCCCCTTTGTGTATATATACAATGTGAGAAGGGACTTTGTTCATTGCTGAGCTGCGCAGTCACATTCTACTATTTTTATTGCCTTCGTAATTTGGATGAAGGGAGTGAGAAGAATTTGGAATTTGTGATGTCTTATGGTTTTATAGAGAAATTGGTCAAAAACCCATCTTGTTGAGTTGATGAATTTATTATATTTGTTTTGCTGTTTCTGACATTGAATTATGAATTATTGATAAAAATAAAAGAAACCATTTTATATGGTAAGATTATTGCAAAAGCAACCTTATGGAATTGGAAACTGTCTTCTTCTTCTTCTCCTTCTTCTTTTTTTTATTTAATTTTTTTATTATCTAAAGCTAAAATAGAAACTGGACAATGCACACTTTTTCACAAGCTAAAATAAGATAAGTTGCAGAAAGGCTTTTGAGTCACTATTGAATTTATGTCAAGTTATCTGGAATGTGCTAACTGGTGTTGTTGGATATGTGCACATTGGAGGTGATTGAATTGTTTCATTAAATTGTAGATTATTGGTCTGGGAAAATCTGGAAGAGCTGCAGCTAGGCTTGCTCTTGCCAGAGGTGCTTCAGTTCTAGCAATTGATGAAAATAAGAATTTGGGTCGGTTAGAGGTAAATTTGCATATCCTTTTTCGTAACTTTTTTCATGATTCTCTTAAATTTAAACATTGCTTAAAATAGGTCTCCTCTGTCTCTTTTCCTATCTACCAATTTTAATGATTGTAACGGTCCAATTGCTTATTGGTTGCAGCAAGATCCTCTTTTTGAAGAGTATAGTGGTTTGAGAACAATTCTTGGAAACCCTGATGTACAGCTACTTAAGGATGTCGATTTGGTGGTTGTTTCCCCTGGAGTTCCACCAGAAAATTATGGTCTATCCACATTGTTGGAGTCAGTAAGTCAATTAATTTATATGATTGACGTTAAAAATAGAGGAAATAAACCATATTCCTATATTTGAACAAGAAAATGGAAAATGCACTGTCTCCCTCCCACACCAGGTCCAAATAAAAAATTGCTTTAAATATTATATAATGACATGCTTTTTATATACTTGTTTCCACCTGCTTTCAACTTATGAAATTTGAACCCTCTTAAATATTTCATGTCCTTAATTGAAGTTGTTCTACATGATGCTGTTATCCACCAATTCAAAAAGTTATGCATTACAATGCAGATCATATAAGAAAATAAGCAATTATACTGATGGTTTAAATATTTTAATTTAATTATGGAGTCCTTACCAACAATGCTAAATTCTCTGTCATGAATATTTGTTTTTCTAAATATTTTTTTTGTGACCCGTTTTGATTAAAAAAAAAAATGCAGGGACAGCAGATAATGTCTGAGTTGGATTTTGCTGCAGAAATTCTTCCAAAAGATATCAAGATTTTAGCAGTGACTGGAACTAATGGAAAATCAACTGTAGTTACTTTTGCTGGACAGGTTTTACAAGTCCCTCTCTCTTTGTTTGTATGTATGCCTGAATGTATGTATGTATGTATGCATGCATGTATATGTATTTAGACATTATAACTTCTTTGTTAAATAGTTTTTTATTGTGAACTATAGCAGAAGAAATTAGAATCTGTTTTTGCTGCTTTGAACAAGTCCCCTCATATTAATCCATCTGATTCACTTTGTCAGCTGTCTTATTCGTTGTCTAGCTGATCATTTTAGGGTGGTACATGCTATCCAAATCTTATTTCTATACTTATCAAAAAAGAATCTGTTTTTGCTGCTTATAAGGGTATAATTTCCTTTGTGGGAGCACAAGATGAAAAATTGAAATAAAGTGACAAATGATTAAGATGCTAAATTTTTGTCCCTAGAGCATTGTAGCTCAAATGAAACTTTCTATCCTCATAAATAAGCATAGTTTAATGAAGAAGCCATAGTTTTATAATTTCTTTGCACTAAAATATCAGTTGGCATTCATGTGACAGCTAGTGCCTAGATGAGTCTTAACTCTTAAGTATAGTTTACTTGATTTTTCTTTACTTTTAGTTAATAGTGAATTACTGTGAAGTTAACTTTAATTAAAGAGATCCTTTTTTTGGTAATTCCTTTGGCTATATCACTTATGGGTCCTGAATGTGTAAGGTATTTTTTCGCCAATAAAATTATATTACATTTAAAAAGAAAAATGAATTGAAGCAATTTAGAAAGTTCAGGGTTTTGATTGAAACCTTAAAATCTAGTGTTGGATTTGAAACCATTCCAAAACTATGTGAATTGGTGACCACTTAAAAATTAAAAAAAAAAAAAAACATATTTTGAAGAACGAGAAGTGTTGTATGTTGCTCTCGAAATAGAAAATGTGTTAACCACCACCAAATTTCTTGTATCTGTTAAACCCTAACCCCATTTCTTGTCTCTCGAAAATGCAATTCACTCTAAAGCTCCTATTCTTTATTTGAGAAGCACCACAGAATTCTCTAAAATCAAATGCCATGTTGATTTCCCACTATCGCTTGTGCTCTTCCTAGGCACACTATTCTCCTCTACAAATTTTTAACCCTATTTTGGATCATTATTGATATTCACTTATCTTTGACTTCTATAATACAGGAAATCTCTATTATTGAAGTACATAAATATCCTTGACTCTTGGAAATTAAATTTACTTTTAAATAAATCAAAAGTTGGGGGGTGGGGGGGAATTCAGCTCTGGACATCTTCGTTGGAAGCACCAAGAGGTGCCAGTTAAGCAACAAGGCCATTGGCCTAGGAAATCAAATAAAATATTAATAATTTAATTAACTAATAAGAGCTAAAATGAAATCCAATCAACCAATAATAAAATACAATTGACTTCTAAAATTATGCAAAACCAAATTAAAATAAAATGTCTTTACGCTTCCCACATCATTCTCCCCTAATTGGGAAAAACTCATCATTGAGTTCTGAGATGGTGAAGGATAGCTGAGAAGAATGTCACAAGTGATACTTGCACCAATTCTTTAAGCACCTTTGGTGGCATTGTGAAGAAAAATGTTTTATGTTCCACCACATCATTAAATTAGTCTAGAATGATAAAATTAATTGTTAGAATCTAAAAGCTCGTATTTGTGTTAAAACACAAGAGCTTGTTTAGACCTCCAATTAAAAATTACAGTTAGATTACTTTTATTTTAACTTAGACTAAGTGCGGAACAAGAGTAAATGTGCGTAATGAACCGATAACTCTACCCTAAGCCATATTCATCCATCATCAACAGTAAAAAGAAAGCTTAAAGAGTAGGGAAGAGAGATGCAAACACAAGATAACACCAAGACGTGTTATCGATTGTAATAAACTCGATTTTGGAATGCTAAACTTGAGTCCAACAAACTCGTTTTTGTCAAATTGAAATCGAGCCTTACAAACTTGATTTCGGTACTAAACAATGAAGAACATCGAAGAAGCAAACACAAACCCATTTCCAAAAATCTTCTCAAAAAATCAAACAGCCCATTTCCAAAAACTCTTCTTCTCCAACAAACAAACAGAACAACCAAAGAGAAACAATGAAATCAACAAACCCAAGCAAACCCAAGACCCACCTGGGGTTTTGCTTAGATCGGATCGGACTTGGGTTTTGTTAGAGTTGCTGGGATCCGATCGAAACTGCGAGGAAGGTTTTGTTGGAGTTGATCGGATTAGATCGGTGGTTCTCTCTCTCTTTGTCTTGTTCCATATCTCTCGTTCCCCACTGAAGCTCACTTGGGTTTTGCTCGGATCGGATCAGACCTGGGTTTTGCTGGAGTTGAGTTTTGTTGGAGTTTGTTGAAGGGTAAGAACTAAAGTTGAATTCTAAACTTCTGAAATTTGAACAAAATTGAGTCCAATATGCTCAAGTTCGTTGAAATCGAGTTCATTGTACTTGATTTAGAACATCGAAATCAAGTTTATTGCACTCGAGATGTTAGTTTCCTAAATAGTTTTGAAAACGTGCTAACTAACAAAATTGTTTGAAATTAGTGTTATTTAAAAAAAAAATCCCAGATTCAACTCTTAAAGCTTGATTCTTCACCAATCTCTCACACTCATCCCTTACAAATAAACTCACATACATACAGGGAAAATGATTGAAGAAATTACAATCAAATTTGGCACAGAATTAAGCTAACACAATATTGTTGGAAATCACAACTTTACAATCTCCTTCTTTGGCTATTCCGTGACAAAACCCCTAAACAAACTCTAGATTTAAACGTGAGTTTCGGAACATAGGTAAAACTCACTCACACCTAACTCTAGAAGCTGTGAAGCACTTGCACCATATACACCTGTAACCTAAAACACTTGCACATATCAACAAAACTTCATTAAGCTCAAGACAAGTAGAACACAAGGCACATATAAGGAACAAGTAAAGTGCGATCAAAATACCAAAAAGATATATGACATTAAGCATAACTTGATCAAACATAAACAGTCATTAGGAAATGACCACAATGATCATTTATCAAGAAAATGATTATCCGGACACACAGTGCAATTAAGAGCAATGCTAAAATCAATTGCATGTCCAACAAACACATGATGCTTTAAAGAAACTATGGCTATAAGCAATAGAAAGCAATAAGCATCAAGAAACGGCTATAAAAACCAAAATACAAAGTAGTACTAAAGAAAACTATCTTTTAAACTTAAGTACTTGAAAGCTTTAAATAAAAGCACGGTAAACATCAAAAGCTATAAATACATAAAGTAAACTAGAAACCACCAAAATAAACCAATGTTTTACTAATGTTACTACTCCCCCTCAAGCTGTACTCCCCTTCAAGCTATACAATCCACTCCCTCTTTTTTACCGAAACGGCCAAAGGTACTAGAATGCATCAGGCTCGGACTCCGACTCCGGCTTCAATTTCTGCATCAAGTCATCAATTTGAGATGAAAGGGCAGTGATCTGGCCTTAAATGTAGGTGAACTGAGTCGTGGAGTATGTGTGAATCTAGCATCAAATGCAATTCTTCATCCCTCCCAATTAGATGATCAATGCGATCGGGTGCTCTTGCTTGTGCTTGGGAAGACAGTTGTGCAGTATCCTCCGGGACTAAGGTGTAATGCTCAATTTCCTCAACAGTGTTTCCTCATTCTTCTGCAGTGTCATCTCTCGGAATTTAAGAAACACCGACGCTTGGACCCAGGATGTGTGCTTTGCTTTGGATGATGGTCTGCTCGCTAATAGGATCTTCCCTTTGCATCACCAGAAGTCCACTTGGAATCTTCACCCTTGCTCTTAAAATAAGAGACAGGACAAGGCTTGGAAATGGTAGAGTTAGCCTTGCATTCCTCTTCGTGATGCTCTTGACGAAGAGGTGATAAATGTGACCATAGATGTTGATTTCTTTGTGAGTGAAGAGATCATATAAGAACACAGTCCTTGGTCTTGACAAGGTCGTCAAGTTCTTCATCGGTAGAGGTTGAAGATCATGATGTAGGCCAAGGCTCGCATTTTCGGGGTGAACTCAATGGTGTGCAATGCATTTTTCTTGAGTTGTCCTCCAAGAATTTCCACGAGAGGCTCATCATATTGTGGAGATGTGTTCAGAGTCGTCGGTTGAATCTCCAAGATCTCTTGAATTGATTCCCTAAAGACGGAAAACTCTCTCCCCCTTAACCAGCAATTAATGTGATCACCTTTCACAAAGGCATTGGCGAAGAATTCTTGAATGATGTCTTCAAATACATCACCCATTGGATTTAGCAACTTGGTCCATGTTCTGTCTTTGAACACTTTCGAAATGAAAGTGTCCTTCAAAGACTCTAATTCCACAAACCTCTCTAAGACGATTGGAGCCCGTTTGTAGTGATCAAGGAAGGCCATGATGGCGTCGTCATTTCTAGATGAGTCCGAGGAGGTGCGGGGATGCTTTGAAGGCTTCTTGGAGGCATTCTTAGTAGGAGACATCTGCAAAAACAAACACCAACACAAACAAACAACAACAAACACAAATAGGGAACAAACTTGATTAGATACAAGTTAGTCTAATCGAACAAAAAGTCCAAAAAGAATCATAAAGACAAGCAAACAAAGTCACAAGATCATGTTTTAAGTGTTAAAGGTCTAACAAGATATATCTAGCATGAGTGAAAAGCAAAACATGTCAAGTGATCGAGTGTGTGCGTCAAATGTGCTTGTAGTGTGCATGTGAGATGCATGAGCAATGCATGACAAAGCACTCATGGGGCAAAGTGTGTAAAACACACAACTAATGTTTAAAACAAATTAAACATGTAAAAACATAGTAATCCCCAAAAATTGGTACTTATCGGAGTCCAAAACAATGAGAAAATGCCATTTGGGCATTTTGTAAAACACTTAGAGTGCACACAAACCACTTACACATGAAACAATGCATGAACATGTGGACTTGCCCAAATACATGTTAAAAATGCCACTTGGGGCCAACACAAACACAAACAAACACAATGGGACACAACTCAATCAAGAAAATTAAAATTTTTTACAAGAAATAAGTTTTTCCCAACCCCTTTCAAAAACTGACCCAACCCTAGAAATCCTAGAATTTAAGACTTAATCTAAGGATTCAAGAATAAAAAATGTTAAAACATACCTTTAATCAAGGTAGTCAAAGGCAAAAGGCGCCCTTAAGGCGCCAAGGCCTTGTATCGCCCGAGGCGGCGAGGCGTCAAAAAGGCGCTAGCCCGAGTGAAGCAAGGCGCCAAATTCTAAATATTTTTATTTTACATATAGGGTTCCAATCTAATTTATTTGATGTATAAGAATATTATATAAACAAATCTGCCACCATTCCTAATGGATAGGAGCTGGTCAGCCTGGTCTATAAAACTATTTTGTGAGTTTGAATCCCAACTAAAAAATTAGTCTCCATCCAAATATCAACAGTCAACTAAGTCTAGATAATTATCAAATATCAACTAAGTCTAAATATTAACCATAAATCACCATTTAAAAATTAGTCTCCATCCAAATATCAACTAAATTTGAATATTAAACCAAAATATTGTTCATAACTTCATATTAGGAAGAAGAAAACTCCTAACAAAACATTTGAAGATTGAACATTCTGCCTATTAGATTGAACATTCTGCCTATTAGCCTATTTAATAGGCTGAATGTGGTTGTTAGTTTTAATCTGAAGGTCATCATCAGACTCTCCACTCAAGTTTCCATCACTTTCAAAGCCACTTGAACCAGATTTATAACCATCAACATTCTCTTCCTGGGTCTCATCAAAATCAGCATCTTCCTCTTCAATATTTGGTTGTGATGTTGAGGCCTTTGAGCTTGCCCTTGATTTTGTTTGGAATCTAGTATTCTTCCTTGGTTCTCCAACACCAGCAGCTCTTGCCGGTACACCCCATGTCAAACCATCATCATCATCATCAAAAACCAACTCATCTTCAACATTCATAGATGGTTCAGCACCCATTTCCCCCAACAACCATTCATTACTTTCATCTATATCATCTAAGGAGATGGGATCAATAACATCACGCTTATCATATCGTGCCTTCATCTTTTGATTATACTTCACAAAGACCAGATCATTTAGTCGTTTTTGTGCAAGTCTATTCCTTCTTTTTTGTGTGAATCTACAAGCATTTATGAAAACTAGGTATTAGGCTATAGTGAACAATTAAACCATTGGAATTTTCTATGAAATAAAGCAGCTCATCAAAGGATAAAATCTACTTATTATACTTCAAAACTCACTTGCTCAAACACACTCCAATTGCGCTCACAACCACATGCACTACAAGTCAAGCTCAAGATTCTTAGAGCTAACTGTTGCAAATTCGGAGTTGAGCTCCCATACAAACTCCACCATTCAGCTATGTTAAAAAAATAAGTATGAGTAATGATATATGATATATCATAGAAGTCAGATTTTTTATTTGTAAAAAGTGCCACTGTTCTAGTCATTATAAGTTAGATATAAATGCTTTCTTACCTGGAGCCCTTGTCTTTCTTGATCTTAAAGCCAATTGAATGCCAAAGAGTCCTTCAGCTTTCTTATACATGGGTAGCTCAGCCATGATCTTGTCCTAAATTTCAGTACTAGGAACTAGTCTTTGTATACAAGCATACAATCCTGCTGTAATTTCATGATTTGTTGCTATGTCGGGATCAAAATAGAAGTACTCTGGATTCAAGAAATGACCTGCTGCATGCAAAGGCCGATGTAATTGACACTCCCATCTCTCATCAATGATTTTAAAAATATCTTCATTCTCATTAAAAGCTTTTATAATAGCTTCTTTGGCCCTATCCATTGCCTCATATATGTAACCCATAGCTGGTTTTCTCTCATTATCAACAAGGCGAAGAACTCGAACAAGAGGGCCCATAACTTTAAGAATGTAAACTATAGTATTCCAAAAAGAAGGCATCAAAATCGTTTCTACTACTCATTTAGCATTTGCTTCCTTTGCCCATCTACTACGAACCCACTCCTTAGAAGTAAACATGGCCCTTAGGTTATGCTTGTGCTTATAAATGGATTTTATTGTAAGATATGAAGTGCAAAACCTAGTTTTCCCAGCCCTAACCAGCTCTCTTTGCTTTGTGTATTCTCTCATCATATTTAACACACCCCCATGGTTGTAGATATATTCAGTCAATTGAATGGCCCTTTCCAAAGTTTTTACAATTCTTGAAATTTTCCCAATGTCCTCCAATATAAGGTCAATGCAGTGTGCAGCACATGGAGTCCAATACAAATTTGGCCTTTTTGCTTCCAACAACTTCCCAGCCACACATAATTAGATCCATTATCTGATACTACTTGGACTACATTAGCCTCCCCAATCTGTTCTACAAATGCATCAAGTAATTCAAAAGTTTTTTCCCTAGTTTTCACAAAAGATGATGCATCAATGGACTTCACAAACATGGTTCCAGATGGGCAATTCACTAAAAAGTTGATCAAGGTCCTACTAGTTCTACTAGTCAACCCATCAGACATAATAGAACAGCCATATTTCTTCCAAGATTCCTTGTGATCACTCAATAACTCATTTGTGTAAGCCACCTCCTTTTTTAGAATTGGAACTCTTAACTCTTGGTAACTAGGAGGCTTCATATTTGGACCATACTGCCCATTTAAATTCATCTAAGCGAGCAACATTGAATGGTATACTGGCTAGATAAAATAGCCGGCCAATATACTGACAAGATTGTGCTCTTTTCTCTTTGTCAAGTTTATCATTGATGGTAGTTTGCTTCATCTTACCATGTTTCCTAAGTGCAACCACTTTTTTTGGCTTTAATGTTACAAAAGAATCCATGGGACCTTTCAACTTCTTTGACTTTGGCATTAATTTCACAGTTTTCACTTGGGTGTTACTGCCAACCCCTCTCTTACTAGAGCATGATTTTTTTCCTTTTTGGATAACTTCTACTTCCTCTACCTCATCATCATCTACATCCTCAATTTCAATCATATTATCTATATCATCAAAATCAGGCATCTTGTCATAGTTCTCCTTGTCACTCTGCTTCTCTGCCATATACCGCGCAAGCTCTTCTCTAACATGATCAAGACATTTTAAACACTTTGTACTGTTTATAAAATTCCCTACTTCATGCTGCTTTGCTCTATGTATCCCTCCCTTTGTGACTTTATTATAAAAAAGGCAAGTCACTGCATTTTTGTCTTTAACATTAGCTAAATAATTATATTTCCATCCTGGATCTTTTCTCCTCCCATTATTTGAAGCCATTCTACATATAAAAAAATAAAACCCAATACAATACATTTAATAGGATTCTATATTAAGCTAGCTATGTATCATTTACTATGGTTTAAGCTCTAAAAATTGAGTGAAGTAATGAGTTTGAAAAAAGGGAAAAATACAGGAAAAGAAAATAAAGAAAAAGATAGGGGAGAGTTGCTGTAAGACAGTCAGACTAGAGAAGGGTAAAGGAAAAAAAAAAACAGAGAAGGAAGAGTTGCTGGAGATAGAGTCCAAGAGAGAAGGGAAGGGAAAAAAACAGAGGAGAAAGTTGCTGGAGACAGAGTCCAACAGAGAAGAGAAAAGGGGGAAAAAACAGAGAGGAGAGAGTCCAACAGAGGAGAAAAGGGGGAAAAAAGTAGAGAAGAAATAGAGAGGAAAGAGTTTTTTGTCAACTGAAAGTGTGGACAAAATTACCAAGCAGTGTCGCAGTGAGAGAGAACTCAGGAAAAAAGTGTAAAAAAAAAAAAAAAAAACTAAAAGAATAGGAAAATGTTACCTAATGTTGGTTGACTGCCGGCAGCCACTGGCCCACTCCCTTCCAAACCCTAGAAGAAGACAATTCCACTGCTTTGCTCTGAAAGATGATGAAGAGAGTGATTCCTGAAATTTTTTATTGAGTCCTTTGCTTTATCTTTTGTTTTATTCTTTTTTTATATTAAGTTATTTGATATAGTGGGGGACAGCTCATCCCCCACTGAGGTAACAGTTATAAAATCAACCATACACCTCTTCAAATTTACAAAACTTGCCATTACAGACATTATATTGCAAACTGAAGTCAGGCGCTCGCCTCTCGCCTAACAAAATAAATCTGGGTGAGTGCCTAGGCACCAGAGGCGAGCGCCTCGCCTTAGTGCCTTTGAGGCACTTTTCTGGCGCCTCGCCTCTCCTGGGTGCCTAGGCGAGCGCCCAGAATGCCTTTGACTACACTGCCTTAGATGAGTCTTAGGGATGAAAATCCTTGAGATTTGGTTGAGATTTTTGAGTGAAAAAGTGTTTTGGGTTGAGAGAGGCATGGAGGTGGCAAGAAAAATGATTTGAAAAACTGTCACTGTTTGCCCTTTAAAAATTGAAAATCTGCTCATTTTGCAGGTAAGGTACTTGCGAAGTTACTCGCGAAATGGCCTCTAAAGTATAAGACAAGTTTCACGGGAAGCTACTTCTCGCGAAGGAGTCATAAGAGAGTCACGAAACTCTTTATGTAAAATTATGAAGAAATTGAAAATTGCTTCCTCATTTTCGCAGGTAAGATCTTACTCGCGATTTACTCACGAAAATGCCTCTAAAGGAGTTTTTCAACAAAACAAAATTGGCTTTTGGAAAAAACTCATAATAACACAAAAATGCTATACAAAAACACTTTTAAAAACATATAAAATGCTCAAAGATCTTTTTGAGTTTGATTATCAAGCAATTAAGTATACACATATCACATTTGAACATGTACAACCACACTAATGAAATAGTCATTCACTGAACATTAAACTTGTGTGTTTTGTGTGGATCAAGTATGAATTAGTCCATAGTTTAGTATGAAGCTTCAATGATCAATTCAATCAAGTCATACACAACTAGTATGAAGTCAAGTGATCTATCTCAGTTGTAGAAATAAACATATATGACCCCTCACCAATGTGTTTACATTTGACTGAAAGCTTTTCATTTGGCTTTCATTTTCATGCTTTTGATCAATACGACTCAAATTTTTGTTAAACGATGCCATGAACTTTTTGATATATCTTTGATGATACCTTTGGCTTTGGCACTATATATTTTAACACATATTTGCTCCACATTTTCCTAGTCAAACTAGTTTTCGAAGCAAGACATTTTCAACTCTCTTTTTGGGGATTGACATTTGTAGAGCTATTTTAAAAAAAAATGTAAGGAGATATATAGGCACAAGTTTATGCATGTATCAAGATCAAATAAGATTATTGACTAATCATTCATGACAAGCTTGAAGATTTATTTACAACAATCAAAAGTAGATTTCTAAATTTTGCTCACACTTAAAAAAATGTGCATACATAACAAGCTAAGCTCATAAATGCACTACGCCATTAATATGGAGTTCGTCTTTGATTTGTTCCCCCTTGTACACTCCCTGTGTACTTGGGTGACTTTTTTTTTTTAATATCAATGAATCTTTATTACTAATAAAAAAAAATATATATATATATAGAGGTACTAAGCCAAACTCAACATGTGATATACACAACACAAGCAATCAAACTTTTTGAGATTTTTCACTTTTTATGGGTTTTTGAATTTTTCAACACAAACAAAAATTAAAGCAATAAAGTAAGATCAACAAAGACAAGGTAAACAAACAAAGACCTACAAAAGAAACATGCTAAAACAGAAGCAATGACATAGGAAGATCCCATATGACATGATGCATGAAACTATAACCTTAATACGTTGGAAGTATTAATGTATGGGCATAGTGAGTGATCATGCATGAGTACCCTTCTTTACCCACACTGTACGAGTGTTTTGGGTAAGATCCTTAGATGGAGGGGTACGACCGACATAGCTCTCAAACCTCGGGGTGAAGCTAGCAAGGCCTGATGAAATGTTTTTCAACATCTCCAATGAGTTGTCCTCATTTTCTCCTTTAGCTTGGTTTCCCTTCGACATTCTTCTTGAGTTATCTTGGCCACGTAGAGAGTCAATCCTCTTAAGAGCTTGAAGCTTGAAGCAATTTGTTCTTGTGTGCCCTCGCATGCCACAATGATGACAAAAATGCTTCACTTGAGGTCTCCATTGACTTTTGGGTAATGACTTTCCTTTTGCATTGGTTTTACACCAACGGTTCTCTTTGCAACAACAGGGGTCTTAACCTTGGACTTCTCCACTTTGGGCTTTTCTACATTTTTGGCCAACACGAACCTTACTTCCTTCTTGGGTTCGCTGCTTGAGTTTCCTTCACCGGTATAGCTTAGACCGGTTTTGTCATTTGAAGGTTTTTGAGAAGAGAGCACGCTGTCAAGTTTCTCGGTGAAAATGCGCTCCACTTTGACATTTGCATGAATGATCTCAAGTTCAAGGAACTTGATTTTAGAGTAGGCATTCAACAATTCTTCCTTCAACCTTTCAACTTCACATTTTTCGTTCTTGAGTTGCACAAGGGTGAATTTATGTTCTTTTTCAATTTTCTTCATCTTTTTAATTGCATTCTTTGCAACTTGGGTATATTTGCTACAATCTTCAAGCAATGCATTATACACTTCTCGAAGGTTCTTCTCACCTTCATTGAGGTACGCATTTTCATCTTTCGAATCATCAACTTCTTCACCTTCGGAATGTACACTGGGCTTATCAACCAAGTCACTCAACTCATCTCTAATATCAATAGTGGTAATTGCCATGAAGGCTGAATAGTTTCCATCACTGTCACATTCTCCTTCCACATCAGAGTTTGAGCTCTCCAAGTCACTAAGGGTAGTAGCAAGCACTTTACCCTTTCCTCTTAAGTAGTTTGGACATTCCTTCCTTAGGTGTCCATGACTGTTGTATTCATAACACACGATTCCTTGAGTTGATGATGAGTCTTTCCCATCCTTCTTCTTGAACTCCCTCTTATCATTTTTGGAGGATGAGAACTTTCCTTTGCCAAACGACTTCCCATTGTTCATTATCTTGAGAATTTTTTGGAAGTTCTTTGCAAGACCTCCTTCTCCACATCGTCTTCATCAGAGGAATCACCCATTTTCTCATTTATAGTTTGGAGAGCAAGTGATCTGCTGGACTTGTGAGAAGGCAATCTAAGCTCATAGGTTTGGAGAGATCCAATGAGTTCTTGGATCTTTATCTCATCCATCTCTCCTCTATGGCTGTGACCTTAGCCCGGAAGCTTTCGGGTAAGGATCTCAAAATCTTCCTCACCACTTTGGTGTCTTCAATCTTTTCTCCAAGATTGAGCTTGGCAATTATTATCTCGTTGAGTCTCCCATAAAAGGAATTGAACGACTCATCGTCGCTCATTTTTACTTCCTCGAATCGAGTAGTGAGCATTTGAAGCTTGGTGTCCTTGATCTTCTTGGTACCTTCGTAGGTTGTCTCAAGAATGGTCCACGCCTCTTTGGCGGTCTTCACATGCGAAATCTTGTAAAACTCATTAGTAGAAACACCACAGAAAATAACATTAATAGCTTTGCTATTGGCGTTTGCCAAAGCAAGAGTAGCCTTATCCCATTCGGATTTGGCAGTAGTGGGTCTTACATATCCATTCTCAACAGAATCCCACACTGTCTCATCAGTAGCACAAAGAAAAGCACACATACGTACTTTCCAAAAAACATAATAACTCCCATCAAAGGAGGGAGGTGCATTAAGGGATTGAGATCTATCCATCTCACACAGGGTCTAGGATTGCACCAGGGTAATGAAATCCGATAAGTATACCCGCTCTGATACCAATTGAAAGCTCGTATTTGTATTAAAACACAAGAGTTTGTTCAGACCCTCCATTAAAAATTACGGTTAGATTGCTTTTATTCTTAGTTAGACTAAATGTGGAACAAGAGTAAATGAGCGCAATGAACCGATAACTCTACCCTAAGCCATATTCATCTATCATTAATAGTAAAAAGAAAGCTTAAAGAGTAGGGAAGAGATGCGCAAACACAAGATAACATCGAGACGTATTATAGAAAAGGAAAGTGAAGAACTCGGCGAAAAACCTCTTCGCGACCCTCCAAGTCGAAATCGATCCACTAGAGAATAAAGTTGGAGTACACGAACAACAAGACTCTCCAATCCTAGTCTACCCCATGTACTTGAGCCCTCCAAGCTTCTATTACCAACTAACTTCTCGAAGCCTTGTCTTCTCTAGCTTTTCGGATCCCGCAATTCAACCCGATTGCATCCAATGAATGGCTCATTCCAATGCTTCCCAGCAGCACCAAAATCTCACTTTACACTTAATATGGGTGTGGTAAGTGTTTGGGCCAACAACCTTTCAAAGATCTAGAGATGGAGAGGTAAGAGTTGAGGAAAACCACAAGGAAATGTGCAGATGATTGTGGGTATAACAATCTCTGACTCTCAAATGTATTTTCTAAGGTTTTTTCTCTGAAAAACATTCCTTACAATTTGTAGGTAATGAGGATATATATAGTGTAGATAAAGAAAAGGTAAAACAAAACATAACTTTTTGCCAAACAGAGTCTTTCGCGAGTCCTTCATGGGTTGGCCCTTCTCGCGAGACAGTCGCGAAAAAGACAACTTGGCACGACTCTTCGTCTTCCAGTAATGTGCTTCACGCGTGGCCTTTTCGTGGGTTGCTTCTCACGAGCTAGTCGTGAGCTAGTCGCAAAATCCACAGATTCAACTCTTGAAGTTTGAATTTTCACTGATCTCTCACACTCATCTCTTACAAATAAACCCACATACATACAGGGAAAATAATTGAAGAAATTACAATCAAATTTGGCACGGAATTAAAGCCAACACAATATAGTTGGAAATCACAACTTTATAGAACCAATGTTGCAAATGAGCCTTATCTTGATCCACAAAAAGCATGATTGTATTAAGCTCCACCTTTATTGCTTTAATGCCTAAAAAAAATGCTTCCAATATCAAAGACTTTCGACCCATCAATTTAGTGGCAAACCAGCTAAAAGGGGTTTTACATCAGCTTATTTCCGAGTCTCAAAATAGTTTTGATAGGTGGGAAATTTACCCATGGGAAATTTATCCTGTCCTACCTTGGTATGTCATTGGGTGCTTATCATAAGTTTGTTTCTATTTGGAACCCTATATTGGAAAATTTTGACCAGAGATTGGCAGGTTGGAAGAAGTTGTATCTTTCTAAAGGTGGTAGGTTGACTTTGCTTAAAAGTACGCTTTCAAGCTTGCCTACCTACTACCTCTTGCTCTTTACTATTCCTACTAGTGTGGCAAATAGGATTGAGAAGATGCAACGAAACTTCTTGTGGGGTGGTATGGAGGATGATTCTAAAAAATTCACTTAGTGAGATGGGCAAGGTTTGTACCCCTATGTCTAATGGTGGGCTAGGGATAAGGAAGATTACCACCTTCAACAAAGCTTTATTGGGGAAATGGTTGTGGTGGTTTGGGAATGAGGAGACATGACTTTGGAGGCGGTTGGTAGAAGGAAAATATGGGTATATTGCTGTCAAAATTGGGTAGGGGTTCTTATGGTTGTGGTTTATGGAGGAGTATTCATAAGGATTGGGAAGTTTTTAGTCATTTTACCTGGTTTAAGGTTTGGATGGGGAATCGGTTGAAGTTTTGGTATGATTGTTGTTGTGGTGATCAATCTTTGAAAGAGGCTTACCCGATTCTATATGACATTGCTATTAATAAGGAGGCTTCGGTCGATTCTTCTTTGATTAGGCAAGGGGTGGGGGAGAGGAGGATATGGGATATTAGATTTTTTTGTGACTTTAACAATTGGGAATTGGAGATAGTAGTGGACTTTCTTCATATTCTGGTGTCTAATTCTCTTGCTAGTGATGGGGGGGGATCTTATGTGGTGGGTGCCAAAGAAGAAAGGGGTATTTGATATTCGCTTGTTTTATAATACACTAAGAGGTTCCTCTTTGGTCATATTTCCTTGGAAAGGTATCTAGGGAATCTAGGTACCTAGATGGGTTTCTTTCTTTGTTTGGACTGTGGCTTGGGGGAGGATTCTCAATGGTGATAATTTGAGGAGGAGAGGTTTCCCTATTGTTGATTGGTGTTATATGTGTAGGGTAGTGGAGAGACTTTAGAAAGGAATGGAATAGTTATAAGGGAATGCCTATTCCATTCCCTCCTAAGCACTCCTTTCAAAAAATAAGAGGAATTCTGATTTATTTAATGAAATGGAGATCAAATACTGAATTATCTACATTTTGAAAAAATAAATAAAAAGACAAATAAAAGGTGAATTATATACTGAAATTATATACTTCTTACTCTTCCATTCCTTGTTTTATAAACTCTTAAAACATACTATAAAAATACTCCATATTCATTCCTTTATGATCTACCCATTCCATTCTTTTATAAACTCCCAAACATGGTGTAAGAGAATTACTAATAATTATTTCCTGAGTAACTTTGATTCCTTTCCATTTCTAAATTCATCTTGTTGCAATGTGAATTTGCTATATTCTTTATTAATTATATTTTTGTGATCATTTGAAGTCAGATGCTTAATCATTTTGGCATTGAGGCGTTTGTTGGGGGAAACCTTGGCAATCCACTCTCGGAGGCTGCTTTTCTGTGCTTATCACCTTCTATGAAGCCCAGGTTTCAGGTAAGTCTGATTGTAAGAATCATTTCTCCTTCCACTCAGATATGTTTAAATGTCATTCTACAAGTATTAATTATCTGCGAATTTCATTGTCCTTTGAAGTCAAGGTCAACTTTAATGGTTCATTTCTCTTTCAGGTTGCTGTTGTGGAGGTTAGCAGTTATCAAATAGAAATTCCCAACAACTACTTCTGCCCTTCAGTGAGTTGGTTTGAAATTTTAACAGTCCAAGATTCAATTATATCCCCCCTCCCCCTTTTTGTTCGTCTGCTAATATATGGGCATCTTTGCAGGTTGCTGCTGTGTTAAACCTTACCCCTGATCATTTAGAAAGGCACAAGACAATGAAGAATTATGCAATGACTAAGTGCAGTTTACTTTCTCACATGACTGACACCAAACTGGGACTTATTTGTTTCGGTAAGTACTTTTATCATATCTCAGGTAGACATATTTTGTCCCATGAAAGTTATATGGACTTTTTTCCGATGATATTCATACTTTTTTTTTTTTAATTTTTAATTTTTTTTTATAAATTTTTTATAAGATTGAATTTTTAAATAAAGATTATAAGAAATAATTGAGAAATTATAATAAATAAGACTTCAGGTTTGAGTTGGACTCCACTTGTAAGTGTGATGGTTTAGTAGAGTTCCCCAATTTATAGAATTGGAAACAGTCCATAGGGTCCTTTTAGTGACAATAGGTAAATAAGTGATAATAGTCGTCTTGTATACTTCTTGTATACCTGGGTTGGAAATAAGGAACCTGATCAATGTAACATGAATGAGGACCTGGAAAATAGAAGTGAGATCTTTTGTTGAAAGTCTATGACAAACCTTTTTTTTTAACTAAGAAGAAACGAAACTATGAACTTTCTGAAAAATATACTCAAAAGTGGACTTGTTTCGTAAAATAAGCTGTGATCTCAGTGACACTTAAGGAATCTTCCCAATAGGTTAATTGCAATTTCAACTGCGATGGAAGATGGAATGTTTAAGTTTTTCAAGTTGTTGTTTTAACAAATATGTATGTTTCTGCAAGCAGAAATACATACATTTTACTGTGGTTTTGATTCTTTTGAAACACATTTGAGGCAGGAAACTTTTCTGCTCCTGCTGCATAGCTCTTATTCTAAAAGAAGATTGGCAATTCTGAAACCATAAGCATAAAAGCCTTATGTAGGATGGTCAGAAGACCGTTCTGATTAAGTCTGGACTTCTGTCTTTATATCATCAGTTTGTATTTTATATTAAGATCTAGGTATCTTATCTTGTTGTGCCAGTTGTAGTTGGTTTATCTTTTAACAGCTGTATTCCGATCACTTTTAGGAAATCAGCATTTGAATGAAGCTATTAGGGAACATGCCGAAAATTTTAATCTTGCTTGGATAGGAGCCTTTCCTGGAGTGAAAGTAAGATGTCTTTCCTTCATATATTTTTTGCTCAGGACTCATTGAGGATCATATATTGAGCACAATATGTTTTGAAAGTATATACATAATTCCAAAAGCAAATGGCTCCACCCTCAGTTAAAGTAGGGCTATGGGCTAGGAACTTGAGCATTAGTTGATTTTGGACTGTATATTGCAAGACCTGATTTTCTGTTACTCCACTTTTTTCCTAAGTGACACCAAACATAAATTTGGATCTAGAGGCTCTGACGTAGGACAACCACAATATTATAATAGACAGAAAAATAATAGGATAAACCCTAGGAGTCAGCACCTAAGGGCTGCTTGGAGTCAGCACCAAGCAAACTGGAGTTGGCACCAGTGAAAAAGAAAACAAACGTTTTTTTATAATTCTCAAAAGCTGTCTTACAATAATTAGGAAAAGTGTTTAAATAGCTAACAACACAATGCATAAAGAAACCCTAATTATTAAATGTTCGAGCTTACTTAATCTCAAGCCCAATAACTAATAGACTCCATCCATAAGGCCACAGGTTGGGCTGTCTTCTTTTTGCTCTTCCTCCCATACGTGTGTATAATTGGGGGCCTGTATCTTGTGTTCGCACCAACTCCCCCCGGGTGAGAGGAACTCGACCCCGTCGAGTGGAAAGCTGAAGAGCTCTGATAGTACTCCAGTAAGTCAGGATCCAGTCGCTGTAGCTCATCTCTAGTAATCCATGTGCAATCAGAATCTGGTCGCTCACGCCACCGAACTAGGAAACGGTGAAATCCTCCATCCCTGGTAGAAACAATTTGCTCATCTAAAATAGCATCAATAGATTCTTTATGTGCATAGGGCAAATTTAAGGGTAAAGGGGTAGGCATAGGGGCATCAATAGGATCAAGCAAAGGCTCATCAAAAGGAGTATCAGGAATAGCTGTAGGGCTTTTATAAGCAACTAGATCCTCAATATTAAAGGAGGAGCTAATACCATAATCATGAGGAAGGTCAATGACATATGCATTTGGGCCCATTCGTTTCAATACCTTGAATGGACCGGCACTACGAGCCTGCAATTTCTTAACGGTCCCAGAGGGAAACCGTTCAGGTCGGATCCGAATCATGACATAATCTCCTACCTGAAACTCTGCATGACGTCGATGAGTATCAGCATGAATTTTATATTGAGAATTACTTACCTGAATTTTTTTGTGAATCTCAGTATGCAAATCATGAACATGTCGTGCAAATGCCTCAGCAGATTCAGAAATCCTAACATGTGGGGACATGGGCAAAAGATCTAAGGGCTTCCTAGGTGTATATCCATGCACAACCTCAAAAGGACTAACGTCTATAGACCTATTGACAGAGCTATTATATGCAAGTTAGGCTATAGGAAGAATTGAATCCCAATTCCGATTGGCTTCACCCACTAGACACCGAAGGAGGTTCCCTAGACTACGATTAACCACCTCAGTTTGACCATCAGTTTGAGGATGAAATGCCGTGGAAAATTTCAATTTGGTGCCTACTAAATACCACAAGGTCTTCCAAAAATAACTCATGAAGCGAACATCCCTATCAGACACTATGGTTTTGGGGAGACCATAAAGCTTGACAATCTCATCAAAGTAAAGCTTTGCAATTTTAGAAGCATCAGAAGTCTTAGAACATGGTAGGAAATGAGCCATCTTAGAGAAGCGATCAACAACTACTAGGATAGAATCATGCTTCCTAAAGGTGCGGGGCAAACCTAGCACAAAGTCCATACTCACGTTCTGCCACGGGCGATCTGGCACAGGTAAAGGCGTGTACAGACCAGTGTTTTGCTTGCGATGTTTGGCTAGTTTACATGTACGACACTGACCAACTATCTTGGCAATGCCCCTCTTAAGACCAGGCCAATAGAATTGACGTTCCACTTCCTCAGTTGTCTTATCTCGGCCAAAATGACCTGCAAGGCCTCCTGCATGTATCTCCCAAACTAGGAAATCTCTCACTGACGATCGAGGGATACACAACTTGTTGGCTTTGAACAAGTAACCATCTTGAAGGGTATAATCATCCAAGACGGGACGTGAGGCATTACTTAGGCTAGTGTAGAGCTCCCCAAAATCTAGGCATGACTGATAGTCATCCTTAAGTCGTTCAAACCCAGTGACCTTAACACTCATGACTGATAGCAAAGACACTCTTCGACTCAGTGCATCAGCAGCCTTATTCTCAACTCCCCCCCTATGTTTCACCACAAAGTAGCGTTGCAGGAATTCAACCCAACTACCGTGCCTAAAATTTAGCTTCTTTTGGGAATTGAGATAGCGCAAAGCTTCATGATCAGAGTAGATAATAAACTCTCGAGACAACAAGTAATGACGCCAATGCCACAGAGCTCGTACAATGGCATAAAATTCTTTGTCATTTGTGGAGTACTTTTGCTTAGCATCATTCAACTTCTCACTAAAATAGGCAATTGGGTGGTGCTCTTGACTAAGTACTCCCCCAATGCCAATACCTGAGGCATCACATTCCACTTCAAAAGGCTTGGTGAAATCAGGGAGACGCATGACAGGTGCCTCAATCATCTTTTGTTTCACCTTCTTGAAGGCCTTAGTAGCAGCTTTTGTCCAAATAAACTCCCCATGTTTCAAGCAGTTAGTGATGGGGGACATAATGGTACTAAACCCTTTGATGAATCGGCGATAAAAAAAAGCGAGCCCATGAAAGCTTTGAATCTCATGTATATTTTTGGGCTCGGGCCAATCCAATTAACTTCATCTTAGCATACCTCACTTTCCTATTCTCAGCCCAATGGTAATAGTCAAAGAATTTCTCCATTTGATGTAACCAATCAGTGAAAACCCATGGGTCTAGGCAGCCATCAAAGGTGGGTGCTTCTATCCTTTCCTTAGACATCCTATCATCATAATCCCTAGGACCATAGTGATTATAGTGATCATGTTCAAAGTGTGGAGCCCTATTAAAGTGACCATTGTTATTTTGCCCAAGCATGTTATCTCCTTCATGGTTAGTGGTCTCTCTTTGAGATGTTTCAATTCGCTCTACCCTATCCAGCAAATCACGGACACTCTTGGCTAGGTCTCCTATGGTTTGCTCTAAAGAGGGCCTAGATTCGGAAGTGGATTGATGTTCAGGGTTTGACATGACGCGACCACTACGTAGATGCATGCAACACAATATTTATGAATGCAGTTGAGATTCCCAAAAATTCAAGTAATCAATTCTCAATGTAAAATTAAAGGTCAAGCAAGAGTGCATGTAGAGACTAGATCGATGAATCAAAGGAAGGAATTGCAGACAAATAGTGACAGTGTTCACAATATTAAGAGATAGCCCAAATAAAAGTCAAATTCCAATAAGCTCCACAATTAATAATAAGAATCAGATATTTCAAAGAAATTGGTTTTTTTTTTTTTTTTTTGGAATTTTAAAGTGGGTACTGAAAGAGGACAAACAGTAAAACAGCTAATTTGAGCACAAAATGGATAGGATAATGGAGTATGGTGGGATGTGCACATAAAAAAACATAAAGATAATATTTTTTTTAATGAAACAAAATTGAATCCACCAAAAAAATAGAGTCAGAATTGTACCCTAGCCAGTGGCTCCACTTATTGCTCTAGGTAGCCACGGTCTGCTTCTCAAGTAGTGAGTTGACTTGGGCTGAGTGGACCTGTGGAAACAACTTAAGCCCAATACAAGCAATGGGCTGTCACAGCAACAGTGCTTTTTTTTTGGTGCAAAATAATAAAATACACTGTTTAACAAAAGAAACTACAGACAAAAGAGAAAAAGTGCAACGGCAGGCCTTAAAAAAAAAAAAAACTTAAACTACAGACTAAAGAAAGCCAAGAAACTAAAAGAGAACAAAATCTCGAAGGTGAAAAAAAATGGCTCGACATGGACATGCGGTGCTAGCGATCAACGACGGTGGTGGCGCGAAGGTGGGGAAGACAGCGGTGGCTTGAATCGTGGAGGAGTGGCGGCGGCTGTCTCGGATCTTGGCATCGGCGGTGGTCGACGTCCTCAGCAGCGGTGGTCAAGGGTGAAGCGTTGGGTCTCGCGGCGGCTGGTGGTTGGTGACTGTTGGGTTTCGCAGCGGCTGGTGGCTGTTGGGCTTCGCGGCAGTGGGTGTTGGCGGCAGGATCTTTCGTGGGTCTCTGCTTCTTCTTCTTCTTCTTTTTTTTTTTTTTTTTTGGGGCTGTGGGTTCTGTGATCAGAGGCGGGCACGGATGGTGGTCACCGGCTTGGGAGGCGCCGCTAGCTTCTCTGTTGGTTTAGGGGTGAGAAACTCATGTGGGGCTTGGGGGAATACACAGATTGTTGGGGCTGGCTTGGGCTTGTTCAAGATCTCATGGGGCAAAAATTTGAAAGGTACTGTCATGATTGGCTTGCTTTTTTTGATGGCTTTGCTTTGACGTGGGTGTCTACGGTTGTGTTGAATGGACGGGAAACCTGGCTCTGATACCAAAACTGACGTAGGACAACCACAATATTATAATAGACAGAAAAATAATAGGATAAACCCTAGGAGTCAGCACCTAAGGGCTACTTGGAGTCAGCACCAAGCAAACTAGAGTTGGCACCAGTGTAAAAGAAAACAAACGTTTTTTTATAATTCTCAAAAGTTGTCTTACAATAATTAGAAAAAGTGTTTAAATAGCTAACAACACAATGCATAAAGAAACCCTAATTATTAAATGTTCGGGCTTGCTTAATCTCAAGCTCAATAACTAATAGGCTCCATCCATAAGGCCACAGGTTGGGCCGTCTTCTTTTTGCTCTTCCTCCCATACGTGTGTATAATTGGGGGCCTGTATCTTGTGTCCGCACCAGGCTCTTTAGAGAATCAAAAACTGCCCCAAATGTAAATTTGGATTCAAAGTCTCTGAATCAAACACCACTAGAGGAAGTCCTCAAGCACTGGCCAAAATGGCCAAATACCATTTTTGGCTGAAAGATTTAGCAATCTACCATTGTTTGCGAAAGATATAGCAGTTTACCACTGTTTTGAAATTCAAGTTCATGAAACTCGAGTTTATGAGAATCGAGATCCAAAAAAATGTGACACAGTGGCAAAAGCTGATCTGACATTGTATAATTTAAAAGTCCACGTGGAATTCAAGTTTTAAAAATTCGGGTTCCTTGTAATATGAAACTCGAGCTCTTGAAGCTCGAGTTCCTTTAAAATTTTGAACAAGTGAGAAATAAGCTTAGATTTCTATGCCTTTGTACCTCTCCTTTTCTTTTCCCATTTCGTTGTCTTACCCAAGTCTTAGTTGAAACTGGTCAAACTAGTGAACCACACCATCCCACAGGGGCAAGTGTGGTCATTAGAGTAGACAAGTCAAAGACTCATTAAGGAGCTTGTCTAACAAGCTTTACTTCATGTCAGAGACTTGGCCTTATGCGTGTGGGTCACGCTGAAGTGAAGAAGAAAAGCTGAAGGAAAAGAAGAAAAGAAATAGACTAAAGAAAAGGAATCCATTCGGCCACTTTGGTGAGGAGAAGTTTTATGATAAAAATACAATGTTGCCATTAAAGATGAGGACCTCAGTTTTAGAGATATGGACCTCAGTTTTATGGTACTCGAGTTTTATAAACTCGAGTAACACATTACAATGAACTTGAGTTTGTGGTCGAGTTTCACAAACTCGAGTTCCACGTGGCCTTTTTTAATTAAAATAATCCAGGTTAGCAGGTGCCACTGGGGCAGTTTTTTATGGAACTCGATTTTTTGAAACTTGAGTTACATGTCAAACTCGAATTTTAAAAAGGTGGTAGATTGCTAAATATTTTGTAAATAGTGGTAGATTGCTAAATGTTTTAGCCAAAGATTTGGCCATTTTGGCCCTCAAGCATCAAGCCCTGCACCTTCATTTCAATACAAAAGACCTTCCTTTTGCTATTGCAAAGCCTCTGGTTTAATTCCAGGATTCTAAACCAGATCAAGATTTCTGCCTTTTTATTATGGAGTGGTGTAGGAGGTCAAACTTGATGGGCAAGGGGGGGTTTGTTTGTGTGACTTGATAGGACAGAAAATTTTACAAATCGAGGAGAAAACTTTCAAGGCAACCTTTTTTTTGATAAGTAACGTAAGAAATTTTATTAGAAAAAAACCAACAAAGTACACTGGAAGTATACTATAGTGGCACAAATCAAGAGCCCAGATTACAACGATCAATGAGATTGGAGAGGGCAATGATGGGGATAGACTTTGGGTGATTGAATGAAGTAAAGGACTGATATGCTCAGTAGGCTTGGTGAGTGGTAGTGCTCAATGGAAGATGTGGAAAGGGACAACAACCAAATATTTGTTAGAAAACTTTTAGAAGAGAACAAGGTCTGCTAGTCTATCATTGACCAAATGGACTAGGATTATGGTTGTTGGTTCTGGAATTGGGTAACAGCAGGAGATGAGGCTTTGTGATTACCATGCAGGTATAATGGAAGCTTGATACCAATAGCAAGCACCACAACTCAGAATTCAACATGTTTTGGAAAATTCTATGCTTATATCCACAAGTAACGCCAGCCAAAATACACTATCAATGATAAGAATTACAACCATAGACAATCAAATGCACTCATAGGTTCTCTCACACTAAGTCACTAACACACTAGACAAAACTTTGTCTTCTAAGTCTCACACACACCTCAAGCTACACTACCAAACCCTTCATAGTGTTGTCTACATGTAAGGCTTTAATACTTTTCTTGGTGGACAAAGGAACATGAAATTACTTCTTTGACAAGCAATACGAAGAAAACTCACATAAGTAACCAATTCATACTAGGAAACCTCTAAAGTATTCATTAGCAACCCTTTGGATACTCCTTTGTGCCCCACTACATTCTCAACAAGATATACGATCAATTGAATTCAAGCAATTCTTGGAATTAAAAAATAAACAAACTGTTACACATACACAGGTTTTTTTTCATCCCCAAAAAAAGGACTATACTCTTAAAAGAAACCCACTCCATATTCTTCTAAGAGTCTTCTCCTCATCCCCTAAGGGGGGAGGATCTACGGCTGAAGCCACCAAATTTTTAGTAATTTTCATAATTCTACCTTAATCCAAACAAGGTTCCTTCAATAAGATGATCGTTGTTTGCACAGCCAAATCCAAACTCAAATCTATCTTGAATGAATTCGCATGCGTCATACATGTCCATCTTGAACTAACTTCTTGTGTGCACTAGACATTACCTTCATAGCACAATCAACGTTGGGCTTTGATACTGACTTATTGTGATAGTGGAAGTTTGATACCATTTTTTTTTTTTGTGAAATTTTATTTGGTAAAAAGAAGTTCCAGTACTTAGTGTCAAATCCTCTGCCACTTTGATTGGAAAGCTGAGGATGCTCAAATTTGTGTCTTTCTGTGGAATGATATAGGAACAAACTCAAAAGATATATTTTGGTGTGAGCAATTTTTATCTAAAATATCAGCCTCATCAAAATTATTTCTCCATTCAATTGACAAATAAAACATTAGAGGACTATTAAGCTTAGTTCAAAACGTTTGTGGGGAGCTTAGTATCTGTCAGCCTATTTTTATAGATGTTAAAGCCATGCAGCGACAGCAAGAGTGTGTGTGCTGCTTGGTTTATTTTCAGTCTCCGTAATGGTTAGATCTTTTCAAATCTCAAAATTTGGCTAGTCCCTTCTCTCAGTCAGGTTTTTAATCGTCTTCATGAAGCCTCCTAAACTGACTCCAACATCAATACCATTGCTCACTGTTCTGATCAATCTGCTTTCACTACTACATCTATAGGCCATGGAGATTGTGATCAAGGGGGAGGCCGATACAGAGGTAGGGCACCCCTTCGTAGAAGTACTCATTGTGGGGGTTGAGAATCTTATGTAGGTTTTTGGTGGGATCTTTATGGAAAATTAATAATTCATCGGGTTAGATTTTAGGAGAAAATGCTTCACAGTTTCATAAATAAAAAAATTTAAAAAAAAAATTCACTTATTTGCTGCATGATGGTACTAATGACTTCAAAATCTGAAGAGAAGGATGATTGAGATGACATTAATGTTGAAAGGAAGAATTCAATGATTGAAGTGCCACTAAAATAGAGTAGTTGAAATTGACTAGGTAATAAAGTCCATTGACTTCATGTCCATCACCAATCTTCTTTCCTGTTTTGAGACCCTGAAATATACATAAGTGGGCCAGTAGATTGCAGCAAAGTTAAGAGTTTTGGTAAGCTTAGTAATAGACAAAAGGATAAAAAGGAGGTTTAGGGATATGCAAGGAAGAAAATAGTAAATGAGCAGGATTAAGGTTGGCAGTGTCCAAACCAAAAATGTAAGTAGTTGAGCCATCTACCAACATGGCATGAAGAAGATTATTAGAATGCTTAAGGTCAGAAAGCAAACCTGTGTTACCAGTAATGTGATCTAGGGTTCTTGCGTAACAAGACAAGCAGAAAATATGGTAGTACCTTGCCCTACACATTGACCAAATATATCCTTTCTTTGTAAATTGAACTACCTCTCCTTTGCTTGGTTAGATATATCATTTGTTGTTAGTGCGGTGAGTATGGTAGCGCCTTGCCTTACACATTGGGAGGTTGCTTCAGCTTGTGAAGTATCTTAAGGCTCACCCAAGGCTTCAAATTTTATATAGAATCAATGGCGATTTGCATGTAGAGGTTTTTCAAATTCAGGCTGGGTAGGAATGGGATCACCCTCAGATGATCTAGTATAGGCGTAACTTGATCACTTGGAAAAGTGAGGGCTAGATAGAGTGTTGTGTCTTGTTCCAGTGCAGAGATTGATTATAGAGGAATGGTTCATACATCGTGTGAACTTGTGGATTAAACATCTTCTATAGGAACTGAATTTTGTTGTGTAATTTCCAATGATTTTGTATTGTGACAACCAAGCAGCAATTCATCTTACTTCCAACCCAGTGTTCCATGAACAGACCAAACATATATTAGGTGGATTGTCACTCTTGTTCAAGAAAGAGTGGAGAGTGGTGTGATTGCTACCTTGTAAGTCTCCACAGGGGCTTAAGTTGCTAATATGTTCACGAAACAACTGTGCAGGACTTGTTTATACTTGTTTTGCTACAAGTTATGCTTATATATGCCCCAGCTTGAAGGGATATTGTAAGGGTAGTTGGGTAATGTTGTATCGTGGGGGTTAACCTATTAATAGTATTAGGTAACCCTAAGCATTATTATTCAATTGTGGTCTAGAAAAGATATATATGCTACTAAAAATAGTAGCGGGGCATATTTTTTAAGGCATTATGCCACCTGTCTAGTGCTTTCAGAAACAATTATGATTTTAATGTATGATTTGTATTGATTAGGTATTTCTTTTTCTTTTTTCTTTTTTTTGCTTTCTTATTATTTTGGAGGTCATTGCTTGTTTGCAACAGATCAACAATGAGACGAAAATTGCCAGCTTGGAAGTTCCTACCATGGGAGTTGTCTCACAACTACAATTGGATGCAATGAAAGTAATGGGAACGCACAACTATTATAATGCTGCAGTGGCTGCATTATGTGTTCTCGGACTTGATCTTGGACTTGATGCTAATGGTATGAGTTCAACAATTGAAAATTTAAGGGCACCACCGCATCGGATGCAAATTGGTAAGCGATAATGGATATTCATCTATTGTTATGTACAAACTGTTGTCTCAGTAAGTGTGTTTAGGGCATTCTAATTTAATTTTCTAGAACACTATATTTTTTTTCCTGTGTGAAGTGGTGTGTGTAAATAATGCATTGAATTTGTAATAAAATCGTTGTCATGTCTTAGCATCTATACCAATTCTTGAAAATTTTATATCACTCTCCTTAATCCATGGTTGCTAAGTCAATAATTTAGGCACACCCATTATTTCCTTTGTATTTATTTTGATTTTATTTCCCATAGATCAAACAGTCTGGATTTTATACTAGATTAGCATCGTTATGCAGTACACAGGGATGCCAATGGGGTAATTTGGGTTGATGACAGTAAGGCAACAAATGTTGAAGCAACGTACACTGGACTATTGGGTCTGAAGCAACAAAAGTCTGTAATTCTACTTGGTGGCCTTGCAAAGGTATATTAAATTAGTGCTAAGCTCTACTTTCATGTATATGATTGATTGGTTATGTTTAGTATTTCATTTACATAAAAATGTTAGTTATATAAGACAACTGTGACAACTTTTAGGATTTAAAAGTGTTGCTTATCTGAGACACCATTAATCAGGGTTTGAAACATAAAGTATGTCGATGTGCATTCAACCCTCATCCCACATGTGATAGAAACAGTAATTTGCCTTAAACAAATTTTATTTTGATTCAATTTAATTTTATGTTGTAAATTCCTACTAATGGCAATGTGGTAAATCTTTGTTTTTGAGGATTTTATAAAGGCAAACTTGGTTATTGTCAATGTGTTTTTACCGCAACGAGGCTTGCACATGTTGTTGTCCTTGTCTGTTATTTTTTTTATACTCCCTTTAATTTTTCTTAATAATGAATTGTGTTAACAGCTGTTTATCATGCTTCTAGACATTGAGATGAAAAAACTTGGAACCCATGGAATTTTATAATGAAAGATATCTATTATTACTGTAAGTTTATTGGAATTTGAGCACTTGTGATTGAGTTTTACTTTCTGCTTGTTTCTTACTGTCATTGTGTTCCTTTTTTCCATTTTTTTTCCCTTCTTGGGACATTGGGGCATTATAATAAAGTCCTTCCCACATAAAACTCTTTAACCCTGCAGTGGTAATGCATTTTGTCCATTATTGTGAATCTACAAACCGAAGTGTAGCAGCCAGTTGACAATTTTTTTTTTAGATGTGATGATTACACAATTATTTTTTGCCTTGAACAGTGCATACACATGAAACCTGATGTCCTTGCTGCTTGTTTACATGTCTTAAGTATTCATCATGTGACAAAGAGCCCTGTAGTTCAATTGGCACCTCCTAGTGTTTCCAGGAGATGTTCAAGGTTCAAATCCCCACTACCCTATTGTTGTAACTATCTAATTATAAAAATAAAAATTATAAAAATGTACTGATCATGTGTGAAATTTAGTATGAAATGAATTTTCTCTAGTGTAGTTAATTTATGCACATGCCATTGAAGTAGATTTGAATCCATCAACATGTCAAACATTGAAAGTGACTTGAGGCTAAAAAGTCTCTGAAACAAATTCTTATGAAGTCCAGTTGACAGCTATTTTATGGTTCCCAACATCTTTTTGCTTCTTGTAATGCGGTTGGTAACTGTTAACCTAGCAGGCATGGACACAGCAAAATGGGCTGCATGTCGTGTCAGACATGGACACACCTTGGACATGGCTGCGTGTGTGTTTATGGAATTAGGGATGGCAATAGGGCAGGGTAGGGTCAGATCACGGCTGCCTTGTCCTCACCCTGTCCCTTTTTTAGCGAGGGTAACTATGAATTCATTGCAAAACTATGCATTTTTGCCATCATCACCGTTGATCAAAGAGAACATAGCTCTGCCCTGGTTCTTTTCTCTGATGGTTGAGCATTTTCTTTCTTATTCGCAATATTTCCTTATTGATTCTCTTTTTTTCTAATAGTATAATTTCCATGGTAACCAAGATCCATAATATGAAAACAAAAATGAGAATTCGAATACGATACGAGATCATAGGCAAACACAACCCCAAATTAGAATACGAGACAGGATTCCATCCATCAGTATGTAACCCCCACAGCTCCCTTAGTGCTAAAATTTCTCTGTATTCCTGGGTTTTCCCCCTTTGTTCGTGACCACAAAAAAAAGAATGGAATTGTAGTTTTATCATTTCTCAATTCTTACCCTCTCTCTCTCTCTCTCTCTCCCTTTGCATTGCGACTTACCTTATATTGGCGACCAACAACCCATCGGTAGCCCCATCACATCTCTTTAGGGACCGGCGATGAGTTCTCAAGTAAAGACCAAAGAGCTTCGCGGAGGATGCTACACAGCTTGATGACCTCAATGACAACGTCAATGAATGGTTGGATCATCTGCTTAGAGGAGAAGGTGACAGAGGTGAATGGAAAGCTTGGACTTCACTCTTGACAACAAGATTCTTTTATTTTGCATAATTTTTCTGTGTTTTATGTTTTTTACCCTTTTTTTGGTGGGTATAGCATAAAAGATATTAATAAAAAAGAAATTAAAAAATACGCAAAGTGACTAAGAATGTGTTTGGATAGAGATTATCTCAAGTCTGCGTTTTCAATGTTGCGTTTTCTCTCTTTTTTTTTTTTTTTTTTAGCCGCAACATTTGACTTTTCCACTGTGAATAGTGCATTGTTCACGGGTCCCTCAAATTCCACTTTTTAGCTACTTTTTCATTAAAAATGGGTCCCACGGCACTATTTACACATTTAAAAATTATTTTGCTACAGTGTTTTCAATTTTCAGTTTTAGCAAAATAAGTTCTATCCAAACGGACTCTAAATAACAACAATATGTTCTCAAATATATGTAACACAAGGAGTGTTCTTTGGGGATGATGTTGTGTTGGAATTTAAGGAATTACCGTAGGTTGCTAGTGTAGAGTATGAGACAGATTTAGCTATAACGCTTTTGTTAAATTGGAAATCTTAGGATTCAAACTAACAAAGAAGTTGATGGTTTTTTAATCCACTTGTTTCAGACTTGGTGCAATCCAAGGCCATCATTCTCTTTGGTTTAGTTCAAGAAATTTTGTTTCACTGTGTTTCATGTCATGCCATGTCTGTGCTTCCTATCTTTTAACACGTGTGTAGGAGGATCAAATTAATTTACAGTATGTATCTGGAGAGCTTCCAGGATCATCCCATTGTGACTTTCAAATGAAATTATTATTATTTACATGTTATGTTGTTTTTCTTTTATGCTTTTGCAGGTAGTATATTGGGAAGAAACTAATGGATTTGAACAATTGATTGATCCACTGAAGTATCATAGATGTGTGATCACTGTATGTGATCTGTTCCTTCTTGTTTTGTACTGAATTACTCAGTAAAGATGCTTTTGTTTAAAAATTCTTAACACTAATGATGCCTGTTTATAAATGTACCCAAGTTTGGATCTTCGGGAAAGATGATTCAGAAGACCCTGTCTGATAATGGTCTAAGCATTCCCTGTATTGGAGCTAAAAATATGGAGGATGCAGTCAACTGTGCTAGGAGGATGGCAAAATTTGGTATGTCTTTTTCAATGCTTGAAATTGCTGCAAGAAACTTTGTTATTCTGTCATTGCTTTCAGCGCATCATTTTACAATTAGTGACCTTGGATCAGATTCTTTCTATGTAGTTTAGATGGCTTGGTCCTTCATAGACGGGTTAGATTTAATATAAGGTGGTTGCCAAAGCAAAAATGAGTATAGTTCCTGAAGGGAAGATATGGATACAGCCTTTTAGATCAAATATAAGCCTCAATTCATAAAGTGCATTGTAATGTTTATTAGTTTTTTGAAAATATAAGTTGGATAAATGGATGAAGAAAAACTTTAGGAAAAGATATTTAAATACTTTAGATGCAACTAAATGTACATCAAGATTCTCAAAAAGAGAACTTATTTTGGTGTAACTTTGGATAAGTCCTGATTATAACACATTTAACAAAAAAGAAAAACAAGAACGGAGATTCTATTTCCTTGATATAAATTTCATTAAAGAAGAGGAGAGGTGGAGATGGGAGGATATGGAAACTTCTATCGTACCAAAGAACACAATTAACTACTGAAAGGTAACAATAAATCCAAGAAGATAAGGAAGAATCGTGTCTTGGATGTATAGAGAACTATGGAAAAGCAATCAAAGGAAAGCATCTCTGACTTGTGACTGGATATCTCAACACCCTTGGAAGCTTTGTTGTTTGTGCTCATTTCTAAATGCTCCACAAGGAGTACAATGTCACTGCTTAGAATGCAATACCTCTAATAAATGTCACTCCCACTTCCCTCTAGCTACACTAACAACTGAAGCACAAGTTGGCACAAACCAATTCAAGGACTTTCCAACTCAAGAACAGTATAATACAAAACTAAATTCGAAGACCAAAATTGTGCAAGCAACTAACTAGTGCTGAAGCAAATAATTAAAGGACTTTCCATCTGTTTTCACATTGAAGAAGAATTAAATGTATAATTAAACTAGCAATTTCCATTTTTTTAAAGTAAAATTGTAGGCACTATTTCTTTGTCAAGGGCTAGTCTGTCTGATTAAAGCATGAGGTACAAATAATTGGACATATGGGAGTTTGAAGACATGAGCATATGGTGAACAACCTCTGTTGAAACATTGGAAGTCATAAAAGCTATAACAGAAGACGTATATTTATAGGCTTTATTGATCAGAAAGTGTGTCGGGGGCCGAAAAGTTCCCTTTCCGACAAATGAGATTTATGTTGGGTCGGGGGCCTAAACCGAAACTCGATGATGGGCCTGATGCACGGCCCAAAGGCTATCGGCGAAGATTCAAATAATTTATCGTATTTTTATGCCTTAGGCCTAAATTCAGACTTACAAGAATGGCCTATAAACAATCCCTATAGCAGACACGTTAGTGCGGTTGAAAAGCATACTGTGTGAAATAGCCCAGCAATGAAGTGTTTCTGTAGAAAATAGCCCAGCGGTAAAGTACTTCTGCAAAAAAGAGTAACCCAGCCGTGAAAATATTTCTGCAGAAAAATAACCTAGCGGTAGAGTGCTTCTGCAGAAAATAACCCAACCGTAAAAATATTTCTGCAGAAAATAACCCAGTCGTAAAAATATTTCTGCAAAAAAAATAACTGAGCAGTAAAGTTTTTCACAGATTGAGGGAAACATCCATATTTTAGGACTCATCATCCGTTAACTTTGAAGAAGAATCTTCCAATACGACAATATGAGGGAAAAATTCTATTGTAACAGTTACATCATAACCATCAATAGTAAATGAGTAAGTAAATATCATGGGTTCCATAATAACAAACAATGAGGAAGGCTTAGTGTGAGATGAAGGGAGAGAGAGAGATCCCAGCTAGTGCAGCAAGATCATTATGGTGCCAAAGCACGCTTTTGGGTGTCGTATATATAATGAGTAGAGAGAGCCATTTGTGAGTAGCATGGGCAGTGAGTGAGGGTGTATAGTGGGCTGCTGGAACTTTCTGCTGGGGAGGAGCTGTATGTTTTTAACTAGAGGTATGAGAGGTGTTTTTAAGCTAGGAGTGGGGGAACTCAGTTTCCATGCTTGAGAATGAGAGTTTTGTGACTTAGAACTTTGCTGGGATTTTGAGAAGCTGAAACAGAAGGGGTTTTGTGAGAGTTTTTCTTTGTGAGTGTGTTTCTTGGTATCTCCTTGTTCCCCCCTGAGGCATTAATAGAGGGTTCTATTTATAGTTGAGATTTAGGGGGCAATTGGCAAATAACTTTTGCTAAATCTTCTCCGATCTTCAAAAAATCCTTAGGGATTCGTTCTTAGAATGTTGCTAAGAATGGTAAGCTTAACCTTTTGGAAGACTCTTGCTGTTTTTGGGTAATATCAGCTGGGATTCTGACTTAGCATTAATGCTGATTGGTCTTGGCTAATGGGGTTAGAGCATACATTAAGCTAATGACCTTGGTTGTGCTGCTTACTAGATTCAGAACTCCCAAAGGCAGGTTGCATCACCCCAAGCTAGGTGTCAACCTTGGAGCCTTTACTGGGAACTCTGCTGGGATCCCCTTGGTGCCCTCCAAGCCACATTTCCTTAAGTTTCCTCATAAGGGGTTCATGTGCTTGGTCCATGAATCAGAAAATACATATTTTTAACATGAAAAATGAGCTGATTTCAGCTTGCTTCAGGAGTTTTAATGGTCTGGTCATGGCTGTCTTTGATACTTGACCGAATGGATTGGAGAAGAAAGAGGAGATGACTGGCTGAAGTGCTTCAGCTCCCTATCAAGTCTTTTCAGCCTTATGTCAAGGCTGTTTCAGCTTTATGTCACATAATAGATGATGACATTTCAGCTTGTGAAGGAAGGGTTCAACCCCTGATGGACATGTGTCTTGTTCTGACTCGATGGGACAAGCTGAAACCTGACAACAGTGGGCTCCAGCTGTTGACTTGTGCTGGATTTTGGCTGATCAGCTCACGTGAGCTTCAGCTGCTGGGACCTGAGTTTGGGCTGGGCTGGTCCAGTTGGGCCTTATGTTTGAGCTGCCTTGGGCCTGATTATTCCTACAAAATGAGGAATTTTGTCATGGATGATATTCATGGGCTTTTATAAACTTTGCAAGAGAAGTATTCCTTGAAGGATGAATACTAATATTTCCCATGAGTAAGAGATTTGGTATATGTGAAATAATTGTTAAGATAATATTTAAGTTTTGTAAATATGTGCCAAAAATAGTATTTGGGCTTTTAGAAATAGTTGCCAAAATAATATTGGGCTTTATGAAATAGTGGAAATAGTTGCCAAATAATATTGGGTTTTATGAAATAGTTGCCAAAATAATATTTGGGCTTTATGAAATAGTGGAAATAGTTACCAAAATAATATTGGGCTTTATGAAATAGTTGCCAAATAATATTTGGGCTTTAGGAAATAGTTGAAATAATTGCCAAAATAATATTGTGCCTCATGAAATAGTTGCCAAATAATATTGGGCTTTATGAAATAGTTGCCAAATAATATTTGGGCTTTAGGAAATAGTTGAAATAATTGCCAAAATAATATTGTGCCTCATGAAATAGTTGCCAAATAATATTTGGGCTTTAAGAAATAATCGAAATAGTTGCCAAATAATATTTGGGCTTTGCTAAAATAGTGCTAAATTAGTATTTGAGCTTTGTAAAATAGTTTGCCAAATTAGTATTTGGGCTTTGCTAAAATAGTGCCAAATTAGTATTTAAGCTTTGTAAAATAGTTTGTCAAATTAATATTTGGGCTTTTAGAAATAGTGCCAAATTAATATTTGGGCTTTGTAAAATAGTTTGAGATTTTGTAAAGATATTGCCGTGTAGCAACGGACTTTGTAAGATTGCCGTGTAGCAACGGACTTTGTAAGATTGTCGTGCAGCAACGGACTTAGAGGTGCCGTGTAGCAACGGGCTTAGTAAGGTGCCGTGTAGCAACAGGCTTAGTAAGGTGCCGTGTAACAACGGGCTTAGAGGTGCCGTGTAGCAACAAGCTTAGACGTGCCATGTAACAACGGGTTTAGAAAGGTGCCGTGTAGTAACGGGCTTAGAAATGTGCCGTGTAACAACAGGCTTAGTAAAGGGTTTTGTTGGGTTTTCTGGGTCTTGCCCACAAGTTAAATGATTTTGGGCTTTTTGTATTGGAGTATGTATATTTTTGTGGCCCAATGTTGGTAGCAATGTGATGGGTAATTTTGTGAAAATCCAAGTTGGATAATATGTGGATAATATTTGTGAGAGGCCCCAAAGTAATTTATGGGGCTTATATATGTAGGAAACATTTGTGGGAGCCCAATAACATGAAGAATATTTAAGTAATGTGTGGGAGATATTTATGTGGGCTTCAAAATAATTCTTGTGCTCGTGTGGGTATTTTGTGAGTGGGTTAAAGAAATTAGGGCCCAAAAATTTGTACCTCAACAAAGTGTATTTAAAATATTTTCCTGTATGGTTATTGTTAGGAGATTTGAAAGCATGGTGTTAATTTACAATAAAATGACTGTGGTTATGGCAGCATTTCTTTTCATGTTGGACTGGAACATTGGCTAGATTCAGGGGAAGCATATAATTTTTATTAGTATTTATTAGGTTAAATTTCTTATTAAGTATTCTCCTAGCTTAGTTGTCTACAATGACCTCAATAGAGTTTTCCTTTATTTGCTTGAAACTTGTGCTTTCTTGCCTCCTTTGAACTTCTATACTAAAATTTGTACATAACCAGATAACCAAAGCTCAAATCCAGTGTAGTCATATACGCTAATAATGTAAAATAATTGTGTAGGACTCTAGTCTTGGTGGCCTGTTTAGTTGGAGGCTCAGACTGTTCCTTACAAATCCAATAAACATTATACATGAAAACTTAAAGCTATTCAAGGTAGAGTTGGTAACTTCAGTGATTGAAGTTACTGTGCAGATCTATTGTCCAAAGTTCTTATGGTCAAGCTTTGAGACTGTTTAAAAGCATTGAACTTGTTTCAAAGTCTCATTTGAAATTTATCCTAGGACTTCTTAAGAAGCAATGCTGCTGTAATGTTGCTTCCATCCACGCATTGAACTTGTTTCAAAGTCTCATTCGAAATTTATCCTAGGACTTCTTAAGAAGCAATGCTGCTGTAATGTTGCTTCCATCCACACCCATAACTTCGAAAACTCACCTTCCATTGTTTTACCAATAGTGCACCATTAGGTTTTTCAAGGATGTTGATTAAGTTAACCAAGTTGATGAAGTTAACTGTGAGCTTTTGTGTTTAGAAAAATCTTTTTGTGGTCTTTTAGTATTAAATTTTAGGATTTCTAACTCGTAGACAATGACCTTTTAATTTGTAATGAACGCAGGGGATGCTATTGTACTCAGTCCAGGTTGTGCGAGCTTTGATGAGTTCAGAAATTTTGAGCACAGAGGTTTGGTTTTTCAGGAGATGGCCTTCTACTCGTAGTAAGTTTTCATTCCCTGTATCACTGCTTCAATCATAATTGGCTCCTGTGGCAGATGGTGTAATTTACTCTTAACACTTTGAACTTTTTGCACAGCGTACTGTTTAACATATGATTTATCCAAACTGTAGGAATTGCAAATTAATCATCCTCTACCTCTCCCCCGGATTATGCCTGTCCCTTATCAAGTTACTGGAGTCCACATTTTAAGGCACCGTTCATAGGGATTCTGGAGTCAAAACTACTTTATATATATATATATCAAAACTACTTTATTTTTATATATATATATATATATATATATATATATATATATATATATATTTAAAGAGAGAGAGAGAGAGAGAGAGAGAGAGAGTGGTGGTAGTTACACTATGTATATGAGACAGCTGAAATCATTTTCAGTTGGAGTGTGTACGGCAATGTATAACTCAACGTGGGCAGAAATAATTATTGATGTGTGTGTGAGAGAGAGAGAGAGAGAGAGAGAGATCTGTATAATCAAGTTTTAACGGTCTTCTGATCACTTCATCTAGTAGTTATGACAATATGTGAACACTAGTAGTTCCTTTGCATGCAATAAAATTTTTCCTTGATTAAAATTTAGAGTGATGATAGTTACATATTTTGTTTACCCACACAACTAAAATCGAGTTTTAACATGATTTCAATTATAATTGTAAAAGTACTAGGGTGTCCCATTTTTTATATCAATAAAACTTATTACCTATCAAAAAAATGTTATATTTGGTTATCACTTAAACAGGTTGGCTGGTTTATATTTTCAAAGTGTGAAAATTTATATTGAAAGAGGTTTTTAGTTTGCTGGAATTTTCTCAGAGCATAATTATTTTTAGATTATAATAACAAAATGTCTGAGTGTCCACCCTGAGTACTATTGATGCCTCCAACTCCCCACCTCCCTCCCCCACCCCTCCCTCTCCCTCACCCTCTCCCTCAACCATTGCCATCTTTTTTTTTTCCTTTTTTGCCGCCTTTACATATTCCTCCTCCCTTTCCTCTATGCTTTCCTCCACAGTTTGGGTTTTTCCCATATCCCTATCCCCCTCCTTCATCACTATCTTCTCCATACCCACCACTTCAAGGGTCTAACCATGTTTTGCCTAAACCGCCTAACCTTGTACCTGCACCTTTAGCCATACCAAATACTCCTACCATAGAAAACCTCACAAAATATCCCTCCTACATCTCAATCCTTTAACCATGGGGGCAATAAAAGGCCGTTTCATATTGATGCAAAACTTTTTTCTTTCTCTTATGATGAGACACGTTGGGATGTTAAGAGCTCTATTTGGGTTGGACGTAGGGGCATGGAGTGGATCCTTACTTGTCTCGCCGCTATACGGGACTGGATGCCTGGTCGAGATGTACTCTGTAAGAGATTCAAGGAAAATGGAAAGTTGATAGAGTTCTATGGGAGATCAAACAAAGCTGGTCTTTTTGTGGTTATTGCGGTATATTTTGGAGGGACTAGGAGAGGTTGTATTATGATACCAGCAAGCTCCAATCGTGTTGGTTGGCCTTTGTTTCAGAAAGAGTTAAGGAATTTTTTCTCTGGTGCAAAATCGGTATCTATGGCCGACGCATCCTCCAATAATGGTGTTGGAGGTGTTCAGTTTGCTAGTGGTGGCCAGAGTGGGAAAATTATGTCTGTTTATGATAATCAACAAAAGATTAGGACTTTTGAAAAAATTGGAACTAAATTGGGGCAGAATGTGATTCATGGAGATCCTATAGTAAATGTTTCAATTATAAATGGCAAACCTACGCGGGCATTTAATTTTAAGTTGACACCTGCTATTTTGGCTTTGAGAGTGTGCAAGCGTGAGGGTGGGAGATGTATCGTGACTTGTCTAGGTGCTAAGGAGTTCAGTTGGCCTAAGGATTTCAGTGCTGGGCCAGAAGTCACAAAACAAACGGGTGGGCTTGATAAAGCCCAACCTGTGGCACCAGTGTCTTCACAAAGTAAGGGTATTTTGGTCAAGCCCAACACATTATAAGTAAATTCTAATGCTTCGTCTACGTGGGTAATAGGCGAGAACTAGAGAGGAAGAACGAGGGGAGATTTCGAGTCGCCGGTGATAGCAGCAGTGCCAGAATCGAAGCTTTATGCTTCTGCCCTCAATGTCGACCCTATTCATGTCACCTCAGTGGTCTCACCACCTATCAGGTTAAAGGGAGATCACCCCGATGAAGCGCTGAGTGCGACGAAGGCTTCCAAGTTTGGGTTCATCGATGAGGCAGTGACCAATCGGGGGATGGGGGACGAGAACCAGACTCCGATGGCTGGTGATTCGAGTGTAAGGATGACGGCGAGGCCAATGGGGCCTGGGAATTTTGTTTCTTCTCATCATCGGCATCAAGGTGCTACTCAACCAATTTTCTCCTCTATCGGGTCTAGTGTTGGAAAAACATAGTTTGTATCGTATACAAAACATATGCAGCGAAAAATTAAGGGATTCACTTCATTCGCAATTGATAACATATACTATGTAAATTTCAAAATTTAAGAATAAGAGAGCATACCTTGGTGTAGTGAAATTAAAAACCAAAGATTTGAAGTACTTGGGAACACTTTTAATCTTCACTCCAATTCTACTTCCGTCCAAGAAGTGTGGTCTCTCAATCAGTTTACACGTATGTGTTCAAGGGAGAATAAGAAAGTGGCTTACACTCACATACACATCATTTCATTCCACACAAAATTATGTATATTTTTCTCCTTATATCTAACTGATTATCTAATTGGACTAGCCTTTTGAGTCATTCAAATTGGGCTTTAGTTTGTAGCTTGGAGTGGGACCAAGAGGGAACAAATAAGACTCTAGCTCCAATAAGCCTTGGGTTTATCTATCAACTCTTGACAAGTCTAAAGTTACTATTAATTATATTTAATACCACTATATAGATTTAATTGCACTTTGGCCTTATTAATAAATTATATCTCAAAACTTTATTATACATGCAATCCCTTCATTAAATATTCGTAGTAATATAAAGTCATGAATGTTGACTGACACTTTGAAAATTATTACATCTTAATCCTTGAGTGTCCGGTTTAATCCTTTAAGTTATTCATCATATATATATTTTTTTTGATAAGTAAGAATGATATATATACGAAGGGTTACTCTATGCCTGAAAAAACACAGAGCAACCTAGGAGATACAAGAAAAAGAAAACAAAGAGAAGAAAATTAGAAAAAGGAAAGGGAGCAAAGAAAAGAAGGGAGGGAATCACTAGACGTGAGTCTCCATGCTCGCGACCAATCAAAGAGAGTCCCACTAAAAAAAACAAGCAACTGATCACTAGAGCTATCCAAATCCTCAAAAATCCTCCGGTTACGCTCCTTCCAAATACACCAAAGGATGCAAAGCGGGACTAAATTCCAGATCTTTAGTAACTTCTTACTAAAGTGGTTAGGCCTAACACTGTGAATAACCAAACTTATTAAACTTATCTCAAGAGAATATTTTATATCTCCGTTAAGAAGTTATGAATTCTATCTTGAGAATATAAGTTCCATCAACATTAAATGTGACTGCCTAACATACTAAGGTTTTAATCGTGACTTTAAATCTCACTCATAATATATCAAAGCAACCTACACTTCATGATCCGGTTCATTATTCTTTCAGGATTAAGAGTTGATGTAAATAGAAATCGTGAGATTTATTATTCATTTGACAGTCGTTAGGAGAATAATAAATCTCACAGTGGTCCAATTTAATATGTCTTAACTCTTAAAAACATATTAACTAGAAGTCTCCACTTCTATGATCAAGACAAATCATCTTAGTTGATATGTTATAATCTTCGTAGATGAAATACCCAATTTCATCACTAACTACAAACTAAAATTCTGAATTTATAAAGAACTTGTGATTTATATTTTCTGTGACTAAATCACATATTATGCATCTCATGGACTATATGATAATGTCCAAATATTCATGTTACCATTATTTTAGATAATAACAAAACAACTTTGTTAATCAAAAGATAATGTCATACATGACATACTACAATAGGATTTAAGGGGCACATATGCTAACAATCTCTCACTTGCCCTAAAGACTATTGTGCACTAATCTAACTACTATTCCCTCCAAATGTGACTCAAAAGTTCTTTGGAAGCAAGGCTTTGGTAATGAGATATGCTAGATTATTTTTACTATCAATCTTTGCTACTACTAAATCACTCCTCGAGCAACAATGTCTCGAATGATGTGATACTTTCTTTTTATGTGCTTTCCTTTCCTGTAATTCCTTGGATCCTTGGATTGTGCAACCGCTCTACTATTGTCACAGAACAATGTGATAAGAATTTGCTCCGTTCTCACAGCACCAAGATCAAAAAGAAATTTCTTAAGCCAAACAGCTTCTTTTGCCACTTCCAAGCAGCAACATATTCATCTTCCATGGTGGAGTCAGCAATGCAAGATTGCTTAACACTCTTCCAACTTGCTCCACCTCCCAAGTTGAACACAACCTGATCTCGCCAAAATTTGATCCCTAGAATAAAGTTAGCTTCACCCAAGTCCTTCATATCAAATTGGCTTGACAACCAAACCCTTACAAATGACATAACCCCTACATCATTTCCAATGAGTAGAATATTATCAACATAAAAGTACTAGAAACATTACTACTTTATCTCGATGTCTTTTGTATACACATGGTTCATCAAGATTTTGTTCAAAACCAAATTATTTGATTACTTGATCAAATCTAATGTTTCATGATCTAGATTCTTGCTTAAGTCCATAAATGGACCTTTTCAACTTGCATACCATATGCTCTTGGTTCTTTGCTATGAAACCTTCTAGTTGCATCATATAAATTTCTTCTTCAAGATTGCCAATAACAAATGCAGTCTTGACATCTATTTGTCAAATCTCATAATCATAATAAGCAACAATGGATAAAAGAATTCTGATAGATTTAAGTATGGCTACTAGCGAAAAAGTTTTCTCATGGTCAATACCTTCTTTTTGTGTATACTCTTTCGCCACTAGCCTTGCTTTAAAGGTTTCAACCTTTTTATCTATCTCTATCTTCCTCTTGTAAACCCATTTGCAACCAACAGGTTTAATGTCATTAGGTGCCTTTACAAGATCCTATACTTGATTGGAATACATAGAATCAAATTCAGATTTCATAGCTTGGACCCAATGATGTGCATATATATTTTTCATTGCGTCTTCATAAGTGTAAGGATCAGATTCAGCATCTTTTAGGGTAGCTTCATAAGTTTCTCCTAGACCTATAAATCTTATAGGTGGCCGAACAATTCTCTCACTACGACGAGGCACCTGTGTACTAGTCATCTCATGAGTAGAATCTTGTGGTGTATCTAATACAGCCACATCGTCCCTAGTTTCATCCATTGGTTGTTCAATTACAGGTTCATCTATTTTAGCCAAGACAACTTTACTTCTAAGATTAAAATTATTTACATAATCATCCTCCGAAAATTTGGCATTGGTGCTAACAAACACTTTGTTGTCTTTATGATTATAGAATAAATAACCCTTAGTTGCCTTTGAATACCCTAAAAACATGCATATTTCTGTATTTACTTCCAATTTACCAAACTTCCATTTCAACACATGTACTGGACATCCTCAAATGTGGAGTTATCTCATACTAGGCTTACGCCCATTCCACAATTCTTTAGGTGTATTGGAAACTAATTTTGATGGAACTAAATTTAAAATGAGCATTGCAGTTTTTAATGCATATCCCCAAAACGAAATTGATAAAGTTGAGTAACTCATCATAGACCTAACCATTTCTAAAAGAGTCCTGTTCCTTCTCTCTGGTACACCATTTTGTCGGGGAGTTCCAAGTGCAGTCAATTGGGATACAATCCTATTTTGAGTTAAGTAATTCTTGAAATCTACAAGAAGGTATTCGTCACCTTGATTAGATTGAATAACCTTTATGCGTTTACCCAATTGATTCTTAACTTCAGCCCTAAACTTTTTGAACTTCTCAAAAGTTTCGAACTTCCGTCTCATTAGGTACACATAACCATATCTTGAGTAATCATCCGTAAAAGTGATGAAGTACTCATAACCTCATTTTGCTTGGGTTGACATAGAACCACATACATCTGTATGAGCTAATTCAAGCAACTCATGAGCTCTTCTATTTTTTGCATTAAAAGGTCTTTTGGTCATTGTATCCTTCAAACAAGATTCACAAATTGGAAACCCATCAAACTCCAATGGCTCTAAAAGTCCATCTTTGATCAGTATTTGAATTTTGATGAGGGAGAGGTTTAGGGGTCAGAGGTGAAAAATTCAAAATATGATGCCTCTAGAGAGCAGATCTTTTCCATTAGGCTAGTTTTGACTTGTTTCCAAGCTTTTACTGGTTTGAAGGTGAATGTGAGGAAAAAAAATTGTCCCTCTTAGGGAGGTGAGCAACATTCAAATTTTGGCTAATATTCTTCAATGTAGGGTGAGCAGTTTGTCTATGATTTACTTAGGTATGCCATTGGAAACTTTGTATAAAAAAACCTCTATTTGGAATCTGATTCTTGAGAGGATGGAAAGAAGCTTTCGGGCTAGAAGCAGCTTTATTTGTCAAAGGGTGGTACTTTTCCCCTTTTAAGCCTTCCGACTTATTACTTTTCCCCTTTTACTATCCTTAAAGCTTTGGTGACTATAATGGAATGTATTCAGAGGAATTTTTTGTGGGGTTCTTCAGTTGAGTGTTTCAAATATCCATTGGTGGCTTGGGAAAAGGTTTGTTTACCGCGTGAGTTGGATGGTTTGGGAATTCAGAATTTGACATCTTTTAATCAGACCCTATTAAGGAAATGGCTTTGGAGGTATGGCCATGAAATCACTCATCTGTGGCAGAGGGTCATAGCCATGAATTATGGGGAGGGGAAAGGGGGTTGGTGCACTAGAGTTTGTATAAGAGCTCATGGTTGTGGTTTATGGCGAAGTATTAGTGAAAGGTGGGAAAATTTTTCTAAGCATTTGTCTTTTGTGGTGGGGGATCGTTCTCGTATTCTTTTTTGGTATAATAAGTGGACTGGGGATGATTCTCTTAAAACTTTTTATCCTCAGTTATTTATGTTCAGCCAATAAGGAAGCTTGTATTTCTAAAGTGTTAAGCCCTCCAATGGGTGATAATGACAGAGTGTGGAGTTTAAGATTTTATAAAGAATTCAATGATTGGGAGTTAGCAGCTTCCTACTCCCTACTTCATTTCATCCAAACTCGGATTCCTAGGGGTGAAGGGTGTGACAGTCTTTGTTGGGGTCTTTATGGAAGTGGGATGTTTGATATTTGGTCTTTTTATCATAAGATTCGAAATGCAGCTCCTTCTACTTTCCCTTGGAAAGGCATTTGGAAAGTTAAGGTTCCTAAAAGGGTGGCATTCTTTATGTGAACAACAGCTCATGGTCAGATTCTAACTTTGAATAACCTTATGCTTCATGGTCGCCCTTTGGCAAATCATTGTTGTATGTGCAGTTGTAATGCGGAATCTGTGGATCGCCTATTACTTTTTTGTCTGGTAGCTCATTCTTTGTGGATGTATATGCTTCGATTGTTTGGGATTGATTGGATCATGCTAGGTTCAGTTGTGGACTTATTATTTTGTCGATATCATTGGCTTGGGAAGCATAGTTCTGATATTTGGAATTTGGTTTCAGGCTTTTTTATGTGGACTATTTGAACTGAACGGAATCGGCATTCTTTTGAGGATAATGGGAAAACTGTGGTTTAGTTATTAGATTTATGCAAATAGACCCTCTTTGATTGGTCTCGGTGTTAGGGTCTCTCGGATTGTTCTACCCTTATGGATTTTCTTTCGTCTATTAGAATAGCTTAGTGGCTGCTTGTGTCTTTTTTGTTCCTTATTATTCATTGTTCACTACCGTGAACTCTTTGTATTTTTCTTACCATACCTTTATTAATAATATTTTCTTCTTACTTATCAAAAAAAATTGTAAAATTGTGTTTTCAAAGCATGATTTCACAATTTACAATTATAATTGAAATAATGTTTTAGCTGAAGTTTCTACAGCAATGTATAACTTAGCATGGACAACAATAATTAGGATAAAATTCAAAAGTTGGGAGGTTGGGCCAAACAAGTCCTACCATCTTGTCTATTAAGATATGGGTGTAAGTTTTTTTGGAAGTAATGTTATTAGGGTAGTGTCAAAGTCATCCCAAGGATTGGTGAGTTTTGGTTTGTGGATTTGTTTAGAATACTAGTAAAGAATAGAGACGCAAAATTCTTCACAAAATTTTCAAATTTTTGAGGTGGCATATTGTGATTGGTTCTAATAAAAGCAAAAGTGGGTTCAAATGAAAGAAATTGAATCATGACATTCCACTTTAGTTGTGAAAAAGAGGGCATTTCTTGCAAAATATTCAATTTTTGCAAAACTTATTACGAAAAATCTTTTGTTTGAAGTTATTTTGTTATGTAACCTCTTTTGGAACTTCAATTTGCTAAAATCGAGTTCCAAGCATATAGTTGATGTCTGACAAAAGATACTACATCAGACAATCCACGTGGAAGGCTATCTATTTGAAACTCATATTTAGCAAACTCAAGTTCCAAAAGGGTACATAATAAAATAATTTTGGATAGAGAATTTTCAATAATATTTTTTTTGCGAAAATTAAATGTTTGACAAAAATTGTAATAATAGCTGAAAATGTATTTAGGTTGGTACAGGCTATTGTTATGTTGATTGAGTTGTAAGGTATTTAGTTAGGGCATTCTGTTAGGCAGTTAGTCACGTTGGGCTTTTAGTATGAGTACGTGCTACATTATATAAACTAGTGTTTAACTTCATGCATATACACGGGTAAAATTAAAAACAATTACAATTACATGGTTCAAATTATACTTAAAAAAAAAGTTTAAATTATATATGGTATTAGCTTACACATTTTTTAAACCATACATTTTTTAAACATGTAATGGTTTCTCATTTGTGTGTGTGTGTGTGTGTGTGTATATATATAAATTTATACTTTAATTAGATTTAGACTTTGGTTTTTGCACCTAATAATTTACTTGCCACAAAAATGAAAAAAAAAATAGATGGATATGTGGCGCAAAATTAAATTCCAATTGAAATCTATTTTAGAATTTAATTGGATTTGGACTTTTTGATTTTTATACTCAATAATTCACTTTATTTAAAATTAAAAATTAGACGAGACACATGGTGCAAAATTAAAAATCCAATTGAAATCTAAATACATTTTCTTAGAGTTTTGGCTTTTAATATATATATATATATACACACACACACACATACACACTAGATTGACAAAAATGTGTACACGGAAGACCATTTATTTTGTTCAATATTTCTTCCGTAGCATCTATTCTCTCTCTCTCTCTCTCTCTCTCTCTCTGTTATCCATTTCTGTGTTCCTTTCAATAGCTACATATTTGAAATGACATCAAGCAGCATGTTTAGCATCAACTCAAGGATGCCATTGACCCTCGAGTTCAGAAGTCGGCATAAAAGAATAATTATGTTGTTCTATTACTCAAATAAAACAGTGTTATTCAGAAAAATGAATAAAACGGTGTTGATTAAGCATTACCTGTCAAAATTATGCTGAAAAAAGGTAGGTCTAATAAAAAATTTGTTTGATCCAACAGCAAAAATGACACGTTGAATGGATGCCCCAAAGGATGTGTTTGATTAAACAAAACAAATGATTAGGTTTGTATTCCAGATGAGCAAAGTATTGAAATTTTGAACTTGACTTGGCAAGATTAAGCCAACTTAATTGGGTCTAGCTTATTAAAAAATTCAAGTAGCTTGAGCGGTTGAGCTTGGTTTGTTTCATTAATCAAGCCGTCAACCAAGCTCAAACTCATACTCAATTTTGTATATAATCTTAGCTCTTGTAAAAAATAAACTAAAAAGAATATTCAAATTAAAGGAAAAGAGTAATAATTTAAAGAGCATAAAATAAAATTAAAAAAACAGAAAGAGTTAAGACTACATAAATTATGACCATTTCATTTTCAGTTAAAACTCTATTAAATTTTGAACATTTAAAAAAAAATTAATTCCATTATTCATATCTAGTTTTGATAAGAAATTCAAAATTACATAATAGGAAAAAATTTTATTAAATTTTAATTGTTAAATTTCACTGATATTTACAAACCCTTTTTTACTTTATGTGTATTATAATTAATTTCTGCATCACACAATGTATACAGCTGTTGAAAATCTTTTTTGACGCCACGTAACACTATTTCATTAGCAACTCGTATCACATCAATATTATCATGGATTTTTGGGTAAATTTCCTTTAAAACCCAAAAGAACTCATATTTTATTCAACTACACGGATTGGATTCATAGCCCCCCCATAGGGGCCTTTTTGTGTCTTGGGCTAGATTGTTCCTGCTGTACCATGACCCTATGATTCTGGGGTAGGAGAATCAGGACTATAGCATAACTGAAATACACCTTAGGCCAGCTTGTGCACAAGGTGAGCCATTCTTGTTCTAATGCATCCTGGTAGGAATCTTGAGCGTATCATGTACTCACAGTAGGGAAAACTGTTATAAGTGTTATAACACGAAACACAATACAGCAGGATAACTAAAACACTTTCTTGCTAACAACAATAATACATGAATAGTTCCATGAAGGAAAATAGCACAGCGTGATTACGGCAGAAATATATTAATATCAAAATGTCAAGTTAGTTATCAATAAGATAAGAGGAGAGAAGGTTAATCTACTAAAAGAACGAGCTTGGCTCTTTGGCATATTCAAGTCAAAAAATGGAACCAATCTCCAACGTGGGTAACCTCAGCGGGAGCCTCCTACCATAGAAGTTACTCAGTTTGGAAAAAAGAACCTAGATGGCTTGATCTTGAATTCTTGACTCATTAGAGAGTGGGTCATTGAGAGGGAGAGAAGTGGCTAACCTATTGATGTATGATTTTACTCCTATCACTCATATTTTCCATTACTTTTGGCTTTCTGTGTTCCTTTTTTTTTTTTTTTTTTTTTTTTCTCTCTTTGTTTTCTATACCTTTTGTGTACTATTTTTCTCTTCCATTTTTCCTCTCCTTCCCCCCTGATGGAAATATGCATGTGCGCAGCAGAAAAATAACGGATCTACTTCATTCGTATAAGTTAACATGTACTATATAAGTTTCAGAATTTAAGAACAATAGAGTGTACCTTGGAGCTTTGAATTTCAAAAACTAAGATCAAAATCGCTTGGGAACACTTTCAATCTTCACTCCAATTCTACTAACGCCCAAGATGTGTGGTCTCTCAATCAGTTCCAAAGAGAGAATGTCAAAGTATCTAATTCTTACATACACCACTTCACAACGGTGTTCTTCTAAAATTCTGTGTCTAACCGATTATCTAATTGGGTTGGCCTTTTGGGCTTTTTCAATTGGGCTTAAGTGTGTGGCTTGGAGTGGAACCAAAAGGGACCAATAAGACACTAGCTCCAATGGGTCTTGGGCTTTTCTGTCAACTCTTGACAAGTCTAAAGTTACCATTAACTATATTTAATACCACTATATAAATATAGTTGCACTCTAGGCCTTATCTATAAATTATATCCCAAGACTTTATTATTCATGCAACTCATTCATAAAATATTCGTAGTAACACAAAGTCATGAATGTGGACTGCCACTTTATAAATTACTACATCTTATCCTTGAGTACCCGGTTTAATCATTTAAGTTATTCATCATATATTTATGAAATTCAATTTCATAAATATATACTTTAGTAATTGTTTACTAAAGTAGTTAAGCCTAACATTCTGAATAACAAACTCATTAAACTTATCTCAAGGGAATATTTTGTATCTCTGTTAAGAGACTATGAATTCCATCTTGAGAATATATGTTCCATCAACATTAAATGTGGTTACCCAACATATTGAGGTTTTGACCGTTACTCTAGATTTCACTCTTGATATATCAAAGCAACCTACACCTCATGATCAAGTCCATTATTCTCTCAAGATTAAGAGTTCATGCAAATATAAATCGTGAGTTTATTATTCATTTGACAGTTGTTAGGAGAATAATAAATCTCACACCGGTCCTGTTCAATATGTTTTAACTCTTAAAAGATATCAACATATCAACTAGAAATCTCCATTTCCATGATCAAGACAAATCATCTTAGTTGATATGTTATAGTCTTCGCAGATGAAATGTCCAATTTTCATCACCGACTACGAACTACATTTTGAGTTTACAAAGAACTTGTGATTTATATCTTCTGTGACTTTTCACATAAATCATATACTATGCATCTCATGGACTATATAATAATATCTCAATATTCATGTTACCATTATTTTTAGATAATAATAAAACAACATTATTAAACACAACATTAAGTCATACATAATGTCATACATAATAAAATACATTGCATCATACAATAGGATTTAAGGGCATTAATCCTAACGCCCCCTCCCTTTTTACTATGCAAGTCTATGACCTTTTTATACTGCCTGTCGTGATAGGATTTGCCATTTTTAGCCTTAAACTACTTTTGGCTTGTTGTGGGTGTCCTTCCAAGACTGCTCACTAATCTGCCAACTACCTAACTGTTAGGATTAGTTCTCTTAAATCCTATTGTATGATGATATGTATGTTATTATGTATGACATTATGTATGACTTAATGTTATATTTATTAAAGTTGTTTTATTATTATCTGAAATAATGGTAACATGAATATTGAGACATTATCATATAGTCCATAAGATGCATAGTATGTGATTTATGTGAAAAGTCACAGAAGATATAAATCATAAGTTCTTTGTAAACTCAGAATTGTAGTTCGTAGTCGGTGATGAAATTGGGCTTTTCATTTGCGAAAACTATAACATATCAACTAAGATGATTTGTCTTGATCATGGAAATGGAGATTTCTAGTTGGTATGTTGATATGTTTTAAGAGTTAAAACATATTGAACTGGATCGGTGTGAGATTTATTATTCTCCTAACGACTGTCAAATGAATAATAAACTCACAACTTATATTTGGATGAACTCTTAATCCTGAGAGAATAATGGATTTGATCATGAAGTGTGTGTTGCTTTAATATATCAGGAGTGAGGTCTAAAGAAACTATCAAAATCTCAGTATGTTGAGCAACCACATTTAGTGTTGATGGAACATATATTCTCAAAATGGAATTCATAGTCTCTTAACAGAGATATAAAATATTCTCTTGAGATAAGTTTAATGGTTTTGTTATTCAGAATGTTAGACCAAACTACTTTAGTAAATTGTTACTAGAGTATATATTTATGAAATTGGATTTCATAAATATATGATGAATAACTTAAAGGATTAAACCAGGTACTTAATGATAAGATGTAGTAATTTACAAAGAGGAAGTCTACATTCATGACTTTGCATTACTACGAATATTTTATGAAGGGGCTGCATGTACAATAAAGTCTTAGGATATAATTTATAGATAAGGCCTAGAGTGCAACTATATTTATATAGTAGTATTAAATATAGTTAATAGTAACTTTAGACTTGTCAAGAGTTGACAGAAAAGCCCGAGGCCCATTGGAGCTAGTGTCTTATTGGTCCCTTTTGGTCCCACTCCAAGCCACATACTAAAGCCCAATTGGAAATGCCCAAAAGGCTAGTCTAATTAGATAATCAGTTAGATACAAAGGGAGAAACATGCAGAAATTTCTGTAGAGAATTGAATAAACACTATTGCGAAGTGGTGTAAGAAGTGTTAGACACTTTTTGACATTCTCCCTTTGGAACTGATTGAGAGACCACACATCTTGGGCATTAGTGGAATTGGAGTGAAGATCAAAAGTATTTTCAAGTGCTTCCGATCTTTGTTTTGAAATTCAACACACCAAGGTATGCTCTCTTCTTCTTGAATTCTGAAACTTACATAGTGCATGTTATCGATTGTGAATGAAGTAGATCCGTTAAATTTCCGTTGCGTATGTTTTATATGAGATTCAAACCATGTTTAATCCTATTATACTACAATTGGTATCAGAGCAGTCTTCAATTTCCAATTTGCATAACATGTTTTGTGAGTTTTGGAATCAAGAATAATAATTTCATAATGGTAGAAAGTTATTTGATTGATTTTCTTCATGGTGATTGAAATTATGTTTTGATGAAAACTGAAATTGATGTTATGATGTTGTTTAAGTTTGATATTAAGTATGTTAATCTGAACTTTAATGCTATAACATCAATGGAAATCAGTTTAGATATCAATCTATGTCTCTTATGTTCATATGATGACTGTTTGTTCATGAAAAACCCGTTGAAAACTGCCTTAGAGAAAATCTGGAAATTCGAGTTTCGATCGATCGAAAATCACTTTCGATCGATCGAGTGAAACAATAATCAGGCTTTTTAAATCGATTGATTTTTGATTGCTAGTTGATCAATCGAATTTGTTCTTTCGATTGATCGCCCCTCGATCGAGTATCAATCGAACAAGTCAAATGGTCAAGTTTGAATTTTTTAATTTTTTCGATCGATCGAGGGGCACATTCGATCGATTGAAAGAAAGAATATCATAATTTTTTCTAAGTGTTTTCACATGTATAAAGAGCCAGGTTATGTGTAATTAGCTTATGCGTATTTTATATTTAAAAACATTTATACTAAAACATCTAGTGGGAGAAAGATACAAGGGTTGGATCTCACGGCCTCTATTGTTGTTCATAGTGGTGTGAAATATATACTTTATCTTTGTCTTGAGCTTAGCATTCTATGTGGAGAGTATTTATTTCATAGTCCTACAAGATTGGATTTCTTGGTTTATAGTGGTTTGATCAAACGCCTTGTCTTAGTTTCGAGCTGTGCATTCCATGCGGAGGGTGTTTTATCATGGTGCTACAAAATAAGCCTGTTAAAGGGATGAAATGTGGCTACACATGATTCTAGACAATGGTATACACTAGACTAAGTATTATAGTATCCTCTATGCTGAGTTATTATTATTATTACTTAGAGGCTAAATTTAAAACGGCATATTATTAGTGTTTGATAAGAGTTATCATGTTAGCACTAATAATGAGAATAGTTCTCAATCAATCATAGTATTTAATGTTCACTCTATGCTGAGGGATATTGAATATAGGATTGGGTTATCATTGCATATATTATTTTATGGTTTTATTAAGGTTCCATATTATATGCTTATATGATAAATTGATAGTGTCCAGTTTACTTATCATATTCATGTTTATTGTTTTCAGATTTGAACATGGCATCATTTAGCCCACTTGTTTCTATTCTTAATCAGAACAAACTAACTGGATCCAATTATGTTGACTGGAAAAGAAATTTGGACATTGTTTTAACAGCTGAAGAGCACAAATATGTGCTTACTCAACCATGTCCTAGCTTTCCTTCATTAGATGCTCCTCTTGAGGAAAAACAGCGATATGATCGTTGGAAAAAATATAATGAAATAGCCAAGTGCTATATCCTAGCATCTATCTCAAATGTTCTACAGCATCAAATGCAGGATGTAGAACTAGCTTCAGACATTATGCATAGTCTAAAGGAGATGTTTGGTGAGCAAGGCCGTTCAGCAAGGCAAGAAATCATGAGGCAAATTTATAATACCAAAATGACTGAAGGTACTTCAGTTCGAGAGCATTTTCTTACAATGATCTCTAATCTGAATACATTAGAGGTTTTAGGTGCCGACATTGATGGAGAATCCCAAGTGGATATGATACTCCAGTCACTACTGGAATCATTCAAGGAATTCAGGCTGAATTATAATATGAACAAAAAGGTTTATTCTTTGTCTGAATTAATGAATGAGTTAGTGGCGGCGGAAGGCATCCTTGGTACTTCTAGTGTTGAAGCCAATGTGGGTGAAGCTTCTACTTCTCAACCTAAGTCGAAAGGCAAGGGTAAGAAGAAGAAGAAGAAGAAGGACTTCACTAAGCAAGAGGGTAAGCAAATTGCCTTAAGGGTTGTCGACAAAGGAAAGAAGCTCAAAGGAAAGTGTTTCCATTGTGGTGAAAAAGGACATTGGAAGAGAAATTGTCCAAAGTTTAAGGCTGCCAAGAACAAGGGTATGAAAACTTCTTTTCTTCTTGAAATATGTTTAGTACAGAATCCCACGGATTCTTGGTGTGTGGATTCAGGTTGTACTAATCATATCTGCAATTCTTTGCAAGGGTTTTAGGAGACCAGAAAGCTGAATGAAGGATAATTGTTTCTTACCTTATCGGATGGGAGTAGAGTTCCAGTTGTAGCTGTTGGTGTTGTCAATTTATGTTTCGAGTCTAGGGTTTTAATATTGCAAGACTGTCTGTTTGTACCTAATGTTCGTAGGAATTTAATTTCTGCTACTTACTTAGGTAAACATGGGTATTGTATTATCCTGAAAGACAATGTTGTAATAAAGAATGATAAAATATTTATCTGTTCTGGCAATATTATGGATGATCTTTATATTTTAACTCATGATAAGCATGAATTATACAATTTTGAATTAGATAATAATTCATATATGAAATCATTAAAGAGAAAGTTTCCTTCTATTAGTGAAGCTTATCTTTGGCACTTGCGTTTGGGTCATATTAATTCGAACAGAATTCAAAGACTTATCAACGATGGACTCTTGGGGCCCATGGACTTTGATAAATTTTTAGTTTGTGAATCTTGTTTTGAAGGTAAAATGACCAAACGACCTTTTAATGCAAAAGATAGAAGAGCTCAAGATGTGCTAGAACTAGTACATTCCGATGTATGTGGTCCTATGTCAATCCAAGTAAGAGGTGGTTATGAGTATTTCATCACCTTCACTGATGATTACTCTAGATTTGGTTATGTGTACCTAATGAAACGGAAGTCCGAAGCTTTTGACAAGTTCAAAGAGTTTAGGGCTGAAGTTGAGAATTAATTGGGTAAACGCATAAAGGTCATTCGATCTGATCGAGGTGGCGAATACCTTCTTGGGGATTTCAAATATTACCTAATTCAAAATGAGATTATATCTTAGTTGACTGCACCTGGAACTCCACAACAAAATGGTGTAGCAGAAAGAAGTAATAGGACTCTTTTAGATATGGTTAGATCCATGATGAGTTATTCGACTCTACCAATTTCTTTTTGGGGATATGCCTTAAGTACTGCAATGTATCTTCTGAATTTAGTGCCTTCGAAGTCTGTTCCTAAAACACCTATAGAATTGTGGAATAGGTGTAAGCTTAGTATGAGACATTTCCATATTTGGGGCTGTCCAGCACATGTGTTAAAAGGAAAGTCGGACAATTGGAGGGTATCCAAAAGGAACAAAAGTTGGACAGAAGTTGTTTTCTTTGTAGAGTATCCAAAAGGAACAGTTGCAGGTTTATTCTATAGTCATAAGGATAATAAAGTGTTTGTTAGCACAAATGTCAAATTCTTGGAATGACTATCTGAATAATTTTACTCCTAGAAGTAGAGTTGTCTTAGCTGAAATGAATGAACCTGTGATTAAACAACCAATAGATGAAACTAGGGATCATGTGGTTGTATTGGATACACCACAAGATACTACTCATGAGATGTCTAGTACATAAGAGCCTCGTCGTAGTGGGAGAATTGTTCAGCCTCCTGTGAGATTCATAGGTTTGGGAGAAACTTATGAAGCCATCTCAGAAGAGGCTGAATCGAATCCTTACACTTATGATGAAGCAATAAATGATATAGATGCACATCATTGGCTCCAAGCTATGAAATCTGAACTGGATTCTATGTATTCCAATCATGTATGTGATCTTGTAGAGGCGTCTAATGACATTAAACTTGTTGGTTGCAAATGGGTTTACAAGAGAAAGAGAGGGATAGATGAAAAAGTTGAAACCTTTAAAGTAAGACCAGTGGCGAAAGGGTATACACAAAAAGAAGGCATTGACTATGATGAAACTTTTTCGCTAGTAGCCATGCTTAAATCTATCAAAATTCTCTTATCTATTGCTGCTCATTATGATTATGAGATTTGGTAAATGGATGTCAAGATTGCATTTTTTAATGGCAATCTTGAAAAAGAAATCTACACAATGCAACCGGAAGGTTTCATAGCAAAGAACCAAAAGCATATGGTATGCAAGTTGAAAAGGTCCATTTATGGACTTAAGCAAGCATCTAGGTCAAGGAACATCAGATTTGATCAGACAATCAAATCATTTAGTTTTGAACAAAATCTGGATGAACCATGTGGGTACAAGAAACATCAAGACAAAGTAGTAATGTTCCTAGTGCTTTATGTTAATGATATTCTACTCATTGGAATGATGTAGGGGTAATGTCATTAGTAAAGGTTTGGTTGTCTAGCCAATTTGATATGAAAGATTTAGGTGAAGCTAACTATATTCTAGGGATCAAGTTTTGGCGAGATCGAAAGAATAAGATGTTAGGTTTGTTACAGGCTGGATATATAGATAAGGTTCTAGAACGGTTTAGCATGCAAAACTCCAAGAAATGATTACTTCCTTTTAGACATGGAGTTCCTCTGTCTGATGACCAAAGGCCTAAGACTCAAGAGGAATAAAATTTGATGAGACAAGTTCCCTATGCTTCTGCTGTGGGAAGTCTCATGTATGTCATGCTTTGTACTAGACCGGATATTTGTTATTCAGTTGGCATGGTTAGCCAATATCAATCAAATTCAGGACCTAAACATTGGTAAGCTGTAAAGCATATTCTCAAGTATCTTAGGAGAACAAGAGATTATATGCTTGCTTACCAGTGTGAGGATTTTATTCCCATTGGCTATATAGATTCAGATTTTCAGTCGGATCTAGATTTCAGAAAATCCACGTCGGGGTGTGTTTTCACATTGGGAGGTGGAGCCATAAGTTGGAGAGGTGTTAAGCAATCTTGTATTGCTGACTCCACCATGGAAGCCGAATATGTTGTTGCTTGTGAGGCGGCAAAGGAGGCTGTTTGGCTCAAGAAATTCCTTTCTAATCTTGGTGTTATGAGAATTGAGCAAGTTCCTATTACATTGTTTTGCGACAATAGTGGAGCTGTTGCACAATCCAAGGATCCAAGGAATCACAAGAAAGGAAAGCACATAGAGAGAAAGTATCATATCATTCGAGACATTGTAGCTCGTGGAGATGGGGTAGTAGCAAAGATTGATGGTGCAAAGAATCTAGTAGATCCCTTTACCAAAGCCTTGTCTCAAAGGACTTTCGAGTCATATTTGGAGGAGATGGGAGTTAGATTAATGCACAATTGTTTTTAGAGCAAGTGGGAGATTGTTAGGATTAGTGCTCTTAAATCCTATTGTATGATGCTATGTATGTTATTATGTATGACATTATGTATGACATTATGTATGACTTAATGTTGTATTTATTAAAGTTGTTTTATTATTATCTGAAATAATGGTAACATGAATATTGAGACATTATCATATAGTCTATGAGATGCATAGTATGTGATTTATGTGAAAAGTCACAGAAAATATAAATCACAAGTTCTTTGTAAACTAAAAATTGTAGTTCGTAGTCGGTGATGAAATTGAACTTTTCATCTATGAAGAATATAACATATCAACTAAGATGATTTGTCTTGATCATGGAAATGAAAATTTCTAGTTGGTATGTTGATATGTTTTAAGAGTTAAAACATATTGAACTGGACTAGTGTGAGATTTATTATTCTCCTAACGACTGTCAAATGAATAATAAACTCACGACTTATATTTGCATGAACTCTTAATCTTGAGAGAATAATAGACTTAATCATGAAGTGTGGGTTGCTTTAATATATCAGGAGTGAGGTCTAAAGAAACGATCAAAACCTCAGTATGTTGGGCAACCACATTTAGTGTTGATGGAACATATATTCTCAAGATGGAATTCATAGTCTCTTAACGGAGATACAAAATATTCCCTTGAGATAAGTTTAATGATTTTGTTATTCAGAATGTTAGGCATAACTACTTTAGTAAATTGTTGCTAGAGTATATATTTATGAAATTGGATTTCATAAATATATGATGAATAACTTAAAAGATTAAATCGGGTACTCAAGGATAAGATGTAGTAATTTACAAAGTGGCAGTCTACATTCATGACTTTGTATTACTACGAATATTTTATGAAGGAGTTGCATGTACAATAAAGTCTTGGGATATAATTTATAGATAAGGTCTAAAGTGCAACTATATTTATATAGTAGTATTAAATATAATTAATGGTAACTTTGGACTTGTCAAGAGTTGACAGAAAAGCCCAAGGCCCATTGGAGCTAGTGTCTTATTGGTCCCACTCCAAGCCACATACTAAAGCCCAATCGGAAAGGCCCAAAAGGCCAGTCTAATTAGATAATCAGTTAGATACAAAGGGAGAAACATACAAAAATTTCTGTAGAGAATTGAATAAACACTATTGCGAAGTGGTGTAAGAAGTGTTAGACACTTTTTGACATTCTTCCGTTGGAACTGATTGAGAGACCTCACATCTTGGGCGTTAGTGGAATTGGAGTGAAGATCAAAAGTATTTTCAAGTGCTTCCGATCTTTATTTTGAAATTCAACACACCAAGGTATGCTCTCTTGTTCTTGAATTCTGAAACTTACATAGTGCATGTTATCGATTGTGAATGAAGTAGATCCGTTAAATTTCCACTGCGTATGTTTTATATGAGATTCAAACCATATTTAATCCTATTATACTACACTAACCACCACCACTACATTGTGTTGGTTGTGCCACACCTCATCCAAAAAAAAAAAAAAAAAAAATTTCTTTTGTTCTTTTACTCTCCTTGACATTCCCATCTAGATAAGGGTTAAATTTCTCCCTTATCAACCTCTATAGCATGCATCTAGTGATTATAGCTCATGTTTACCACTTTTGGATGAGATGTCATTTCAGCAGGACATTTCCCCCAAAAGAACTTGAGTAGGATCCCAAAATAGGCTCCCCCTTCTCCCCACCACCAGACCACACCCTCTCTTACCTCTGACCCGTGGCCCACCTCCCCTGTATTGGCTGGGTACAAGGAGGTGGTGCTTGAGCCTTGTGTGCATGCTCCATTTCCATATGAGTCCATTACTTTTCTAGCTCTCACGCATTTGCTATTGCTTCCAAGTTTGTCTGGTTTTACTACATGCTTTGGTGTTTGTTTAACTTTTGCAACGTGAATGAGTTTTTGGGTTTTCATTCTCTGCATCCCATTTCTTCTTTGGGCTGGGCATTGCTTGGGTATGGGCTTTCCCTTCTTTGACTTGGCCCATATCCCTTTTTATCCTTTGTCCTGCCATGCCGCTGCATCATTCTTGTCATGATATATCATTCACCTTTTTTTGCCTTGTTGTTACCTTTGGGCTTGCGGGCTGAAGCGCTTGCCATGGCATTTTCTTACATTATTCCTTCTTTTAGTCTTTACTGCCTAGCATTCCTGCCGAGTCAGTCCATTCAATACTTCGTACTTCCTCGGCCCGTTTCATTCTTTGGGCATCCTTGGCCCGTTTCATTCTTTGGCCTGTTTCATTCTTTGGGCATCCTTGGCCCATTTCATTCTTTGGGTATCCTCAGCCCATTTCATTCTTTGTTCATCCCTGGCTCATCTCATCATTTCCTACCTTTTTCATTCACATGGGCTTCTGCTAAATCTTTTGGACTTCCCTAGCCCAATTACCACATCCTTTGCCTTTGGGTTTATTGGCCTTCGGACTAACCCATTTACTAATTTCTTTCTTTGGGCTCTTTTGGCCCATTTTTGCTTTCTTTCCATCTCTTATAATTTTCATGGGTTCACTACTTTATTCTTTGGGGCTTCCTCGGCCCGCTTGCTTTCTTTCAGGCCACTTATTATTTTGTGGGCTCGTGGACCATTATTCCTGCCATTCTGGCCCAATGGTCTTTATTTCACTGCTTTCTTTCTCTATCTTTTTCATATTGTTAGGCTTCTTTTGCTATTGGACACTTTTGTCAAAAATGGGCATCAACATTCAGCCCCCTGAGCATATGAATTGCTCTTACAGTTCATATGCGAATAGAAAATCTCTTTTCTCTCATTTTTTCGTGGGTTTTTTGAACAATGGGCCCCGCCTTATTTTCTTTCTTGCCATGAATAGTGTTGTCTCTTCGAATTCACCAGTTTAGCAATTATTCTGAAACACAGCCTCTACTCCATTAATACGATGCTTCTTTTGACGGTTGACCCATTGCCTCTTTTCACGTCACTTTTATTGTCATTAGTACTTAAACTCTTCCCTTTCCCATCATTCGTTCGGAACACTTTTCTCATTCCTTTCTCTTCACCATGTCTTCTTTCTCAAAACCTCACCACACATCTTCCCCATTCAAACAATCTGTCATGTCACTGACGAAAGACAAAGGTTCTTCCCGCCGTAAGAGGAAAGAAGTCGCCGCCAATGACCCTCCTACCAGAACCATGGGGTGAAGAGGCTCCCTAACCTGAATTGGACCGCTCCGACGAGGAGGAAGGGGGTCGTGACCCAAATAGCGAGTGCCCTCCCCTTATCGATCCGTGGTATGACACTCACATTCACTTCCCCATGGTGCCCGGTGACTATTTGCATCCACCGCTAGGCCGTGTGTGGCTCTCTATTTGTTGCCGTGATACGGAGGTTTCTTGGGCTCCTTTGGCTTCCACAATTCCCGATCTTGATATATGCCAAGGGTTGTGCCCATTAACTTCGAATTTGAGTCGAGTACTTCTTTGTGTTGGAAGGAGTGGGTAGACGAGGAGTTGTCCGACACGGGTTTCATGGCGGCATTACAGCAAACTGGCGTGTTGAAGGCCATCGTTTCATCCCGTTGCTTGTCCAACTATAGGGACTTGTTCAATCTTTGTCATTTGGTCCGTTGATGGTGTAGCGCCACCCACACCTTCTTCCTTTCTTGCAACGAGATCACCGTGACCTTGGATGATGTGGCAAACCAACTATTGTTGCCTATCCTTGGTGACACGGACCCGAGCAACATTGAACTTTCCATTGAGGAGGAGGCCGTGGAGACCAAGTTGAGGAAAGGGATAAGTGGTAATGCAAAGTTGTTGCATTGAGTTAGGACTTTCTTCAAGGCTTCCGATGCTATCCACCGTGTGGCCTTTGTTGTGTTTTGGCTTTGTAAGTTCATCTTTGGCTCTCACCCTCATTATACTGTAAAACCTCTTTACTTTCACTTAAACACAAAAAATTCTGCTGGGGTGAGTTTGCCATTGGCCCCTATGTTTCCGAGTCATTTGTATGTGCAGTTTGACATTCTGTAGGGTGACAAGAGGCAAGCAGGCTCCTGCCATATAGTTACTACTTCTGCCCACAATACTATATTGCAACACCTTCTGTGGGAACGTTGTGCTAGACACTTGGCTAAATGCAAGTCTGTCTCTTTTACCAAAGGGAAGTACCGGTCTTGTCCAAAAGTTATTACTGATTTCTATGGTTGTTTTGTATCTTATTTTTGCTGGCTTACCGTTGGGTTGGGTTGAAGCCATTTGGGCATCCTACCTTTGAGTTCTTTGATAAGGGAGTTGGTTTTTCTTGGAAGGCCTACAGAAATTTAGGCAATGGTTTCACATGTGCTAATTTGGTCATGGGTCCCTTTATAGACATTGTCGAGACCACCACTCCATTGATTGTGTTTGATGAGAGGGGGATTACGTACTTGGCAGCCACTAATGCTGAGTGGTTTCCTTACCTGACTGATGAGAGCATCCACTTTGTTCACTATTCTGCCAACAGAGTGAGGAGATAGTTTGGGTTGGATTAGCACATACCCGATGATTTCATTGTCATCTTAGATTCCACTACTTCCGTTAGGAAATTTTTGCGCCCTAGTGATTTTGAGTTTTGGAGTAAGCACTTCATGGCAATCACCATTTCGGGTTCACAGCGAAAGGACCTTTGCATTGCTACGATGCATGGGTATTGGCAAGCTATGATGACTTCCATTGTGTAAGTTTTGTTGGGTGGCCGCGAGTTTTCCCTTATTCCTCCCGAGGGTCTTCATGCCATTATTTCTACCAACCCACGGTTGTTACTCCTCACCAAGTCCGTGGTGGCATATGCTAGGAAACAGAGTAGGTCTGCCATATTTGAGTGACGAGAGAAGGAGAAAGTGTGATATCTATATGTTGGTGAGTACCATACGGGTTGGGAGAAGAAGGTGAAGGTGGTGAACCTTCCTGCGCCTGCGAAGAAGGGCTCGGTGTCTCGGACCACTAAGCCAAAATCTGCCAAGAGAGGGCATGGTTCTTCTAAGACCTGTTTTGACATTGTTCCCTATGAGGGTGGCCTTCCTCCTATTGGCAACCTAGTCCTTGAGAGCTCTGCTCCTCCTTCTACTCACACTCGTTCTAGCAGGCCTTCTACTGCAAGTAAGCCCAAGTCCTTTGCTCCAAGGCTAGCCATGGATGCTCCTCATTCTAGCAAGACTTGTGGCAGTAAGAGGAAGATATTTCCACCACTCCCATCTGCCACTACTGAGAGGAGAGTATGTTATCTCTAAACTTTACTTTTTCTTTATCTCAACTATTTATGGGGCTTTCCTGCGACTAACTCCATATGCATACTTATTCATATTTTTCTTCTCTTCCTTTTTTTTTCTTCTTCCTTGGCAGTCTAAGCACAAGGAGAACATTTTTGCCACTTGCCCCATATTGCTTGATTAGCACGAGTTTGAGGTACATTCTTTTCCCTTGCATGCATTTGCATTGCCACGTGTTGCCATGTGCTCTCTTTCTCTTTTCAAGTTTATTTATTCCTTCATTTTGTATTAACACTTTCCCTCTTTCTTTCTCTTTTTTTTAGGTTGATCTCGAGCCCCTTTCTGTTTATCACCCTATGGGTGGGGAAGTTCCTGTTGCTATGGGCATACTCATGGAGGGTTTCTTTGATGAGGTAGATGTCATGGCTGAGGCCATGGCCTCCGCTTTTGCTGCTACACTAGGAGCTCTTATTGAGGCTCTAGTTCCTCCACCCCAGCTATTTCCTGTCGAGGAGAGTGCCCAAGTTGAGAGGGCTAGCGAGTTTGTTCCCATTTCTATTGAGATCCCTACTCCTTAGAAAGAAGTCACTCCCACAAACGTATCTTAGACTGGAAGTGCTTCTCCTGCTACTTCTCCTGTCATCTCTACCAATAATCCCTTTGTTGCCCTCCCTCAGGCTGTGAAGGATGGCTCATCTTTGGTAGTCACTCCTTCCTCCATTCCCAACTTCGCCACCTAAGGGTCTGATGCAGATTCGTCTTCTAATGAGGGATTCGAGGAAGTCCTTGAGGACTTCGAGGATGAGCCTGTCATGAAGACGAGGGTTTCTAATTCTGATGAGGGCAGTGATAGTTATGAGCAAGAAACCGAGGCTATGGGTATGTCTTTTGTCCTTGAAAAATCTTCTTTTTCTTTTCTCCCTGTCCTTTCCTAGTACAATTTTCTGATTACTTTGCACATTATTCTTCGTAGCCACAAACATTCTTGAGGATCCCAAGGCTGCAGCAGGCCCCACGATGCTTACGGCTCTTACTTCTATTAAACCTGTAGCCCCCACTCCTATGAGTCCTGGTAATTTCCTTTCTCTTGTACCTTCTTTAATCTTTATTATTGGATTCATCCCGTCACTTTGTCTATTTCTTGTGAACTCATGCTTTATCACATATTTCTTCCCAAGTCCGACTCTTATTGAGGTGGCTTCATCCTCTCGATTTGAGGTTGGTAGCAATTCTGCTACTACTCTTGATCCGGTAAGTGAGGCTGCTGCCTTCTTCATTTGATTCAAGCAGCCCGAGACCATTGACCTTGACCTTATGGACTTCTAGGGCGCTAGAGCTCCTTATGTTGATTTTCATGGTTTTTGGTTTCCTGGAGAATGCATTACCCATTTAGAGGCACTTAAAGCAGGGTTTCTCTTTGCCCGACTCACTAGGGAGCATTTCCTTAAGCTATTAGGGAGCGTGATGAACAATATTGTGCATAACTTCATGGATACTGTGTCTGCTAAGAGGATCCTACAGTGGAGGGTCGTAGTTCAAGAGTTGATTCAAGTTGGATTTGTTGTGGAGTTTCTTCTAGATCACTTGCGAGAGATTGCTCGAGCCTTCTTTACGAAGAAGGTTCAATCTGCCATGGATGCTATAGATGCTAGCATTGAGGTTTTAAAGAAGAAGGTGGCAGTCATAGAGGCGCGTCGTGAGCGTCTTCTTTTTAGTATTACTGGCTCCAGTCACTTTGGAGATCAGACTCTTATTTCAGACTTTTGATTAGACCATCACATTATGTATTTTTATTTCCTCCCCCATGTTTATTTTCTTTCCCCTTTCTCCCTACTCAGTACACTTCTTTATCTCTCTAGCACTTATTTGACATGACATATATATTTTAGGTTTGTAATCTATCATGCTACATCTACTACAGCTATTACTATGTTTATGATAAGGCATGTTTTGATAATATTCCATGGTTTTCATTATTTTTCATTTTTTTGCACTTTAATCATCAACTAAAAATGAAAACACACTACAACGGTTTCTTGTGACACATCCTTCTATGTATCATTAATATACCTAGAATCAATGCACAGCTCTTTCTTGAATTAACAAAAAAAGTTATTAATAAATACATTTACAATAATGAAGCAAATCGGGAAAGAATTGATAAAACAAATCAAAGTATATTTAACTTTAGTTCGACTATAAAAAAGTCACTTTGTATTATTAAAAAAAATTCAAAGATTTTTGGGGACTTATCTTACTTGTCACAAGCATATGTATTTTATAAATTATCGCAAACCCCAGTCAATAACCTAGATAAGTTAAGATCCGTCTTTAAATATTACGGAACATCTTTTTTTCTTAAGAATGAAATAAGGGAGTATTTTGTTGGAACGCAAGGAATATTTGATTCTGAATTCAGACATAAAAAACCTCCAAATTATGGAATTAATGAATGGAAAAACTGGCTAAAGGGTCATTATCAATATCAATACGATTTATCTCAGATTAAATGGTCTAGATTAGTAACACAAAAATGGCGAACTAGGTTCAACCATATGACTAAAAATAAAGATCTCAATAAATGTGAGTCATATGAATATGAAAAAACCCAATTTATTCATTACGAAAAAGCAAAAGATTTTGAAATAGAACCATTACCAAATCAAAAACAATATAAATATGATCTTTTATCGTATAAATCTATTAATTATGAAAATAAGAAAGATTCATATATTTATGGATTGCCATTACAAGTAAATAATAACCAAGAGATTTCTTATAATTACAATACGCCTAAACGCAAATTATTTGATATGCTGGGAGGTATCCTTATCCATAATTCTCTCGTCGAAGATGATAGTCTAGATATAGAAAAAAATTCAAATACAAAATATTTGGATTGGAAAATCCTCCATTTTTGTCTTAGAAAGAAGATCAATATTAAGGCCTGGGTCGATATCGATAACGTTACCAACAGGAATAAAAATACTAAGACTGGGTTTAATAATTGTCAAATAATCGATAAAATTGATAAGAAAGGCCTTTTTTATCTGACGATTCATCAAGATCAGAAAATTAACCCATCCAATCAACAAGGTTTTTTCTTTGATTGGATGGGAATGAATGAAGAAATACTAAGTCATCCCATATCGAATCTAGAACTTTGGTTTTTCCCAGAATTTGTGATACTTTATAATACATATAAGATTAAACCATGGGTCATACCAATCAAATTACTTTTTTTTAATTTTAATGTAAACGAAAATGTTAATAAACAGAAAAGCATCACTGGAAATAAAAAAAGTTTTACATTATCGAATGAAAAAACTCTTGAATTAAAAAATAGAAATCAAATAGAAAAAGAATTCGCGGACCAAGTGGATCCTGAAGCGTCTCTCTCAAACCAAGAAAAAGATGTTGAAGAAGATTCTAGGGGATTAGACATAAAAAAACGTAGAAATAAAAAGCAATACAAGACTAACACGGAAACAGAACTTGAGTTATTCCTAAAAAGGTATTTTCATTTTCAATTGAGATGGGATGATTCTTTAAATCAAAAAATAATCAATAACATCAAAGTATATTGTCTCCTGCTTAGACTGAGAAATCCAAGAGAAATTGCTATATCCGCTATTCAAAGGGAAGAAATGAGTCTGGATATTCTGATGGTCCGGAAGGGTTTAACTTTTACAGAATTGATGAAAAAGGGAATATTGATTATCGAACCAGTCCGTCTGTCTGTAAAAACGGATGGACAATTTTTTATATATCAAACCATAGGTATCTCATTGGTGCATAAGAGTAAGCAGCAGCAAAGTCATCAAAGATACCTAGAAAAAAGCCCGGCCTGTCTTCATAAGAATAAGAAGGATTTTGATGAATCCATTGCACTACATAAAAAAATGACTGGAAATAGAGACAAAAATAATTATGATTTTATTTTTCCTGAAAAAATTTTATCCCCAAGGCGTCGTAGAGAATTGAGAATTCGAATTTGTTTCAATTCGGGGAATGGAAACGGTATACATAGAAATACGGTATTTTGCAATGTAAATAAGTTAAAAAATTGCAATTGCGATCAAGTTTTGAATAAAAGAAAAGAGCTTTATAGAGATAAAAATAAACTAATTAAATTAAAGTTCTTTCTTTGGCCCAATTATCGATTAGAAGATTTATCTTGTATGAATCGCTATTGGTTTGATACCAATAATGGTAGTCGTTTCAGTCTGATAAGGATTCAGATATATCCGCTATTGAAAATTCATTAATGGTACATTTTGACTCGATTCCCGTACCATAGCTAGTATATGAAGACAAAGAAATAAACACCCCCATTATCTTATTATCTTACACATCATTCTGATACAGGATACTTAATTTAATGACGCGTTGAATTATATTAATATTTATTCGATCTAGAAATAAATCAACAAAGTCGTCTTATTTATTTTCAGGTCTAATTTTTTTTTTATTTTTTGTGAGTGGAAAAATAGACCATACTTTGTGTATAGTATATCCTATCCGAATACAATTTTAAAATTGGATTGATTATTGACTACTAAAATAAGTAAGTTTGTTTGACAAAATTAAGACTTCTTAACGAAATTAAGATGTGTATAGAAAATTAAAATGAGTGTAATTATTATTACTGATCAATAAATATATGGATAAAAATATCTAAAAAAAAAAAAGAGAGAGGGGCGATTCATTTTTATGGTACAAAACTCATTCATCTCGCTTATTTCGCAAGAAGAAAAAGAAGAAAACAGGGGATCTGTTGAATTTCAAGTATTTAGTTGGACCAATAAAATAAGAAGACTTACTTCACATTTGGAATTGCACAGAAAAGACTATTCCTCTCAAAGAGGTCTCCGTAAAATTCTGGGAAAACGTCAACGATTGCTGTCTTATTTGTCAAAGAAAAAGAGAGTACTTTATAAATACTTAATAAATCAGTTGGGTATTCGAGAATCAAAAACTCGTTAATTTTAAGAGTCATTTTGAACTATTTGCTTTATTAGATCTTGAATTTTGATAAACTGTTTTTCGTTTTACGCAATTCGTAGAAGAATGAATCGAGGAAAAACTTATGAATATACCAGTTACAAGAAAGGATCTCATGATAGTCAATATGGGCCCCCACCACCCGTCAATGCATGGTGTTCTTCGACTCGTCGTTACTCTGGACGGCGAAGATGTTATTGACTGTGAACCAATATTGGGTTATTTACACAGAGGGATGGAAAAAATTGCGGAAAACCGAACTATTATACAATATCTGCCTTATGTAACCCGTTGGGATTATTTAGCTACTATGTTCACAGAAGCAATAACTGTAAATGGGCCAGAACGGCTAGGAAATATTCAAGTACCGAAAAGAGCTAGTTATATCAGAGTAATTATGTTGGAATTGAGTCGTATAGCTTCTCATTTGTTATGGCTCGGCCCTTTCATGGCAGATATTGGTGCACAGACTCCTTTCTTCTATATTTTCAGAGAAAGAGAATTAGTATATGATCTATTCGAAGCTGCTACGGGTATGAGAATGATGCATAATTATTTTCGTATCGGAGGAGTGGCGGCTGATCTACCTTATGGATGGATAGATAAATGTTTGGATTTCTGCGATTATTTTTTAACAGGAGTTACTGAATATCAAAAACTTATTACAAGAAATCCTATTTTTTTAGAACGAGTTGAGGGCGTAGGCATTATTGGTAGAGACGAAGTAATAAATTGGGGTTTATCAGGACCAATGCTGCGAGCGTCCGGAATACAATGGGATCTTCGTAAAATTGATCATTATAAGTGTTACGACGAATTTGATTGGGAAGTACAATGGAATCTTCGTGAAAGATGGGCTTTTAGAACTATTATTAAGCGTAGAGAGAAGCCGCATATTTTTCTTAAAGGGTTAGGTGTTTTGTACAGACTTTCTTTCAATAACAGTATCGTAGTAGGGGACTTGTTGAAAAAAAAAAATCCTTTTGCACCTAGGCTTTGAGTTCTGACATGCCATCATGAAAAAGAAAAAAGAAAAAGAAATAATGGTTGTTTTCCCATAAGGCCATGTGCCCTACTTGGAGTTTTCATCTCAAAAGATGATAATGGTGGCAGGTGGTAGAAAAAAAAAAATTATCCGTAAAGCCCAGGTGATTTAATTTAGATGATATTGTCATGTATCTAGTCTTGTTCTTATCTCAAAGTGAACTAAGGGTGGCAGGTGGTAGAAAGTAAATGATATATATATATATATATATATATATATTGAATATGTGGATTTTTTTGTGAGTTAATAATGAAGAAATTATTAGTTTTTTGTAGTCTCTCTTCTGGCCGAGTACCGTTATAAGTTTTTCTTGAATTATTTTGATTATTGAGTATAGTGCTTGAAAATTGTCTAGGTGATATCTAAGGATCTTAAAGAAAGTGTTAGGGAAAAGTTCTTTGTGGTGAGTTAGCTGAGGTACCTTATCCTAATTGGGTTTTATTTTGCTTATATTAATGTATTTTTAGCTACTGAAAATTGTTTATAATTGTGAGAATTTTTATTTCTATTGTATTACTGATTTCAAGTAAGGGATTATTACAAATATATTTTAATATTGAGTATATGATTTTTATATACATGCTTGAAGAAGATATATTTTTGTTAGAAAATATGATTTCATATATATGATTATGAACAATCTGACTATGAATTTATTCTGATAACCAGCCAATAGGGGTTATTTATTGGTACTCTAATACTCAAACCAATGGGGGTTATTCATTGATGCTCTGATACCCAAACCAATGGGGGTGTTTCATTGGTACTCTGATACCCAGCTAATGGAGGTTATTTATTGGTACTCTGATGTCTAGTAACGGGGATATAGCGTGACCATAGTCATAAGATTGTTAAGAATATGAATTTACGTTGAATATTTAAACTATTTTGAGTCATTAAAACTACTTATGTATTTTTGGAACTTATTGTAAGTTATAGCTTTGATATATGGAAAACTGATTACTTCCTAAACCATCTATGGTATATTTGTAAGATTAAAATATGTGATCTATTTGCAACTTATTTTTTTAAGACTATGAAACTTCTTTAGTTATTTTTAAAAACCCATAGTATATCATAACTTTTGAAAACTCGTATTATATCTTATTACTTTACAAATCTATTGCTATGCCTAGTCACGGGGATATAGCGTGACCGTAGTTATAAGATTGTTAAGAATATGAATTACATTTGAATATTTGAACTATTTTGAGTCCTTGAAACTACATATGTTATTTTGAAAATGTTTGAGTATTTGAACTAATTTGAGTCATTAAAACTACTTATGTGTTTTTAGAACCTATTATAAGTTATATCTTTTGATATATGGAAGACTAACTCTTTTCTAAACCATCTATGATATATTTGTAAGATTAAAGTATGTGATCTATGTGCAATTTATTATTTTAAGACTATGAAACTTCTTCAGTATTTTGAAATCACATAGTATATTATAACTTTGAAAACACATATTACATCTTATACTTTACAGATTTATTGCTTGATAAAACTTATTAGGATTTTGGTTACTTATTGAGTTGTCAGCTCACCCATTTTTCCCCTCCAATTTCAGATTATGAAGAATAACAAGTTTTGGGAGTTTTGATGTTGTGTTGTGAGCAGGACAAGAAGCTTAGTGATTTTGGGATTGAATGGTCTTCGAATAGTTTTATATTTATTGGCCAATTGGCATTATGTACATAAGGTTTGGATTTTGTTCCTATTAAATTATTGGAGATCTATTCATAAAGAAAATTTTGAGGTATTTTGGATTTAATTTATTTAATTTTTGAGGATAAACTTTAGTTGCTAAGAAGGCATTGCACACTTGTAAGGTGCTTACTTTATAAGCGAGCGGCGGTTGTCACGTGCTCATCTTAATAGTTCAGTTCGGGGCATGGCATATGTAACAACCTAAGGAAAAGCGCTAGCCACATCTCCACTATATCTTAAAAGGACTAGTCATAATTAAGGCTCCTTGCAGTTGTTAATAAAGCCTAGTTCAACCTAGTAAATACCCGATGTGGGACTCATCACACACCCACACACATCATACAATCAATCAAATTGTGACATCACAATCTCCTCCACTTAAATCTCTAACGTCCTCGTTAGGGCCCACTTTGTGGAGTAGTGTCTCTGAGCCCACACGGAGTTATCGGATCGGCTCTGATACCATATGTAATGACCCAAGGAAAAGCGCTAGCCACATCTGCACTATATCTCAAAAGGACTAGTCATAATTAAGGCTCCTTGCAGTTGTTAATAAAACTCAGTCCAACCTAGTAAATACCCGATGTAGGACTCATCACACACCCACACACATCACACAATCAATCAAATTGGGACATCACAATGGATAAGGTTACTTACCATAGCTAACTCACCACAAAGAACTTTTCCCTAACACTTTCTCTAAGATCCTTAGATATCACCTAGACAATTTTCAAGCACTATACTCAATAATCAAAATAATTCAAGAAAAACTTATAATGGTACCCGGCCAAAATAGAGACTACAAAAAACTAATAATTTCTTCATTATTAACTCACACAAAAATCCACAAATTATATATATATATATATATATATATATATATATATATATATATATATATATATATATATATATCCTTTACTTCCTGCCACCTGCCACCATTATCATCTTTTGAGATGATAACTCCAAGTAGGGCACATGGCCTTACGGGAAAAACAACCATTATTTCTTTTTCTTTTTCTTTTTTTCTTTTTTCATGATGGCATGTCAGAACTCAAAGCCTAGGCGCAAAAGTTTTTTATTTTTTTTATCAAGTCCCCTAATTCAGCACTGTTACTGAAAGAAAGTCTGTGCAAAACACCTAACCCTTTAAGAAAAATATGCGGCATCTCTCTACGCTTAATGCACGAAGGTATAGAAAAAGATTAAGTTACTGAACATAGAAAAATCTGCAGTAACAGTGTCTAGTTTACCAAAAAATAAATCCAAACTTTTCATTGTTTGCATCATTAAAACTCTCAAGTAATTAAATAGTTTCACTACTAGCCAAAATACCCACATAAAAAAATATTCTAATACCACATAAAATCTAAATTTGACAAAAGAACAAGATTTCTTAAGCTCTTACCTCAAGGATGTAGTCAATCATTCTCTACTTCAGTCCTTTAGGTAGTCTCATCTCTCAAAATATCTCTCCATATACGTTGACTTTTAATAAGCTTATATATAGCTAGGGTTTCCACCTTATTTTCTAAGAACTCCTTTATAATTATAAATTATAAAATTGACCCCACAAAAGTTTTACTTAAATACCCTTCCTTTTAATTTTTCTTTTTTTGAGTATTATAGTTTTTCTCTTTCGTTTTTCCTCTCCTCTCCCCTTTCACTGTGCACATCTATGGCCTTTTTATACTGCCTTCCATGACAGGATTTGCCATTTTTACCCCTTAATTGCTTTTGGCTTGTTGTGGGTGTCCTTCCAAGACTGCCCGCTAATTTGCCGGTTGCCCAACCACCACCACCACTACATTGCGTTGGCTGTACCATGCCTCATCCCCAGACAAAAGTGGTTTTGTTTTGTTCTTTTACTCTCCTTGACACTCCCATCTAGATAAAGGTTAAACTTCTCCTTTACCAACCTTTATAGCATGCATCTAGTAATTCCAGCTCATGTTTACTACTTTTGGATTAGATGTCATCCCAACAGGACATTTCCCCTAAAAGAACTTGAGCGGGATCTCTAAAATAGGCTCCCTCTTCTCCCCACTGCCAGACCACACCCTTTCTTACCTCTGACCCGTGGCCTACCTCCCTTGTATTAGCTAGGTATAAGGAGGTGGTGCCTAAGCCTTGTGTGCGTGCTCCACTTCCATATAAGTCCATTACTTTTCTGGCTCTCACACATTTGCCATTGCTTCTAGGTTTGTCTGATTTTGCTGCATGCTTTGGTGTTTGTTTAACTCTTGCGATGTGAATGAGTTTTTGGGTTTTCATTCCTTGCATCCCATTTGATCTTTGGGAGGCATTGCTCAAGTATGGGCTTTCCCTTCTTTGACTTGGCCTATATCCCTTTTTATCCTTATCTGTGGGCTAGCTGGTGCTCCTGCCACGTCACTGCATCGTTCCTGCTATGATATCATTCACCTTTTTTTTTGCCTTGTTTTTACCTCTAGGCTTGCAAGCTGAAGCGCCTGCCATGGCAATTTTTTACATTATTCATTCTTTTAGTCTTTACTGCCTAGCATTCCTACCAGGCTAGTCCATTCAATACCTCAGGTTTCCTCGGCCTCTTTCATTCTTTAGGCATCCTTGGCCCATTTCATTCTTTGGGCATTCTCAGCTCATCTCATTCTTTCCTACCTCTTTCATTCCTAAGGCTTTTGCTAAATCTTTTGGGCTTCCTTGGCCCTATTACCACATCCTTTGCTTTTGAGTTTATTGGCCTTTAGACCAACCCCATTTACTAATTTCTTTCTTTGGGCTCCTCTGGCCCATTTTTGCTTTCTTTCCATCTCTTATAATTCCCATGGGCTTGCTACTTCATTCTTTGGGGCTTCCTCGGCCCGCTTGCTTTCTCTCAGGCCACTTATTATTTTGTGGGCTTGGGGATCATTATTCCTGACATTCTAGCCCAATGGTCTTTATTTCACTACTTTCCTTCTCTATCTTTATCATATTGTTGGGCTTCTTTTGCCATTGGGTCATTTTGTCAAAAATGAGCATCAACACCGCCAAGACCTTCACATCATGGAGTGAACTTTTGTCCATATCTTCTCTATATTACATAATGGGCTTATGACCCACATTATTCTCTACTTTTTGGAATGAGCTTAAGGCCCAAATCTTCTACTTCATCACTTGGGCTCAATTGGGCTCACAACCCATAAGATCATCTAAGCTCATGGCAATTTATCTCATCAAAGCCCATGATTCAAGTCCAAAGCAAATTATCTCATTTTTAGCTAATGATCCAAGCACATGAGCTTTATAAAGGAAACCTTAGGAGTCATGGTTTAGAGGGCCAATAAGTATGTTTGGTAAAGCTCCAATGGTTTAAAGTTGATAAAAGAAACATGAAGTTTGACATGTGGTCTCTAATTCCCTGAACTCAAAATGGGTTAGCATGTAGAGGTAATCTTTGATAAGCATCCCATGTTACATAGCACTTAAAATAATAAGACTCCTTATTGCCCTTTGCCTAAAACATAATTCTCATCATATGAAAAACCACGCAAAAGGTCCAACCATCTAACTGTTGACCAAATGATTAGTCATTTAGGTTCCAACCGTTTTTATACCAAAATGGAACACTGTCCAGATTACTTAATATAATCCATTTTACCATTTTCAGCTAAGTCCAGCTCAAATACATGGTTAAATTTGATTGGTTATCTCTAATCTCCAGATATAAGGAGAATCCATTGTGTGGATCACACCAAATAGCCTAAGGACTTGAAATGTTGGTTTCAAGGAGGGGAGTTTATGGCTATCAACTTCTTAAGACATGAGGAATTTAGAAAGACATTCTTGCTCGTTTCAAGGTCATTGATAATCTTGCTTCTATCTCTTTCTTCCTCAGTCTTCTAACCTGTCCCCAAGGTTCTTTGAGGGCTAAGATTAAAATGACTATTTTTATTATAGAGTTTTAACCTATGACGTCTGCTTCTAATGATTGTGCTCTTTATCATCAAATCAAGACACAATTTGGCTAGGCTCACCCCGTTTTGATCAACTAGGCTTCCTTGATTGGGCTCTTCCATTTGGCCTCTAGGGTTTCTATTTTGGGCCTAGTCACGCACTTTGGGGTTCTCCCCCTCCCCCCCCCCCCCCCCCGTCCCACCCCACCCACACACACACACACACACACTTAATGCCTATAAAACAACAAAAATATTTTCAAACCCTCCAAAATGACCAAATTACCTTAAAACTTTAAATAAGCAAAGTATCCCTCAGGTGGGTTCCAATTAACTCAAGGGTAAAGTCTCTAACTCTTGAATAAGAGATTTGGGGTTCAATCTCCACTTACACTGAAAACTAATTGGTGTCTTAGTCTGATGATATAGAGTTATCATTAAGAATGGACACCATGGGTTGAAACTCTCTAAAAAAACAAATTATCCCTCAAAATTTCCAAAAGAATCGAAAATGACCATGATACCTTCAAAATGACATAGATACCCTCATAATCTCCAAGATGATGAAATTATAGTTCAAAAAACTTTAAAATAATCAAAATGCTTTGAAAACCTCTGGAATAAAAGAAGTAATCATTTAATCTCCAAAATATTCTAAAAACATCCCAAAAGACCAAGATATATTCAAAACCTCCAATATGATTGGAAAAACAAAACTCATAAACATCAAATAACCAAAAATCTAGCCAAAACTATTTTGAAGGCAAAATACCAAAATGACTATGGTATCCCTCAAAACTTTGAGAAGCGTCCCAAACTTTTAAAAGTTACATAAAAATAATTTTCAAGTACTTTCTTTTTTTTTAATAAAAAAATGATAGTAGTTTTTTTTTAATTATTATGAGTAGGTTTAGTTGATAATTTCTATAAATTTTTTTTTGTACACTTAATTTGATTTTTCTTTATTTTTTAGGTTGATTTTAGTTGTTATACAATAATATTTTAAATTGTGAATCAAAGTTATTATTTAATATTAATATAAAAAATATAGCAAATTCATAACTTTTTCAACCAATTGTTAGAAAGAACACAACTGTTTAGTTTTGGTTGAAAATATTTTCAATTAAAACTATTTAGTTTTTATCTTATGACAAATTGAGTTTACAATTCCAACTTGTGACATTATTTTGTTTAATAACAAAAAAACAACTGTTGACAAAAGCACATGACATGTTTAAAAAAATGTTTTTAAAGAATTAAAACTTAAAAAATATATATAATAAATTTTTTTATGTTGATTTAACAATGTTTTTTTCATTTCTATTTAACTTAAACCAATTGATTGGTGCCCAAAAATTATGTTGAGTGCAATGACACATTGCCTCCTAACAAGATGATAAGTTTTAGTAACTCAAAAAATTTCTTTAATGTTTTTTATAATTGTTGTGAAGACATATTGTAATTGGTGTATAATAAAAATAATGTCAGTGGTGAATCCATATAATGAGGATGTTATACTTATACCGAACACATTTTGCTAACTCAACAATTTTTTTTTTTTTAAAAAAAGGGATTATTGAGGGTTCTTTTTATGTTTCTTATACCTTAGACACGCGTTTTGATGTTATTGGACAACGCTTGGTCTAGGCTTTTTCTAAGAAGGAAGTTGGGTCTGGCATTCTGCAAAATGGGCTCCAAAGTACCATTCTACCGCTGCCAGTTTGTGCGCAAACATTGAGTCTAAGTCCAAGGGAAGACGCTGCAAAGTGGGCTTATTCCTTGTTTCTGCCGCAGAAGGAAATTTTCTCCAGTTTCTGCCGCAGGTCTAACTTTTCTGCTGTGCAGTAACACTGTTTGCAGTGCAGTAAAATCATTTGCTGTAAAGTCTTCTGCTATGCAATAAAGTTGTCTACTGTGTATTAAAGCCGTCTGCTATAAAGCATTTTGTTGTGCAATAAAGTTGTCTACTGTGCATTAAAGCCGTTTGCTGTAAAGCCTTCTGCTGTGCAATAAAGTTGTCTACTGTGCATTAAAGCCTTTTGCTGTGTAGTACAACCTTCTAAAATGTGAATGACTACTCTTCATTTTTTTATTGCAGAAATACTTTTCTACTTCCTGCACAAAACAAATTTAAAACCCAAAGAAAATATCAATCAAGCAAATGTTAGCTTACATGGGTTAACATATTCTCAAATATATACATACACATATTCATAAATATACTTATACGTATGCACATATACATCTATAAAATATATTCTGTAGAATATGAGAAACAAGATTTATGTATATATATGCTTATGGCAGGATAATGAGTCAAAAGTATAACACGTAATAACAAAAAAAGAAGAAAGCTTTGGCAGAAAAGGTTTAGCTAGTATAATAGCTAACATGGTAAATATAATAAACGGGTGCTACAGCAGAATGACTAGTAAAACAAGTAAAGATACCACAGCTGGACAATTGATGCAGCAGACGTGATAAAAAAAAAAACATGTTACAGCAGAATAACTAAATACAACAGATATAAGTTCTAATGAGAGAAATCAAATATATTTGCAATAGAAATCAAGTTCTGAATCTTTCCAAAAAATAAGTAAACCAAGAGGGAACCCAAACCCCAACTTGAACAACCTTGTCATAGGCTTATACCATTAAAGTTGTGCATTTTGGAGAATAGGCCTAAATGGCTACTAGCTATTACTTTTGGAGACTTCCAAGAGTGGGTTTGCTAAGAGGGAGGGAAAATGTGGTCTATTGATGCATGCCCCTATTCCTGCCGTGTTTTCTCTCTTCTTTTTACCACTTTCTTTCTTTCTCTCCGTTCTTTGTACTCTTAGTTTCTTACTACTTTCTTGCCGTAGGTTGTTTTTCTCACTTGAGTCTTTTCTTTCAGGTGCTTCCTCTATTCGGTCCCCCTTTCATCTATGGCTACCTTCTCCTTTTATAGTGAGCTAATTCAATGAGATTTCTCCCTTTTACCCCTAAGGCTTCACTAACTGTTTTTGGTTTGTTGTGGGCATCCTTTTAGGACTACCCACCAACCCATTGGTTGCCTCGACCACTGCCATTGCTCAGTACATGTTTTCTGCACCACAACTCATTTCACGACAAAATTCCTTTTTGTTTGTTCTTGCTGTATACCTCTATCTCTAGGTTCAAATGGGTAAGGATTGGGCTACCTCACTACCTAGCTCTATGGCATGCATCAGATGGTCCCAACCATCTATTACTTCTTTTGGGTAAGATACCATCCCAATAAGGTATATTCCCAAAAGAAGTTATGGCAGAAAATCAAATATAGACTCCCTTTTCCCCCCACCACCAAACCACGCCCTCTGAATCCCCTTGACCGTGGGCCCACCTCCCTTGTATTGGCTGGGTACAGGTTGGTGGTGCTCCGACCCTTCTGTGCTTGCTTCATTGTCTTCTGTTTTTGTCTCCTTTCGTTCCCACGCTGTTTCTGCCATAGTAGATTAATTTCGTCTCGTTCTACTGCGTGTTTTTTGTTTTATTTCTTCATGCGTTTCCTGTTGCGTTTGTCATTTCCTTTGGTTTGGCTTTTTTTTTTTTTCCTTTACGTGATTCCTGTTGCTGACACTTCCTGCTGTTCCTTGTTTCTTTTCATCGTGCTTCTTCATATTAGCTTTCACGCCTATCTTTTTTATCCAAAAGGATTTGGACCTTTGTGGGCCAAATAATGTTGATTGGATCAAAAGGGTCTTGGGCTCAATTTGTCTTTATCTGCCGAAGCCATTCTGCCAGAGAATTGTATTCTGCGGCAAAGCTGTATTCTGCAGCAGATTTGTATTCTGCTGCAGATCTCTTTCCCTTACATTTCTTCCTTTGGACCTCTTTTGCTCTTTGGTCTTCTTAGTGGGCCTTTGGGCCTTGCTTTTCGTCTTGCAACTTATTGAGTTTTCTTCCTCATAGGCTTTTGGGTATGGATTTGCAAAAATGGGCATCAACAAGGATCAAATTCAAATTAGACTTAACTCCCTTGAGGTTTTATGAGAGGGCATGTTATACTAATCACATTTTGCTAAATTGACATTTTTTTTAAAGATAAATCTAAATTACACCAAAATCTCTTGAGGTTTCATGAGAAGACAGTTTGGAGTAGGGGTGGCAATTCGTGTTCGCGTGTCGGGTTCGTGTCGTGTCAAGTCATGAGTATTCGACTACATAGGTCAACACTAACCCGACCTGTTTATTAAACGGGTCAAGATTTCTCAACCCTAACACGACCCATTTATTAAACGGGTCAGTCGTGTCGACCTGTTTATCAGATTTTATCAAAATGAAAAATAAAAATTAATGAAAAAAAAACAAATAAATATTTTTAATATAAAATTTAGAACTAACGAGTAACTGCATCACAAATAATCATTCAAAGTTAAAGCATATCCCAATATCACAAATAATCAATCACAATATGTCAAAGAAAATAAATCACAACAACTAATAAGTTTATATACCTAGAGTTTGAAGGGTATATTGGTAAAATATCATTTAATTAAACGGGTCAGACGGGTCAAACAGGTTCTATGTGTTCAACCCTAACCCAACCCATTTATTAAACGGGTTAGTCGTGTCAACCTGAATATGACACGAACCCGTTAAGCCTCAACCCATAACCTGCTAATTTCGTGTCGTGTCGTGTCGGGTTCGCGGGTCGTGTCAAATTTTGCCACCCCTAGTTTGGAGGAAATTTTCAAAAAATGACACAATTTATATAAATGCAACAAATTAGTTTATATTCTCTAACTATTTAACTTCCCTAATATAATATAATATTCATTTTTTTTTCAAATTTTTCATTAAGGTTAAAATAGAGGTTTGTAAACATATGACATACTCCTTTGAGGTTTGTATACATGAGTAAGGTTATTATTATTATTTTAAATGAAATTTCATTGGAGAAGTAATGACGTGAGAGGGTATAAACTTATTTGTATCACATACATTAAAAAAAAAAAAAAACCGTAAGAGGTAAGTATTATTGTTATTATTATTTCCCATTTTTTTAAGAATCGGTAAGTGTTATTCCTTGAAACATTACAAAAAGAGTTTTTCTTTTAAGAAACAAATAAAAACACAGAAGGAAGAGAGAAAAGAATTCTAAATTCTAATACAAAGGTATATCACAACTTCACTTAAAAACCATGAAAACTTTGGCTTAAAAAAAAAAAAAATGATATCTTTCAAAAAGAGTTAAGACCAATGTTGAAACATTAGTCTTAACTCTCAACGAGATTAGAGCAGTAGGTTTCAATAAGAGTTCTATCACCGCAATCGAATTTTCAACTTTTGTCACAGATGTATTTGTCACTTTTACATTAACCACGTGGCAAAAATGGTCCATATTTTTTTGGTAATTGGTAGTACTAGAATTTATGTTTAAAAAATCCACGTGCCAACCATCTTGTAAACGAAGAAGACGCTACGGCTTGGCGTAGCATAGCAACAAGCTAAGAGAGTTTAAGCTGAGGTGAGAGAGAAACTTCACAGACACAAATCCAAAAATCAAAAAAGACGCGGCTTATCTCACATTCCAAAACCTTCAAATCGAGTTGAGGATTTTGCAGGTATTCTAATTCTTTGCTTCTTCCCTCTTCTAGAATCTCGCCCAACATTACATTACCTTTTCTCCTCCACAGTTATCACGTGTTTTCCTTCCTGGGTTTTTTTATTTATTTATTTATTTATATTTTACAAAGACTACCAATCGCCCTTTTGTCCTTATTCATTTCTGTGTGAACACAACAAAACAGGTTCGGTTTCTTAATGTCTGCAAAAAATTTCAAACATTTTGTGTTGTACGATGTTACTTGCAAGTTGCTTCCTTTTTGTTTTATGTTGCTCATTGACGCATTCCTAAACATTGTTATTCATAATTAGCAATGTCCAATGATACCCTTGAATTTACTATTTCTAATTATTTTGCAGTTTTGGCAATATATTGTAGAATTTACGAGCTTTCTGTTTCTTCAAAACCAGAACAAGTAAGCGAGGTTTTCTTTCTGATTTTTCTGTTGTTTGGATTGGATTAACTCATTCTTCTTTTTCATGATCATGACTTCATGGGATATTCCATGTTTGCCTTGTCTTGTTTCTGTTATTGCTACTTAAAATTGACCAATTGAGTTTTGTTTGTTTAAGATTATATGATGCATTTACAAATAAGCAATTGCGATTTATTCTTTTCGTCACAAGAGGAACAGAATTTTGTATTGCCTGCACTTGTTCCTCGCTTCTCGCTAATTAATTGAGTCTGGGTATAATGAAGGTTTTGAGTTTGAATAGTATTAGGGAGGATTTTTTTTTTTTTTAAACTAAGTTTTATTAGGGAGAATTACTCAACATTGATGATAATATGGTTCAAAAGAAGATCCCATTTGCGAGTCCCATAAATTACAATATTTATCATCAAAGCATGAAGGTTTTCCTTTCTTTAAGGAGTGGAGCTGTCAGGTTTTATAAGTTTATCGACTCGTGTTTAATGGTACTGTTGAATATATAGGCATTGGATTTTTTAGTTTACATAATGCAAGCGGATTTTAAATAGCCTGGTTTTCAAATGAGAAAAATTGTTTTTTTTTTTTTTTTTTTTTTTTGATAAGTAAAAAAGAAGTATATTCAAAACACTACCTTATGCAGAAAAACATAAGGCAGAGAGAAAATTACATAGAGATAGGAAACACAAGAGAGGAAATAAGAAGGAAAAGAAACTAATGACATAGGAGAGAGTTAAGGAACATGAGGAGAGAATCACTAGAGGTGAGTCCCCAGGCTCTAGACTAGTTAAACAGAGAGCCACTGAAAGAAGCCAATAACTGGTCATCCGAACTTTTCATGTCCTCAAATGTCCTCCTATTTTGCTCCCTCCAAAGACACCACATTAAGCACAATGGAGCTAAATTCCAAATACTAGACAAATGCTTTCTAAGCCAATTCCGCCAGCCAAATAGCGTATCCGCAACCGATCTTGGCAAGACCCAAGAAATCCCAAACGATCTAAAGACCAAACTCCACAATCGATAAGCCTTACCGCAATGAAGTAGCAAATGATCAACTATCTTCCCATTACAACGGCACATAATGCACCAGTCAACAAAATCCATCCCTCTACCCCTCAAATTGTCACCTGTAAGGATCTTATCCCATACAGCAGTCCACATAAAGAAGGAGACACGCCGAGGAGCCTTACCCTTCTAGATACCTTTCCAGGGAAATATTATGGGTAAGGGACTTCGTAACTTATTATAGAATGATTGGACATCAAAATCCCCATTCTTTGTCAACTTCCATTGCAAACAATCACCATTCTCATTGGGAGGTAAATTTGAGCCCAATGTACAGAGAAATTCCTCCACCCCAATCAATCAAGAGAAGAGGCTACTGATGCCTCTTTATTGGAGGCAATCCCATACACACTCGGAAAAATCAATTGAAGTGGAGAATCCCCACATCATTGATCTGTCTAAAGCTTAACTCTATCTTTCGCCCCTACCTCAAACCAAATATTTTTGCTAAATTCCTCCCAACCCATACGTATACTTCTCCACAAACCGCACCCATGAACCCCTTTATCTAGCTTGGAGGTCCACCCCCCCCCCCCCCCCCCAATTCTTCTCCAAACTTTAGAGCTACAACCCTTCTCCAAAGCCTTGTCTCCTCAATCCCAAACCGCCACAACCACTTCCCTAGTAAGGCTTTATTAAAAGTAGTTAATTTTCTTACTCCTAACCCACCATTTTCCAAAGATGCACACACCTTGTCCCATCCCACCAAATGTGTCTTGGAATCCCCCACAAAAAGTCCCTTTGCAGCCTCTCAATCAATTTTATTGGCCACATGCTTAGGGATGGTAAAAAGAGATAGAAAATAAGTAGGAAGATTCGCTAATGTACTTTTAAGCAACGTCAGTCTTCCACCTTTTGACAAATACATCTTCTTCCATCTGGCCAACTTACGCTCAATTTTCTCTAAGATAAGATTCCAAATAGTAGGAGACTTGTAGGACGCCCCCAATGGCATACTAAGATAGGTCATAGGAAAAGACCCAATTCGTCAGCCCAAGATTTCTACCAAGACATGGACATTAGGAACCTCCCCAATGAGAACCATCTCACTCTTCAACGCATTAACCTTTAAACGTGTCACTGCCTGGAAACAAAGAAGAAGCATCCGGACATGTAGAATCTGTTCCTCATCTGCATCACAGAACAGAATCGTGTCATCCGCAAACAACAGATGCGAGACACATACCCCTTCACCCCGTCTACCATTAGCCCTGAAACCTCGGATCAAATCAGTCCGTTTAACTCTTTTCATCATCCTACTAAAGACCTCCATCAGTACCAGAAACAGCATGAGAGATAGCGAGTTCCCTTGTCTCAATCCCCTGGAGCTCCCAAAAAAATCAGCTGGAGACCCATTAAACAAGATAGAAAATTGGACTGTAGATATGCAAGTGCGGATCCACCTTCACCACCTCTCCTCGAATCCCATTCTCTTCAACAAATCTAGAAGAGCCTCCCAATTCACATGATCATAGGCTTTCTCAATATCTAATTTACAAATAACACCCGGAATCTTACTCTTCATCCTACTATCAACACACTCATTAGTAATAAAATCTGAATTAAGTATTTGTCTACCACCCACAAAGTTATCTGAGACTCAAATATCAGTTGATCCAAAACCTCTTTTAGGCTGTTAACCAACACCTTAGCCAAAATCTTGTAAACACTCCCCACCAAACTAATAGGTCTAAAATCTCGAATATTGGAAACATCATTCTTCTTTGGGATTAAGGCCATGAAAGTTGCATTAAGAGATTTTTCAAACTTACTGTGTTGATAAAACACTTCAAACACAGTTAAGACATCTCTTTTCACAACTCCCGAACAGTGGTGGTAGAAGGCCATAGAGAAACCATCAGGGCCTGGAGCTTTATCTCCTTCCAACTCTTTGACAACTCTAAGAACCTCTTCCTTTTTAAACCTCCTTTCAAGCCAGTCCCTCTCCAACCCCTCTATCTAATCAAATTCCAAGCCTTCCACAAAAGGCCTCCACTCCTCCGTCTCCTTATACAAGTTTTTGTAAATTGTACAGTTTGGTTTGCCATCTCGGATTCATCCTAAAAAATAACCTCATTCACCTCCAACATACTAATATGATTATACCTTCTCCTCGAATTGGCCACCTTGTGGAAGAATTTGGTATTGTTATCTCCTTCCTTAATGCAAAGCATCCTTGATTTCTATCTCCACGAGACTTCTTCCAAAGAGAGAAGGTTTTGTATTTGAGATCTTAACACAGCCCTCTCACCTATCTCCACTTCAAAAAGGCCATTCTCCCCTTCCTTAGCATCCAATGATTTCAAAGTCTCCAACAGTTCTTTTTTCTGACGGACTACATTTCCAAACTCACTATGGTTCCACTGAATAATATCTTCTTTCAAAGCCTTCAGCTTCTTGGCAAGTGCAAAACTTGGAGTACCTGAGAAGGAGTATCGATTCCACTAAGAATGAACCCTATCTTTGAACCCATCCGTCTTTAACCACATGTTCTCGAACCTGAAAGGACTTTCCCCCCATAAAATCCCTCATGCCTCCACTAATATGGGGAAATGGTCTAAAATAGGATGAGGTAAAACCCGCTGGATCACATCCGGATAATGATCCTTCCAGTCATGAGAAACTAGAGCCCTGTTTATGCTAGACATTGAGGTCGGATCCGAACCACTAGATCATGTGTAATTCCCTCATTCCAACGGCAAATCTATCAAACTAAGCTCCTCAATGAACTTAGAAAAATTCTCCATAGCCAAGGTAAGACGGAATCCCCCCAACCGTTCACTTGAGAAGCGAATAATGTTGAAATCCCCTATGTAACACCATGGAACTTCCCAAAGTTGCTGAATCTCAATCAGCTCATCCCACATTTGCTCCTTCACGTTATTATCATTCGGGCCATAAACCCCAGAACATGCTAAAATAAAACCATCCCCCATACCCTGCCACCGAACTGATACGAAAAATTGACCCACCATTACCTCCAACTTTTCTAAAGCCCTCCTATCCCACATCATCAAAACCCCACCAGCTGTCTGATCCGCATCCAAAGCTACCCAATCTACATAGGGACAACTCCACAAGCTGCAAATCAACTGTCTATCCATGCCCGCAAGCTTAGTTTCTTGAAGGAAAACTACATCACAATTCCACTCCCGTAATAAATTTCTAACTACTAATCGTTTTCGTGAATCATTCAAATCTCGAACATTCCATGACACTATTTTCAACTTCATCTAAATTGAAAACTCCCTCCTACAACCTCAGTATTGCGGTCAAAGAAAACTATCTCCCATCATAATTAATTGAGGAAATCAATTTCCTCAACTCCCTCTTCCCTTTATCCTTGGAGACAGCTTTTTGGTGGACAACATCTTTCCTATGCATCAGATTAGCAGCCTCAATCTCCGTTTTAAGCCATTGTAAAAGCATAAAACACATCTTCTCGTGTCGACCCAACGAAAGCCCCATCATCTTATTGAAATCGAGGAGTCTATGTTTCACCCACTTAGATACATTTAATGTGTTATCAAACCCCATCACCTTAGTATTGCTATTCAATTCAGCCAGCACAATCAACTCGGCCACCTTCACCTCCACCCTGAACACCCACCTCCTCAATCCCAGCTCTTGAAGGACCTGGAGTGTAATTGGATACCATAAGACCTGTTAATGCCCTGTCACCCCTTGTTTCTGCCTTACCCAGTGTGACCAAAGGTTCATCGGCGCAAGACCCATAAAAAATAAGACACTCAGCCTCCACCGAGGTCATCGCAAGGCAACCCATATTCTTGGTTAGAGGAAGAGACATTGTAACCGTCCTTGTGGTGTGGATTAGAACTGTATTGGCCCTATCCAGTGTCGCTGGTGAGTCCTCGGTGTGAAACCCATTGGAAAAAGTACACTGGTTATTCACCGGTGACTCCCCGGGACGACTCATCACCTCGGTTTGACCAGTCGAGCTCCTCGCCATCTTCGAGGCTTGGATTCGCACTGACTCGGCCTTCTCCAGCAGCGCCGGTGACTCCTCGGTGTGAGGACCACCAGCACCTGTGGTGTCTATCTCCTCCGTAAGCTCATCACAGTGACCCAATAGCCCAACTCAAGCAACCGAAGCTTCGTAAGGTATCGCCAATGCTTGTGCTTCGTGGTTTGATAGGCTTGGGTCACTTGGGTCACTTAAAAAAGAGCTTTCACTCATATCCATCCTGATTGGGCCAGTGGGCTTTGGATTAGAGAAAACTAGAAGGCCCACTTGAGTGTTGCAATTTTGTTCTGAGCCCACCACAAGATTATTATGGACCCGTAACCCACTAGAGGGATCCATCACTTTCTCCCTCTGACTCCTTGTGGCCCAAGTGGAATTCCTCAATCCCCTTTTATCAGACTTCCATGCACCACGCTTAAATTGGTCAGGTCCCAGCACATGATATTTTTGACCCCGTGACCCACGAGAGGGACCCACCACGTGCTCCCTCTGATTTCTTGTGACCCAATTAGAACTCCTCAGTCCACCTTTATTAGGATACCGGGGAAGACTCCTTTTTCCTTCCCCATTCACTTCAACGGTCAAGCCTCCTTTCTCCAATAAGGATTCCTCAGTACACGTTCTTATCCATACACAGCTTCATTCAACTTTGATTTGAATTTCAATGAAAAGCTCCTTCTGTGTCCTACCGGATTTGTCTCTCCCAATTCAAATTCCACAATAGTGCTTCGAGAACCCACATCTCTTCCTCCTAGAGTCATCGGACCTTGTATGTTCACCGGCACTTGATGCCCACGCACCGCATTAGCAAAAGATTTAAAAGGATGAACCCCTGAGTTATCCTTGTGAGGCTGAGCTACAAATTTCGAATGACCATAACCTCCATTCACATAGTTTTCAGGTTCCAACATATTCCTTAATTCTAACCCAAACACCCTCCATCCATTCTTTGCCTGACCTTCTGGAAAAATAATGGACCTCCTAGACTCGCCAACTTTAAATTCAGACAATAGAAGGAACAAGCCAAAAGAGTTGGAGCACTGTTGGAGGGTGTAGGCTACATCACCTTCCCTGAAGGTATAGAAATACTTCGGACTAACCCCTACGACAATCTATTCTAAACTCTTCATCAGCCATTGTGCCGCATTCTTGCCCATGAAGATCGACTTCTTGAAGTACCTTCTCCGCTCAAAAATCCTTAAAGAAAAATACTGTCCCCCTTCCTCTACCACCAGTTGAAAAAGTTTGGATTCAACAAAAAATCTGCGAGAACCATCCATGATGGCTGCTAAAAACTTACCTGACCAGAAAAAACTTGCAACACCTTAATTCCTGACACAGCATTACATTTTACCTTCAGCCTACCTCCCCATGTTAGATATTGTAATGGGATTTTTCAACTTATCAGTCTTGCTGACTTGGCATCTTCAGGCCATTTGTTCTTTTCTTAGGACACCTATTGCAAGTATTGATAATTTGAGTGTGAAGTTGCCTGATCCTATGGATGACCATTGGTGTTCCTATGGATGACTGTTTGGGGAGCTGGGGTTCCTTCTAAGGTGGCTTCTTTATATGGCTTGCCTTTTTTGGCCATATATTAGCCTCTATATAATTACAAGGAGTAGTGTCTTATATGTTTGGTGCTTTATGTTCAAGAAAAATGCGGACATTCATTACATCATAGTCTTATTGTTTGTGTCATTAAGCTTAGAATACTCTTTGGTTGAAGTGGCATGGATGATCACTAAATTCTTATTTGATTTGTTGAAGAATTGAAGGGGTTATGGGAAGATAGAAAAGGAAGGGTGGTGTAGGTTAGATGGCAGTAATGCTGTGCTTGATGTGGTGTATTTGGAATAAGCATAATAGTAGAGCTTTGGTAGGAGTGGATACTCCAATGTTCTAGCTAGTTGATCCATAAGTATGAGGCAATTATATATTCTCTTGATCTTGGGATAAATAGGCGAAAGAAATATCATGTTTGGCTTGGGAGTCTTTGTCCAAAGAAATGTCTTGTTAAAGGGCAGATGTATAGAACCTTTCAACAATGTAGTGTTTTTTGGTAGATTCAAAGCTAGCCAAGAAAGCACGGGTGCGGCTCCAGAGCCACCACACTCGCACCGGACTCGTCCCGACTCGGCGTCAGGTGTCTGACGCGCCGATTCGCCTCTTTTTTTTTTCATTTTGTGCCGATTTGGGCCGAAACCAGCCGATTCGCTCCGATTCAGCCTGATTTCGACCGCTGAAACAGGCCGAAATGGCTGCTGGCCGCCATTCTTCTGCTCCATGTGGCCTTGTGAGAGAGAGAGAGAGAGAGAGAGAAGGAAGAAGAAGATGAGAAGACACAAAGAAATGGTTCGAACTTAGAAGAGGTGAGGAAGAAAAATAAAGGTATATAACAAAAGAATATAAATTAAGTAGGTGAGAAAGTTATTATTTAATGTGGGTAGACTTGGGAATTGAAAAAAGAGTAAAGGAACCTTCTTGAAAGGTGGTTTTTTGTTTACAATTACCAAAAATATTGATTTTATTAAAAACAAATCATAAATAATTGATTTTTAATAATAAACTCTACCCCTTTATTTGAATTTTTTTATATAAAAAAAATTAAATTCACTATATAAAAATATTTTTAATAATTTTTTAATCGCCGCACCCGCGCCCGAATCCGGAAACGCACCTATGCTTCATAGGAGCTAGCTGGTGATGACATTTAAATATTTGGTCAGAAAGGAGCTTGTGAAATTTTTTAGAACCTATCATGTGTGTTCTATAAAAAGAAGAAAAAAAAAACTTTTATTTTTGTAAGAATGCTGGAGAAAGAAGGCATTAATCCATTCCTTGTATGTGATTCACCTTGATTTTTCACTTAATCCTAGTGTCTAAAATTGATCTTTATGTCTCATGTTTGTAAGTTCCTTCAGGTTGATCTTTGTAATACATATATGAGTGGTGAGAGAACTATAATAGCATGAAAAGGCTCAAAGGTTGGTGTTGGAAAACATGGTATAGTCTAATTCTTGGCTTGTTACCCAGACTATTTTACTCTATGGCTTAGGTCCTCAGGTCTCCATAAAAGCTAAAACTAATTTGGAGTTGAGGAAATTAATTTGAGTATCTACATGAGCAAAGTCCCAATCCTGACCTAATACCATAAATGAGGATCTCATGCAAAGATACATGAGATGCTCTGCCATTGACAAGGAATGCTCCTTTGAAAAATATATACGAACAGTTCCCTAGTACTTAAAAGCATATTGCTAGATTTGTTTTTATAGAAGTGACCAAGTAAACTTCCCTGTATTGCGCAATGGAGTATGAGCTGCAAAATTTTTTCCTATAGAGCAAGATAGGTTGATAAATATTGAATGTTTTGAAGAATGATTCTATAATTCGATTGAATGTAAGATATGAATGGTTGATTTACGTTATCCAAGAAACACATGTATATGTAATATTAGATATTAATTAGTTATATATGTAATATCTAAGCGGCTCTATTACTGTGAATTTAGATAGGAATTCCAATGGAATCCCCTCCATTTCCTTTGTAGTTGTGAATTGAATATTAAATGAATAAAATAAAGTGACTATTGAATAAAGAGATTCAATCAAGAAAATAAGAAAAAACGAAAAATTCAAAAAGAATGGTATGGATTCAAAAAAATTCTGTGAATAAAAACTAAAAAAGAAATATATTTTAGGATATTATTTCATGAGCAAGGAGTGATTCTTTAAACATGGATCATTCTGTCTGTTGGTGCTGTTTGTTAGTAATAATTAATTCTGTGATCTCTCTCTATATGTAGATCACTAATGGAAAAAGAAGTAGCTCTTTACATAGGTAGTTGTCCTTTTATGAGAAAATCAGTTATATTGAGATACTTAAAGAAGTGTGATTGTAATTAGTTGGCCAATAATGCACTGTGCCTATGCCTCAGGTTATGACAACATGAGTGTTTGCTCTGCCATCAGCACATGTGCTAAGAATGTTGTCCACCTGAGTGCCCATTTTCAATCCCAGATGGGCAGCAAAATCTGTGCTGCAGTGTCACGAGGACCATCCAATTTGCGTTGTTTCTATTTGTACCCTTGGCATTCAAAAACAAACTATGGTAGCATGTCTGTTTCCAAGATATTATCTACTCCATCATGTGCTGACCAAATGTTCCATGGAAGCTGTTTCAGGTCTTACTTCTCAAATCAAAGGGGAAACTTGCTAGTTAAATGTTTAAGCAGTACAGGACCTCAGAGAAGGCATCTTGAAATCTCATTAGCGTGCCAAAATTTGAATATGAAGCTTTTGGTGCCAAAACAAGGAATGCTTCCCAAAATCAAGTGTAATGTGGGGCCAGTATCTTGGCCCCAGGGATGTGCCTCTGCTGGCTTAATTTTTGGCTTACTGGTTTGTTGTTCCAGTTCAGAACCCACATATGCAGGGGCACCTCACAAGGAGGGGCATAAGGAAGAAGAATCATGTGTTAAATTATCACATGGGAAGAAAGTCTATACGGATTATTCAATCACTGGTGAACATCATTTCATACTTAGCATCTATACAGTTTTCATTTAAAATGGTGCATCAAATTCTCTATACTTTGAAACTGCTTACGTAGATTGTTGCTATTATTATTATTAATTAATTAATTTATTTTTATTGGATGTGTCAGTGTGGATAACTGCTGCTTTCTGTGCAGGGATACCTGGTGATGGGAGATGTCTGTTCCGCTCTGTTGCTCATGGGGCTTGTTTACGATCAGGGAAACCAGCTCCAAATGAAAGCTTCCAAAGAGAATTAGCAGATGATTTACGGGCTAAAGTATGTTTCCTATGCTCCTCCACTATGACAGTTATAAGTTTAAAATTTTAATTTAATAAGCATGGTTTGTGTACCTGCTGCAGCGGTCACTGCATTATTTCTATTACCCATACCAAGGTTTCCATCTACCATTTGAAACTCATAACTGGCCTATTTATTTGTTTATTTGTATAAGATCTGAATGATGGGGAAAAAAATGTCATGACTAGAGGAAGTAGTAATCCCATCTGCGCTATACCCCAAAAGGACTAGTCGAGTTGCAGTAAACACCTAATGTGGGACACAACTCACATCCATGTAGACACACATCCATTTCAATCCACATAATTCGGGAATGACCATCTTTGTATTAGTCCTCACCAAATTACGCTGACAGGATTTTTGACATGTAATTTGGGGTATCACAACAATAATGAATTTCTAAAACATAATTGACCTCTTTGTATTAGTCCTCAACATATAACACTTATAGGTTTTCTGAATGTTTGATGCAGGCTTATTTATGTGTTTATTTTTTAATTCAGTCGACCCCTAATATGTGTTGATCTTTACATTTGTCAGGTTGCAGATGAGTTTATCAAAAGAAGGGAAGAGACCGAATGGTAAGTCTTTGAGTTGTATGCTTTTGTCATTCTGACAACTTTAATCAGTTAGTGCTACGCTTGTTTGCCCTGTTTTGATCACTGATTATATATGTCTTGTATTTTGCAAAAAAAAGTTGTTTATTATTCATGATTAATTAAAATGGAAAAGAAATTTAGTTAAAAAGTTTGGCAATGGAGGCTACTCCTTGTAATTCTTGCTGATGTGGCTCAAGTTTGATGGCTTCACAATGTTTACAGGTTTGTCGAAGGAGATTTTGACACGTATGTATCACATATAAGGAAGCCACATGTATGGGGAGGTGAGCCTGAATTGTTCCTAGCTTCGCATGTTCTCCAGTAAGTCTCTCTCTCTCTCTTAATGTGCTCAATGTGGCAGTTGGGTTGTGGGGGATTGGAGGCTGGGACTTGTCATCTGCTTTAGGGGTTCTTGAGTTAAATCTAGAGGTTCTAATTAACGGACAAGTGAAATCTTCATATTATATATAGGGAAAAGAACCAGTCCATGATGCACTTACTGCATTGCAGACTATACATCTTTTACATAATCTTGGATGTTGAACTGATAGGAGTTAGCTACAGGATGCCAATTACAGTGTACATGTACGATGAGGATGCTGGTGGCTTGATATCCATAGCTGAGTATGGCCAAGAATATGGAAAAGAAAATCCAATCAGAGTTCTCTACCATGGTTTTGGTCACTATGATGCATTGCAGATGCCAGGAAAGAAGAGCGATAGATCACGACTTTAGTTTTAATATTTGATCAACAGAAGAGCGGATGTTGTTTTAAACTATAACCAACGAAAGTGGATTATAAATTGTATCTTTTTTTTTTCTTTTTTTTTTTGGCTATAATAAGTGGAAGAAGGATGATTTGAACTTAGGTTCTCCTTATGAGAATAATTGGGCGATGTCACTGAGCTATAAGGCTTTTGGCACATCAACTTATTTGTATTCTAGATATTATAGTTAAAGAAATAATAATTGAATTCACTCGAGACAAGCTGAGAATAAGACGTTAGTTCTAATAACAGAATCTTTCCTATGCAATCTTCTTCTTTGCAGCCAGATGTGGTTGAATTTAGACAGCTGAAGAAGTGAAGAGAAATAGATTGAGTCGAAGAATAATTAATAAGGATATATAAGTCAGACATGTATGTAACTTCCATTAAAGTTGGTGATATTGATCAAAAGTACTGGAAAACTCCAATGCTGATCATGCTAGTTCTTGAGATTAATAATTTGCAGGTGAGTTTGTTACAATTTTTGTAGCAGCAAAACCTTGGCAGTTTCGCCAAAGTGTAATGACACGGTGAAAGATATCTTTCTTTCTTTCTTTTTTTCTTTTTTTTTGAGAAGACGGTGAAAGATATCTTCTTGGCCTCCCTTGCAATTTACGCGAACGATACCATGTCGCAATTGTCGCCCTCTATCACATTTCTTCCATTGATGTTCCCAAAAATGACGCTATTTTCTGTAGAAAATAGAAAATAAAAATAAAAATTCTAAGACAAAAGGAAAATAAAGACAAAAAAGTCCAAGAATTAATTAAAAAAATTATCTTTAGGCTTTCGCGCCCCACCTGACAACTATAGCCGCAAATCAAGGCAAAATTTTTTAAATAACTATAAAATTTAAATTATATTATTAGTTACTCAAGGTTTGAAACTATTTTAGTTTCTAACAAATCGAGTCTGTTGAACTCGATTTTACTGTAGCAAATCGAGTTTTAAAGACTCGATTTCCATGAGGTGTGATGCTGAGGTGGAGGAAAAAAAATCCACATGGAAATCGAGTCTCTAAGACTCGAGTTCCCTCAGAACATATCCAACCCAGAAAACCCATCTTCCTCCTCTGTTCTTTTTCTCATTTTTTTTTTTTTGGTTCTTTCTCCATCTTCTGTCCCAAGAAAGTTCTTCTTCTTCTTCTCCTTCCTCAAACATCCAAACCCTTTTCTCAAAATTCCAAACTCAGCGGTCTCAAAATCGGAGCAAAAACCCAAACCCAAAATTCACGATCTTAGCACCGAAGCGCCATGGGTTTGACGATCTCGGCACTGGAGCGGCTTGGGTTTGTTGATCTCGGCTCCGAAGGTTCGTTTTCTGTGTTTTCTGGTTTGGTTTGTCTCTTGATTCATTTTCTGTTTTTTCTGGGTTGATGTTCTGGGTTTTTTTTTTTTTTTTTTTTTTTTTTCATTTTTGGTTGGTCTGTTTGTGTGTTTCTGGGTTTTTGGTTTCTGGTTTGCCAAAGAAATATTGACCGTACGATCAAAGCTCAAAAAAACAAAGCGTGATGGTGAAGATCGTGATTGAAAATGCAGTTTGATTGATCGTACCGGAGAGGAGGGAACCAAAGCCACAGATGGAGATGAGGTCGTCGGAAGAGATGATGTTTTCGAAATCGGACTCGTTGGCGAGTTCTTCACTCGGTTTCGATAAAGGAGCTTGGGGGCGGTGATCGGAGGACATGGTGAATTCTTCATTTTCTGCGTTGGTGTGATTTCTACTGTTCTGGGTTGGGTGATTTTTGCTTGGGTGTTCTGGGTTTTTTCTGAGGGAACTCGAGTCTTAGAGACTTGATTTCCGCGTGGATCCACATCACCTACACACCTCATTGAAATCGAGTCTTTAAAACTCGATTTGCTACAGTGAAATCGAGTCTCCTAGACTCGATTTGTTAGAAACTAAAATAGTTTCAAATCTTGGCTAACTAATAATATAGTTTAGATTTTATAGTTATTTAAAAATTTTTGCCGCAAATCAACCACCAGTTTAGTTTTTAAAACTCAACCACAAGTTCCATAAAAAAGAAAAAAAAAAAGAAAAAAAAAAAACTCAACCACAAGAGGAGATTTGAAAAAAAAAAAAACAAAAAAAAACGTGAGATTAGGAGTAAAGAAGCCACAAATTAAAAAAAAATGTGGGCTTAGGATTTTGAGTTATTGAAGGAATATGGGCTTAGTAGTATTATTTTGTAAGCAATATTATACGTGGAGTCAGTGATGTATTTTTATTAGGTTGTCCCTAAGTTTCTATTCATCCCAAAATTATTTGTATTTTTATATTGTATCGACTATTCTCTATTTGAATTTCCCTATACAAAAAGACTATTTAAAATATCTAATTTTAGTGTAGAAGAATATTTCAAGTTTGAATACCTAAAGAGAGTTAAGGAAAATATTTTCAAAACTACAAACTTGTGTAAAATACTAAAATAAAAGAAAACACACAAAAATGTGAGAAAGAAAACATTAAAAAAAAAAAATTGAGTAATAAGAAAATTACCTTTTTATGCCTCAGAGAAACAAAAGGAGGGGAAGAGAAGACATTTATTTATGTTTTGTTTTAGCAATCAGGTTGTAGTTCAATATATATATATATATGCTAGTACCTAAATATATGGATTAGATTTTTTTTTTTTTTTTTTGAAAAAACAGACTAGCAGCTTGGAGCTTTATTAGAAACAAAAACCAGAAAAACATGAATTAATGAACATCAAAGAGAGCCAAGGGGCAATGTCATCCGGGAGGTCCTCCATCTAGGCCTAAAACTCTAACCCAGATTTGGCCTTTTTTGCTAATGCATCAGCTACCCTATTACAAGAACGTTTAACATGACAGAATTCAAAGCAAGATAAATGAGAAGCATGGATAAGAATATCATTGATCAGGTTGCCATACAGGGCTTCACTAGCAGGACCGTGATTAAGACCTTGCATCACAATCATCGAGTCACCCTAAAAAATTACTTCATGGATACCGATTTCAAATGCAAACTTCACTGCACGACGGCACGCCAATGCTTCGACCTCGACAGCTAAATTTGGATGAGAAGTTATAGTAACAATTTTAAAAATAAATAAATAAAAACAAAAAACATGAAATTAGGAGTAAGGAAAACTGCAAATTAAAAAAAAAAAGAAAAAAAAAAAAGAAAAGGTTAAGACTTAGTAAAGGTAAGAAAAAAAAGTTAAAAAAAAAAAATGAAAACGTGTGCTTAGAGATGTACTTTTATTGAAGGATGGAGAGTTGGAGCAGTTTAAATCTCTGAATCTCTAGTGGTACTTTTTTATTGGCAATATTTTAGTGGAAGATAGAGATGTATTTTTATCTGATTATCCTTTAATCTTATCTCTACTTAAACTTAAAGTTGTAGAGGCATTTTTGAATTATCGAAATATCATCTAATACGGGAGAAACCTACAATGATAAATAAATAATAGAAGTCTAGAAGAATAGATAGATTACAAAAGCAACAAATCAAAACTCTCAGCAGTCAGCACTCCCACAGTCCCACTCAATCACTACATTTTTAAGGCACCCAAACCCATCATTGCCTGAACTTATCGGGCTTGTCAACCCTAAACCCATCACTGCAAAACCCCATGAGCCCATGATTGCTTCCATCAAAACTCAAATACATTGCCGCTTCTATTACACAAACTCACCACCATAGACAACAACATCAAACTAGTTGCGTGACCTACGTTGACCGAACAAATTCCAACCAGCAAATCCATTGCCACAAATTTGTTCAGCTTTGGATTTTGAGAGAGAATTGACCCATGGATAAATGGTGGAGAGAGAGAGAGAGAGAGAGAGAGAGAGAGAGCACAATAAAAATGTACTAGCCTTTGAGCACGTGCTCACGTGCAAGCTCAGAGGCTCTTCTATTTTTGTTTTGTAAAGGTTAATAATTTGCATCTATTATAATATAGGATTACTACATTTTCCAATCACATAAATACCTAGGGGTGTGATGAGTATCAGACTCTTTTCTTTTTTTGGGTTTTAATGTTATAATTTTTCTTAAATCTCAATTTGAGGTTTACACATTTGTCCATTAATATCATGCATTCGGGAACTACTAATTGTGGACGTAGAGGTTTCCTCCTTAAAGGAAAGGGGAGTACGCCTTAGCCGAGTGGACCGAGGGGGAGAAAGGATGGAGTCACTACCTAGATTAGGTCTAAAAACCATAAATATAACTACCTTACATGGAAGGACTAGTCTTACTACTAGAATATGGATTAGGAGTTTAGGTATGGGGATGGGAAGGTGTTAGGCACCCAACCCCACTCGACCCATGGGTCGTCTTCTAGTCATTGTGTTTTGCGTCTTAATCTCATTAAAGGCTCATTCTATATTATAATCTATACTCGCACACACACACACACACACACACGCACACACACACATTAGCAACATCCAGCAACCAACATGACATCAATCATCCCAAAAGCCCTAACATACATCTATCATGACAACCCATATCAAGCTTAGCATACATCTATCATGCACATCATATCATCTCATCCAAGGTAGCAAACAACAAGATATCACAAGGGTAGAAACATAGACATGGCAACATCAAAGAAACATGTGATCGCATTCTAGACATTAAGAACACATCATCCAACCAAGCATGTTCAACTCATCATTAAATATACATCCAATGCATGTTCATGTGGATGCATGACTTACTTTACTTACCTTATTGCATCTTAGCACCTATGCATCAATGAATGGACACATGAATGCATGTTCATGGTATTAAAGCAAGAAAAAAAAAAAACCCTAATTTAGCATGTTAAAGGTAAACAAACAATTAAATAGAAGAATAGAGACTCAAAAAACATAAAAGGAGCCAAAACAGAGGCATATGAACAAGGAAATAAGAAAAAGAAGTAGAAAAGCTTGGATTAGGGTTTCTGGGTTGAAGTATGCATATGCATAATTCAAGCATGCAAGCGCATATAGAATTATGCGTGCATATACATGCCCCCAAAAACCCTAACCCAGAAACATAGAAAAAGAGCAGAAACAAAACTAAGAAAACTAGTAACCTAGCATGCTTTGAAACGTAAAAACTACATAAACCTAAACTAAACAAGCATATTAAAACATATATAACAAATAAATCAATTAAGAAAAAAAGGAACACAAGTTATAAAAGATCTAAATTAAGGGAGAACCATGAAGAGAGAGACTCACCTTGCATATGGAACACAACTTGGTTGTTATTTAACCGACCCTTCAGTGCCTACAACACAAAGATTAAGTTAAGAGAAAAAGAGAATTAAAGAATACAATAGTTTTTGATAATCACAACTCAAGAACAAGATTAGTTTTGAAAAAGGTTTTGAGAAACCAATTTGGAAAAATAGTTTTTACCTTAGAATTAAATAAGAGAGGGTTTTAATTTGTAAAAAAAATGTGAAAATGTGTTGTGTGGGTGTTTTAGAAAAGAGAATTAGGGTTTTAGAGAAAATGAAGGCCAAAAAATAACTCTCTCTAGGGTTTTGATTGGAGACATAAAATGAGTATTTATAAGTTAAAATTAGGGTTTTGGGGGCTTTTTAATGATCTTTGGACGTTCTCAAGGGTCTTTAGGTTGGCTCACAACAAAGCATGATGTTTTGGGCCCTTAAAATAAAGTTTTAAAACCTAGAAATTGAACTTCCCAGTTGGCCCAACTTCAATTGGTCATAACTTACACAATATAAGTCCAAATTAGGCAAAATTTATGTTCAAATTGAAGCCTAGGATGTCTAATTTCCAATGCAACAAACCTCACTAAAAAATCGTTGTGGACAAAAAGTTATGGTCAAAATAGTAAGCAAAGGTCATTTTTTTCAATTTCGATTTCAAATCGATTTGAGCACTTTTGAGTTGTAATTACTTCCAAATTATTGTGAACTCCTTAATTACCCTTACTTGACATATGCCAAGCTCATCATTGGGCTCGAGGAACAAAATTTATTAATGGGTACAAAATGCGGTGTCTAGAAAATACAACCAAAAGTGTCATGAGGCTATCTTCAAAAAATAAACACTGACATGACATTGAAATCATATGTTCCTTCGTGGATTTGTTCATTTTTGGAGCTAGCCTCATGATACTCCTGGGTGTATTAGTAGTTCACAAATGTGTGACATTAATGGACAAATGTGTAAACCTCAAATTGAGATGAAAGAAAAATTATAACATTAAATGCAAAAAAAAATAAAAATCAATACTTCTCCCATTAGTAAATTAAGAGACAGAAAAAGTAACATATTTTGTAATAGTTTATAAAAATTTGATGGTAGAGAGCAAAATATAATTCAAATTTGCAACAATTAAACAAAAAAGCAATATAGAGAAATATTCTATGAATAATTAGCAAACACTAATTTTATATATTAAACATGAGAGTTACTTTGTTTTTATTTTGCAAATAGGAAAGACATTCATTATAAGAGATAATATATTGTAGACACCATATTTTGTTTGTTCTCGATTTGCGTGCTGGACCTTGAAAATTCCAAAAATATTATCTTTTTTTCTATGAGGCCGCGGAAACATCTAAATTAATGTGGTGTAACCCTTTCGGGCAACGGAGCACTCGAAATGCCCTTTCAGGTCAAATTGATGAAAATGCCCCTGATCAACCCTAGGTTGACCAAAAGTCAAAGTCAGCAAAAATCATCCCAAAATAACATTTTTCATGTTTTTACATCAAACCTGAGCTACTCGGTGATTTTTGTCAATTTTGACTAAGTTTGACAGAGGTTGACTCCCAAAGGCACTAGAAATCCTACTTTTGATCCAACCGTCAGAATGGGTTGGGACTAGCACCATTGCAAAGATGATCAAATTCTGTTTCCAACAACTATTCATGGGTTGAAATCAGAGTTAAAACAGTTGAGATATCTTGAGAATCGGGCAAAGCGCATCAACACACTTTTCGAGGCCATAACTTTTGATCTAACCGTTGGATTTTTAATTTTTTTAGTGTTATAGAAACTAGACATTTAGAGCTAGAAGGCCACTTGCCAAGGTGTGCTAGAAGCCTGAAGGCCATCGGCCAAGGTGCGCCAGAAGCTGAAGGGTCACTATTCAACTATAAAGCTTCTAGACCCCTCATTTTGCCACAAAAAAAAAGAGCTTTGGGCAATTTTCCTAGGCAGATTCTCTCTCTCCTCTCTCTAATTACTCTTCTAAACTCATCCAAACACATTAAAACACCTTTAAACACCTTAGATTCTCCTCTTTTCTCTACAATCATTAAGGTAGTGTTCTTGCACCAAATCTTCCTCTCCTTGGTTCCATACCTTGGATTTGAGGTTTAGGGGTGTGGATGTAGCTTTTTAGCTACAATCCACACCCTTTTCTTTTTATAGCTTTTCTAACTTTATCTTGCTTAATAAAATGCTTTATTGCTTTTCCTAGCATGTTCTTGCTTCCTAGCATGTCTTTATAGTTTTCATAGCATGTTTCCTTGCTTATGCCATGATTTATCACTTTGATGTTGTTGGCCTAGCCTTCTTGGGCTAGGATAAGTCTAAATTTAATGTTTGTGCTTAGATCCATATGGTTTTAGGCTTCATGCCATGCTTACGCTTAGATCTACATGTCTATGTGTTCTTTTCCATGTTTATGCTTAGATTTATGCTCAGATCTACATCCTTATGCTTAGATCTATGTGTTTATATGCTCTATGCCATGCTTCTGTACTTAGATCTATGTTGTTTGCTATGCCATGTGCTTCTAAAGACCATCCATCCCTTGATATCTCTCTTTATTGTGTTTTGGCCCTTTCGGTAGGGTGTAGATCTAGATCCTATGGTCTAGGCCTACATCCATACACCTAGGCCTATATTAAAGGGTTTTGATAATTTCCTTTGCATATCTATGTTTGCTTGCTTGCTTCTATGCTTTATCTCCACATTAGCCTCTCTAGATCTAAGCTTTTCCATGCTTTGTGCCCTCTGTGGGCTTGTGCTTGTTAGTCCCTAGGGCCACTTGCTTTGTGTGGCCACATCTGTCCCTCCTAGGGCTTGTTTGGGTGTAACCACTTATGAGACATACCTTTGTGGTGTTGGTGTGCTTGATACACACTTTTCTCCACTCCATGCGATATTGATATGCTTGCCTTGCTTGCTTTGTGCCACCCGTTTGGCTTTCTTTGCTTCTTTGCATCTTTTACATGCTTGTCTACAGGTTCATGCATGAGTCTGTGTGTTTTCCATACTCAATTTGAATGGAACTGTGGACACTCAATCTAAACCTACATTTTTACTCCTAGGACACCCCATTTTGTTTGATAACATGTTTGTTTTCCTCTTCGTGTTCTTTACATGTTTGTTTGCCCCCGTTTGACATCTTTTCCTAGTTTTTCTTTAGCATGCTTTTCCTTCCATTTGTTTCTTTGCTTGTTTGTTGGCTTGTTTCTTTTGTCTTTGCATGTACATGCATGGAGCGGGGATGCTTGGATCAAGGGTACGACCTCCTAAGTGCGAGCAAAAAGGGCAAGAATGCAAGCAAGAGGATGCAAGCCCACAAAGGGCAATGTACAATACATTAAGGGGCCTAGCCACTCCAAAGAGGTCTTCTCTTTCTCTTTCTCTAAGCCTCTTCTCTAGAGCATGTATTAAGGTTCCTCCTCTCCTTGTACCCATTTATTTTTCCTACTCCTTGCTTGGGCCACGTTCCCTAGGTATGGCAATGTTTATTTTACATTTCTTGTACCTTGCTGGGTCATACCCTTGGAATGTTGGTAATGTCTATTTCTGTTCTTGCTTCATGTGATAGCATTGTGCACGACGTATGTATATTTATGCTTGCACGTGTATGAGTGATTGTGCACTTTGTATGATGGACTCTCGTGGCTACGTGAGTGACCCTCTCTAGTCATAAGAGCTCTTGACCTTGTAGTGTGGTTATGTGCTCAAGACGATTGCCGTAGGTGTATATTTATGCTATCTTGTGTGCATGATCATCTCAGTGTGATTGTCTTGATCCATGTCACCAAGTGACATTGGTTTCCTCGTGTATGTGACACACATCAACATGCTCGATGCTTTGAAGAGCTTTGGCTCATCACAGTACGAGCATGTCAATGCGTGCTGTATACACAGACGCGAAATCATGTGGCGCACCAAATGCAAAACTCTGTCGGATTTTCACTGTGAAAATGGGGCATCCCTATTACCATATTCACATGTTGAAAGCTTGGTGAGAATAGTTTTTTTCATGCTATGATGCATCTGAGGCAAAGTGCTACTGGATTTCTACCACGAAAATAAGGCGAAATGCTACCGGATTTTTATAGTGGAAATTTGGCAACGACTTCAAACGCACATGGAAAGTGTTGATCGAGACCATACCCATTCCAAAATCAAACCTTAAAGCCCAACACATTTAAAGCCCCGAAAGCTAATGCCAATAGCTTGTTTTCAATTGTCAATGTCCTTAAATTATGATTTTACCAAAATAAAGGATTGTCTGTGGACAGGTGTCGTTGGGTGCCTAACACCTTCCCCACACGTAACCAGACTTTTGAACTCAAGAATCAAAATTTTTTACTCATCCACATTAGATTAGGAAAAACGACATTTTTCTTAGTCTAGGATCGGTAATAAAATCAAATAGAGCCAGGAGACGATACACACATAGAAAAACCCAATGATTGGTGGCGACTTCACTTACCCTTGGTAATTTCCATAAAATCGACTCATATTCTAGTCTCACACCCGAGGTATGACACACTTCCATACCATATCATCTCTCGCACCGAGGCCAAGATAGATGAAAGGCATTGACAAACTAGTGACTCCACTAGGGACACTTAGAGAGTTAAACCTTTAGAGCTTTTGATAAGATCCTAATCTTTGGACATTGGCTTTCAAAAACATTGAAATTGGCATTAGCCTCTGGGGCTTTGTTTTTGAATATTTCTTTTACTATATCCTAGTAAACTATTTTCAAAAACTCAAAAATGTTTTCCAAAAAAAAGATTTTCAAAATGGTTTTCCAAAAATTGGCTTTGAGGTGTTTTCGTATGTGTGAAATTTCCTGCTTTCCTAAAGCATGCCTTACAGCTTTCCTTCACATGTGCGAAACGAGGGTAGTAAGATTTAATTTTTGCAATACCTTTATCGGTGCATATATCTGTTGTGCTTGGAAAGTCTTTCCCCTTTCATTTCAAAATGCATGACATCACCCCTTATATTGGGTCGAACCCGGGCCTAGTGTTGAAGGCTAATGCTAGATGTGTACACCTTAGATAGTTACTGGATGTTGAATTGTAGGCTTTTCTTAGGTCTATGGGTGGATAGGATTACGCTGAAAAGGCCCCCTTGATCTGCTCTATCCCGCAACTTCTATAAAGGGAAGGATTAGATGATCAAGGTCCCCCTAAGAATAGGACCAACTTACTAGTTAAGCCGTGTCTCATATAGTTGGCCTAGACTATGTCAAACCCGTGAGGACTAGGAAGAGCCAAATCCAAGTGAACATCCCAGTCTCAGATAGTATATTCTTCATAGGATTGTTTTCAAAATGAGTCAAGGGGAAAGTGTCCAGTTTCCGTTTACAGGTTTGCCCTTTTTTCTTGCATCAAAGAGTCATGCTCTACTCCAGGTTCTAATATCTTACTTACATAACATCTATGATAGACCCCTAGGGAAAAGCAACCCCGTTGCTCACACATTAGATCATACCCGGTCCCTAAGGGTTTCCAACCCTGAAAGGGCATGCATGCATACACTAATGGTTCTGTCATGTACATGTGTACAGATAAAATTTGTGGCAAGTAGCTAGAACTCTGCACCAAGGAGGACATTGCCAAGGTTTAAGATCTTCTCCAAGAAGGCCAAGCTATCAAGAATGAAGCTCTTCATTGTAAATTTGAATTTCCTTATATTTTTAAAGGCCCTCTATTAGAGCCATTGTCTACAGCCCATGATCTTGGGGCATTGTAAAAAGCCAAATTTTGTAAAAAAAACATTGCTTTTCCATGATATGAAAGTTCCGATTACTTGCCAAGCTTGTGCATTAATTTCGCATCACTATAGAAACTCACCATGATAAATACCCGATCAAAGATCCAAGCCAATATTTCAAAAAAGATAGGTGCATTTAAATGAGCAAGAACATAAACTAACCTCGGGTTTGTTTTGTGTTTCCACATTGTCAAATTTTCAAATGTAGCCCATTTCTTGCCTACCCCATTATTTTCCTTTCTAGGATCCTAAAGAGAAAAGATTGCTAAAAGGAAACAGACTAAGCTGCCATCACGTCGTGATCCAATTATCACTAGGTCTCGTGCTAGAGAGATGTCTACTAGTGACCCTTTAGCTTCTGAAGTAAGTGTTGCCGAGTTCATGCAAATGAAAGAACAGATGGCAGAAATGATGCGCATGATGCAACAACTGGTTGTAGGAGGGAATCGAGAATCATCTGGTCCCACTCCAAAGGGCTCTGTGCCCCATTCTGAGAACGAGAACCAGCCATCGCCAGATCTGAATCAGGGCCAAACTACACCACCATTCACCCCACAAAGGGAATAACCACAAAGTGGATCCTCCTAAGGATAAGACTTCAGAGTCTGGTTACGGTCAAGTCAAAAGTCAAGTGGAGACTTTGAATGAGAAAATTTGTATCATAGAGGGCTTTGGCGCCCGAGGAGTGTTGATCTAGACAGTCTGACTAATTTCCCTCAGGTCATTATGCCTGCCAAGTTCAAGGCACCTGAGTTCATCAAGTATGATGGCACTACAGATCCTTGTGCCCATCTGCGCATGTTCTGTAGGAAGATTGCACCTAATAGGCCAAGAATGTATTGACCCTTGTGATGGATTAATTGATTAATTACCTAAGTTTATTAATTAATCAAATTAACATGCAATGTACGTGGCAGCACAAACAAATCACCAACTAAAAATAAAATGCAGCGGAAAATAGATTTGACACAGTGATTTGTTTACGAATGGGGAAAACCTCCAAGGCAAAAAACCCCACCGAGTGATTTTAAGGTCACCACTCCCGGGAATTCACTATTATCATAACAAGCGGTTACAAGTAAAGTAATTCCAGTACCTGACACCAACCTATAGTTGAACTCTTACCCCAATACAAAATTAGACTTGTTCTATAGTGACAATCTCTCCTTTTAATGCACGGCTCCCAATACATGACTAACCAATAGATGCGCGGATCCCAGTACACGACTTGATCACCAACTTGAAAAGGATGTTGGCTTCATCACACAATGAAGATCACGAAGTTGCTTGGTCACAAAACCCTACGGTGTACAAATGCAGCAGCTTCTTGGATAGAAAGATGAACTAGGGCATATGTCTTCGGTTCACAATATGCTTGTGAAAAACTTTTTCATTCAGTTTCATCAACTGTGACGGCCCTTAAAACAATCCTTATATATGTTTAGGGTTGTGAGAAAAGAAAGCTCGAACATACATTCATGGATTGGCATGAAATGAGAACTGAAAATCTGAGTTTCATAAATCTCGACAGATACCTTATCTATCAAGCAGCTGTCGAGCTTCGAGCTGAAATAGCTTTTTAAACCTTGATAGATACTAGCTATCGAGCTAGTTGTTGAGCTTTAATAAATAGCACTTCTTCACTTGTTTCTTGGACAGACTTGGATGGCTTTAACACTTAAACTTGAAATCTTGTTTCTTGAAGCATTAAACACATCCTAAATCTGCCAAAATACAAGTAAAGTCCATTTTGTCAAAGGATTAGCCAATTACATAAAATATTAGCATATGTTCCTAACATGATTCACATATGTCTTAAAAATCTCCTCCTTTAGCAATCCGTGACAAAACCACATCAAACAAATGAATATATGAGAGAAGTCATAAATCACTCAACTCATATTCACTTGTTAAATACAATAAAATCTATCCTAACACAAACTCTTGAAAAACTTTGCAAGAAAGGAGTTCATGGCAAGGAAGACTTTGACAACCTATATTTCTGAAACACTTTAAACAAAACTTATCAAGGCATCTTAGTGTGAGACAGAAATAAAATATTGCATACAACATATAAGAAGCATGTACATAAAGAGTAAAAAGAAACAACACATGAAGAGATAGGTGAAAGAGCTGTAATAACAACCTCAAATGTATATAAATCATCAAGTACAAGGTTTGCTATCACAAAGTGGTCACAAGACCAAAGGTACATGAACAATGTATCTAAAAATAAAAAGAAAAGAAAACGATACATAAGTCCTCACTACATCCCTCAAAATATAGACACTCCCCCTAAAAAAAATCTCCTATACTAACTCTCCCCCTATGAGTATGACTACTTTCATATCCAAAACTACTCCATCTTTCTATCACGAGTGACAAAGGGTAAGTACATCAAGTAGACATCTCATCATCACTAGGCGAGCTAGCACCATCGTCCTCATTAGCATCATCACTATCAGAGCCATCATCACTCTCATCCTCTGAAGCTGGTGGAGATGGAGAAGAAGTCGCAATGAAACCACCCATGACAGCCTGTCATTGTGCGATACGACCAATACAGGTGTTCACCTGACACAACTCATCACTGAGAGTGTCAGGGCAAGCATCCATGCGCACAAGCTGTGCCATGATGGCCTCGAGAGTCACTCCACCTATGGAAGAAGAAGGAGCAGAGGTGGATGGAGCTGAAGAAGCTGGAGGAGTTGTCGTCTCGGTCTGGGTTCACCTCGAACGAAGCTGAGCATCACTCCGTCTAATGGTAGTAGCATCAATGGCACCCATGATGAAGAAGAGATTAGACGGAGGAAAGGAGATCGAAAAATGGTGAATGATCTGCACGATAGCTGAAGGAAAAATGAGCTTATCATGGGTCGTCGTACCCTATAGACATCTATAAGGGATAGAATGAAGTGAGAAGGGAAGTCAATAGAAATTTTCTCAATGAGGGATAACAACAACCAAGAACGAGGCTCTGTAATAGAGTTATAGTGAGACAATGGATGGAGAACAAATGTCATCACCATGTTAAGGAATCTCGGACCTTTAGCAAAGGTTGAGCATCAGGTGTTTTGACTATCACCCCAAGAAGAAGGTTGCTCACAAAACAAAGACATGAGCTTGTCTTTAGACATAGTCTTAAGATGATCATAGTCGGGGTAATCAGGATGCGCTACCCTCGGGACGTGGAGCACCTCGGATACAATATCCAGAGTGACCACAATGCGCGTACCTCGAACGCGAGTGAAGAAATGAGGTACTAAAGTGTCAAATCTGTGAATGTTGGAGTAGAACTCCTGAATGATCACGGAAGGGCACGTGACCAAGACATCCTATAGTGACTCCCAACCCCTACTATGAATGACAGTTGGTAGGTCAGTATTGGAGAAGTCCGATAAGATGACTTGGCGTTCCGAATGAATGCCTCGTCCAGAGAAGTTCTTCGAAAAGTCCTTTCGGACTCTATCATCACGGAACCGTATGTGAGAAGGAGTAGGATCAGAAGAAGAGAATGCCCCAGAACGAAGAGGGTTCTGGGATGGAGTGCATTTGCATTTAGGTGCCACAGAGCAGACTAATGCAAGAAAGAGAGAGAGTGAGAGTGAGAGAGAGAGAGACACGCAGAAAAGCACCAACAATCCCAATATCAATATAAAGATAAAAGAAGGTATGTATGCATGAAAATGCATGAATATGTGACATGCAAACTTAAAAACATCATGGGCTCAGCCAAATCTAAACCCACCAGCACACATCATTGCAACAAAGTAAACACACATCTAAAATGGATGATACATTGTTATAATGCAGATGTAATGCAATGCATGATGTTTTCAAACTCATTTAAGCAAAACCCAACCCAAAATTTTTGCAAAAATCTCATCAATTTTGAAAAACCCCAAAAACTTTTCAAAAACTAAAAACTTAGGTCAAAAAGAATGAAATGCATGATACAAGAGAGAAAAAAGATCATACCAAATGAGAAACACTTGATTTAGGCCGAAGATCAAGTGAGGAATGTGAAAGGGTTGAGTTTGAGGAGTTTTGGAGTGAGAGAAGATAGAATCTATCGAGAGATCGGAGAAAATGAGAGAATTTTCGCGCTGACCGTATATATAGAAAAACATAAATCTTGATAGATCGAGAGGTGTTGAGATTTAAAACGCGTGACTCAGTTGTCGAAGAGCTATCGAGGATCTGTTGAAAGGTGTCTACAACACAAAAGACTTGATAGATCGAGAAGCTATCGAGCATCTATAGAGGAGACAAAAGCTTTTTTGATGGATCGAGGAGCTATCGAGAAGTTTCGAGATTGCGATAAAAAGAAGCCGAAAAGCTCGATAGATAGCCTAGCTGTCGACAGGTATCGAGAAACTGTCGAGATTGCTTAAAAAAAAAATTTCAAGAGGAGAAAAACACAGATATGAATGCAATCAAGCATGCTACTCAACCAAGGATCCAAACAGCATTTTAAACTCTCAAAATCATCTCTCAACAAAAAATGATAAGCATTTCGATCCAAAACACACCCACACACACACACAACAAGTCTAACCTATTTTATATTTCAAAAATAAGTCAAGACAGTTTAGTGAGCATACATTAACACATGTATTCCTTATGATGGCCAAATCAAATTGTACCTGCACATGTATCAAAAGTAGCAAAGAATATTGCGTGTTGTGTGTGAAAAACATCGTAAGATCGCATAAGTGTCTACATGTTATGACGATTTGAGATATGAGTAAATCAATTTAACTCACATATGATCATAACTGCTTGATGGGGACTATCACCTTCGAGGTACATCCTATAACTCCCACATCTCCTAGAATACACGCTTGCAATCATATTTTAAAGCATTTTGATTCTTTTTTATTTAATTTTTCTTTGCATATTTTCTTTTATTAAGCATATCATGCATGGGCATATAAGAGAGGAAAGAAATACCCACTTATGTTAAGCTTTTAGACATTGCACTGTTGCTATGCCGAAGCATACCGATGTCACTCCATAATTTGCGGGCAATAGTGGTGAGATGGTTGTTTTATGTCTTTCTCTTATGAGTTTTTAGTCCTTCCCATCAAAAAGAGTGATATGAGTGTTAAGTATAAGAGATAACTTAATCTTACTCATCACAAACAAGAGCCACAAAGCTCACTTGCTTAATTTTGCATAGACATGCTCATCTAAGCTACAAGAGACACAAAGTTTAGAAAACTTTGTTTCAATGGCCATTCAAGTTACACAAGTACCAATGTAAACAAACATACATTTTTTTTGTATTTTTCTAATTTTTCAATTTTTTTTAATTTTTTATGGAGGAAAACAAAATAAAACAAAACTAAAAACAAACAAACAAAAACATGTTAAGCAAAGCAATGCATAAAAACTAGACTGACTCAAAATAAGAAAGCAAAACACACAAGTAATGCAAAAACAAAAACAATATAGGGAGAGAGAGAAAAAGTGACTAAATCACTTGGAGTCTTTTTCCTTCCACACCTTGGAAGAACCTTTCCTTTTGGCGAATCCTTGAACCGGTGGTGAGGGGGAAGAATTGCAACCGTTCAAGTTTGAAAGGAATATGAGGGCCTTGAGGAGATCTCCAAGAGGAGCAAGAAAGGATGGAAACTGACTTAGATTTCCTGATGAGACCATACTGTTGCTCTGTTTAGTGGCCTGCCACTTGTAGCAATTAGGTTGAGTATGTCTAGCTGTTCCACAATGATGACAGGATGCTGCTTCTTCTCTTTAGACTTTTGAGCATTACTCTTCTTAGCCCTAGGGTTTTTGGTTTCTTACTTAGTAAGCTTAGGGGGTGCTCCTAAAATAGATTTTCCATTGTCTATGTTTTCATTAGCTATCACATTTTTCACATTATTTTTCTCAGATTCAACATTATTAGCAGGAGAAACAAAAACTATAGTACTGGAAGAAGCAATATTAGAAGAGGAGAAATCATACCCTACACTAGTTTGATCGAAAGCAGATTTCTAAAGGCTGAGCATCTCATCAAGCTTTGAACTTGAAGTCCTCTCCAACTGAGCTCTGACTTGAAACAGCTCCGCTTCAAGCTTCTTGGTCTTCTCAACCAAGAAATTATTTTCAAACCTCAGTGCTCCTATATTCTGATTGGCTTCATCAAACTTTGTGGAGAGTTCTTCTTGTTTAAGCTCCACATCACTGAGCTTCTTGGTGGCCAACCTATACAACTTTTCATGCTTTTCTAAGAACTTGTATAACTTTGCATAGGTAGTGTGGACATCATCTTGTTCATCCATCTTCTCAAACTTTGTCTCCACCAAGTCTTATTTTTCGTCCACATCTTCTATAATCTCCTCAGTAGGATTGATAGTGGTGGTGAAGGCATTTAGGATTCCGTCATCTTCATTTTCAGAATCATCCTCAGGTTCGGTGTTGCTCAAAGTTGCAGCAAGTGCCTTGCTTTTCTCGATGGACTTGAGATAAGCAGGGTGCTCTTGTTTCATGTGACCGAATCCTTGACACCTGAAATACTTAGGTCCTGAGGGAGCAATGTACTGACTGCCATCCCTAGCATCTTTCTTCCCTTTGTCTTAGTTCTTAGACTGAGAAGAACTCGATTGCCTATGGTCCTTGTCGAAGCCCTTTGTATTGGCATTCTTCATGAACTTCTTGAATTGCCTGGTAATATAGGACTTCATTTTAGAATCTTCATCGTCAGAAGACTCATCCATGTCACTACTCTTGACCTTCAGTGCCATGCTTTTTCCCTTACTGGATTTCCCTATCCTTGTCAAACCCAACTCATAGGTCTGCAGATTGCCAACCAGCTCTGTCAAAGGAATTTTGTCATTGTCCTTTAAGTCCTCAATAGCGGTGATCTTGGCATGAAATCTCTCGGGTAGAGATCTGAGCACCTTTTCTCATAATCTTGAGTTCGGGAATAGTTTCCCCAAGATTAAAGGCTAAGTTTACTATGTCCTTGAGCTTGGCATAGAACTCATCAAAGGACTCATCCTCCTCCATCTTGGTCTCGTCGAAGCTTGTAGTAAGCCTCTGAAACTTTGAATCCCTGACAGCCTTGGTTCCCTCATTGTTTGTTTGAAGGATGGTCCATGCTTCCTTCGTAGTTTCAGTGGAGAATATCTTCTTGAACTCCTCATTTGTGACCGCACTGAATAAAGCATTCAATGCCCTGCTGTTGAATTTTGCCATCTTGATCTTAGCATCATCCCAGTCGGCCGGCGCTTCCTTTGGCTTGGTCAAGCCTATCTCCACAGCTTGCCACACTTTCTCATCTAAAGACTACAAGAAAGCTCTCATATGTACTTTCTAGTATGCATAGTTAGTACCATCAAATAGAGGAGGTATAATAAGAGATTGTCCTCTATCCATGACAACAGGGGTCAATGGATCACACAGCAAAGATTAAAACCTAATCAGAGTGTGTCTGCTCTCATACCACTTGATAGGCAAAGAATGTATTGACCCTTTGTGATGGATTAATAGATTAATTACCCAATTTTATTAATTAATCAAATTAACACGTAACGTACGTGGTAGCACAAACATATCACCAATTAAAAATAAAATGCAGCGAAAAATAAATTTGACAAAGTGATTTGTTTACAAATGGAGAAAACCTCTGAGGCAAAAACCCCACTCGGTAATTTTAAGGTCGCCACTTCCGAGAATTTACTATTATCACAACAAGCGGTTACAAGTAAAGGAATCCCAGTATTTTATACCAACCTATAGTTGAACCCTTACCCCAATACACAATTGGACTTATTCTGTAGTGACAATCTCTCTTTTTAATGCACGGCTCCCAGTACGTGACTAACCAATAGATACATGGATCCTAGTACGTAACTTGATCACCAACTTGAGAAGGATGTTGGCTGCAAAGTTCTTTAGTTCATCACACGATGAAGATCACAAAGTTGCTTGGTCACAAAATCCTACGGTGTACAAACACAACAGCTTCTTGAATAGAAACATGAACTAGGGCATATGTCTCTGGTTCACAATATGCTTGTGAAAAACTTTTTCATTCAGTTTCATTAGCTATGACGTCCCTTAAAACAATCCTTATATATGTTTAGGGTTGTGAGAAAAGAAATCCTAAACATACATTCACGGATTGACATGAAATCAGAATTGATAATCTGATTTTCATAAATCTCAACAGATACCCTATCTATCGAGCAGCTGTCGAGTTTCGAGCTGAAACAGCTTTGTAAGCCTCGATAGATACTAGCTGTTGAGCTTTAATGAATAACACTTCTTCACTTGTTTCTTGGACAGACTTGCATGACTTTAACACTTAAACTTGAAACCTTGTTTCTTGAAGTATTAAATACATCCTAAATCTACCTAAATATAAGTAAAGTGCATTTTGTCAAAGGATTAGTCAATTGCATAAAATATTGACATATGTTCCTAACATGATTCACATATGTCCTAACAACACCCTATGGAGACAATCATTCTTTACTCTACTAGATTTTCCCTGATAGCTTGACTAGCCTCGCAGCCACATAGTATGTGAGATTGGAAAAAACCTCCAGGTGGAGAGAGATGGTCAATGCATTCCTAGAATACTACCAGTTCAATATTGAGATAGCTCCCGACCGCACAGTTCTTCAAAGGATAGAAAAGAAGAGTGGGGAATCTTTTCATGAGTATGCCCAAATGTGGCATGAGCTAGCCTCCCAAGTGCTTCCTCCTATGATGGAAGACGAAATGATCAAATGGTTCACTGATAACCTCAAGCCTCCTTACTATGAGAAGATGATCAGTGCCCAAGTCACTAACTTCGCAAGCCTGATTCCTATTGGGGAGGGCATTGATGGGTATTAGGAGTAAGAAAATAGTCAATCCTAAGGCTCTGAATTCTATGATAGAACAACAGGTGAAGAAGGCAACCAGACACAAAGGGAAGGAATCCGATGTTCATATTATGGAAAAAGCACCTAAAGGACTAAAGGGTGTCATTCCTACTTATACAGCCCCAAATGCTCGGCCTTATCAGCAACAAGTTTAGCTAGCCCAGGCACCTTATCGAGCATTCAATCAGAGGGGAAAGCTTGATCAACCCCGATATCCCAAGGCAGAACCACAGAAATTATTTTTGTTACCTATGCCCATGGTAGAGCTTTATGCTTATCTATTGGAGAAAAAGGTTGTGACTCCAATATTCGCAAAAACCAAAGACGCTCCTCCTTTGCCAGATTTTGATCCATCCAAAAAATGTGAGCACCATTTTGGGGCTAAATGGAACACTTTGGAAGAGTGCATACATTTGAGACACTGAATTTAGGATCTCATCGACAACAAGTTAGTATAGTTCAACAACACAGCAGGGCCGAATGTCATTACCAACTCCTTGCCTCATCATCAGGAAGGGAATGTGAATGATATCTCTATAGTGGAGGAGAGGATCCCAGATTTCTCATCCCCTTCATTCCTTTAAAAAGCCATGGTGTGGGCCCTAGCCCAGAAAAGTCACATTGTTCTGGACAACATACAAACTCCAAGTTTCGATTAGGAAGTTTGCTCATTTTGTGACAATGGGGACCGACTTGCCCTATTTGATTGTAGAGTGCTCTAAGAACAAGTTCAGAGTCTAGTCGACCGTGGTATCATCTAGATCGAAAAAGAATCCGTGTGAAGGAGCGATTGCATGGCAGCCAGCCTATGCCCTCTGAGTACCCAAGTAGGAACTAGTCACAACACTATGATGGTAGGATCAAGGAAAGATTGGGACGAATACTTGCAAGAGCACTTGTGTAAGATTCCTCTAGCTCCTCTGACTTTAGTCGTTATCAAACAGATTATAGAATCACCTGTGGATTCAAGGGCACCAGCTCCAAAGAGAGGACAAGCCATGCCAACCATTGAAGGCGTGACTCCTTTAGTGTTGGCACTGCCTGTAGTCGTAGAGCCATCTCCAAGATTTATCCAAAAGGGAACCCCCATTGCCCCGCCATTCGAGGTTTCGATCCTTTAATTCTGCCAAAGCCTATTCGAGGAATCTTTAGGGCTCCTGGACCAAAAGCTTTAGAAGTTGCTCTACCCAGCCCAACCATCATCAATCCAAAGATATTCTCCTTGGTGCTAAATCTACAAACTCAAGGTGTGGTCATCTGCATGCCGAAGCCTTTCCTTTATCTTGATAGCCATCATGTCCCATGGAAGTACATGTAACTTTGATTTCCACCCGAACTGGAAAGGAAGAGGTTTGCTCTAATATCTCTACAAGCCTAGCCGGACTCACTAGGAGCGGTCGATGTTATAATCCTGAGGAACTAGAAAAAAAAAATGAGGAAAGAGATTGGCAAGAGCACAGCCGAGGCAGAGGGACAACTTGGGCTAACCCTTCCAATGGCTCATCCCTTAATTTGTGTGCCAGTGACTAGGCTTAATCCATTTCCATCAACCTAAACAAGCACTAAGAAAAAATTGAAGTACAACGAAACAAAGTTATATAATAGACAAGTGTTGAAGTATCTCACTGCTATTTTTTTTTTTTTGGGACAAATTATCTCACTACTTATGAGACAAAATGTACTAATGTGTAATGATTGTGCCTTATGACGATTGTGGTCCATTTTAAAACCTGAAGACCCATATAGAAAATTATATCTTAATTTCGACCTCAAATAATGCTTAATTTTGAGTTAAAAAATAAAATATTTTAGAAACTTTTATTTGCTAACCAATAATGAATTGACATAAATTCCAAAACTTTTTTTAATGTCAATTTATGTCCAAAAAAAAAAAAGTGGAAAAGTGCTTTTTTCTTTTCATAGTCAATTTGACATTTGTTAATTCACCCCATATTTTAGCTCTATAATGAATTGACTCTCGTGAAAAAAGTAATGAAATGGTGAACAAATGGTGTAGTCCATCATAAGGACCTTATAATCAATTGACATAAAAAATTGATAATGAATTTCCATAAATTCCAAAACCTTTTTTAATTTAGATGACACTCAAATCCCACCCATTTTGTGTGTATGATTATTATTATTATTAAATAAACATTGGTCATTGGTTGAATTAATTGGTCTTAAGTCTAAAAATACAAAACAATTTTATAATAGCCTCATTTGTCATTTTACACATGAATGCTTTTTAGTTACTAGGGATGATAAAAAAAATTAGAAGAAAATGGGAATTATAATTTTTTTTTTCAAGATAATTATAATATATTGCTAACTCTATATTTTGAACCATTTACTCCTTAGATTTTCAAGCACTTTGTTCATGAGGAGGTGTCATTTTTTTTAAGAAGAAAGCTATAACTTTTATCAATCAAGAGCAACCAAGTTGGCTAAGATTATATTGAGATGAGGAGGAACATCCTCCATCCACACTGAAAACTACTAACATGTATAGCATATTTAATAAGATTATGAGCAACACAATTTTATTGTCTCCTATTATGAGAAAAATTATAATAAAAAAATGATTAAGTAAGAGATTTCACCTCCTCAATCAAATGATCAAAGGCGGCAAAGGAAGCATCACTAACATTATCATCTCCTAAAATATTGCTATTGGGTTAAGTATTGAAAGGAATAAAAGAGTTGGATAAGTCCCAACCTTTTTTGGATTAACTCCACAGAGTCAAACTTTGCTAACTCTTTATCAATTTGCTTGATATGATAATCAAGATATGGGGATAAACAAAATCAGGAACAATGGTGGAGAACCTTGTTCAACTTTGCAGTATGGTCCCTATGGAAACATAGGAATGGTGTGGTGTTCGAAAATACCACCCTAAATTTTAACCTCCACACTAACTGCATTAAACAATCTATGGATTATTTATACTGTGTTGAGAAATCCTTCAGTTTTAAGCGTCAGGTAGCAGTTCAAGTGAGATGGAAGAAGCCTAGTGAAGGATGGTACAAGCTTAATACTGATGGGGCTACTTTAGGAAACCCAGGCAGAGCAGGAGGAGGCGGGGTAATCAGAGACCACCATGGAAAGTGGTTAAGAGGATTTGCTTGCAACATAGGTCTCGCTACAAGCGTTATAGCTGAATTTTGGGCCTTGAGGGATGGGCTTATGATGGCCTTGCAGATGGGAATAAACTGTCTTGAAGTAGAACTTGATGCCAAGATTGTTGTTGACCTTGTGAATGCTGCCTCAAATGCTTTAGGAGCTTACTCCTCCCTCTTGAATGATTGCAGGTGCCTCCTAAACAGGTTTCATCAAGTCAAGGTGGATCACGTTTTTAGGGAAGCAAATTGATGTGCGGATGGGCTTGCGAAAAGGGGCTGCACTCAACAAATAGATTTTGTTAACTTCTTTGAACCCCCTTCCCTTGAATTTGTTTATTTTGTTAACTCGGATATTAATGGTTTGTACTTAAGGCTGGTTGCCAATACTCTACCTCCTGTAACTTGATTGTTATTTAATGCAAGTCCTGTTAACCAAATATATATATATATATATATATATATATATATATATGGTTGATTTGGAAAATCTCTATATGGGAAATTGTTGGAATATTCCCCCCCCCCCCCCCCCCCCCCCATATTCGGTATTTCCAAAATCGACTCAAAATCCAAATTTTCTTGGTTAACTTGAACAACCATATCAGAACTAAAGCCAGGCGAAGCAGCCGAAGAAACACCATCTGTAGCAATCAGTTTTTGGGGGAATATCGCTTGCGTTATCCATCTTAGTATCCCTGAATTGACACCACAGATTTCTCACCTTAATTAAAGAGAGGAGTGTGAAGCCAAGAACCATACTCTTGTTTTTCCACTATCAAAGTCCCTTTGTTATCAAAACCCCATGGCTTGTTCATCAAAACCCGCGTTGCATCATTTTCAATTTCAAAGACAAAAAGGATAACATGGTTTCATACGGTACAAATCTTAAAACCTCGACAAGCCTTCCAAATAGGTTTAAGCATTCTGCCAATAATATCGATATTTAGAACCCTTCTAGTTAAGAACTTGCCTGCAAGAACAAACTCTGAATGAGAATATTTTTGTCAATATTGACATATTCTAACCTCTTTTCTTTTAAGAGAAAACTTGTTCCAATAATGAAGAACAGACTCCAAGATAAATAGGGAAAAATATGTGAAAGAGAAATTAAATAAATAATTAAAAGAGAGAGAAAGAAATGACTATTTCCACACCCAAAACAAAAAAACTTGCCAATAAAAGTGTTAAAAGAGGGAGAGAAGTCAGAGAACTATTATTCAAGGGGATAAGAAATTCTACTGCTTAGAGTCTATGATAGAGAGTTACTGAGAAAAGACAAAAAAAAAAAAAAAAAAAAAAAAAAACAATGACTCTTATTGAGGGAGGTGCTAATTAAAAAGCACATCATCCTTGTAATTTTTCAAAATTCTAAACTCTGAAATTTGTTTAGACAGATGTCTTGAGAGTCTTCTATCCTAGATGCTCGGAGAGAATCTAGGATAGAAGTCTATCATTCAAGGGGATAAGAGATTTTATTGCTTAGATTCTATGACAGAGAGTCACTGAGACTAAAGACCAAAAGAAGAAATCGACTCTCATTGGGGGAGGTGCCTATTAAAAAGCACATCATCTTTGTAATTTTTCAAAATTCTAAACTCTGAAATTTGCTTAGACAGATGTCTTGAAAGTCTTCTCTCCTAGATGCTCAAAGAGAATTTTGTTTTTGTTTTTTGATAGGATGGAGAGACTTTTGTTTATTTTTTGATAAATTGGAGAGACTTTTGTTTGTACTAGGTAATATTAAAAATGCCCTAATACCCCTCCTAAACTTTAATGTAGTAGTGCTTATTACACCATTTGAACTTTTATTTTAGCCAATTTATTCCCTAAAATTTAATCATGTGCCAAATTAGTACTTCGGCTGGTCTACTGTTAATAAACTAACGGAATACTCACATGACACGCATGTGAGCATTAAAATCACCCAATTCAATCGTCTGAGACCCATAGAGATGAGAGAGAAAACAATTTTAAGAGAGAGAAACCTAAGAGAGAGACGATCCACATAGTCAAGTGTCAATTTGAATCCTAGGAGAAAGAGACAATCATGGTCCTGCCGACAGTCTCGCTGTTCAGTTTTATGCAAAGGAAACATAAATTTGAGATGATGGAGGTTAGATTTGGGTTTAAATCTGAGAGGCTAAAGCTTGATGTGACGTTTGGTACGGGAGAATCCACATTACTCATGGCATCTAGATTCCTAGAAATGTAACTATTCCTATGTTTGGTTTCATTGGGAATGTGAGATGATAATATTTTGTTTATTTTTAGGAATTTTAATGAATTATTTATTTTTCCCATTCTATCCTTAGATTTGAATGTGAACTACCAAGTCCTTTAAAAAAAATATTCCTCTAAATAAATAATGGAAAACCAAATATAAACTATTAATTATGAGAAATTCATTAAAATTATAGTCTAACATTTTAAAATGACAAGTACAATATAAAAACAACAATTTAAATTCTTAAATGCTTTTATTCTTAATTATAATTTTTAAAAGAGTTTAATCCATAATAAAACAACCTGACAACTTTTTTTTTTCCGCCCATGAAACCTAAATAAAACTTTGTTAAAAAATATATCAACATAGTTGTCTATCCTGTTTATATTATTTTGGCGGGAAAAGATAAAGATAAGGGAAAAGATATTGATGATTTGTTTTATATTCTATCTTAATTGCTTAAATGATAAGGAAAAAGGGTTAAAATTGTCAATTTATAAAAAATACAATTTCCTTTAAACTTGGGAATCTGGATTCCCACCTGTTTTAAAGGGAATCCACATTCCTACTGAGAGGGGTTTAAGGGGGGGAATCCAGATTCCCCTAGCATCTGATTCCTTAGCGTGATTTGCAACCAAACATGAGAATCTATAAACATGAGAATCTATAAACATTCTTAAGAATCTTAAAACATTACCCTGTACCAAACGCCACATGAGAGTTTCAGATATGGAGGCTAAGGTTTTGGCCAAAGAGAGAAAGAAATCACTAGAGAGAAATTAAAGAAGAGACTTGTACTAGCAATGAAGGTCTTGAGTCAGCGATGGTAGCTGATCTATGGGTTTAGAGAGAAGTTGTAAAAGAGTAGCTTCAGCTTGGGTTTGGAAACCATAGATGAGATGTAGAGACTGAAAATAATTGTGCCTTCCCGTAACTATTTCTTGGGAGCTTGCATGTGTATTTACAATTGTTGTACATATTACAATTTATTTGAATATAGTCATATATAGATAACAATTTATTACAATTTATGTGATAGAGTTTGATCGATCTGGTATGCTCTTGTGTTTAAGCTTTATTTGCAATGAAGATAAGGATGAGGCTGTCTTTTTTTTATTTTTTAAATAAGTTGCACGTGCTTTATAGTTCTGTTAGTCACTAACTTTCTGGCTAACAGATGGTCCTATTTGGCACATATGCAAAGTTTAAGGAGTAAATTAGCTAGAATAAAAGTTATGGAGGTGTATTGACTATTACATTAAAGTTTAGGAGGGTGTTAGAGCATTTTTTTTCTATCTGGTTTGAGGTAATATTTCTATATTTGATGGTAAATACTAAATAGCTCAAGGGTGTGGCTAGAGATTCAACTTTAGATCTCTTATATAATTATTAGAAACTTTACCAGTTAAGTTAACTAGAATCCACCCCTATTTAAAAAGTGGGTACCCATAACTGCGTTAATTGGAAAATTTTATTTTTTAAAGTTATAATTATGGCCCCAAATTAATATCCTTTAATTAGCTAAAATATGATTCAAAAAACAAAAAAGGATAAATATATAATTTTTTTTACAAATTATTTATGCTATGTAATCATCTTTTTAAAAATATTATGGTTTATTCATCTTTATGGGTTATACTTTTGTCTCTTAATTAATTGAAAACATTATGGTTTATAATCTTTGTGGATTAATTTTTTTTTTTTTTACATTCAATTTTGTCTCTTAAGATAAACTTTTTAGTTTTTTAGGAAAACAAATCCTAAGCAGTGATATCCTAATAAATAATTTAAATGATTATTTTAGTATTGTATGAGTTGATGTTAGACAATTATTTTAGGATATTTGATTTTGATCTCGTTTATATTATTATTATTTTTTGTTGAAAACTTAAAACTTAAAAGTTATCATGGGTTGAAAGTATCTTTTTTAGTTAAGTAGTTTACATGGCTAAATTTTAAGACATGAACTTAAAAAACAGCATTTAAAATACTGTACCTAAATTTTATTCATCTAAATATATATTAAGAAAATGAAATAATTCCTTTTTTTCAAGAAGAGGAAATTATATTATATTATCATATACTATATAATAAAATTTGGGCTTTCTCATAAATAAAAAAAAGTTGGGCTTAGATGCTGTGATTGTGCCACGTGGCTTCACCAAATTGCAGAATTTTATTTTTAGATTTTTAGATTTAAAAAATATATATAATTTTTCTTCTCCTATAATCTCTAAGTTGATAAAAACTTAATTTGATTACAATCTAAATTCTTCATATAATCTGTCTAATACTTATTTAATCTTAATTTGATTACAATCCAAATTCTTCTTGTAATCCATCTAATTCTTGTTTAATTTTAATTTGATTACAATCCAAATATTTCATCTAATCCATTTAACAAACAAGTTTAAGTTTAAGTAATACTTTAATTCTATATGTTCTTATCAACTTATTTGGATAAAATAACAATAAATATTGTATCGATTTTTTTATAAAGTAACAATTTTACTTTTAGCCTAATTTAAACATTAATTGTTGTTGTTGTTGTTTTTTTTTTTTTTTTTTTTTTTGTGGATAAAGTATCAAATGATAGCTAATATGTATTAACATTAATGTAAACTTTATTAAAAAAAATCTAATTTAGATAACGTCAAAAAAAAGAGAGAGGATAAAGTAACCCAAACAAAAAAAAAACCTAATATATATATATATATATATATATATATATATATATATATATATATATATATATATATATATATGATGGTGAGTTGAAACTTGAACTCGAATTTGTCCATGAGAGTCGTCCGTGTCAAGAAGATGAGCATGGCCATGACTATCAGGACAACCGTCCATGTGCCTATCAAGACGGCCGTCCATGTGCCTATCAGGACATTTGTCCATGGACGTCTGGGTTGTCTAGGGCTGTCCATGGGTCAATCCGGGTCAGTTTTGGCCTCAACCCGGACCCAACCCGCTTATGTCAAGTAGAACAAAAATGGACCTGCAATCGACCGCTAACCACCATGGGTCGAGTCGGCCGGGCTTAGAGGAGCGAATGGTCGAGTCGGTTGAGTCCGATGATGAGCGACGGCGAGGGGAGGAGAAGATATATCTTCGTCGATCTGAGTTAAAGGCCAACCGGATTTAACGGATTATCGCCGGATTTGAGTAGATCGGAGTTAGCCCAATTTAACCAAGAATAGCCGAATTGGTGTAGATCTAAGTCAAATCTAACCTAATACTGTCGAATTTGAGCAAATTTGAGCAGAGGAGGAGAGTAGATATTGGCCAAATTTGAGTGAATTTGAGCAAATAACCCTGGATCTAAGTGAAACAAGACCAAGGGTGGCCAAATCGGAGTTGAGGAAAACTGGATTTGAGCGAAGGAAGACCAAGGATGGCTAGATTGAAGATGAGGAACATAGGATTTGAGGAACGTCACTGGATCTCGAAGGATCTCGCCAAATTTGGTCCAAAATTCGTAATATTTTCTGAAGAGGATGATTGTTTCTGTTCCAATCGGGTGTCACGGGTTTTGAAACATAAAACCGATAACCGACCCGCGTGGGGTTGAGTTAGAGAGTTTAGACCCGCGTCCGACCGCCGGAGACGTCGGATCGGGTGGCGACAGCTCGGGCTCGGGCAGGTGGCCGGGTGGGTTAGACAGCCCTAGGGTCGTCCATGAGGAAAACCCTAGGACGACCCCCAACACTTGGAGGAATTTCAGAGATTAATCTACCACGTGTTGTTACCCTGAAGCATGAGTTAAGTACTGGTTCATTGCTATGACTTCCTCCTAAGTGCAAAACTCCCAAGGACAGTTATGGAAGATAAGGATAACGTACTCTAACTCCTACGACGGTTGTGGGAGTTGACCTTGAACCCTCTGACCTCCTCAAATATAGGGGAAGTTATGAGACAAGTAACTGCTTAAAGAGCACACTATAAAAACACCCATTGACATCGAATGAAGGTACGCTTTTACAATTCCTGAAAAGTTGGAACTCCAGAAGTTGAGAAAGAAACTAACTTTGGCATCAAAGGGTTCTTGGCCGGTCCACCCCTGTCACCTTTGATTGTGTGTTCTTTTTCTCAGGCATTTCAATCAATCGCTAGTTCTTTTAAGCCCCAAGCATCCAGCCTACTGATTTTCTTTGCATCATCAGTTGGCACCATTTGTGAGGAGTGTTAACTGTGTTTTGCAATTTACCTTTCTTCAACGAAAGGCTGTATGGTTCGAACAAGATCAGGGGCTACTAGCCCAGGCCACCAGGAGAGTAGGGATGCTTCAAGTAATCCCCACCGTAATCGTCAGTCAGCACCTGTCGTGCAGTCGCCTTCCATCCAACATATACAGTCCATGGCAGCCGCCATGGCGGAACTAACCCGTCAAAATCGAGAATTGACTAGGGAGATTAGTTTAAGGAGGCAACACCATGAAAGGCGCACGGGAGGAAAAATCCAAAGTCAAGAAGATAGAGGAGAGAACGCTGAGCCCGAGAACTAGTCAAGGGGACCACTTCGTGAAGAGTGCCACATTTGGAAAAAGAGATGGACCAAATAAGGAAGGCTATGGATGAGATGAGGGAGAATATGAGAAGGGCAAACCCCATGGATGATTTGGTTCATCGAACAGACTCCCTTTTCACTGCTTCCATCAATAGTCAACCCTTGCCTCCAAAGTTCAAGATGCCTTCTTTGGATTTATATGATGGAACACGCGACCCGTGTGATCATATCGCCACCATAAAGACTACCATGCACCTCCAAGGGGTTCCAGACGAGATTATGTGTAGGGCTTTCCCTACCACCCTCAAGGGGGCCAGTGTGAATGTGGTTTAGCAAGATACCTCCAAACACTATGGGCTCGTTCGAAGAATTGAGTAAGTTGTTCGTTAACAATTTTATCGGAGGACAACGGCACAAGCGTTCCTCGCCTAGCCTGTTAACCATAGAGCAAGGGGAAAATGAAAGCTTGCGGTACTTCATTACCCGGTTCAACAGAGAAGCCCTGACGGTGGACGAGATGGACGACAAGTTGTTATTGGCAGCCTTCCATAATGGAATTAACTCCGATTTTGTTCATTCATAAGCTTTATGAGCAAGAGCCAAAAACCATGGCTGAACTCATCCATTTAGCCTAAAACTTCATGAATGCAGAGGATGTAATCATAGCTAAGAAGAGGAAGAGAGTAGAGTGCATGGAAGTAGATCTTATGCACCATCCTAAGGAGGGTCCTCGTCCAAAGAAGGCTCGAGCAAGAGAGAAAAAAAGACAGAGATAACAAGAAGGCAAGTTCTTTAACAAGGAGTCAACAGTACACGCCCTTGAATATGCCACTTGAACAAGTACTTATGCAAATGAAGGATGACCCGTCCTTGAAGTGGCCAGAGAAAATAAAAGGAGATCCCAACAAGCGCAATAGTAACAAGTATTGCCGCTTTCATAGAGACCATGGGCATGACACAAATGAGTGTTTTGATTTGAAGCAGCAGATAGAGAATCTCATCAAGCAAGGAAAATTGAGAAATTTTCTCGGATGAGATCACAAGGACAAGAAGTTGAAGGTAAAGGTGGAAGAGTCGTCACGACCCCTACTTGGAGAAATAAGAGTCATCATAGGAGGAACCTTGACAGGTCCATCTTCCAAGTCAAGGAAAACGTACCTAAAGGTGGTGCAAAATGTCCAACTGTCTGGACGATCTACAAGGACGAGGGGAGTTGACAAGCAAGCCATTACATTCATGAACAAGGATGCTGAAAGGGTTTACCACCCACATGATGACGTGATCTTCATTACCTTGCTCATTGCTAATTATACCACTAGAAGGGTGTTGATAGAAAATGGGAGTTCAGCAGACATCTTATATTACCCCGCCTTCCACCAAATGAGGCTTAGACGAGATCAGCTTCGTCCAGTATACTCACCCTTGGTAGGATTTGGAGGGATGAAAGTGCAACCCGTGGGTACCGTTACATTACTTGTGGTGGTCAGAGTGTATCCATAACAAATAACCAAAGAAGTAAACTTCCTTGTTGTTGACTGTTCATCGTCATACAATGCCATCATTGGAAGATCAACTTTAAATAGTTGGAAGGCGGTAACATCTACCTACCATTTGTCTGTCAAGTTCTCGATTGAACATGGAGTAGGTCAAGTGCAAAGAAACCAGTTAACCGCCAGAGGAGTGCTACCTAGCCATGTTAGCTATGGACTAGCACGCACAGACGATGATCATAGACGAGAGAAGGATTACCGCGGAACCTACGGAAGTGCTGGAAGACGTTCCTTTGGACAAGAGCAACCCCAAAAAGTTTACTAGGATTGGGACGAGCATGGAAAAGAAGACGAAGCAAGACCTGGTCCAGTTTTTAAAGAAGAGCCTTGATGTGTTTGCATGGAGTCACGAGAACATGCCAGGTATTGACCCAAGTGTCATTACCCATCGTCTAAATGTGTATCCTTTCTCCAAGCCTGTACATTAAAAGAAAAGAATTTTTGCTCCTGAACGAGACAACACCATTAAAGAAAAAGTCCAGAAGTTGATTACAGCAAGATTTATCAGGGAAGTTTATTACTGGGACTGGTTGGCTAATGTGGTTATGGTCAAGAAAGCTAATGGCAAATGGAGGATGTGCGTGGAATTTACTGATTTGAATAAGGCTTGCCTCAAGGATAGTTATCCATTGCCATGCATTGACCAGTTGGTGGATTTGATTGCGGGTCATAAACTGTTAAGTTTCATGGACGCCTTCTCAGGCTACAATCAAATAGGGATGGATGAGGTGGATCAAGAGAAGACATCCTTCATTACTAGCCAAGGGTTATTTTGCTTCAAGGTGATGCCCTCAGTTTGAAGAACGCGGGGGCAACTTACCAAAGGCTGGTTAATCATATGTTTCATCCACAGATTGGATGGAATGTGAAAGTTTATGTAGATGACATGCTGGTAAAGAGTTTGGACGAGGAAAAGCACCCAGAAGACCTTCAAGAGACCTTTGATACACTTAGGCGGTATAACATGAAGTTGAATCCGAGCAAGTGTGCTTTTGGAGTTTCATCAAGTAAGTTTCTTGGGTTCATGGTTTTATATAGGGGGAATTGAGGCAAATACCAATAAAATCCAAGCAATACTGAATATGGAGCCACCAAAGAATATCAAAGAAGTTCAATCTCTCACCAATCGAATTGTCGCCCTTAACAAGTTCGTCTCAAAAGCTATTGACAAGTGTTTACCATTCTTTAAAGTTCTCAGAAAGACATTTGAATGGACGGACGAGTGTCAAAAGGTCTTCCAAGACCTTAAGACCTATCTCATCACAACACCTCTGCTGAGCCTGTCCATACTTGGTGAAGAACTATATTTGTATTTAGCGGTGTCCCTACATGCAGTGAGCTCGGCATTGATTAGAAAAGAAGGGAGGATATATAAGTTGGTTTACTATATGAGCCGGGCGCTAAGAGGAGCGGAAGGACGATATCCAATGATGGAAAAGCTAGCCTTTGCTTTGGTCACAACTTCTAAGAAGCTGAGGCATTACTTTCAGGCTCATGTCATTAACATCCTGACAGATTATCCCCTAAAAAAGGCAATGAACAAGTTGGAAGCCGCAGGACGACTATCTAATGGGCCGTAGAGCTTAGTGAGTTTGATGTCAGGTACTAACCAAGAAGTGTGATAAAAGCACAAGTATTGACAGATTTCATCGTGAAGTTCATTCCTAGTCAGGGCGAGCTAGACAAAGAGGAAGGGGCACAAAGGTGGGTCATCAATGTAGATGGCTCCTTCACATTATATGCAGGGGGGATTGGAGTTATACTTAAGTCCTCAGAGGGAGATAAGTTGGAATACATAGTCCATCTACAATACCAAACCATCAACAACGAAGCTGAGTATGAAGCCCTCCTTAAAGGATTGGAATTGGCTAAGACCTTAGGGGAGAACTCAATAGTAGTCCAAGGAGACTCTCAGTTGGTTATCAATCAAGTGAATGGAATGTGTGAATCTAAGGAAGATCAAATGAAGAAGTATCTCAACAAAGTAAAGCGGCTCATCCAATAATAGTCTATCTTAAGGATGGAAGGCTTCCAGAAGACGAGGACGAGGCTAGGAAATTGAGGATCAGGGTTGCCAAGTATGTCTTCATAGACAAAGTGCTGTATAAACGAGGCTTCTCTTAACCTTACTTAAGGTGCCTAGCTCCAGATGAGTCAAACTACGTATCGAAGGAAGTTCATGAAGGAGCATGCGGGAATCACTCGGGGGCAAGATCACTAGTCCATAAAGTTGTCCGTGCAGGCTACTACTGACCAACTATTCAAGTAGATGTTGAGGCTTATGTCAAGGTGTGTGACTAGTGTCAGTGCTTCAGCAACGTCTCTAGACAACCATCGGAGTATCTAACCTTGATGATGGCCCATAGTCCTTTGCACAATGGGGACTAGATATCTTAGGTCTCTTCCCACTAGGAACCAAGCAGATGAAATTTTTGGTAGTAGGAATCAATTACTTTACTAAATGGGTGGAAGCCGAACCCTTAGCAAAAATTACTTAGTAAAATGTTAAAAACTTTGTTTGGAAGAGCATTATATGCAGGTTTGGGGTACCTAGGGTACTAGTGTCTGACAACGGACGATAGTTTGACAAAACACTTTTCAGAGACTTTTGCGAGCAACTTGGAATCAGGAATTATTATTCCTCACCCTCCCACCTACAGGCGAACGGCCAAGCGGAAGTTGCAAACTGGTCCTCATTGAAGATCATCGAGACCCGGCTTGAGGGGGCAAAGGGAGTATGGCCAGATGAGCTACCCAGCGTTCTATGGGCTTATAGGACAACTATGAAGACCCCTACAAGGGAAACTCCTTTCAAGTTAGCTTATGGAAGTGAAGCAGTAATACCTGCAAAAGTGCACATGGCAAATCACAGGGTGATGAAGTATCAAGATGAGGATAATGAAGATCAACTTTGTCTCAGCCTTAATCTGATAGATGAGGTATGGATGGATGCAGAGCAAATGACAGCAAGGTACAAAAATCTCATGGCTAGGCAATATGATACGATGGTGAAACCTAGGCGCTTCAACATTGGGGACCTCGTCCTTAAAAGAGTCTCTTTTGTAACCAAGAACCTTGCCCATGAGAAATTGGGACCTAATTGGGAAGGGCCCTATAGGGTCATTAATTGTAAAAGGCAAGGATTGTACTACCTGGAAGCCCTAGATGGACGGAAGCTGAAGTGCCCTTGGAATGTCGAGCATCTAAGAAGGTACTATCAATGAAGGTTTAGCCTGGACGAGCGGCACCATGGATGAAGTTGAAGCGTTTCCCTCGTCTTTATCCATGTCTACTATATGTTTATAACTACTACTGTGTGTTTTCAGTATTTTAATTCCCTAAAAGTGCATTAGGCTCTAACTTTTGCACTGTCTAAAGACAAGTTTGTGGTGGACGAAGTTACATACTTAGTTTATCCGTTTGTATAAGTATTTTTATTTCCCTAAGGTACTGGCTTCTAAGCATGTACCATGCTTGTGGACGATGTTTTATATTATGTATATGCAATTTGGATCTTCGATGTATGTGATACATAAGTCTAACTCCCATAATTTCTTCCACAAGAAGGCTAAGGCCCAAGATGAGAAAAATCCCTGGACGCAAGGGTGTAACATCTACAAGCTTTCCTTGAAACGAAGATAAAGTAGAGAAAAATAAGCTTAAGGCATACTCATCTAACCAACGGACAAAAAAAATGCATACTCGTCCAAGGGACGGGATAAAACCTTAAGCATAACTGTTCAAAAAATGGACGAGGAAATGCATGCGTATAAAAATATTTGAAAATCCATGGATAAATACACCTAGCCAAGGCGATCCAATCTTTGGACGAGATAAATGCTGGAGGCGTCTTACCTAAAGATGAAAGTAAACAGTCCAACCTATGGACGAAAAAAAGAAAAAAAAAGAAAAGCTGGCTAGGTTAAATCTCTGGACGAGTAAAGCTGATAAAAGCAACACCCTTCATAAGACGAGTTATATTAATGAAATTCAGAGAATGACAAACATGTTGAACATGAAGGAATCCTTGAACAAGGATAAGCTAAACACCACAAGTGGACGGACCACACTTAAAAAACTAGTGTAAGGGGGAAAATGTTCGTCCATACACTAACATATTCAATATTAAATAAAGCAATAAAGATAAACATTCATTTATAAAAGTTTAAAAAATGGTAGACGACCACCATCCAAAAACCCTTATAAGTTAAAGCCTAGAAGGCAATTGTTTGAAAACTCATCACAAAAATCACGGACGAGACAAATGTATTTAAATAAATTTAAATGGTCCAAAACAGCGGACCTCATACTTAAAACAAAGACGAAAGAAAAATGACAAGATAATTTTTCAAACACTTTTCAGTGAGGGTCCTTTCCATCATTAGGCTCGTCCTGGGCAAGCTGAGTGGTGGCATCGTCTTCAAAATTAACATCTTCAGAGCTTGTCTGGAGTAGGGAGCTTGCAACACCAAGGTTGAACTTAATGGAGCTAAAGTTAACTTCAGGGAAGTTCTTCATAGCGTCCATACAAAAGTCTTTGAAGCCAGTTGCGTAGTTGGTGTCCAACAAATCAATGAATTGTTTAGAAGCTCTAAACTCCGCTACGACATCTTTTTTGGCTTTGTCAATAAGGGTACTCAGCTCGTCATTCCTTTTTTGAAGGTAGTCAAGACGAGTATCCTTCTCAACAATGTCAGCTCTGAGCTCTTCAACGAGGTTCTGCGATTCCTTGGCCTCATCTTTAGCCTTGGCTGCCACCTCAGCCCACCCCTTGTAGTCATCCTTGACTTCTTGGACCCTCGTCCTGTCTAACTCCGTGGCCAGCTTGGACGTAGCAATGAACTTAGACATTGCCTGCAACAAGTGATTTGAGATTCTATTAGAAAAATATACATACATATATTAATATGACATGACGAGGTAAAAGTAAGTACATACCTTGAAAAGATCATGAATAGCAGAATGCTCAAATTCTTTCAAGGACATGTCATAACACGCAACCACGTCCTCTCCAATCACAGCCTTCTCAAACCTCTCCTAAGCTAAATCCTCATTTTCAAGAAGGTTCATGGGAACCCTCTAAGAAGGTTGGGACTAGGCAGGCATAGTGGTCTTGGACAGGGTGACCTCAATAGGTATAAATGAGTCCACATCATGGACTTGGACGAACGACTGCTGAGAGCTAGGAGTAGGGAGGCCAGGCTTGACAACCCCGGGCTTGGACGACTGGTGCTTTGCTCTCTTCTCCATGCGACGACTTGGAAGGTTTTCCAAGTCAATTGCCTTTGACAAATTTTTTTGTTTATCCCCAATGGCAAGATAAGGTTGAAATTGGGCCTCCTACCTAGTGACCTCGTCCACCACCTCCTTGCCCTTATTTTCCTTCATGGTTGTCACTCCTGAAAAAGACAACGTCAAAGCCATTATTAAATAAATAAATAAATAAAAAGAGAGAAGAGAAAGAAAAGCTCACGTTTACGGACAGTGAGCTCGTGAGCTAAGGCTTCTGGAGATGGCTCAGGACCAAGTCCCCAGGTTACAAGACGTTGGAGAGTAACTAAAGAGTGGAAATCCCTGTCAAGGTGTAGATGAGCCTTCTAGATACGCCTAAGATAAAACTTGCTTAAGGACGGTCGTCTAACACCTGAAGAAAAAGGAGAAAAAAAAATGGTTAGACAACTATAAAATAACATATATATAAAAAAAAATGAAATGATGATAATAAGCATACCTTCAGGACGAAGGTTCCCTAACTCTCTAATATATGGGGCAAATGGATCCCTGCCAACCTCAATAGGGTGTCTTGCCCAAAAACCAAAGACGAAGAAAAACTTCGTCTTCTAGTTTCTATCTGATGTGACAAGAGATTTTATCAATCTACAATCTTTCCCTCTGCCTGTGAATTGATAAAAGCCAAGGGATTGGTTAATTTTAGAGGGTTTGTAACAATAAAGGAACTTCGTCCACAGTGAGAGGACGATCCCCTTCAAACACCTCCCTCCACAAAATTTGCATAGAGATGACTAGTCTCCACGCATTGGGGTTAAACTGACATATCCCTAAACCTAACCTACTGAGTAGTTCCCTAGCAAAGGCGTTGAGGGGTAACCTGAGGCCCCCTAGAAGATAAGCCTCATAAACGCCTATGCAAAAATGAGGCTGACAACACCAATCCCCATGAACAGCTAACCTAGGGTTCAGGTCATCGAGAATTTGGTACTAACTCCTAAGGGATGATAACCTCTTCTCGTCTATCCTAGAGTGGACTCCTACAGCATAGCTGTATATCGTCTCAACCTCGTCTAAAGGAGTGGACGAGGGAACACTCGAAGGAACAACCCCAGACCCAGACGCGGCCCTTGTCTTAAGTTGTTCCTAAAAGACCTCTAAGGGAATCCCAGGAACCCCAAAAGTGTATTTCTCGTCCGTGGTGTTTGCCCCACTACTGCTATTGCTAATACTACTAGAATCGTTGTAACTAGTTGAATCATAATACTCGTCTATAGCCTTATCAACACTATTACTAGACGAAGAAACAACGATTTTAGACATTTTGAAGAAAGCTTAAGGAAAACCTAAAAATGAGTGTAAAGAAAATACCTAGCTCTAAATGAAGGAAAACTAAGGACGCAGAAACACTCCTAGACGAGGCTCTGGGCGACGAATGTCAAGAGAGAAAATTCAAGAAAGGCGAAGGGTAGGAGAGGAATTCCTCTATTTATAGGCAATGAAGTCAGGCATCTGAAACGACGCAACCAACCGGGGAGTGACATGTGGCACATTCATCGAAAAAAATAAAATAGACGTGACCAGTCACCAATAGGGTCATGACACGTGGCATGACATCAAGGGACTAAAAAAAATAAAAGAAGAAGAAGAAGAAGTCCAGAGGACGATGGTAAATTTCACAGTGCTCTGGACTACCTTGGACAAGGGGGCAACTGATGGTGAGCTGAAACTTGAGTTAAGTCCTGAGGGAAGATAAGGATAATGTACTCTAACTCCTATGGTAGTTGTGGGAGTTAACCTTGAACCCTTTGACCTCCTCAAATATAGGGGAAGTTATGAGACAAGTAACTGCTTAAAGAGCACACTATAAAAACACCCAATGACATCGAATGAAGGTACGTTTTTACAATTCCTGAAAAGTTGGAACTCTAGAAGTTGAGAAAGAAACTAACTTTGGCATTAGAGGGTTCTTGGCTAGTCCACCCGGATCATCTTTGATTGTGTGTTCTTTTTTTCAGGTCTTTCAATCAATCGCTAATCCTTTGAAACCCGAAATATCTAACCTACTGATTTTCTTTGCATCATATATATATATATATTTAAAAAATGACAAATTTTGCAAAAAAATAAATGGCAAATTCAAATCCATGTAAGTTTGAAGAAAAGTATACAAATTATGTTTCATGATATTTATTATTATTATTATGTATTCTATTATCTAATTTTAAGTAAATTAATAAAAAAATTATTTATATTTGAATTTTGATTAAGTCGTACATTGCACGAGTATAATGCTAGCAATTACAATAACAATCGTTGAATAAAGATATCATATTCCAGAGAATATTATTATATTCCAAACCAAAAACTAAAATTGGGCTAACTTGTGTTGTACTTTTTTTTTTTGTTGAGAAAACTTGTGTTGTACATGAACTCTTCTATTTTGCTTGAATCTAATAAACTCTTTTATTTTGCCTATTATTATGCATTTATTTTATCCTACCTAGAATTAGAAAGTAAGAAAGGAAAAAAAAAAAACCGAGGATTTAGCGCGAGAGTGAGGAGGTGGCACGTGGGACCCCAATCCTCCGCCCACGGTTTTTCTTTGTAATTTAAGTGGAGTAGATCTCTCTCTCTCTCTCTCTCTTATTTTCATATTTTGATCTCCCTCGGTTTTCTGAAGGGCATAATAGCTCTCCTGTTTATATTTTATCAAGTTTAATTTATTCTTTCTGGGTTCGACTCATTTTCTCTTTTAACACCTTTCCTTTTTAATTATTTATTTATTTATTTAAGGCGAACGGACTTCAGTTTTATTCCTTGATTTCTTGGATTCGAATATGAATTTCTCATTCATGTTGTGATTTATCTGATTTCAATTTACTTTCACTCGGTTTCTCAAAATTTTATGTCATACTCCATTGACTAGATCTACTAATTAATTGGAAATTCTCAAAAAATCTGATTCTTTTCATACTCTGACTAATGGGTTGTTATTGTTTGTTTGTAAAAGTTTTGAGCTTTAGATAGACATTTAACCCAAAATTCTCTTTTGTTAATTCACTATTGTAAATAACATCTTCTGGGTTTCTCAAAAAAGTTTCAAAATTTGAATAAAATATTTAAAATTTTCATTAGCTGTTTGGTGTTTGAGTTTGTGGGGTTCGCTCAGAATGGTCACAGTTAATGTTGGAACGCTCCATAATGTGTTGGACCACGTTTATGGCGCATTTATGCACAGAACAAAGATAAGCCCACTATTTTTCTCTGGAGGATGGGGTGGCTCAAAGCTTGAATTGCTGGAGAGAATGATCAAACAACTTTTCCCAGAAGTGGTTGGTCAGAATTGGCCTCCCACATTGGTGAAACCTGTTTGGAACACAGTTTGGGAGACCAAGACTGCTTGTTTAAGAGAAGGGGTCTTTAGGACCCCTTGTGATGAGCAGCTCCTAAGTGCATTGCCTCCTGAGTGCCACAATGCAAGGGTTGCTTTCCTTACTCCCAAGTTTGTGCCGCCACAGAAGATGGCCTGCGTGGTTCATCTTGCAGGTATATTGCTTTTATTTTCTTCTAGAGTAATTCAGAAATGGGACTTTGCATTGAACTTTAGCTTAATACTACATTGTCGATGGAGAGTTTAACAGTTTAAGCGAGTTTCTTGTTTTATTGCTTTGTTTATCTGTCAGAAAGTGTTTGGTTTTGGTGCTGTGGTTAATGTATTAGCTTGTGCATGGTTCATGGTAGGATTTTTTATTCTCAATTGGTCAAGCCTTAAATTGATTTTACTTTGTTTTACTGGATAATTCATCAGGGTTTTTATTAGCCTTATGATGATTTGCTGCAACCAAATAAGGTTTTGACATGTAGCAAAGTAAAGAGGGCTGGTTTAGATTGATTGGATTAGCTTTAAGCTGGCTGAAATCCCTACTCTAATTATGCATTTCAATAAAGAAGTAAAATCTGGTGTTTAAGTTATGTTTATGCGGGAAAAGCTCAAGCTTTAATAGTTGACTTGGTAAATGAATGGCTTCCATTTGTTTCATGAGCTAGGTTTTTGGATTAGCTCCATTGGCTATCAATTGGTTGGAACTTTAAGTTTTGGTTTAAATGCAGGGAAACGACTCAAAGCTTTAATATTTGACTGGGTAAATGAATGGCTTCTGTGCGTTTCAGGAGCTAGGCTTCTGGATTAGTTCCATTGGCTATCAATTGGTTGGAACCTTTAGTTTTGATATAATTTGTTTCCTTTTGAAATGTTTGACTCCTTTCATTTTTGCTTTTGGTTTCCTTCCCCCCTCGGATGCAGGGCCAAGGGGTTATCCAAAGGGAAAATTCCTCAATGAAGTCTAACTTTAAGGATAATGTGATAACCACACTTGGTAAAGATTAACTAAAGTATTTTTAATATTTTTGGCAGATTTATATGTTTTTGCATTAGATTTTGTTTATATTCCTCCAATGTATGTTACTGCTGGAAAATACTATATCCATTGGGAAATAAGTATCGAGGTTTGTCCTCTTGGCAGTTAGAATGTAGTTATAAGTCAGTTGGTGAAATGTTTAATTTTTGGTTTATTAATTCCAAACTGAAATGCAAATATTTTTCATTTGAGCATGTGTCTTCCATCACTATTGTGAATTATTCAAGTAATTAATTATTCATGGGAATTTCTATACTAACTACAGTTGATATTATAGTGACCTTTCTGATACTTTGAAAACTACAATTTTTTTCATTCCTTCTGCACACATTCATTTGAGTATATTCTTGTTTGTGCTACTTTCCAGATTAATTTCTGAATTTGTTATACTAATTTCAGATATTAACAATGTTCATTATTTCCTAGTTTCCTGCCAAATCTCAAAATTCTATTTCAAATTACACCCTTTACCACTGAAGGAACCTCCTCCCTTTGGTGCATTTGACATTTGGTAGTTAGCTATCTGGACTACAACTTGTAGCCTCTTTTTGCAGGCACTGGGGACCATACCTTTGAACGGAGACTGCGCCTTGGTGGGCCTTTGTTGAAGGAAAACATTGCAACCATGGTGCTAGAGAGGTAAATGCCAATTCTGTGTATTCCTAGAAATTGATAGAAGTGCTTCTGTTTAAATAACTTAATGTAAGCTATGATCATTTGAATAAAGGTAAATGTTTAATTGCAGCCCTTTCTATGGACAAAGACGCCCCTTGATGCAGTTTGGTTCAAAACTTTTGTGCGTTAGTGACTTGCTTTTATTAGGAAGGGCAACCATTGAAGAGGCCCGCGGACTGTTACATTGGTTAGACTCTGAAGAAGGGTTTGGCAAGATGGGTGTTTGTGGATTGAGCATGGGTAAGGCTCAAACTGAATCCTTCGCTAGAGATTAAAGTTAGCTAGCTCTAATCTAGCTTTGAGATCATATCTTTTTCGGTCAAATTTGTCATTTCAAACTTTGAATTAATTTGGTGGGTTACATAAAAATATTATTTCAGTGTGTAAAAAGAAATGTATATATTGTTAACTCTACAAGTGGAGCACTCACACCCCAAAGATAAGTCTCTTTTTTCCCTCTGAACTTTGATGGTTTCTTGGAATTCAGGAGGTGTACATGCTGCAATGGTGGGATCACTTCACCCTACACCTGTTGCAACCCTTCCTTTTTTATCACCACACTCTGCTGTTGTGGCATTCTGTGAAGGAATATTACAGCATGCTACTGCATGGGAGGCACTAAGAGAGGATCTTGCAGCACAGAAGGCTGCAATGACTCTTGAGGAGGTGAGAGAACGGATGCGAAATGTATTGTCTCTCACAGATGTCACACGCTTTCCGATTCCCAAAAATCCTGATGCTGTAATATTTGTTGCTGCTACTGTAAGTACCAGATATCAATATTACCTTCTGAACGTGTCGTTTAAGAAAATTTACAAGGACTCCATAGTTGTCTTCTTTATCCTTATTAATTGTCTTATCTTTATCATTCTATAGGCATATTTTCTAAGCATGGCTGACAAGGAGTTGGCAATTTGCCTCTTTTAATAATTTGATGATTTATCTAGTGAAAATGAGAAAAAAGAAAAAAGAAATGGATAAAAAAGAATGCTGTTAGATAGAATTGAAGCAACCTTTGAAGCTCGTGTTCCTCTCTCTCTTTCCCATCCTTGCAGTTGACTGTCATTGCATTGTAACACCTAGCAAAGAATGTTCTATACTCTTTTCTTTCTTTTTCTGGGTGATTTTTTTTGGGGGTGGGGGGTGGTGGGGGCTGTTTAAGAGCCTTTAGCTGCAATTGGTACAAAGTATATACCGTCTGAAATTTAGTGTTAATCAATCCATGGAAGTTAATATTCCATGGGTAAGTCTTGTATGCATTAGGAAGTTCTCATTATAAAGTTATAAACTGTAGTTCTCTTGGGTATATAAATCTTGATGGGCTCAAGCACAATCCATATGCACCTCTTTACAACAGCCTCAAAATTTACCAAATGTTTGGTTAGAGGGAGAGAGGGAGATGGACAAAATATACTAAAATTAGCTCATTTTAGCCTACTTTCCCCCTTTCTATCTCCCCTTTCCCTGTCCCAAACATACCTTTTGAGACCCAAAAAAAAAAATCACAACACAAAATATTTGGGCACAAACATAGGGGCCAATTAGGAGGTTGCAGCTTTCAGAAAAATGCGAAGTTCAGCTGCTTTGAAAAGCAGCTGGTAACTTGCCTTAAAAGCATAAGGCACCTTACAAATTTGCAAAATGCTGAAATGAGTTAACAAACGAGATGCAAGCAGCCTTTGCTTTTTAAAACCTGAAGCACCCACAATAAAGGGCCTTCTCTTTTTCCCTGATCAAGAATTCGAGATCCCGTGCAATAGTTATTGCATGGGATGCAATAGCTATGGACAGTTGGGAGCACAAGTTAAGAGGTTAGCTTTTCTTCATGGCCGTCCAATTAGGCAAAAAAAGAAGTTAGCTTTTTACCTTTTTTCTTTTTGCGTGATCGGATGTCTGTGGAGAAAGTTAACTTTTTAACTTTTGCTCCCAACCATCAATCAGGTATTGCATCCCATGCAATATCCTAGCTGCTGCATGGGATCCATACCCCTTATTGCTTATGATTGGTGTATCTTCATTGTGTAATTTATTGCTCTTTATTTGTTACTGCTTCCTCGCCAAATTTAGCTTTGGAAGCTATATTCTTAAACTGCAATCATGCTTCAGGATGATGGGTATATTCCAAAACACTCTGTGATGGAGCTTCAAAAGGCTTGGCCTGGTTCAGAAGTGAGATGGGTCACTGGTGGGCATGTCTCATCCTTCCTTCTACACAATGGTGAGTTCCGGAGGGCAATCGTTGATGGTCTTAACAGATTAGAATGGAAAGAGTCTCCATCATGAGAGTGGCTTCACCGTATGAGGAAGATACTGCATTTATTCTCTTGGTAATCTTCTTCACCTCACTAAACCTGTAAAATGAATCGTAACTGATATTTGTGAACGCCACGCGCCCCCCCGCCCCCCAAAACAATAACAAAACAAAAAAAGAAAGATAGTAAGAGGGGGGTTGTTTTGTGAATTACTATTTAATGTGTATCAAATTCAATGTGTACTATCATCTGATAAACTTCATTTGTATGTGACATTGAAATCAATGTTAAATGGTGAAAATGCTGATGAAACTTTTACTCAAATTTGGTTTGGAGAAGTGTGGATTTGTTTGGTTCAGTGCTGATGAAAGTGAAGCTGGGATAGAGCTGATGAAAGTTCTATCCCACCCTCAGTTTCACAGCTTCCAATTGACAAATGGATGTCAATAATAAATGTCATTAATACAATACAGATTGTTTGGTTACAAGTTGGCCTACTTTGCTGATTAAAGTTCTATTCAATTCTGGTTTGGAGAAGTGTGGATTTGTTTGGTAAGGACATGTTGTCCAAACTGTGATTTTCATTTTCTTCTGCCATTATGGACCCATCAAGAATAGAAAGTCATACACATAAATGTCACGTTGATGCCTGTTTAGTACAGTTTAATTTTCAGTTTTTGAAGTATATTTTCCATTTTTTGAAAATGAATTTGTTGGACAAATTGCACCTAAATGTGAATAGGTCTTTTTGATTTTTGTGGTTTCTTCTCTATTTTTATTGTTATAGCACTTTAGCAAAAAGGTAACATTTATTTAGATTTTAGTTTTTTTTTTTTTTTTTGGTCTTGTTATTGGATGCCCAAATCTTAACGGATTAAAAACAAACTATTACCGAAGACTAATTGTAAAACTGAGTACATTGTCGTAGTAGTAGTAATTAAAGATTACAGTGGAACCCACGTCAGTTTCTGGGCAAATCATTATAAGATCACTTGCAGCTTGCAAGTGAAGCACCAGTCAAGCACTGGCTATGGAAATAAGTCGAATAATCGAAGCTCTGCAATTTACCACCTATTGGAATCTGACCACAAAGCCTATTATAACTCACATTAAAGAACTGCAACTTCAGTGCCGTAATCTCCACAGGAATGCTTCCATAGATCTTGTTGTGGTTAAGATCCAAAGTAATCAAGCTCTTGGCGGACACCACCTTGGACATTAAACTCCAACAAGTTCCTCAGACAAGTCCACGATCTGTGTACTCTTGTTCGGTCTGAAAACCACGGATGCATCACCTATGAGTTTGTTCCTTGACAAGTCATTATAAGTGAAGTCCATTTGAGCAAATGAGGTTGGGATTAACCACGGATGCATCACCTATGAGTTTGTTCCTTGACAAGTCATTATAAGTGAAGTCCATTTGAGCAAATGAGGTTGGGATTGGGATCGGTTAGTTGGTTGTGAGAGAGGTACAGGTATAGTCCCTTGGGTAGGAATGGCAATGGGTCAGGTTCGGGCTAGGTTTTTTGATATCCGGACCCGACCTACGGGTCCTCCCCTGTTACCCGGATTCGGCCCGTTTAATAAACAGGTCTTTTTTTTAGCCCCAAACTTGGCCTGTCAAGTCTCCGTGGGCCCCGTCCAGCCACTTCTTGGCCTAATCCGTGGCCCAATCCGCCCAATCTTATATATATATAACCCAAACACAAATAGCAACACAAATAAATCACCATTCTTATCAGTCTTGCTGAAAATGAGATTCTCAAATAGAAAATAAATATTAAATGAACACAAAAAATAGAAGGAATAAAACTCCATTAATGGACCGATTTTTACATTAACACAAACATCAACTCCGATTCACATTCTTTGAAGTTATCCCAGGCGCTATAGTCAACTAAACCAACACAAAATATACACATGCATTACATTCTATACAGATTGAATCCTCAAACAAATACCCAAAAACAAAAACTATTGAGAGAGGAAATGAACCAAAAAAAAAAAAAAAGAACTTAGACCACTAAAGCTCCATCAGCGATGCTCCGATCTAACAACACGAACACATCTCTCTCCGATCTAACAATCCCATGCTCCTATCTATGGATTTCGTGCTCCTCCGTGACAAATGGCAACCACCACAAGGGTGAGGATGGGTTGGTGAGTGTATGAGAGTGAGAGTGAGGATGAGATGTGAGTGAGAGTAAGTCAGTGAGGGGAGGATGAGATGTGAGTGAGCGTGAGCATGAGAGTGAGAGTTTGAGTCAGTGAGAGTGAGGTGAGAGAGGCGGCTGAGTTGAGAGAGAAATGAGGGAAATGAGTTTAGGGTTAGAGTTGTGATATATATATAGGTAAGGTTTTTTTGTAATTTTTCATTTATCTAACTGGGTCGGGTCGGGTTCGGGTTCGGGTTCGGGTCAAGTTTTTACCAAAATTTGGACTCGACCTGGACCTATTTTGGGTTTTTTTTTTTAAAACCCAAACACGACCCTATTCTTATCGGGCCGGGTAAAATACGACCCATTAGGGTCGGGCAGGGCTAGGTATCCACAGGTCGGGCAGAAATTGCCATTCCTACCCTTGGGAAAATTATTAAAAGAGTAGGGGATTTGTCCTGTGAGTTTGTTATGGTACAAGTGAAGTCCATTGAGGTTTGGAAGCTGTGAAAGTGAGGGTGGGATAGACCTAGATAGATTATTGAATGAGAGATCAAGGAAAGCGAGGTTTTTGAGCTAGCTGAGGAAGTTAAGAACTTGGCCAGAGAGATTGGTTCAATTGAGAGTGAGGGATTTGAGGTTTTTGAGCTTGACAATGGTAGGTTGGATAGGACCAGTGAGATTGGGAAACTTGTGAAATTCGAGAGTGTCGAGAAAAGGAAGGTCACCCACTTCAGGTGGGATTTGACCAAAGAGATGGCCAGAGAAGATGGTGAGGGAGTTGATGCGGTTAGAGGCGGAGTCACATGTGACACAATACCATTCATAGCAATCGATGTGTTTGGGTCCCAAGAGGCAAAGTACCTAGGGGTTGTTGAAGGCTTGTTGAAGACTTTTTGGTATTGTGGGTTGCAGAGTTCGGAGAAAGTAGAGGAGTTGAGAAGGGTGAAGCAGAGGAGGGAGAGATGGCTAACTGTACTACCCATGTTTTAGTATTCTAGACAAGAATGGTGGTGTGAAATTTGGTACATCATTTTAAACACATGTTTTCAGTTTTTAAACAACATTACTCGTATTTTCACATACTTTTTCACTTACACGTATTTCCAAAAAAAATAAAAACTATTGTTTAAATACACATACCAAACGGACCCTTATTATTGAGTGTGGACTGTCTAGCGGTCACTCTCTTAGGCATTGTTTGGTGAGGGATTAAAAAGTTGAGGGATAGAAAAATTATTTAGTTTTTCCCATGTGTTTGGTCGGGAGGATGGATATGTAGGTGGATGAAAACCCCTTTTGTTTGGTTGAAAAGAAGAATTAGAGGATAGAAAATGTAATTTGTATAAATTTGATTCGTTACCTTGATTGCACAAAAAAATTTAATACTTTAAAAGGGAAAAAATTCTTTTAGAGACTAAGCCTTTGTTTGGAAAGAGAGAATGAAATGGAATGGAAAAAAAATTAAAATAATAATTTTAGAATATTCTTCCATTCCCTTATTTGAGAGTTTTAATAGAGGGAATGGAAAGTCCATTCTCTTATTTAAGAGTTTAAGTGGGAGGGAATGGAATGAGTAGGAGTGAATATTCATTCCTCTCTATTTCCTTAAAACCTCAAATTTTCATTCATTTCGAAATAAGTAAACAATCAAACTTTAATATTGTGGATTCTTTTTTTGGATAGTACCCAAGCCTAAGTAGAAACGAGGATCTTGAGCTTTATACTTGTTATTTGGTAGACTGAGTTTGGTTCACCGCAGCTAAATCAGGCTGATTATGAACTAAGTTGTACACAAAACATGGACCTTACAATACACACACACACACACACACACTAATACATACAAGGTATATATGTATTGCACAGTAAGGAACAATAAAGAGTGATAGAAGCAAAGGAAAAATAATAAGAAACGTTAGGGGTCCTCAGCATAATATATAATACTTCATTATTTTCTTGAAATTTCATTACAATATGTCTCTCTTGCAGTAGGATGTGTTACAAGTTCCAAATAAGTTAAACAATTACAGATTTAGATAGCTATTTTAGGCTTTTAAGACTTGTGAGGTTTTAATCCCTTTGAATCCAAGTGTATCCTTTAGTGCCTGTCTTAGGATTCTAGATTGGGTTTTCCCTCTTTTCTTTCTTTTTGAATTCTAAAGAAGTTTTTCAAAGGATTTTTTTTCTCTGATTCACTATTGCCGAATGGTTTTTGTTGATGGCTTCACCTCCTTTTATAGCATCTTCCTAGGGTTTTTGGTGCACCACAAATTCCCTCCATTTGCTGGGTACTAGAACCAATGTTGTGTCAGCAACATTGGTGGCTAGTCCCTTCCTTATTTCTCATTATTTCCCTCTTTTAAGGACCCCCCCCCCCCAAAAATCCCTAGCTGACCTTCCTTTTTTTGAGAGGTTCTAAGGGTTGACCTTCAGTGCTTCTTTTCCCAAGGCTTCTAGACACTACTTTTCAGACCCACTTTTTGGTTGCTTCACTTTTGTCTTTTTCTCCAAATAGGAATATTCCTTTCTCATTATGTTGAAAGATCCCCAGCCACCTTCCTTCATGGTACATCTCCCTAAGCTCCCTGAGGTACCAGACTTCTTTTCATGAAGTGCTGGTTCCCAGGTCATCTGCCTTTTTTTGCATCATTGGGCGGTTGATGGGACACATCCATTCTTGTTCTTCGTGTTCATGGGCATGCTCTCTTGAGTTGTCTCAATCCCAGCTAGTCTCTTGCTGCATATCCCGAGGATCCTAGGCTTCTAGGAATTCCCAGCTATCTTGGTTCAGCTTTCTTCCTGAGTTCCCAATAACTTTCCCTCTTAAAGGTCGGACTGGGCTTCCTTTTTTTTCTTTGTTTCATAAGGCCCAAAGCTTACTTATTCATGGGCTTAGGCCCTTTCCTACTCATTTTAGGTAGTCCTTAGTTGGCGGGTTTGAGCCTTACTCCTTCCTTGAAAGCCCAAATGGTTCTTGAATTTTAACTTTGCTTAATATTGGACCTTGGTATAATATTGTGACATTTTGGACCTCAACAAATGTATATTCTCAAATTAAAAGAGTGTTAATCACAATTGATAATAAATTATAAAATTAACTAGTAAGTTATCCGTGCGATGCACGAATAATGTTGTAATATTTTATGTAAAATGGTTTTGGAGAATATTGTATTTGTATTATGGCATAATTGTTATAGAAATTTATTAGTAATGAGTTCACCCTAAAAAGTAACAATTATAAATTGCACACCCATTTCTATTATAAATATTAAATTGAAATAATGAGAAGAAAAACACTTTGGAGGAATATTATAGAATAAAAGTTGATATAGAATGTGTCTCCCTCTTTCTCCTTAATTCTAAAAAAAAAATACACATCACAAACACTCACAATCAATCATATCATTTACAAAACCCACAAATCCACAATGCTTGACCTTAACATCAAAATCATAATTGCTGTCGTCACTTGTCACTCAATATAAAATTCAAGCCCCCCTTCCTTAGTTGTAGTCAACTCATTCAGGTTATGATTAGATAAAACAACTGTGTTAGAGCTAGATAAGTGTCATTGAAAAATTGAAAGTAAATGACATCGTTTTTGGTCTGTGTGTGTTTGACATGAGATGGCATGAAGGGTTATGGGTGGCTATATATAATGGGGTAGAAGTGCAAAAGGTGAAGATGATGAATTAAAATGCAAAGATTTTTGTGTGAGGGATGAAAAATCTTGAAACATTGAACCAAAGGATATAAAAAATATGTATTTTTAATTAGAAATGTCTTGAAACATTGAACCAAATGAAACAAAAAAAATCACTATTTAATTTGTTCTTATCTCCTATGTGGCACTTGAGAATGTTCTCTTTGCATAAAATTCGCCACTTGGCAGAACCTCATGCTTTTCCACAAGAGGTCTCTGCTTTTATATATATATATATATATATATATATATATATATATATATATATATATATATTGATTTTCAAGATTGTAAATTTTTTTATATATTTTTATTCTTTGTCAAATGAGTTATCCAATAAGTCATTTGTAATTTTGTTTTATATTTTGGGATGTTGATATTATGTAGAAATAAAATTTGTGTATTTGTTTTACTTATTTTTGTGTTATTTTGTTTTAGTTAGCAATGTTGAGATTTGTATAATTTTAAAATTATTGAATAAGTATTAATAAGTTTAACTAAGTTCATTCTTAATATAAGTAGTGAATTCAAAGTAATGTATTTTACATCAAGTAATTTGTTGCATGACCTTCCAAATGACAAATACATGTTTTTTTTATTAAAAAAAAATTAATGTGAAAATACGGGTCAACCCGACTCGAACCCGAACCCGTTTTTATTTAAATTGATCCGTTTTTGACTTGTAACTCGATTGATCTGACCTAAATCCGACTCGATCTAACCATTTTGCCATGTCTGACTACGATGTACTAAGTTTTTCAAAAGCTATAGTCTCTGGTAATAAGTTTGCTTTATTGCAAATTTAGCAAGATCGAGAACAGATAGGAGAACTATGTAATAAAAAAAATGTCCTTTGCTACGTTGTGCTAAGAGATTAGGAAGCAGATTTGGTGTTTTACGTACAGCTAGGCACATGTTTATCTTGTTACATGAATTTATCCATTTTGAAAATATTTAAAAAACACAATTAGTTGGTGAGAGTCTTTGTAAGTTGTAACTTAATTTCTAAAGCCGCCATTAATTAGAAAACATGCTGCTTTCATGTTTACTGTTTAGTTATGAGATTACTTTTTTGCCCCAACAATAACAAGTTAACAACCAGTAACAACCTGTCATTTAATATTTATTGTAAAAATGTTGTGAAAATATCATTTCTTATTATGAGAAGTGCTACTAGGTACACAACATTTTCATAATAAATTATAGGTGGTTAGTTGATATTGGTTCAAATTTGAACCTAACACTAATATTACTTTGCGATTTGATATCTAAAATCTTTACTCATTATAGAATGCTCAACCATTCATCTTTCAATTCATTTGCATGTAGTTATGTCTCAATTCTTTCCTTACAGCTTACAACAAACAATTAAACTAATCTTATCTTAATTATATTATTTTTTTAAAAAAGTTTTAAAAATTACAGAGAGACCCGCTTTAGTTTCTATGCAAGTCTATTATAAGATCACTTGCAGCTTGGAAGTGGAGAGCCACACAAACACCGATTGTGGAAATAATTCGAATAATTGAAGCTTTGCAATTTACCACCTGAAGGGGATAGAATTTAAGATAGACAGATTTGTTCATAAAGCCAACCAAAAGCAACGGTGCCAAGGAGAAGGACGGTCTAAACGCATGAACAAACAATGAGTGGAATAAAGATTGCGCCCAGATGGAGAGAAAGAGAAGATGGACGTAATTTCCATGGTGGACGGATTGCAAGTAGACAGATACAAAGTAGACGGGTGGCAAAGCCAGGTGGTATCCACATGGCTTAAGTGGTCTCTAAGAAACTTCAAAATGAAATGTCTTGTGCCCTACGATTAACCCTAATCAACAAAATCTATATATGGAAAGGATCCCGTAAAATACGTGTATTTATGAGGATCTTCCCTACAAGGAAACATCTTATTCACCAAGAAATAAAAGTCAATTCTACACTACTATAAAAACCTAGAACCCTCAGAAATCAAGGTATGCATAACTTACCCTAACTCTGGCATTCTAGAGTTATGAACATTCTCTAACTTAACCTTCGGAGGGTATTTGGTCAGTACCATACCGGTACTCTCTATAAGGCTTTTTTCTTCCTTGTTGTGCAAGTTTTGTCTTGAGCACGTGAGGACTGTGCAGTTTACTGACGATTTTCGGCATCATCAGTTGGCGCCGTCTGTGGGGAGAAACGTATCGAGAAAACAATAGTAGCCATATTAACACTTCCCAGACAAAGAGTTGTATGGTACTCACTTGCTCGATGGCAACCAACAACAATAACGGAGATGAACCACGCACTATTGCCCTTGAAAGACAGGTATAGACCTTAGCTGTAGCGGTGAAACGCCTTACTAAGCAAAACCATGACCTAGAGGAACAGCTGCGCCAAAGGGATGCTAGGCCCAATAGTCATAGAGAAGAGCAAGAGGGCACCAGCGCCAAAAGGAGGGACCAAGAAGGACCAGAAGGCAGCAATGCTTCGAGTAGACAAGAACGACAAGATACCAGCTGTCCATTCGTCGCAGAGACAACACCACCACACATTGTTACGGAGATGCAGATGATGCAGATGATGAAGGAGTGGATGGACTTCATGATGAACGCCCTCAGAGGACGGGTGTCAAGCAACCTCGACGAGTTAGTCCACCGGACGGAATCGCCTTTTACCGTACCCGTCACTTCGTTCCCCCTTCCATCGAAGTTTTGTATGCCACTGGTAGAAGCCCACGACGGGCCAAAGGATCCCTTAGATCACTTGGAGTCATTCAAAACCCTCATGCACTTACAAGGCATTGCAGATGAAATCATGTGTCAAGCCTTCCCAATTGCGCTGAAGGGTCCTGCAAGGGTATGGTTTAGCAAGTTGACGCCCAACTCCATCAGTACCTTTAAGCGCGCAGTTTGCCTCACACTTTATAGGGGCACAGGTGTAAGAAGTCCACTGCATGCTTGATGAGCATCAAACAACGGGAGGAGGAGACGCTAAGATCCTACATAACCCTCTTCAATAAGGAAGCCCTCTCGATAAATGAAGCTGACGAAAAAATACTCGTTGCTGCATTCACCAATGGGTTATGGAAGGAGAAGTTTATGTTTTCCTTATACAAAAATGACTCGAAAACCATGTCGGATGTACTTTACCGAGCTACTAAGTACATGAACGCGGAAGATACGTTACTTGCCTAAATAGAAAAGCCTAAAAAATGGGAAAGGTAAGAAGATGTACGGACAGGGGATGAAAGACAACAAATATAGGAGACTGACGGTAGGATAGGTGTTCCAAGCCCCCACTGGGAGGTTCGCAATCTTCACCCTGTTGACGGCCCCTATTGATCAAGTCCTGATGCAGATCAAGGACAAAGCGGCCTTGACATGACATGGCAAGCTGAAGGGAGACCCCAGCAAAAGGTCCAGAGACAAGTACTGCCGCTTCCACCATGACTATGGTCACGACACATCTGGATGTTACGACTTGAAGCAGCAAATAGAAGCCCTTATCAGACAAGGAAAATTGTAAAGATTCGTCAGCAAGGAAAGGACGAACCTACCACAAGAGTAGGCCGCTTGAAGGGAAAACAAGCGTCCTAGGCCACCCCTAAGAGACATAAGGATGATTGTAGGGGGCACTACGGCCTCCGATTCAACAATGAAGGCACGCAAGACCTACCTCAGGATGGTCCATAACATCCAGTTGACGGGTTTAGTCCCAAAGATGGCACGTATCGACAACCCTGTAATTGGGTTCACAGAAGAGGATGCTCGACCTCTCCACCACCCACACGACGATGTACTTATAGTTAGCACGGGAGCTTTGCTGATATCCTCTACTACCCAGTGTTCTAGCAGATGAGGATTGAGAGGGAATGGTTGGTGCCAACTAATGCGCCACTCGTTGGATTCGGAGGAATAAAAGTATACCCCCTCGGTGCGGTCACTTTGCTTGTAACCGTTGGTGATTACCCTCAATAGATTAGCAAGGGTGTGACATTCTTGGTTGTTGACTGTTCGTCTGCTTACAATGCCATCTTGGGCCGTCCTACATTTAACTCATGGAAGACTGTAACTTTAACTTACCACCTAATGATCAAGTTCCCCACCGAGTGCAGAGTGAGAGAGGTACGAGGATATCAAGTAGCGGTGTGCGAGTGCTACATTACCATGCTGGAGATGGACGATCGTTTACAAACCATGTGTATAGAAGAACAACGGACGATGGCAGAACCCGCGGAAGGGTTGGAAAAGGTACTCTTTGATGATTCTAGGCCCAAGCGAACGACCAGGATTGGCACCCTCGCTAGCCCACCAGTCCGTTAGGCGCTCATAGCATTTCTGAGGGAGTACCAGGACGTCTTCGCTTAGAGCCACGAAGACATGCCCAGAATTGATCCTTCGGTCATAGTCCATAAGTTGAATATATCGCCCTCTTTTTCTCCCATCCGTCGGAAGAAATGAGTGTTGTGCAGGAACGAGACAAGGCCATAGCAGAAGAGATTCGCAAATTATAGGAAGCAGAGTTCATATGAGAAGTATACTACCCCGAATGGCTGGCCAATGTAGTGATGGTTAAAAAGGCCAATGAAAAATGGAGGATGTGCGTGGACTTCACGAATCTAAACAGGGCATGCCCCAAGGACAGCTACCCACTTCCGCAGATTGATATCTTGGTGAATTTGATAGCAAGACACCGGTTGCTGAGCTTCATGGACGCATTTTCTGGTTACAACCAGATTAAGTTGGACGAAGCTGATCAAGAGAAGACTTCATTTGTCACTAGCCAGTGTCTCTTCTACTACAAAGTAATGCCATTCAGACTCAAGAACGAGGGCGCCATGTATCAAAGGCTGATGAACAAGATGTTCACACATTAGATTGGGAGGAGTATTCAAGTCTACGTGGATAACATGTTGGTAAAAAGCCAATAGGAAGACGACCATTTGGACGACCTCAAGGAAACCCTTGATACCCTTCGCTCTTACAACATGAAGTTGAATCCGAACAAATGCACATTTGGGGTGACGGCTGAAAAATTCCTAGGGTTCATGGTATCCCAGAATGGTATTTAGGTCAACCTAGACAAGATACGGGCAACAATGGAGATGACGCCGCCAACAAATATCAATGAAGTACAAAGCCTTAACGACAAAGTAGCCACACTAAACAGGTTCGTCTTAAGAGCAACGGAAAAATGCCTGCCCTTCTTCCACACATTGAAGAAGTCATTTGAGTGGACGACTGAATGTCAGCAGGCATTCGAAGACTTGAAAGCATACCTGTCCTCCCCACCATTACTGAGTCCCTCCAAACCAAGTGAAGAATTGTTCCTCTATCTGGCCGTCTCCCTAGCAGCTATTAGCACAGCCTTAGTCAGAGAAGAAGACAGGGTACAAAAGCTTGTATATTACACTAGTCGGGCGCTCCAAAGTGTAGAAGAGAGGTACCCCCCATGGAGAAGCTCGCCTTCGCGTTAGTGACTGCGACTTGTAAGCTCAAGCCATACTTCCAGGCCCACACTGTGGTCATCCTAACAGACAAGCCTCTACGGAGAGCAATGAGCAGCCCTGAAGCCGTTGGACGGATGGAGCTATGGGCAATTGAGTTGAGTGAATTCAATGTATAGTATCGCCCACGTACGGCCATGAAGGGGCAAGATGCTGCTGCCTTCATCGTAGAATTCACCAACATGGCAGGCCAGGGGGCAGGATCACAGCGTCTGGAGTATCCACACGGACGGGTCGTCCAACAGACAGGCAGGCAGAGCTAGTATGATACTCTATTCCCCAGAAAGGGATGAGATCGAATGTATGGTCTAACTTGATTTCCCTACAACTAATAATGAAGTGGAGTATGAAGCTTTAGTAGCAGGGCTGGATCTCGCCAAAGCAGCAAGAGCCACAAATGTGGTTGTATACTGCGACTCTCAGGTAGTCACGAGTCAAGCAAACGACAACTATGAGTGCAAGGGTGAACGGATGAAGAAGTACCTAGAGTAGGTGAAGAAACGAACGAACGACCTTCAAGCAAATTTTGTTCAAATCCTAAGGGAGGAAAATGAGCAAGCCGATCGTCTTGCCAAGAATGCGTTAGCAGAGCATATGCATATCCCAAGTCAGGTACTATCCTTTGTCCAAATCTCACCATTAATAGAAGGCATCAGTGTGCTGGAGATAGGTTCTGAGAACAACTGGACTACACCATTAATCTCCTACCTGAAAAATGGCATGCTACTTGACGATAAGGAGACTGTAAGGAAATTAAAGGTTCAGGCAAGACGATTTGTGCTAATCAAAGACATCTTGTACAAAAGAGGCTTCTCCTGCCCATACCTACCTAAGGTGTCTTAGTTTCGAGGAGGCAGACTGTGTCATGAGAGAAGTCCACAAAGGAATCTGCAGAAACCATTCCGGATCACGGTTTTTAGTGCACAAGCTGGTACGGGCAAGATATTATTGGCCTACCATGTAGAAAGATGCCTAAGCATATGTCAAAACTTGCAACAACTGTTAGAGGTATGGCAACCTCATCAAAAAACTAGTAAAAGAGCTCACTCCAATGATGGTCCCATGGCCTTTCGCTCAATGGGGGTTGGATATTATGGGCTCGTTCCCAACAATAATCAGATAGTTGAAGTTTCTAGTAGTCGACATAGATTACTTCACTAAATAGGTGGAGGCCGAAGCCCTAGCCACCATTACGGAGAAGAACGTACGAAGCTTTGTATGAAGGAACATTATTTGCAGGTACGGTATACCTAGAGTATTGGTCTCAGACAACGGGAAGCAGTTCGACAATGACTCATTTAGAGATTTTTGCTCGTAGTTAAGGATTAAGAATCACTACTCCTCACTCGCCCACCCTTAGGCCAACGAACAAGTTAAGGTCACAAACCAATACTTGCTCAAAATCATCAAGACTCGGCTCGAGGGGGTAAAGGTATATGGCCGGAAGAGCTGCCAAGCGTCCTGTGGGCATACAAGACGACGACAAGAACACCTATAGGAGAAACACCGTTTCAACTAACGTACGGATGCGAGGCCGTTATCCCAGTTGAAGTCGGACTCACAAGCTATAGGGTAGAGAACCATGATGAAAGCAGGAACGATGAAGCTATGTACCTACAACTTGACTTGGTAGATGAGGTTAGAGCAACGACTGAACAAAGATTAGTGCGGTACTAGGATCTCATGGCCAAACACTATAACTCTAGGGTCAAACACAAAGAGTTCCAAGTTGGAGATCTTGTATTGAGAAAGGTGACAGGCGGCACAAGAGACCCTTCCTAGGGAAAGCTAAGACCTAACTGGGAAGGACCCTACAGGATCGCTTCATGGCAGAGGAAAGGAACTTACCACCTAGAGATGCTAAACGGGCAAAAGTTACACCACCCATGGAACACGGAGCACCAAAAGAAGTATTACTAGTAGACAAGGGCACGGACAATGACACCCCTCATTTCCAGTTTATTTCCTTTTAGTAGTACTTTTTAAGCCCGAAGGGCAATTTTTCATTCTTTAAGAACAATTTCTACACACGTATTTATCACAATAAGAGGAGTTACTCAGATATATCATGTGTATGTCTACAAAACTACGTCTATAATTATTAAGTCCATAAGTGGATGGGTTCATCCCAAGGGATGATTCGAATTTATTAAAGTCCACAAGTGGACGGGTTCATCCTAAGGGGTGACTTGAAATTATTATAAGTGGACGGGTTCATCCCAAGAGGTAACTTGAAATTATTAAGTCCATAAGTGGATGGGTTCATCCCAAGAGGTGACTTGAAATCATTAAGTCCATAAGTGGATGAGTTCATCCCAAGGGGAGACTTGAAATTATTAAGCCCATAGTGGACGGGTTCATCTCGAGGGGAGACTTGAAATCATTAAGTCCATAAGTGGACGGGTACATCCCAAGGGGTGATTTGAAATTATTAAGTCCATAAGTGGACGGGATTAGTCCACAAGTGGACAAGTTCATCCCAAAGGGTGATTTGAAACTATTAAGTCCAATAGTAAACAGGTTCATCCCAAAGGATGGTCAAAAGTTACCAAGTCCTTAAATGAACAAGTACTAAATCTGCAAATGGATAAGTTTTATGGACACTAAGTTCACGAATAGACAATTTCATCCCAAAAATATTCAGGTCCTCAAGGGGACGGGTGCATTTAAGCATAAGTACCAAAATGACTAGGCACACCCAAGTCTCAATAAGTCCTCAAAGGGACGGATACATAATACTAATTCCAAGGTAGACGAACAGAAACACATCTCAAAGATAGGAAATAGAAGAATTTTATAAATATAAGCAGTAGATAAAAGCCCATGAAGGGTAAAATTTACATACAAAGCCCAAAAAATAATGGGCAACGGTGAAAACAACAAGACATATTGTCCTCCCAAAAGATTTTCACACTAAGGAAATATAAGTTAACAAAAAATAAAGTCTACTCCTCCTCAACGAATTTAGCCTAATCATTATGAGGAGTAGCCTCCTCGTCACCTTAAGGGTAGGGAGTGGAATCATCTGCAAAAAGATCATCGGTGCCTTCGGAGTCTACAGGACGGGCTGGGGAGAGCCTTTGGTATCAATAGTGATGTGCGACAGGTCGAGATTTGGGAATGAGGCCTTGACCTGACGGAGGCAGTCATCGAAGCCGTCGACAAAGGAACTACCTAGCTAGGTTAAAAAAGCGTCGGAATCACGGTATTCCTTTATCGCGTCCTCCTTAGCCCAACGGAGTTGCTTCTTGAACTTAGAGATTTCATCTTCCTTGTCCTTAAGCACTTTTTTTAGTGCCTCCGTCTGCGCCTTCGCCTCATCCATGAGGTTTTTTTGTTAGATCAAGCTTGTTTTCTGGACAACCTTCTAGGCCTTCAGCTTTGCCAACTTCGTCTCCGTTGCCTTCACCTTCGCCCTCACACTCTTGAGATAGGCAACGGTCCATTAGGCCCATCATCATGAGCACCCCCTGCAAGAATAAAAAACAAAGGTTAGAAAAACAAAGACAACATGACAGAAAGGAGAGAAGGATGGATATACATACCTGTGCAAGGCTGAAAAGGCCTGTCTCCCCCATAGCCTCGGTTGCATGGTTGCCTAAATCCTCGTAGTCATCATCTTTGATGATGGACGAAAGTTGCTTGAGTGCATACCGCAAGTCCTCACGGAGGAGGACATGGCGCTTTTCAGTGACGAGACCCTGATCTGGCATAAGGCCCTTGCCTTTCCCTAGACCAGATGGAGGAGGCAGCTTGTTTGTGATGGTACTCTCCTCGACGGCTGATCCTGCCACCACCTTGGGTTTCTTGGGGAGACGGTCGGTCTCGTACAACGGTTTCCTCTTTGTGGATGGGTTGGCCGAACCCGTTCCCTTGGGAGGCAAGCTTCCCTCTTGCTTCTTTTACGCAGCAGCTTGTTGCTTGATGAAAGCCATCCTCTTGTCGTCTTCCATTTTTGCATCAAAATGGACGGAAACAGAGAGTTAGGCAAACTACTATAAATAAAAGAAAAAGTAATGAGCAACGGACTTACGTCTACGTGCTTGACTATCGTAGCGACAGGCAGTTGCAATAGGCTCAAGACCGTCACAATACCAATGGATTGTGTCCAAGGTAATAAGCTTTGCCCACGTCCTCTTTGCAAACTTGATCCTAAAGATCTTTTCCAAAAAACTCTGCTTAAGAGTCACCTTTATACGGTCTCGGGCTACAAAAGAGGGACAGTTAGGCCAACACATGACACAAATAATAAGAAATAAAATTTAGACTAGACGAACGCCTACTAGACGGGGGCATTATACCCTAAGTTTTGTCCACAGGCATGTACTCATGATCATCAGGGTGACACATCCAGTCGTCCCCCTGAATGAAGAAGTACCGGCTCTTCCAGTTTCTGTTTGAATCAGGGGTGTCGCACACTAGCCTAAGTATTGGCTTCCTCGGTAGGAAATTGTACATACCCATAGACTGGGTGATTTCTGATGGACATTAGCAGTGGAAGAACTCCTCCACCATCATCTTACGCCCCCTATTAGTTAAGACTCCATATAACACTTTTGTGCCAAGGAAAACTCTCCAAGCATTTGGAGAGATCTGGGTGACGGCTAGCCCCAGGTATTGAAGTAAATGGCGGTGAAGAGCACTTAAAGGGAATCTAAGTCCCGCCTTAAGCATCTGCTCATACACCCCAACGTCTTCGACACCCCGGTAGTAGCACTTTTCGAATTTGAAAGGTAGATGGATGGGGATGCTGACGGGAATCTGATATTTTTCCCTAAGGATTTCGAAGTTTTTTTCCTTGATGCTAGAGTTAAAGTTGTTTACCGTCCACAACAAAAGAAGGATAAATTGCCTAAAACCATTAGGACCTATGATGGATTGGATGGGGGGTTCAGCACTGACCACATCATCTTTGCTATATGAGTCACCCTCTGATCCATCCATGTCCAAGTCCTCATCCCCCTCCGCAGAAGGTGAGTTGGCAGATGGAACCCTTTCATCATAAGAGGTGCCGGGGTCATCCTGACCAGACGGATACACCTCATCGTAGCCTGCCCCTTCACGGACACACGATTGATCACTCGACGCCTCACTAGACATTTGTCACCTACACGTGATGGATAAAACCCCTAAGACTCTACAAGTCTACATAGTGGACGAGCATGCAATATTTAAAGTGAATATAAGGCAACAAATACTTACCAGTTGAACGATACAAAGAGGCAACGGAAACGGCGTGGCAAATGGTCACACTAAGTCGATGGTATGACGATTTCTGGTAGGAGACGGTAGCGCTCTGACACTAGAAATTTGTTGTGGAAATTAAAAATGAAAGGGAAGAGCAACCTATATAAAGAGGGAACAGCAAGGAAGATAAAGGGACGCTTTGATTCAAGTAATCAGCCACTGAGAATTTGCCACGTGCCCCTCTTGCATTAATGACTCAAGGCTAGCTTGTCAATGAAAGCACAACTCCCAAGAATATAGTTAAACCGTCACTCTACAGGTCCATTTGTGAAAATAGGTGACAACCCATAGAGTGAGGGGGCAGCTGAAAGGGATAAAATTTGAGATAGACGGATCCGTTCATAAAGCCAACCAAAAGCAACGGTGCCAAGGAGAAGGACTGTCTAAATGCACTAACAAACAACGGGCGGAATAAAGAACGCTCCCAAACGGAGAGAAAGAGAATATTGATGGACTTTCCATGGTGGACAGATTGCAAGTAGACGGGTGGCAAAGCCACGTGGCATCCACATGGCTTAAGTGGTCTCCAAGAAACTTCAAATGGAAATGTCTTTTACCCTACGATTAACCCTAATCAACAAAATCTCTATATGGAAAGGATCCTGTAAAATACGTGTATTTATGAGGATCTTCCCTACAAAGAAACATCTTCTTCACCAAGAAACAAAAGTCAGTTCTACACAATTATAAAAACCCAAAACCCTCATAAATCAAGGTACGCGTAATTTACCTTAGTTCTGGCATTCTAGAGTTGTGAACATTCTCGAACTTAACCTTCGGAGAATAGTTGGTCGGTACCACTCCTGTACTCTCTGTAAGGCTTTCTTCTTCTTTGTTGTGAAGGTTTTGTCAAGAGCACGTGAGGACAGTGCACCTAATTGACAATTTTCGGCATCATCACCGTCCATTGGAATCTGACCACAAAGCCTATTATAACCCACATTCAAGTACTGCAAATTCAGTGAGGTCAACTTAATAGGAAGACCTCTAAAGATCTTATTGTGGTTAAGATCCAAAACTCAAACTCTTGGGGAGCACAACCTTTGACAAATTAAACTCCAACAAGTTCCTTGGCAAGTCCATGATCTCTGTGGTCTTGTTCGATCCGAAAACCACGGATGCATCGCCTTCGAGTTTGTTTTGTGACAAATCAATATAGCCAAAGTCCATGTGGGCGAACGAGGTTGGGATTGTACCGGTTAGTTGGTTGTGAGATAGGAACACATATAGTCCCTGAGGAAAATTGCCGAAAGAGTAGGGGAGTGGTCTGGAGAGTTTTTTACGGTCCAAGTGAAGTCCACCGAGCTTAGGAAGCTCTGAAAGTGAGGGTGGGATTGAGATAGAGAGTTGGTTGAATGCGAAGTCAATGAAAGTGAGGTTTTTGAGTTTGTTAATGAAATCAGGAATTAGGCCAGTGAGATTAAGCCAGTTGAGTCTGAGGAAGTTGAGGTGTTTGAGATTGACAATGGCAGGTTGAATAGTACCAGTGAGGGTAGTTTCTGGAATTCAAGGGTTTCGAGGAATGGAAGGTCACCAACTTCAGGTGGGATTTGGCCAGAGAGTTGGTTGTCAGTAGTGATGGTGAGGGAGTTGATGCGGTGAGAGGTGGAGTCACTTGTGACACAATACCAGCCAGTACAGCAATCGGCGTTTGTTTTCCAAAGAGGTAAGGACATAGGGGTTGTTGAAGGCTTGTTTGACTTGGAGCAAGACTTTTTTGTCTTGTGGGTTGCAGAGCTCTGAGAAAGTAGAGGAGATGAGTGGGGTGAAGCAGAGGAGAGAGAGAAGAGGCCTACTTGTACCGCCAATTTTGGAAGGTAAGAGAATGGTGGTGCATGTGTGTGAAATTTGATGATGACAAAAAGGTTGATTTATAGAGTGTGGCGGTCTAATGTCTACGTTTTTGTGTTGGAATGATGTAGTAGTTGACAGAAGCTTTGAGATCTAGTTCCAGGCTCACGGTTAGCATACTCACATAACACACTAGCACCAAAGCCATTTCATTTATTTTTTCCCTTCAGCTCTGTTTCTCCCAAAATTTTCCCTTCAACCCTATTTCTCACAAAACCCTCGATGAACCCAGCAAAGGAAATCCATCGTCACCTAGCGTCAAATCACCTCCGACGGGTAGCAGCGGCGCCGATCTCCTCCATCATGACCTAGTGGCGTCGATCAAGAATGCAGGAAATGAGCTCCGACCTGAAGAAAAAGAGAGAAGGACCAATCAAGAATGCTTGGGTTCACTGATTATGGCTCAAATCTCCGAATAGAAGTTAGATCAAAGACATGCAAGACCGATTCCACCCCTTTTCTCCACCCCTTTTCTCTCTTTCATTTCTTACTTCTGGGTTTTGTTTGTGTTTGGAGAAGAAATTTTTAGATTTATTGTGTGGATGAACATGTTTGTGGGTTTGTGTTAGTGTGTTAGTGTGCATGATTGGTATCATGTGTTTATGGGTTTGATTTTCTGGTTTTGAGAAATCGGTACTCATGTGTTTCTTTTATTTCTTTTTTTTTTGATAAAGTTACTCATGTGTTTCTGTGAAGAAGAAAAGAAAGAAAAAAAAATGAAAAAGAAGAAAAAAAAATGGCCAAAATGCCATCATAACTCGGTTTCCATAACTCAAAAACACCCAAAAGTTGTTTTCAATTCTGCTAACTCCTCTCCGTGGGACCCACTAGTTTTGAGTTATGGGTGATGAAAACAGAGTGATAGGTGATGAAAACTTGTAGATCCAAACAGCCCCTTAATTGCATGATATGATATATTATATGATAAAAGAAAGTTTCCTCTAAAATGACTTAAAGGTATTTACTTTAACCCATTGCACAACCATTCAAGATCATCCATGTATATTAAATTATTTAAATAAATCATGTAATTATTAAGTAGGATATGATATAAACGGTGAACAATCTTTTTTTTATGTAATGGAATGCGTGAAGTTTCAGGTCGGAAAAAAATTATATCCTATATCACATATTTATAACAAGGATTGCAAGTTTAATTAATGAAGAATACAAATCTGTTAAGTTTTAGAACAAGCTAATTGTGGACGTATTATCACTAACAGATCTCAAGGCAGACTTGCTTACATCTTCAACTTTTTTTTTTTTTTTTTATACAAGATAGAATTTCTACTTTAGTTTAATCGAAGTGTATATGTGTGTGAAACTCCCTCCTAGAGACTTGAACCCCGGCCCTTGCCCCCCACACTTCACAAGTACTTATACTTGTGGAGTGACCATCGCACCAAGGGTATGCGGTGATTACATCTTCAACTCTTGAGTCTTGACAGATTTTCGTCCTTGACATTGACAAAGTTTATTGAAGTAAAATAGGGGCTTTCCCTTGCCAAAAAATACGCTTACGTTTCAAACATATAAATATAATAACAAGCAATTATTGGCCCTGAAAACGAAACCGCAATTATTGCGGTATTGGAATCAATAATGCGATATGTTCTTAGTTTATTTGATAAAAAATTATTTTAGAAAGTTTTTAGTATTAGTTTTAGGAAAGTGCCCTTATTCTAAAACTATCTAGAAAAATGCCCCTATTTTGAAACTCAATTTTTTAAAAATTGAGTTTCAATGAAAAACTCAATCTAATGAAAATTGAGTTACTTGCAAAATGTTACATGGAACTCGAGTTCCATGTAATTTTTTTTTTAAAGTTTTTTTGCCTATAACTCGATTTTCTAAAAATTGAGTTTTTGAAACTCGATTTTTAGAAAATCGAGTTTAAAACAGGGGCATATGGCTAAATAATTTCAGAACAGGGGCATTTTGCTATTTTGGGTGAAAGGGGGCAAATATCCATTTTGGCCTCACTTTTAGTCTTTTACCTTAACAAATGCTCTTAAAATATTTGACAGCAAAACGAAATCAAGTTTATTAAAACTTGCACTTCGCTTATCACTGTGTATTTGATCTTTTCTAAACTCTAGGGAAATGGAAATATCTTATATAACTAGAACTAGAACCTTCTTCTTCTTTTTTTAATCTTTTTGATAACTAGCCGTAGAACTTCAAGAACACTTTACTTGAAATTTCTAGAATTTGTCTTCTGTGTTAGATACATACAACTTTTTTTTATACGTGTTTTAGATACATACTACATAATTTAATAGCCCCGTGTAATGCATGAAATAATAATAATAATAATAATAATAATAATAATAATAATAATAATAATAATAATAATAATTTGCATACAAAGTAAATTAACAACAACAACAAAATATGAGACTGTGCATAAACATTAACAATTTGCATATAAAGTAAAGAAAAGATAGTCAATACATGTAAAAAGAAAACAATTGAACAATAAAATTATTAAAAAAATACCTTGAAATATAGTATGATAGAAGATTATAATTGATATACTTGTTTATATTATCGAATTACAAAACTTTTCTTCTAAAAATAAGAAAAAGATATATATATATATATATATATATATATATTTATATATATAGTATTGCTGGATGTTAGGACATATGTGATTCACTTGTTAAGAACATATGTCATTCTGTTATGTAATTGGCTAATTCTTTGACAAAACGCACTCTACTTGTAATTGCGTAGATCTAGGATGTTTTTGATACTTCAAGAAACAAGGTTTTAAGATCAAATGTTAAAGCCATGCAAGACTGTTCAAGAAACAAGTTGAGAAGTGTTCTTCATTAAAGCTCGACAACTGGCTCGACAGTTGTATCTATTGAGCTTTAAGAAGTTGTTCTAGCCTCGTGGCTTGACAGTTGCTCGACAGCACCTCGACACCTCTAGCTATCGAGATTTAAGAAAAACAAATTTTCAATACTATTTTGATTCTAATCTGTGGACATGTCTTTGGGTCTTCTTTTCTCATAACCCTAGACATATAAAAGGATTATTTTAAGGGCCGTCAAAGTAAGCACAAGTTGTACAAGCATTGAGCAAAGTTTGTTCAAGAAATTTGTGACCAGAGACAAAATTTGCCCTAGTTCATCCATTTGTGAAGAAGCTGCTGTGTCTTTGCATCATAGGGTTTTGTAACCAAGCATCTTCTCGTTCTTCATTATGAGGATGAACTGAAGAATTTTGCAGCCAACATCTTTCTCAAGTTGGTGATTGAAGTCGCGCACTAGGATCCGCGCAATTGGTTAGTCACGTACTGGGAGCCATGCATTGAAAATGAGAGATTGTCACTACAGAACAAGTCCAATTGGGTATTGGGGTAAGGGTTCAACTGTAGGTTGGTATAAGGTACTGAGATTCCTTTACTTGTAACTGCTTGTTGTGATAATAGTGGATTCTCGAGAGTGGTGACCTTAAAATCACCCGGTGGGGTTTTTGTCTTGGAGGTTTTCCCCATTCGTAAACAAATCACCGTGTCAATTTATTTTTCCGCTGCACTTTAGTTTATTGGTGATTTGTTTGTGCTACCACACGTTTGCATGTTAATTTGATTAATTAATAAACTTGGCTAATTAATCAACTTAATCCATCACAAGGGGTCAATACGTTTTTGGCCTATCAAATGGTATCAGAGCAGGCACACTCTGATTAGGGTTTAATCCTTGTATGTGATCCATTGACCCCTGTTGTCATGGTTGTCACCGGCTTGAAGAGATCTATGTATTCAAATACATCTTGTTTTTCTAATCTCTGTCTACTTGAGCATTTCAGAAAATACATGTCTAAAAGTTATTTGAAATCTCTTATAATGATTATTGGAAAGGATCTCTGCATGACCAAGAGAAAACTAGACTGTCTCAGAATGAGAATGTGCACAGGAGTTCAACTGAGAAGAGTAAAAATCAAAGGCTTAACTCGTAAGAGGCAGATGAAAGAAAGCGCCATTCCCATTGATTTGTCATCTAAACATGAAGTGTGCTTTATGATGAAGTCTGCATTTAAAGTTATGGACACCTGCTTGTGGTACCTCGACAGCGGTTGCTCAAGACACATGACTGGAGACCGATCCCTCTTCAAGGTCTTTGAGTCTAAGAAAGGTGGTAATGTCACTTTTGGTGATGGGAGCAAATCACAGATCAAAGGGAAGGGAATTATCTCTCTACCTGGACTGCCAGACATTGCAAATGTTCTGTATGTAGAAGGTCTAAGGGTGAACCTTTTGAGTATAAGTCAAATATGTGATCAAGACTTCATGGTACTTTTCTCCAAAGGAAAGTGTCTTGTCATGGATGAGTCAGGAAAGAAACTCATAAGTGGTGTTCGCACTCTAGACAATTGCTATGGATTGGTTCTTGATGTTGATATTATGTGCAACAGCATTCGTTTGCCAAATAAAGATCTATGCCATCAACGGATGGGACATGCTAGTTACAAACATCTCTCTATTGTATCTAAGCATGAATCAGTTTTAGGGATACCAAAGCTTAGTAGAATGAGCAATGTGGTGTGTGGACCATGTCAATTTGGGAAACAGACAAAAGTTAAGCATCCAGGCACTCAGACATCAGCTACATCTAGACCATTGGAGCTGTTACATCTGGACCTTATGGGTCTAACTAGAACCGAGTCTCTTGGTGGTAAGAGATACATCATGGTTATGGTAGATGACTTTACTCGGTACACTTGGGTCATCCTTCTACGATCTAAGTTTGATGCTCCAGAGCACATTGAAGCTTTGTGCACAAGACTGCAGAATAAAAAGAACCAGAAAATTGATCGAATTCGAAGTGACCATGGTAAAGAATTCGAGAACTCATATATGGAGTCCTTTTGTACAAGATTAGGTATATCTCAAGAATTCTTTACTCCTATTACTCCTCAGCAGAATGGTGTAGTAGAAAGGAAAAATAGGGTTATTCAGGAGATGGCTAGAGCCATGTTGCACAATAAGGATGTGGCCAGAAATTTGTGGGGAGAAGCCGCTAGCACTGCATGTCATACTGTTAATAAGGTGTATTTCAGACCTGGCACCAAGAAGACCCCATATGAATTATGGAAAGGAAGGAAGCCAAATGTGAAGTATTTCAGAATATTTGGAAGTACTTGTTTCATCCTTAAGGATAGAGAGAATGTGGGAAAGTTTGACTCTAGAAGTGATGAAAGAATATTTCTAGGATACTCCTCTACAAGTAAGGCTTATCGGGTATACAACAAAAGAACTATGAAGGTAATGGAGATAGTGAATGTTGTCATTGATGAGTCTACAGATTCCAGCACTGAGAAAAGCTTTGAGGAACTTCCCAAAGAAATTCTTCCACTTGAGTCAAAAGAAGTTCAAAAAATAATTGAACAAGATCCAATATCTCTAAGTACTCCATGTACTCCCAATGTCCTGGAAGAATCTTCAAATATACCCATTTCACCAAATTCTAAACCCCATAAGGAGAAAGGTCCTTCCTCCAAGATTAAGATAAATCATCCTCTAGAAGATATTGTGGGAAATATGAATGAACTCACATTAAGGAAACGAACAGTTGATAAATGTGTTGCTAACTTTGTGTCTTATTCTTGTTATTTGTCACAGGTTGAACCAACTAAAGTTGAGGAAGCTCTTCAAGATGAAAGTTGGGTTGAAGCAATGCATGATGAACTGCTTTAGTTTCAGAGGAATGATGTCTGGACTTTAGTACCTAGACTGGAGGGTGAGCATATCATTGGTACAAAGTGGATATTCCGTAATAAGGCTGATGAGGAAGGTAATGTGATTCGCAACAAGGCTCGGCTTATAGCTCAAGGATACTCACAAATGGAAGGAGTAGACTATGATGAAACATTTGCCCCAGTTGCTCGTATGGAGTCAATAAGAATTCTCCTTGCCTTAGCTTGTCAGTTAAAATTCAAGCTTTATCAGATGGACGTAAAGACTGCTTTCTTGAATGGACTACTTAAAGAAGATGTATATGTGACTCAACCAAAAGGCTTCATTGATCCACACTTTCCGGATCATGTGTTGTATCTCAAGAATGCACTTTACGGGCTGAAGCAAGCACCTAGAGCTTGGTATGATCGACTCACACAATATTTGGTGTCACATGGGTTCACAAGAGGAAAGGCTGATCAGACTCTCTTCATCAAGAAGGAAGATGGTGAGCTGATTGTTGCTCAAGTCTATTTTGATGACATCATCTTTGGCTCGACTAAGGATGAACTTGCTCATGGCTTCTCACAACTCATGCAAGCTAAATTCGAGATGAGCATGATTGGAGAGCTAACTCACTTCCTAGGATTGCAGATTCGTCAACAAGATTCAAGTATATTTCTATCTCAATCTAAATATGCTAGGAATCTTGTGAAAAAGTTTGGTTTAGAATTTGCTAGTTCTGTTAGAACCCCTATGAGCCCAAATGTTAAACTCACTGTTGACTTGTTAGGAAAAAGTGTTGATTCTTCTCTATATAGAGGCATGATAGGTAGTCTTCTTTACCTCACTGCTAGTAGAGACATTATTTATAGAGTTGGAGTATGTGCTCGATATCAGGCTAATCCCAAAGAGTCTCATATGACTGCTTTAAAAAGAATCATAAAGTATGTCAAAACCACAGCTGATTTTGGTGTGTGGTATAGCAAGGACACTAACGATGTCTTAGCTGGGTACTCTGACGCCGATTGGGCAGGGAATGCTGATGATAGAAAGAGTACATCGGGAGGTTGTTTTTATGTGGATAATAATCTTGTCTCCTGGATGAGCAAAAACAGAATTTCATCTCTTTATCCACTGTTGAAGCTGAGTACATTACTGCTGGTAGTTGTTGCACCCAACTCTTATGGATGCAAAAACTCCTCTATGATTATGGTATTTGTCAAGAACATCTCACCATCTATTGTGACAATTCCAGTGCCATCAACATCTCTAAGAATCTAGTTCAACATTCTTGAACTAAACACATAGAGATTCGACACCACTTCATTAGGGAGCTTGTCAAAGATGGTACTCTTACTCTTGAGTTTATTCACACCGATGATCAAAAGGCTGACCTCTTCACCAAGCCTCTGGACAGCAAACGTTTTGAATTCCTTCGTCAAAACATTGGTGTTATCTCCATAGATTGATCTTCTTCCCTCTTTTTTTCTTTCTCATGCTTTTGCATCTAGTTTTATGCATTGCTTTGTTTTGTTTTGCATGTTTTTGGTTATTAGTTTTTCAGTTTTAGTTATTTTGTTTTAATTCAAAAATAAAATAAAAAATTGAAAAATTCAGAAAAATACAAAAACAGTGTGTGTTTGTGTATATCGGTTCTTGTGAACCTTAAAATGGCCTTTGGAACAGAGTTTTCTAAACTTTGTATCTCTTGTAGCTTAGATGAGCATTCATATACAAAACTAAGCAAGTAAGCTTTGTGGCTCTTTGTTTGTGATGAGTAAGGTTAAGTGATCTCTTGTACTTGACACTCGTATCACTCTTTTTGACGGGAATGACTAGAAAATCCTTAGAGAAATGCATAAATAACCATCTCACCACTGTTACCCACCAATCATGATATGACATCTATATGCTTCAACATAGCAAAAGTGCAATGTCAATGACATCTGTATACTTCGGCATAGCAAAAGTGCAATGTCAAAAGCTTAACATAATTGGGTATTTCTTTTCTCTCCTTTGTATACCCATGCATGGTTCGCTTAATAAAAAGAAAATATGCAAAGAAAATGAAAGCAAGAAGTACAAAATGCTTATAATTATGATTGCAAGCATATTTTCTAGGAGATGTGGGAGTTATAGGATGTACCTCAAGTGTGATAGTCCCCATCAAACAGTTATGATTGTGTGTGAGTTAAAGCGATTTTCTCATATCTCAAATCATCATAACATTGAGACACTCATGCAATCTTGCAATGTTTTTCACACACAACACGCAATATTCTTTGCTACTCTTGATACATGTGCAGGTACAATGTGATTTGGTCATCACAAGGTTTACATGTGTTGATGTATGCTCACTAAACTGTTTTAACTTGTTTTTGAAATATAAAATTGGTTAGACTTGTTGTGTGTGTGTGTGTGTGTGTGTGTGTGTGTGTTTTTGAGAGCAAAATGCTTAACTCTTTGTTGGTTGAGACATGTTTTGAAAGGTTAAAATGTTGGTTGGATCATTGGCTGAGTTGCATGTTTGATTGCATTCATATCTATGTTTTTCTCCTTTTTGAAAAACTGTTTTAAAGTCATTTCAATGCCTTCTCGACACCTCTTGATACCTGGCTTATCTGTCGAGCTCTTCAGTTGCATTTTATCGCAATCTCGATAGCTTCTCGATAGCTTCTAGATCGATCGAGAAACCTCCTGACCTCTCGATAGCTTCTCAATAACTTTGGGATCGATCAAGAAACATCCTGACCTCTCGATAGCTTCTTGACACCTTATGGATCGATTGAGCTTCTGTTGTGTGTTTGATGTTTAGTTCCTCGACACTTCCTCGACAGCTGAATCTATCGACGTACTTTTTCTCGACACCTGTCTCAATACCTCTCGACACCTTCATCTGTCGAGATTTACTAAGGCTCTATATATAGGTTCTGTGCAATCCGGTCTTATTTTCTCTCGATCTCTCTCTCGATAGATTTGACTTCTCACCTCCCTTTTTCACTTTCTCTCACTTAAACTCTTTCCTCAAGGTTTCTTCAAGCTTTTTGAAGATTTTTTTTTCTCTTGGTAAGCTTCTTATCCTTTATTCTACATGCATTTCATGTTTTGAAACCTAAGTTTTTGTTCTTTTTGAAAATTTTTGGGGTTTTTCAAAATTGTTGAGTTTTTGTGAAAATTTGGGATCGGTTTTTGCCTAAATGAGTTTCAAATCTCATACATTGCATTTTATCAGCATAATAACTGTATTATCATGCATTTAGATGTGTGCAAATTAATTGTGTGCTGGTAGGTTTGGATTGGGCGGAGCCCATGATGTCTTTTATATGGCATGTCACATGTTCATGTATTTTTCATGCATACGTTCTTTCCTTTCAATATACTTGCTATATTTGAACTGTGTTGGAACTTTTCTTAGTGTTTCTTTCTTCCCCCTCTCTCTCTAGTTTATGTTAGTGCGTCAATGGCACCAAAACGTAAGTTTGCTCTGGTCCAGAACCCTCTGCGTTCTAGGGCCTTTTCATCTTCTAATCCTACTCCCTCCTCTGTCAGGTTCTGTGATGAGAAAGCCCAAAAGGACTTCTCGGAGAACTTTTCTAAACGAGGTGTTCATTCTGAATGCGAAGTTGTCTTGTCAGATTTTGTCGACACTGACCTTCCCGAAGTCATTCACAAACGGGAATGGGAGTCACTGTGTGACGTCTCAATCACATGCCCTTCCGTGCTCATTCAAGAGTTTTACTTTAACATGCATGGAACCGATACTTCAGTACCTCTTTTTCACACTGACGTTCGAGGTACGCGCATAGTAGTCACACCGGAGTTGATATACGATGTGCTTCATGTTCCGAGGGTTGCGTATCCTGACTACCTCGTTGTGAGCGTCTACGAACTGTGTCTAAAGACGAGATAATCTTTGCCTTTTATGAGCACCCAGCTGATTGGGGTAAGCATCAGTCTACATCATGTCGACCTTTTGCTAAAGGTCCTAGGTTCTTAAACATGGTCATGACGTTTGTATTGTATCCTCTCTCTCACTACAACTCTATCACAGAGTCTCGTGCTCGATTTTTGTTGTCCCTTCTTGAGGATCTTTCCATTGATTTTCCTTCACATCTTATCCTCTCTATCATAGATATTTATAGGGATACATCTACCCGTGGTAAGCTCATCTTTCCTTCTGCTATTACGCGGATCTTACGTCATTTTTTTGTTCCTTTTCCCTCTTTTGACCACTTCACCTTTATGTGTGCCATTGACTACGTTACCGTTAAACAGAGCGAGGCACAGTTTCGTGCGAAGCGGCCCGGTTCGACAGCTCCTCCCACTCCTTCGACACCTTCTACCTCCACTCCCTCTTCTTCTACAGGAGGTGTGACTTTAGATGCGATCATGGCGCAACTTCAACGCATGGATGCTCGTCTTGATACACTTTCTACGGAGTTGTATCAAGTGAACACCCATGTTGGCCGCATTGCTAGACGGCAGGCTCACCTTGGTGGTTTTGTGGAGTCTCCCTCTCCTCCTCCCGAGGCATCTGAGACACCTGATGGTTCTGACGATGATGATGATGGGGATGGGGATGGAGATGCTAGCTCTTCCAGTTCTGACGAGATGTCTACTTGACACTCTTACCCTTTGTCACTCGTGACAAAAAAAGAGAGTAGTTTTGGATATGAGAGTAGTCACTCTTAGAGGGAGAGTTAGGTGATTTTTGTTAGGGGGAGAGTTTGTTTTTTAGGGATGTAGTAAGGATTACATGTATTTTTTTTCTTTTCTCTCTTGTTAGAAATACATTGTTCTTGTACCTAGGTCTTGTGACCATTCTTTTACATACATGATGTTTATCTTTGATAAATATGTGATGTTGTATGTTTTCTTCACCTATCTCTACATGTGTTGTTTCTTTTCTATCTTTATACACATGTTTCTTTATTATGTATGCAATCTATTATTTCTGCTTCACACAAAGATGCCTTGATGTGTTTTGTTTAAAGTGTTTCAGAAATACAGGTTGTCAAAGTATACTTGTCATGAACTCTTTTCTTGCGAAGTTTTTCAAGAGTTTATGTTATGATAGATTTTATTGTATTCAACAAGTAAGTATGAGTTGAGTGATTTATGACTTCTCTCATATGTTCATTTTTTTGTTGTGGTTTTGTCACGGATTGCCAAAGGGGGAGATTGTTATGACTTATGTGGTTCACTTGTTAAGAACATATGTCATTCTGTTATGCAATTGGCTAATCCTTTGGCAAAACGCACTCTACTTGTAATTGGGTAGATCTAGGATGTTTTTGATACTTCAAGAAATAAGGTTTCAAGATCAAGTGTTAAAGCCATGCAAGACTATTGAAGAAACAAGCTGAGAAGTGCTCTTCATTAAAGCTCGACAGCTGTATCTATCGAGCTCTAAGAAGCTGTTCTAGCTGTCGAGATTTAAGAAAAACAGTTTTTCAGTACTGTTTTGATTCTAATCCATGGACATGTCTTTGGGTCTTCTTTTCTCATAACTCTAGACATATAAAAGGATTATTTTAAGGGCCGTCAAAGTAAGCACAAGTTGCACAAGCATTGAGCAAAGTCCGTTCAAGCAATTTGTGACCAGAGACAAAGTTTGCCCTAGTTCATCTCTTTGTGAAGAAGCTGCTGTGTCTTTGCACCATAGGGTTTTGTAACCAAGCATCTTCTTGTTCTTCATTGTGAGAATGAACTGAAGAACTTTGCAGCCAACATCTTTCTCAAGTTGGTGATTGAAGTCGCGTACTGGGATCCGCGCAATTGGTCAGTCACGTACTGGGAGCCGTGCATTGAAAATGAGAGATTGTCACTACAGAACAAGTCCAATTAGGTATTGGGGTAAAGGTTCAATTGTAGGTTGGTATAAGGTACTGGGATTCCTTTACTTGTAACCGCTTGTTGTGATAATAGTGGATTTTCGGGAGTGGTGACCTTAAAATCACCCGGTGGGGTTTTTGCCTTGGAGGTTTTCCCTATTTGTAAACAAATCACCGTGTCAATTTATTTTTCCACTGCACTTTAGTTTATTGGTGATTTGCTTGTACTACCACGCGTTTGCATGTTAATTTGATTAATTAATAAACTTGGCTAATTGATCAACTTAATCCATCACAAGGGGTCAATACGTTTTTGGCCTATCACTGGAGATTTAATTAGTATATGTTGCTATGCGGATGTACTGGAGATATATAGTATTACTGGAGATTTAATTAGTATATGTTGCTATGCGGATATACAGGAGATTCTGATATGAGAAATGAGATTGACTTTTTCTCAATTTTGATCCAAAGCCAAATAACATTGAATGATTTGCTGATGTTATATTATTTTATTCTTAATTCCACATACATGTGCACATGCCGTGATGTTAATGATTCTGATAAAAATGAAATCAATAGAAGGCCAAGACTTTGAAGTTTGGACAATTCCAATGTAGAAGGTGCTAAAGTTGAAGCATATCCGACCATACCACTGATAATCATAATTATAATATGCTAGTTTGGCTGTCATGCATTTAACTTACACACCATTAAACAATTTAGAGTCCACACTTGTGGTTTTATTGTCGGCAATGATTTTTGATAAAAAAAAATTTATAGACACAAAATTGATAATAGATTGACAGTAGTAAATAAAAAAATGCTGTTAATAATATAACCTAATAGGTTTAGATAAAAGTCAGTAAAAAATTGTCAATTCATGAAAAAAAGTGATGAATTTTTTTTTTTTTAGAGTTTTAACCCATGGCGTCCGCTCTGATGTCTGCTCTGATGATAGCTCTTTATCATTAGACCAAGACACCAATCAGTTTTTATACAACCATAAAAAACTTTATCAATTGAGCTAACTGATACCCATAAGTGATGAAATTTGTTGAGACAGTATAAATGGTCATTATTTTTTGTTAACTAAAGTAAGAACTAATTCGGCTCTATAAATGGCTACAAGCCCAAACTTCATCCTACCCAATAAATATGCAATCAAGCCCGATAAGTTTAGAAAGAGGATGCCTTATCAGGCCCGGATTGAGACACAATGTTCGTAGAAGTGTTGCTCACGTACGAGGCTGGAATATGGCCCAAGTTTACTTTGTGTTAAGTTTGATATGACTTATCAAGTCTAAACACAACTTTTTGGCTCTTATTCACACTCATAATTCAAAACTAGGATTTAAATGGTGTTTGCTTTAGGAAGGTTACCCCACCAAGGCTAGCCCATGGGCAACACCACTTAGCATTTGCACCCAGTATGCTAAAATAGTATTATTAGGAGTGTGCAGTCAACTCACAAAAACTGACCTGACCCAACCCAACCCACTGGGTTAGGTTGGTTTTAGGGTTTGGTGGGTCGAGTTGGGTTACAAAATTTTTTTTGATAGCAGGTCGATTGGGTTTGGGTCATAAAATTTCAAACCCGCCAAACCTGACCCAACCCACCCATATATTTAATATATATTTAAAATATATTATATAATTAATAATTTTTTTTAACTAACCAACCATTCCTATCCTATATAAAAGCCAATTAGTTCACACAAACCCTAGAACCTTTTCTCTTAATGTGTCGTCTCCCACTCCCCTCTCCCACTTCACTCCCTTTTGAACCCTAACCCTCTCTCCCTCTACTGAGCCACTGCTGTCCATCAGCTATCATCACCACCTCGACGGTGGTTCTATCTTTCTGGTGGTAGCTCTCTCTTCCGGTGCTAGGTAAAGTTTCTCGATGTTTTTTCTCTCTCTCTCTCTCTCTCTCTCTCTCTGTTTATCTCTCTTCCTGTGGTGGATCAGTATTTATTTTTTGCTTTGTTTATTTCTTATTTTTCTTTTTACTGATTTTTAAATGATTTTGCATTGTCTCCAGCACAAGTGTCTTTCTTACTCTAGTGGTTTTCTCTTCCAATGTTAGGTGCAGGTACTTGGGTTTCTTCATCTTGCTCTATTTCTCTTTTTCTGGCTTCTCTCCCTCTCGCTCTATCTGCTTATCTCTCTTGCCATGGTGGATCAATGTTTAGCTTTTGTTTTGCTGATTTCTTAGGGTATGTTTGGTAACTGTTTTTTCCCCTTATTTTTTTTTTCAAAAACAATTTTCTATTTTTGAAACTAAAAAACTTGTTTGGCAACCCAAAATGGACAAAAAACAAAAACTGTTCTCAAAACTCAATTTGTGAAGAAAACTAAAAACATGCAAAAGGCTATTTTCAATTTCTAATTTTCAAAAGTCAATGAAAATACACATTTAATTTAATAAATTTGTCTCATTTAATGAGTTAGTATTAGAGTTCAAATCCTAGTAACAACATATTTTAGTATATTCTATTTTTTTTCTTCAAAAACTTTTTTTATTTTATTTTTAATTTCAACTAACCAAATATGTTTTTGATTTCAAAAATACCAAAAAAAATGTTTTTTCTTTATATTCCTAAAAACAAGATTTTAAAAATAGAAAGAAAAAAAAAAACTTTTACCAAACATAACCTTAATTTTCTTCTAGTTGATTTTTAAATGCTTTTGCTTTGCCTCAACTTACAGGTCTATTTCTTACTCTACAATATTTTCTCCTGCTGACTTGCTGTGTCCCTTTCTCTCTATCTTGCTTTGCAGGTTTGTCTCTGTTTGGCCCTCTCTCTTTGCAGGTTAGTCATTAGTGTTGTTTGCCTTTAAGAAGATACATTGACACTAATCTTTTGGTTTTTTTTAATATATTATATTTTTTCTGCTCAATTTAATAATAATAGTAATAAAAAAAATTATCCAACCCATGGGTTCAACCCGACCCATGTGGGTTGGGTTGGACTTATGTGATGGGTTGGGTTGGGCTGAATTTTTTTTGGATAAAAAAATCCCCTTAATTTGACCCATATACACCCCTAAGTATAAGACCCAAATATATAGCTAATGAAGTTCAAAAATCACCTATATTAGATCATGAACTAGTTATACAAAATAAGATTTTGTTATTGCGCTTGTCCAAACAAAAGAGACACGGTAGCTCATGCAAATATATATATACACACATTAATGTGTAGAAATTTTTAAAAATAGTTAGCTAAAATAGAAAAAGTGGGTTCTTATTATAAAATAAATAGTAATTTTGTATAAACTAATGTAAATGCTCTATTTGCTTAGGGGCCCAATAGAAAATATGTCCCAAATTTTGAAATTATTGATTTAGGTTTTTTAACCCAAAAAAAAAAAAAAGGTGAGCTCACTTCAAGAAAGCCCCAAAATTGTGAGATAATAGAAATTTAATTTTAGTCTCAAAGTGTTTAACAAAAAAAATTAGATGATCAAATTATCATTGATGATCAATAACCTACAACCACTAGATATTAATTTTTTTTTTTTAATTCTCTTCCCCAATAAGGAAATTGTCAATATTAATCATTCAATCTCACATGGTCGCATTCCAAATGATCTCTCTCTCTCTCTCTCTCTCTCTCAATACCAATATCAAATTTGGAAATTCAATTTCGACTTTCTTTCATCATGTATCACATTATCAATGTAAATTAAAACTCATTTAAAAATTAATAAACTGTCTCCATTTTTTGATAAATTCTACACATAAACTATGATATTTGATTTTCTCTATAAATTATCTTGATTTGGTTGGTATTTCTTAAGTTAAGTATTACATTTAATTTTGAAAGTTACATTTAGACCCCTAGAACGGCTTGCTACTGATTTTAATCAAGTTCACTTAAATCAAGTGATTAATTAGTCCAATTCAAATTGCAAGACCTCATGAAGATTCTGATTTACTCTATATTTTTCAGCCATTGAAAGAACTCAAGATGTGATCAAAGTGATGGATGAAATTTCCTTTCAAAGGTATTCAATGGGAGGGTAGGAAAAGATAAGGAATTCTCAAATCTAGTCTCCCTTTTTCTATGATCATCTTCCTCTCTTCTTATTAGGGTTACAAAATGTATAAATATGTGTAGGGTTTGGAGTTTAAGTGACTACAAAAAGCTTAGAGAAAAACCCAGGCCAGTGGCTTTTCAGAAAACTCGCTTGACCAATAGGTTTTTAGCGAAAGAGGGCCAACCTTTCTATTTGGCACAAAATAAATCTCGCTCGACCGAGGTTACTAGCAAGGGATTAGTGAACTTCCTTGATTGAATCTCACTTGACCCATCTATATCCCGCTCAATTGAAACTCTTTAGTATAGTACAATGAACAGAAACATCTGGCATCTTCCAATTTAACATCCAACCCAAGTGCAACTCAAATAAATTGAATACATGAAAATTATGCAACTGCATCAAAATTTTTGACACGAAATATGTCAACACAAAAATTACCCAAATAAGTTCTAGTAGGTATGGTTGTGTATCCATGATTTACTCCCAAGAGATGGGTCCAAAGGGCCTTGCCTTGGTAAGGTTCCATGTAATGTCATAATAAAAAAAAAATAATAAAAAAACCATCTTTGTTTTGGGGAGTTGAATCGTTAGGTGATTATGTTATTAAATGATGTTGTAGTAACGCATTTGATAAAATAGATTATATGCTAGAAACATCTAATTTGATATTAAAAACTTAAGGGGAAAAGAAAAGAGAAAAATTTAAAGTTTAATTGAATTTCAAGTAGGATCTTTTGATAAATTCATTAGTTGAAAATAAAATTATAAGATATATATATATATATATATATATATATATATATATATATATATATATAATTTGGCAAATTAACTTAAATCATCAAAAAAGAAAGAAAGAAAGAATATAATGAAATACATCAATAAAAAGATTGTTGGGGGGATAAACACTTTGGAGAGCTTCTTTGAGTAATTAATATAACATATAGAGACACACTTTAACCCAAAAGGCCTACGCCCAATGGGTATGTGCTCAATTATGTTATATTGACCACTCATTCTTCTCATATTTATTTAATGTAGGACTTCACCCACACATGTAACCCAACAATCTCCACCTCACGTGTGTGTCTCTACCTCTTTATGGACTTCAAGACCTCTCTGTGGGCCATGAACAAGTCCTACTCATTCCTCCTTGCCTAATGGGCTTTTCACTTCATCAATGCATCATCCATGAGTCTCTCGTATGCCATCCATGGGAACCACATGTCAACCCCGCACGCACATCCATGGGAACTCTGCACGTCCATGTCCATGGGAACCTTGCACCACACCATTATTTAGCACCATTAGCAATATTCCTTTGTTGGGTTTTTTTTTTCTTTTTTTCTTTTCTTTCTCCAGGATCTGTGTATGGGCCATTTAGGCTTTCTCTGCCCCCGTTGGGTAGGGACCATGAACACCTCACCACTCTCGTCATACACTACCATGGGCTCTGATACCACTTGTTGGGGGGGATGGAGATAAACACCTTGGGGAGCTTCCTTGAGTAATTAATATAACATATAGATATACACTTTAACCCAAAAGGCCTAAGCCTAATAGGTATGTGCTCAATTATATTATATTAACCATTCATTCTTCTCTTCATTATTCAATGTAGGACTTCACTCACATGTGTAACCCAACAAAGATAACCATAAAAAAATCATAATAGTCTTCACATCTATAATATAACAATTATTTATTATATAAAAAGTTTGAATTCTTATTCAAATGCATGTATTGCAAAATTTAATTGGCAATATTTGTTACAATTTTTATTTTGCCAAAAAGAAGTTTTTTAAAACAAAAATTGATAAAATTCTATATAAAATTAATTATATCACAAGAAAATTAAGTGGATTAGTCATATCATCAATTGAAAGTAGAGTTTATAAAAACATAAATTTAAAAATGTAATAACTAATTTTAAATATCAAGAAGCAAAAATAATGAATTATAAAAATAATTATAATAAAAAAATAAATAATACTTAAATAAATGCTCACTTAAAATTATTGCTTTAAGACTCAAAATGTATCGAATTAGTTTGTTTTCTAGCTTTTATTCACATTCATAATTCAGAAGGAAGGTTTAAAGGGGTGTTTGGTTTAGGATGGTTGCTCCCACAATCATCTACGTAGGCCTGATAAAATTGAACTTGGATTCACTAACCCCATATGAACCCACACGAAAAGAAGGATATAAATAATGGGAATAATAAACTATTTTAGATCAATAAGTTTATGACCCTGACCCAATTAGAATTGTACTTAGATAGGTCAAACATGAACCCTCTAACATTCATCTTTAAGACCATTGATCTTGGTAAAGTTGAGTGTTAACAAGTTACATGGTCACAAAAGACTAATAAATTATATATATATATATATATATATATATATATATATATATATATAATTATATGTATGGCTCTTGATTCTGAAAGAACATAAAGATTCTTCTTATTCACATTCTAATGTGCATTACGATCTAAGGGATTGAAGCTTAGTATTGAACCATTTCTTGATATCTCCAAAAAGATGTAGATTATGGCGCTAGTTTTAATATTGAGGGTCTTCAGCTTGATCTCGAACTAAATTTACTGAAAAGACATTCTTACTTGTTAGGACATATGTGATTGGTTGTTAGAAACATATGTTAACATTTTATGTAATTGGCTAATCCTTTGACAAAATGCATTTTACTTGTAATTAGGTAGATCTAGGATGTGTTTAATACTTCAAGAAACATGTTATTCAAATCTAGTATTAAAGCCATGAAAATTGGACCAAGATACTATCGAGGTTTAATGAGGCTCGACAAATACTATCTATCGACGTTATCTATTGAGATTTAACGAGGCTCGACAGATACTATCTATCGAGGTATCTATTGAGATTACGAAAATCAGCATTTTCAGATCTGATTTTCGGCCCATGCTTATGTATTTGTGTAGGGTTTCTTTTCTCACAACCCTAGACATATATAAGGCTTATTTTAAAGGTCGACACATAAGAGAATACAAGGAAAACATATGAATAAGGTGACCGAAGTCTTATTCTCTTAAGAAGAAGCTACTGCGTCTTTACGCCTTAGGGTTTTATAACCAAGTGCTTCTTGATCTTCATTGTTGATGAAGTGAAGAACTTTGCAGCCAACATTCTTCTTCCTCAAGTTGGTGTGTGAGTCGCGTATTGGGATTCGTGCAAAGGAGTTAGTCATGTATTAGGATCCATGCATCAAAGGGTGACGTTCATATATTGAAGAATTTAGAGGTTCTGAAACGGTAGAAGGTTTCTATTGTAAGTTCATCTACAGGGATTGTAGAGTTTAGGGACAAAGGTTTTGTACTAGATCTGAAACTTTTCTTTACTATAGTGAATTGCTTTTCGGAAAAGTTTCCCCCTAGATTTTTTACTGTGAAACTAGTTAATTTTATTGGTTTTCCTGGTTCATCATATCTTGTCTTATATACTTTTCCGCTGCACATGATATTGATGTTAGTTTGTTTTAACAAGGTTTATTCATAATAAATCTAATTAACAACTTGGATTTAAAACTTGTTAATTATATCAACCAGGGTCTAAATTTCCCAACATTACTTTAATTTTAAGAAATAAGAATTCACCTTATTTTTGAATGAGTAATGGTGTTTTCTTGTACTTAAACATTACCTTTTTTTTTTGGTTTGGGCTCAGTGTCAATATGATATTCTTATATGTGTTTGTTCTTTTATTTTGTACTAGTGTATAACCTATACATATGCACGGTACAATTAAAAAAAAAAATAATTACGCACATATATGGATTCAAATATACTCTCTCTCTCTCTCTGTTTTATTTTTTTTAATTTCTTTTGGATATACACATGAGTTTACTCTTTTTTTCTTTTTTTTTTCATTGAGTTTTTTATGATTTATTTATATTAGACCATTCATCTTTTACACCTCATTAACTCACTTAGAACAAAAAGACACGTGGCATAAAATTAGACAACAATTAGAATCCAATTTAAAACCCAACCAATAAGTTACCCATGTGATGCATGGATAATGTTGTAACATTTTTTATAAGATAATTTTGGAGAATGTTGTATATGTATTACTGCATAATTGTTATAGAACTTTATTAGAAACTAGCCAATATCCCACGCGATGCATTTTGATAAATTTAAAATAAAATTATTTATGACCTATTGATTTCATGAATACTATTATGGTTAGTCACAGACTCACAATTAACAATGTCACCTACAAACTTGTTGGTTCCTACGTGTTTTTCTTGTAAGATTTATGTTTTATATATATATATATATATATATATATATATATATATATATATATATATTCTATTGTGTTAATTTCTACATTTCTTATGCCACTAAAGTTTCTATCTCTACTATTTCAACACCTATAATTTTTATGTCATTCAAAATAGCTTTTCTTTAGTTTCAGAATTGACATGATAGATAAAATTAAGGCATATTAACATTTTAATTGAAGAAAAGTTTGATTTTTAAGATCGTAATTATAATAAGATGAAAATTGAAAGAATGATAGTTTTGTGACAATAGATTTGCTATCCCTAAATTTTAAATATTTAACTTTACCCTTTAACATAGAATGTTTCTAATTACTTTCAAAGATATTTGTTTATTCTACTTGATAGGTATGGGGATCCTCTTTTAATTATGATTTATCAAAAAGAATAACAACCCAAAGTCTATTCTATCAGTCTTTATCCACCACTAATCAATTAGCTATAAAAGCTGCTATAATTTCATAATACCACAACACAAACAATAATGTCATAGTGACATAATAATATCACGATTTAACCTCCCTAAAAGCAATCAAAAAACCAAAAAAATACTACAAATCCCTACCAACTATATATATGCATCATATGAAAGTCAAAAATCTAAATTGACACACAATATGAAAAAACCAATTTAAATAAATTACAATGCTACATCAGTAAAAACGTATACATAAAATCTAAACAAAATATTTAAAATGAACATAATATTTTGGAAATTAAGATACCTCTTAGAAAGGGAACCAAAGATATTATGAGAGAAATTATATTGGACAAATGTGGACAAATGAGGATTTATATTGGACAAATATGGAGACAAATAATCATATCATATTATGATATCTAATTTATTAAATCCAACTCTAGCAATTTTGCATTGAAGTTAGTCTTATGTTGGAAATTGAAAAGTTTTCGTAGTTCCTACCTTTCTCATAACTTTTCAGATCCATCCATATCAATCTAGAGCATTTAAAGTTATAAATATATAATATCAATTTTTTGAATTTTATTAATACATTGAAATAAATATATCCACAATTACTTAATAGTTTGACATAAATTCTAAATTAGATGAGGTAGAAGTCTAAATCAAAAGAATTTTATACAATGTGCCACTTGGCAGAGCCTCATGCTCTCTCACATGAGGTCTCTGCTTATATATATATATATATATATATATATATATATATATATATATATATATATATATATATATATTGATGCGTTCATCATAAAAAGAAAAAATATATATAAATTGCACCTACATATCCATTATAATTATTTAATTAAAATAATAGGAAAAAAAATTAATAAAAAAAAAGCAACTTTGAAGGACTATTATAGAATAAAAGTTTATATAGAATGTATTTTTCTCTTTTCCTTAATTCTAAAACAAAATACATATTGCAAATACCCACAGTCAATTACATCATTTACCAAACCCACAAATCCACAACATCCGACCTTAACATCAGGATCATAATTACCGTTATCATTCGATATAAAATGCAAGCCCCTCTTCTTTGGTTGTAGCTAACTCATATGAGTTAGGATTAGATGAGATAACAATGTTAGAGCTAGGTAGGTGTCATCGAAAGATTGAAGGTAAATAACATCGTTTTTGGTCTATATGTATTTGACATAGGATGGCATGAAGGGTTATGGATAGGTATATATAAAGAGGTAGAAGTTTAAGAGGTGAAAATGGTGAAATAAAATGCAAAGAGTTTGTGTATGAGTGGGGGGATGAAAAGTCATGAAACATTGAAACAAAGGATACAAAGAATATTTATTTGTTAATTAAAAAAGTTTTGAAACATTGAACTAAATGAAACAAAAAATCAATATTTAATTTGTTCTTATCTCTGATGTCACACTTGAGAATATTTTAATTTTCTTTACATAGAATTCGCAACTTGGCAAAACCTCATACTTTCCCACTTGAGGTCTGTACTTTTATATGTATATATATATTGATTGAAATTGATGATTGGATTTTCTCTCAGCTCTGTCTATTAATATATATATATATATATATATATATATATATATATATATATATATATAGAGAGAGAGAGAGAGAGAGAGAGAGAGAGAGAGGTGCTACGTCCACAACATTTTTACAATATTTTCACAACAAATTAGAGGTAGTTAGTAATAATTGGTTCAAATTTGAACCTAACACTAAAATAACCTTTTTGCCCCAACATGAGATGAGTTCAAGTTACACTTGATGTAAATCTACAAAAGTTACACATTTTTTAAACCGTAGATTTCTAAAAAATCTAAAGTTAGAAAATCACTTTAATCAATGTCATCTTTAAAATTAATTGCTTTCCATATTAGCTAACCTAATTAATTTTAGAGAATATTATATATATATATATATATTTTTTTTTTTTACTTTCTTTCTCTCTCCTAGTTAATTCATCTCTAACCTTGCACAAGTGCCTATTCTCAATTTTTTTTGAAACAAGTCTTTTTCCCATGAGTTTCTGTCAAAAAAGAAGTCCTTTTCCCATTAGTCTTAAGGCTAGAGAATTTCTTGACTGGTCCTATACCACCTTACATGTGCAAGAATGGTAAAATGATTCAACCGCTTGTTTATGTATAGTCCAATTAAATGTTAAATGCGTTTTGAAGTAACAAAAATGGTGACGATCATGCCAAAACGCATAAAATGCGTTTGAAGTTTCAAAAGTGTTTCCTCCATATTTGGAGTTGATGTACACTAGAAAATTGATTGTTGTTTAGAAGCCCAAATGTAATTAAATTATAGGTATCTTCTCAATGGTTATAAATAATAAAAAAAAAAAGTGTCTTCACAGTTCACAAACGTACAGCCTTTATGCAAATCTCTGCTTTCTTCGTCTTTATCATGTTCTCTTCTTCTTCTTCCTTTTATTTATTTATTTATTTATTCATAATTGTTTTGTTCTGTGTGTTACTGAGTTCGTAATAGACATTTAACATATAGGTAATATATATATATATATATATATATATATATATATATATATATATATATATATATATATTCAAGTATAAAAATGCAAGTTGTTAAAAATGGCAGCGTGCCCTTTAATCAAGAAAAAAAACAATAAATAAGGATAGAGAGAAAATTCTAATATTAATTATGAATGAAATGGAAAGTAATAGCATTTAATGATATTTTTTTAGCCGTTAGATCACTTACAAATCTACAGCATAAAAATGGTGTAATTTTATAAGAATTACTCCAGGTGTAACTCTCTCTCTCTCTCTCTCTCTCTCTCTCTCTCTCTCTCTCTCTATATATATATATATATATATATATATATATATATATATATATATATATAGATGAGGACCCTTGTTTATAGGCAACCATGGGATGCTTAATTTGGAATTCCTCCAAATATTTAATGATTTTAATTGTAAAATTTTAATTTAATGTTGCATTTAATTAGAATTTTCCATTTAGGCCTTTCATTCATTTTATACTGCCACCTGCCGCCACGTGGCTTCAATCAGCTTGCAACAAATGTTATTTTTTGTGACTCAAAGGACTTGATAGGTGGGTTAATTTTTCATTAAATTGGAACTTGGAGATTGTGATCAACTTCAGAAAACATCACCATTTTGATATTTTCCCTAATAAAACATATTAATCATTGATAAATTATAAGGCTGCCGATGCATCCTGAAATTTTTTAAGTTTACAGGTAGAAAGTATGTTTAGAATGGGAAATTATGTAGAATGAAGAATAAAGAAAGAGAATAATCTTCAAAAGCATCTTTATGTGCAAGGTCACTTACCCTTAGCCTTAGCTTTATGTTTTTGCTTTTGCTTTTCTCTAAGCTAGCATACTCTGCTTTAGCCTTTAGCCCCCTTTGAATATTTTTTTATCCGTTTCTCTTGCTTTACTTCCCATTACCGTTCCTGCAAAAAGAAGAAAGTTGTCCACATAGCAAAAGCAATTTGGTGAAAACAAAATTAAGAGAACACATTGCTCTTACTTGTCTTCAATGTTGGAAAATCAAAAGCAGGAAGATAGGGGGGGCGGGGAACAATTGTGAGTGGTCATTTCTGCACTTTGATAACTAAACAAAGCTACGAAAGTCGAAAGAATCCAATAAAGTGCTTAATGTATTACATGACTGAGATTTTTACCTGAAAGACTATCTTTGTCCTTCCAAGTGGGGTATCCAAAATCTTTTAGAAGCATGGAATTTTGACAACCATCCCACTTGCTTTTTCCGCACTATCATTAATCTGCGTTTAAACAAAGCAAAAGCTTTCTCCATCATTTTCCTTCCAGCACACCTTGTAGTGCGTACAGTAATGACTATCAATCAGCAGCTATATCATTAATTCATTATGTTCTGTTGTCCTTTATAAAAATTAGGATTCCTTTTAGTTTATTAAATCCACATAAAGGGTTTGACAAAAATTGCTCATAAAAGGTATTATGGAGATGGTAGTGAAGTTGCAGAAGCCACATTCTTAAAGTTAAAGCCAAGAAATGGAATGAACCATCTAGCCTGGTTGTAATAGTTTACTCTGAAAACTACAGAACCAAAACTCAATCTGTACCTGCATCCCTTTGGGCAGCTTCTTATATATCTTCCATGATTTGAAGTGTCTTGATATCACTATTGATCATAACTATGGTGAGAAAAGATATCTCACAATCTTTCCCATAAGATATGAAGAACTCATGGCAACAGAGGCGATGAAGATAGTTCCAGCTAGTAACAAACTTTTTATAGTATGTTAAAGGTAAGAGAAACTTTAGACTAGAGAGTCTGGACAAATATCTCTACTCTATTTTCTGCAATGTATCTTCCAATAGCAACTATTTATATTATGTTCATGTTTCAACTTCAGGCATCAAAGCTACGGGAGCAGTGATTGATGCCTCAACTACCACAATTCTTCTTGCTGGAATTTTTAATGCTCTTGTAGTAGCTAATCAGCTGGTGCTACAACCAATTATATCTACGAAGAGTAGATTTTGCAGCAAAAAGGAAATTTTAGCACAAATATTGCCAGAAGAAAGGAACTCAACCTTCACCAATGAGTACACCAGCTGCTCCTAAGCAGCAAGAGGACTACAAACTGAAGGACATGAAACCCCAGCTGGGGGAACGATGGCCACATGGTGGACTACGTGGTGGAGGTGGGTGGATTAGCAGTGAAAGAGCTACGAGCACTTATGATCTTGTCGAACAGATGTTTTATCTATATGTTCGAGTTGAGAAAGCCAAAGATCTTCCCACCAATTCTGTAACCGGAAGCTGTGACCCATATGTAGAAGTGAAGCTCGGCAATTATAAGGGAAAAACTCAGCACTTCCAGAAGAGAACAAACCCTGAATGGAAGCAGGTCTTTGCCTTCTCAAAAGAGAGGATTCAAGCTTCACTTCTTGAAGTTTATGTCAGAGACAAAGAGGTGGTGACAAGAGATGACTATATAGGGAAGGTGGTCTTCGACATGCATGAAGTGCCAACAAGAGTTCCACCAGACAGTCCTTTAGCACCTCAGTGGTATAGATTAGAGGACCGGCAGGGGAATAGCAAGGTGAGAGGAGAGATTATGCTTGCCGTTTGGATGGGAACACAAGCCGATGAAGCTTTCCCAGAGTCCTGGCACTCAGATGCTGCTTCAGTTCAGGGAGAAGGGGTTTTCAACATCCGTTCCAAGGTTTATGTTTCACCAAAACTGTGGTATCTCAGGGTTAATGTGATTGAAGCTCAGGATGTAGAGCCACTTGACAGAGGCCAACCACCACAAGCTTTTGTGAAGGCTCACGTTGGAAAGCAGGTACTGAAAACAAAGATATGCCCAACTCGGACCACTAATCCACTCTGGAATGAAGATCTAATCTTTGTAACAGCTGAACCTTTTGAAGAGCAGCTGACTCTTACAGTTGAGAATAAAGTAACCTCTGCAAAAGATGAAGTTATGGGAAGGATAGTCTTGCCACTTACCATTTTTGAGAGGCGCTTGGATCACAGGCCAGTCCACTCTCGCTGGTTCAACCTTGAAAAATATGGGTTTGGTGTCTTGGAGGGAGACAAAAGGCATGAGCAGAAGTTCTCAAGCAGGGTTCATCTCCGAGTCTGTCTTGAGGGTGCTTACCATGTACTAGATGAATCAACAATGTACATAAGTGATGTACGGCCAACTGTTAGGCAGCTATGGAAGAATCCAGTTGGCATCCTTGAAGTGGGTATTTTGAGTGCTCAAGGGCTTCTTCAAATGAAGACCAAGGACGGTAGGGGAACCACAGATGCTTATTGTGTGGCCAAATATGGGCAGAAGTGGGTGAGAACCAGAACAATCATCGAAAGCTTCAATCCGAAATGGAATGAGCAATATACTTGGGAGGTCTATGATCCTTGCACCGTGATCACCTTGGGAGTTTTTGACAACTGCCATCTGGGTGGAAATGAGAAACCAGCTGCTGGTGGTGGATCTCAAAAAGACTCTAGAATTGGGAAGGTAAGAATCCGGCTATCTACACTGGAAATGGATCGAATTTATACAAATTCTTACCCTCTTCTAGTTCTACACCCATCTGGATTGAAAAAGATGGGTGAACTCCAATTAGCAGTTCGATTCACCTGTCTCTCTTTGGCAAACATAATTTATCTTTACGGACATCCATTACTTCCAAAAATGCATTATCTACAACCCTTCACTGTAAACCAATTAGAAAGCTTGAGATTTGAAGCTATGAATATTGTAGCATCAAGGCTAGGCCGAGCTGAGCCACCACTAAGGAAGGAGGTTGTTGAGTATATGCTGGATGTGGATTCCCACATGTGGAGCATGAGAAGAAGCAAAGCTAACTTCTATAGAATTGTATCATTGTTTGCGGGAGCAATCTCTATGAGCAGGTGGCTCCGTGAGGTGTGTCATTGGAAGAACCCAGTTACTTCAGTCCTAGTTCATGTCCTGTTCTTTATATTGATCTGCTACCCAGAATTGATCCTTCCTACTATATTCCTATACATGTTTCTTATTGGGATATGGAATTACCGGTTCCGGCCAAGGCATCCTCCTCACATGGATACTAAACTTTCATGGGCAGAAGCAGTTCATGCAGATGAACTAGATGAAGAGTTCGATACATTTCCTACCAGTAAACTTCAAGATGTAGTGCGTATGAGGTATGATAAGCTTAGAAGTGTAGCTGGAAGAATTCAGACAGTGGTGGGAGACATTGCAACACAGGGAGAGAGATTTCAGGCTCTGCTTAGCTGGAGAGACACAAGAGCAACCAGCCTCTTCATCATCTTCTGCCTTATTGCAGCTGTGATTCTCTATGTGACACCCTTTAGGATAATTGCTTTGGTTGCGGGACTATTTTGGTTGCGACACCCCAGATTCCGAAGCAAGCTACCCACAGTACCAAGCAATTTCTTCAGGAGACTCCCATCTCGCGCTGATAGCATGCTCTGAGCTAGAAGCAGATAACACCAGCAACTTCCCATTCTAATCAAAGGTGTTGTTCTAATGCAAAGCAAATTTCCATTTCTTTCAATTCTTTTGTTCCATTGAATGGACATTGCTAGTATTTTCCTTTTGAATTCCTATGTTGTTTGGAACTTGTATGTCTAGAAAATAAAGTGATTCTAACAATTTGGTTCACCAAATTTTGCTTGAGGATCTTCAGTCATAATATTAACCCAAAAGGATCCCAAAATTCAAGTCATAAGAGTACATGATTGATAAATACATATTTGTATCGCATACAAAACATACGCAGCGAAAAATAAACGGATCTACTTCATTTATAAATGTTAACATGTATTATATAAGTTTCAGAATTTAAGAACAATAGAGTGTACTTTGGAGCAGTGAATTTTAAAACCAAAGATCAAAAGTACTTAGAAACACTTTCAATGTTCACTCCAATTCCACTAACGCCCAAGATGTGTGGTCTTTCAATCAGTTTCCAAAGAGAGAATGTCAAAGTGTCTAACACTCTCATACACACATTTTTACAATAGTGTTATTATTTTTTACACTAGAAAATTTTGTATGTTTCTCCCTTTGTATCTAACTGATTATTTAATTGGGCTGATCTTTTAGGCCTTTCCAATTGGACTTAAGTGTGTGGCTTGAAGTGGGACCAAAAAGGACCAATAAGACACTAGCTCCAATGGGCCTTGGGTTTTTCTGTCAACTCTTGACAAGTCCAAAATTACCATTAACTATATTTAATACCACTATATAAATATAGTTGCACTGTAGGCCTTATTTATAAATTATATCCCAAGACTTATTATACATGCAATCCCTTCATAAAATATTCGTAGTAATACAAAGTCATGAAAGAAGACTGCCACTTTGTAGATTACTATATCTTCATTCCTTGAGTACCCGGTTTAATCCTTTAAGTTATTCATCATATATTTATGAAATCAAATTCCATAAATATATACTTTACTAACTTCTTACCAAAGTGGTTAGGTCTAACTCTCTGAATAACAAACCCATTAAACTTATCCCAAGGGAATATTTTGTATCTCCGTTAAAAGACTATGAATTTCATCTTGAGAATATATGTTTCATCAACACTAAATGTGGTTGCCCAACATACTGAGGTTTTGACCATAACTATAGATCTCACTCCTGATATATCAAAACAATCTACACTTCATAATCAAGTCCATTATCCTCTCAAGATTAAGAGTTCATGTAAATATAAGTCATGAGTTTATTATTCATTTGACAGTCGTTAGAAGAATAATAAATCTCACAGCGGTCCAGTTCAATATGTCTTAACTCTTAAAATATATCAACATACCAACTAGAAATCTCAATTTCCATGATCAAGACAAATCATCTTAGTTGATATGTTATAGTCTTTGCAGATGAAATGTCCAATTTCATCACCGACTACTAACTACAATTCTGAGTTTACAAAGAACTTGTGACTTATATCTTTTGTGACTAAATCACATAAATCACATACTATGCATCTCATGAACTATATGATAATGTCATAATATTCATGTTACCATTGTTTTTAGATAATAATAAAAACAACTTTATTAAACACAACATTAAGTCATACATAATGTCATACATAGCATCATACAATAGGATTTAAAGGCACACATCCTAACAGTACCCATTACTAACACAAGGCATATATAATCTTAGAACCGGTAGCTCTTAAATTGACAAAAGCTAACCTCAGAATTGACCAATGACACAATGAAATTCAAGTTGATAGATATATCACGAAATTGAAATTTGAAACTTGAGTTCAAAAATGGAATCAACTTAAAAAAAAAAAAAAAAAAAAGGGACTAGCCAAACTGCTGCTTTATATATAGAGATTATAGAAAAACCTTAATTCACCACTTTAAAATATTAATACAAAATAATTAAAATCAACTGAAAAAATAAGTAAAATTAAAATAAAATTATACTACTAAGCACAATGAAAATAAGAGTGCAACACCCAAAAAACAACTATAAAATTTTTTATAAAAAAAAACTAAAATAATTATAAAAATTATCAATTAAACTTACACATTTATGTCATCACATCTATAATTACTGTAAGTGCACAATTGTACCTGGACCCAAAGATAGACGTGGGCTCAGGCCCAATGAGCCTTAAACAATAAGATTTGTAGAGTGTGAATTTGAAATCTAGTTTAGGGGTATTGGAAACTTGACAAGCAGGCTAGAATGCCACAATCTTTGCAAATGATAAACAAATATGACAAGGGAACCTCCTCGGACGTAAGCCGATGACGATTTATGTATTGCTTCTCTTTTATGCCAAAATTACAGCTCTTAGTTCTTTTTCTGCTAACTGACAGATCTCTCCCTTCTCCTTAAATATTCTTCTTCTTTCCTCCTATCTCCATGTGTCTCACAAATCTTATCCTTAGGTGCCTCCCCCTTTCCACCACCTTCTTGAAGTCTTTAAATAATAGCAGGAAAGTTTAACTCTACTATTCATGGGTCATTTTCCCATTAATGCGGCCAGGGAGGTAGGTGCAGGGTCTTTAATGTGGAGGTAGCAGCCTTTTTCTCAGATATTTTTATCACGTCGTTGGCTCTAGAGGGTACTTGGATCCCCCTCTTACCCAATAGTTCTTTTAGGACTCTGCCTTTAATCTTCTTGGCAAATCCAGGGTGTGTGCCGGGCCCATCCGAGGAGACATTCATCCTCGGACGGTTCCTCGGATGTCTGTAGTGTAGGCTGGCTCGTGGGCTTAGGGAGCCCAATGACAAAAACAAACTGGTACCAATTGATCAAGCTCACGACCCATTTGTTTATTTTATAAATCTTACCCCCCACAATTACAAACCCAGAAACGTCCAAAAGGTCACTTGAAACTTGTTTTAGTATGAGTATTTCAAGCATACTATAGATTTTTAAGGTATTTTGATTATTTTAGACATTTTAAATTATTTGAGCCAATTTTAGATGTAAGAATTATTTTTAATCATTTTTGAGGTTTTCAAGGCGTTTTAATCATTTCAGAGGCTTTGAGGGCATTTTAATCATTTTGGATATTTTGAGGATATTTATATCATTTTAGAGATTTATATGCCATTTTAGTCATTTTGATGATTTTAATTTACAAGTATTTTGAAAGCCTACGATCATTTTGAAAATTTTATGAGCATTTCCATTATTTTAGAAGTTTCTAAAGTATTTGGCCATTTAAAAGGCTTTGTCAGATTAGTAAAGGGGTGTTTGGTACATGCACTTAAAAATTGAAAACATATGTTTGAAAGCATACATGAAAATACGTGAGTGAAAAAATGTATAAAAATACGTGTAATGTTATTTAAAAATTGAAAAAATGTGTTTGAGTATGTGTACCAAACGAAGCCTAAAAGTTTCAAAAATATTTTTTAAATGTTTAATAACATTTTGAAGATATTTTAAGGGTATTTTAGTTATTTTGAAGATATTTTAAGGGTATTTTAGTTATTTTGAAGATATTAAAGATAATTCTATTATTTTGAAAGCTTTTGCTGTATTGAAACTAAAACTAAGGTTAATAGCGTGTTTTCCTGATCAATGAGGAATGATTTTCAGTTTGACCAAGTGTTTCAATCATACCTAAAACCCAAAAATGAAAGAAAACAAATGAGACCTAAGAGTGTAATAGGTCCACGAGATCCATGTATCCGCAAGTTAAGATAGAGAGGAGGAAAAGGGAGAGAACCCCAAACATCATTTCCTTATTAGCATTCAAAACTATAAACCAGAAAGGTGATCTGCTGCTTTAGTAGACAACCAAAATGGCAAAAAGAATTTCTCGCATAAAGAAAATATTCTCAATACAAAATTTTGGTTCGCAAGTACAATTTGAAATTATGGCAACTAATAATCAAGTAAAACAAACTTCAAAGTCAAAAAATGTCACAGTAAGAACTGAGATATTTTGTCTAAAACACTAGCTCATGAGGCTTCATGCCTGACTTGAGAGAAAATCTTGCAGCCAAATAGCTCTTCAGATCTGGAACACCCTCAATGGACTTGATCAATGAGTCATCAACAAGCTTCTGATCATCTTTCTTCTGTTGTGGGATTGCCTTCTTTTCCTACAGATTTTCAAGGTAAAACTAATTAACAACTAAAAATATTCAAGCAGACATTGTTTTGGGCTTGGTATTCCAAATTCTTAAAACTACCTCATGAAGGAAAAACAGACAAAAAATGGAACAGATGAATCAGGTCACCACGAGAAGGTGATTTTAATATAGAAAAAGGATGCTGTTTACGCATCTTGTGGCAAAGGAATCCAAAGCTACACCGGTGTCTTATCAATTCTGAGGAAGGCATACTGAAGATGATTAGATGGGAAGTTAGAACTAGGATTGAGGCAGGTGAACACTTCAGCAATTCTGTCCTAAATAGGACTGTTTTCTGCTTGTGGGGCATTTCCTCCTCTGTTCTCAATAGCTTGGCAACCTGCTCTTGCCTGGGATGTGACAGTTTTTTTTTTTTTTTGGGGGAGGGGGGGGGGGGGGAAGGGGTTATAAGGGATGTTAGTGTAGCTTGTTATTGTGCTGATGTTAGTGTTTGTGCTGGTGGTGTTGGGTTGTATCTGTTTCTTTGATCTATACTGAACTTTTTCTTCATGGTGATAATTTTACTCATTCATAAAATTTGTAAAAAAAAAAAAAAAAAAATTTAAAAAGATATAGAAAAAGAAAAATTTTAAATGAGGTTAAAACTTACAGAGGGCAAAATAGAAGATAAAGTATTAGCAAAACAACTATCGTCAATAGATAAACTACACTTATATACATAACTACATATCATCCCTATGTGTGTGCATGTGACCGTTTGTGCATGATAATCTCAGGCTTCCAGCAATGCTCACATCATTTCCATGCTGGATGGATTATGTTGAATCATTAACAAGTAGACGACAGCTTTTAATTGAAAAATATCTGTAAAACTTAACCATGATAAATAAAATATACAACAAAAACAGGCTGATGAACAAACCTCTTTCTCTGCCTCAAAGAACTCTCCCTCTCCTTTCTTTTTCTTCTTCTCTGCTTCCTTTGCAAAGTAACTGTCATCAAACTTTTCTAAATTGACCACAGAAATTTCAACCTTGGTGGAAGTTGCAATCACATAAGATTGGTTCACACGTCTTAAAGGAACACCATTGATCTTGAATGGCCCTGTTACAGAATAAATTCAACAATTAAGCAAGATTCATACCAAATCAGATTTCTTCTAAATTTCCATTTTTCCCTAGAGGTGGTGGAGAAGTGCTAGTAATACTAAACACGCATAGGACATAACAGAAAATTAGCGAAGCATAGGAAATAACAGAAAATTAGTGAAGGTACATAATCCTTGGAAAATATACCACACACTTAAGCATCTTATGCAACAATGACTAATCAATTCCTAAAGGAACAACGCCATAGATTGATGCAGGAGCATCTAAGCCGAAAGCAAAGAACGCCAAGAATTTATTTTGTATAACACATAATTATTAGCACAAGACTAGTCTTTTATTTCTCTGTCATGTTTAATATATTATAATGTCTTTACTTTATGAAATTTCAGATTTGAATACTTCTTGAGCTCTTTGAGCCTAGGAATACATATTTGATTGTTCTAACTCCAATCCCATTATCTTTTTCTTTGCTTTAATCTTGTGTTGTTGCTAGAATCTCTTCTTAACCCATTCTTCTACACTATAGCTAAGTTCTCCTCACCTCATCATAGAAGCAATTTGAGGGATTCCTTTTATAGTGTACAATGTACCAAACATCAACATGCCATGACAATATCTATAACGCACCAAATCATGCTTTCTAGCACTATCACCGGATATGATTCAACAATGAGAACAATCAAGTATAAACATAATCTTTGCCAACAACAAAAACTAACCCAAGATCATAACACCAAACACAACCCCACTTAACAAATGCATGACACATATAAACTATACAATGAAGTAATAAAAATGGATTTACCAGTAACTAGAAGTAACCCAGATGAGAGTTGTTTGAGAAAAACAACTCTCTTCCCCATGAACCTCCCAGCCAACAAAATCAACACCGTCCCTGGAGTAATACACGCTCTCAACTTCGTGGGTTTAGGCTTCCTCTTGTTTATTAGAGGCTTCTTCACGTCATCAGCTGGGTAGAACTTTGGAGGCTTCAGAAGCTCCGCCATTGGTGAAGCTGGCTTGGCATCGTGGCGTGGGAAAACGCCGCCGTTTTTGGCCTTGATAGCCCAGAGACCACGCTTGTGATACATCTTTGACCTTGAGTACTTGCCCACGCCTCGAACAAGATCTGGGTTCCTGCTCTTTCTCGCGCTTCTCACTGTACTCGGCGCCATTCTATTCTTCTACCACTCTCTCGCTCGAGCCAAGTCAGAGAGAAACAAAAATGCAAGGCGCAGTTACTGTGTCTGTGAGTGTGAGTGTGTGAGAGCAATCGGAGATAAACCCTACGGGGGGATTGGGCCGGTTTCATCCAAATAATTCTTGGACTTACTTCCTGACTACGGCCCAAAATGGAAAAGGAACTTTTAAGTTTTAAACCTTTGGGTGTAAACCATAATAGGGTGCGCTTGTCAAGCCCAAAAGAGTCGATCTTCTCAGCTTTTGGAGCTTACTTTGACGGCCTTGTAAAAATATTATATCCTATTATAAGGAATTTGTTGGGATTGAGATCAGCTAGGTATTGCACTAGTGTCGATGGCTAAAATTGAAAGTCGAAAGAAAATAAAAGAAAATAAATTTTCTATTTCGATCTTTGGCAGATTTTCATTTTCTTTCATCTCTGGTGTTTGCCTATGATGTGGCAATTCTATTAATTAAAATGATGAGTTAGTTCCTAAAAAAAAATGATGATTTGTCAATTTTTAATATTATTATATAAGCCAAGTAAACTTTATATGTGCTAGCAGTATACGATGTTTGCCACGTAAGCATTTTCTGTTATTAAGTTAATAATAAGGACTAATTTAACTTCATATTAAAAATAATAAAGACCAAATTGACTATTACCAAAATGTACGAACCAAATTGATTATTACCCCCAAAATATAGGGACCAAAATGGTGTTTTTGCCAATAGTTTATTTTCTCATGAACCAAGCCCATGAATCCCTAAAAGGGAAATTCTAGGAAAAGTGGTTTGGAAGGCATAACCTGGCTTGGAGTGATAACCATCTCTTTTAAGCTCTTATCTTAGTTGCAATAAGCAAGATCTCTAGCCCTAATACATGTCGTACTACTATATATTGGACGAAATTAGTCTCCAAATCCCAGCATTTAATGCCTTGATTAAGAGTATCTCAGCCTCCAGCTGACACTACTCGAAGAAGGAAAACACTCTAAAAACAAATCTCACAATTTAGGGTAAAATCCTATGCAAAATATTCTGAAATTTCATTGCTAGTCAAACCTAGTCCTCTCTAAATTTTTGCTAATCACTCCCTAAGCTTCACTATAAAAGAAACTACCATTAACTCATCAAGGACAAGATCTTCTCACAAAAATTCCTCATCTATCATGTCATTTTCAATTCATAAGTTAGCTCTTCAGTTCATAAATATCCATATACACTTACTCATAAACATTTTATTTCATCTCCTCAAAAAATCCCAGCACTTAAAGTAGCCATAAACAACCTCTTTTTATACCATACCTGAAAATGGCTAAACATCACTCCATCTCTCTTCCATACTTCCATATATTCACTCATACTTTCCATAAAGTCACTCCCTCCATTTACTATACATATATGTTCATCATTATGGGCATAATATGGCACATAGAGATCTTATTTAAACATTTGTTATACTAGATAGACACTCTTTCTCTCCCTTCATTCCATCCCAATTTTTCCTCTTTCAGTTGTAATAATGGTGCATTTAATCCTTTTTATTACTTTTTTTTAGAAGATCCTTTTTATTACTATTACATTAAAAGTTATAATGTTTTGCATACTATGTAAGTTTTCCTTCATGTTGACTTAATAATAATGAAGAAAGTATATGATTTTTTATTATATAAACACACTTATTAATATGTCAAACGTCTACCGCTAGAGATCCTACATATTCACAACTAGACCATTTTCCTCTTGTGTACTAGTTATAATAGGCCCACTTTTATATTAACTAACTATTGTGGAAATGCATTTTGAATTTTGACATTATTCTTGCTAAGATGCAACCTATATCTCACGCTAAAGACGAACATATGCCATCACATGATACCGAAAAGCCTTTAGGCCATGCCTTGAAGCCCAACATTGAGTCTCAATTTTGACCTCTCTAAATATTTTATTAACGGGCTAATAATAATGAAGGACATACATGATTTTTATGGTGTGAATACATTTAGCAAATTTTTCAGACATCTATCATTGGATGTTTCTCTTATTTACAGTTGAACTATTATTTAAACACTTATTGTGGCAGGCCATCATTTGTTCTATTTTATCTTTGCAAGAGGTATTTTTGGGGTATTATTATAATCCTTGTTGGGTGCAATCTAGACCTTGAGAAAAAATGAACCTTTCTTACTTCACCAATAGCCTTTGGGCCTTATTTTACGTCCAAAGTGGAGTCTCGGTTTTGGCTTTCCAAATATCATATTGGCAATAAAAAATTGACTACAAAAAACGCCCATTGACAATATTCTAGATAGACTTTTTCAACCCTACGAAGCAAACATGATTAAAAAAATTCCACTCTACTGCTAGAATGTTGAGTGTTAAATATTAGCTATAATATATTTCATATTGAATATGTTTGAATAGATGTGGAAGAGGGAAGCATAAAATAGGAACACGAGAGTTATGTGGTTCAACTTTACGGCCTATGTACATGGAGGAAACCCTTAAAGCTACATCTTTATTACATAAGAGTGTAATACAAAACCTGTGTTACAATGAACTATAACATGTGTATATATAGTAAACTAAACCCTAGACTAATAGACTTCTAGTATAAGTAAGAGACTTGACTTGCACACAAAGTAAAATTAGGCTTGGGCCTATGCTAATGAGTTAAAATATCTCTAACATTGAGGATAAGCTAATATGGCCTTTTGTCTCTTTGGGTGTGTACTTAGTCTAGTCAAGCTACAACTTTCTCTCTCATGAATCCTCTATTTTTGATCTAGTTCCAAACAAGAAAGTGTGGGGTTTGTCAGTTCCAAACAAGGTTAAAAGAATGTTGTGAATGGCTTGCAATAATGTTTGTCAAAACAAACCTGGTCAAGAGAAATGTTTTAACTGGTGATGCTTATAATCATTGCAAGATTTCACCCAAATATGGTATCCATGTTCTTTGGCTTTGCCAAAATATTGCAGTGGCTTGGGATTCAGATCCTGAATGGAATTTCTATAGAAACTCAACATTTCTCACGTTTTTATTGATGTTGTGCAAAATGTGACCGATGATGAGAAAAGTCTTGACATTTTTGCCATGCTAGTCTGGACCCTTTGACATTGTAGGAACCAATTGAAAGCGGCCAATAAAGACTATCCAATCTCACAAGTGATCCCACATTGGCTTTTTGCCTTTGATGTTTTTGTTTGAGTTGTACCAATCAAACCGACGACCATTGTTGTCCATAAATCCTTGTAGACACTGCATTTCATACCTCTTACGACTTGAGCCCTCGTTCCCCAATGATGCTCGAACTCTAAGGCCCAAGGCCAGTTTAGAGCCCAATCAAATATTAAATTGACTTAAGGAGTGTTAAAATGGGAAATATAACTTTTTAAATGAGCAAAAATCTATTTTTGAAAATAAAATGACCAAAGTGGGCCTGCATACGCGGGCTAAAGCATGCGTACGTAGGCACATTCCTACCTATGCAGCTAGGGTTTCAGAAGTATAAGAAATGCAAGTTTTCTACAATAATGGCTAAGGTTTGGAATAAATCCCACATTGTCTGGGAGCCGTTCCAAACCCCCCATTTTTTCAACTATAAAAAGCCTTACACAAGAAAAACCTAAAATTCATTAGAAATTAGTGAATCAAAAGGGAGTTTTTCACAAAACACTCTTAAATCAATTTTATTTGATTAGGACCTTTTCTGGTCCCAATCCTTTTAGTTTAACATTGCTAATCACTTTCTTATTGGTTTATTAATAGACTTAACTGAAGGGAACGGTCAAAATCAAGCTTGGAAAACTTTTGTGTGAGGTATCTAGTCTAAATTTTTCTTTTTCCTCTCTTTTATTTTATGCCTTTAAATCCTCTTGCTTGCTTTGTTTATGGTTAGAATATATTTTAACATGCCTTTCTAGGTTAGGTTTAAGTTTTTGTATATTTAAAATGCATTTTAGGTTGTTAGAAATTTTGTTTTAAGTTCTATTCTGTTTCTGGGCAAGGATTTGCGTACGCAAAATCTTGCTTGCGTACGTAGGCTTGGTTATGCACACGAAGACCTGTTCTAGCATGCGTGATACTGTTGCTCAGAAACTCTAAATTTTTTGTTTGTTTGTTTTGTCTCTACCTTCACATGTTTGCTCTGTCTAACCCCTTTTTAGGCTTTATAGGTTCATGCTTAGCCCTTTCACATGTTTGTTTGCTATCACATGTTTAAATTAGGGTCTGTCTTACGTTTTCTTGCTTAGATACTGAAGGGGATAAAAATAGGAGACGGATATTTCCATATAACTTGAAGGGATGGAGAGTGTGAAGACGGATCGACACCGTAGGTGACGCGACTATGACGATTCAATTTCGCTGAGTATCCGTCATATATGAATTAATTATGGATTCCAGGTTGCATGTCATTTGATATGTCTTAAATCAACTTTTGCTTTATCCCCACGCAAGCGTGCACACTTGGACTTCTTGCGACACATGTTTGGGAAGACTCCTATATGGAAAGGAACTTGAGGGGGAAGTTGTATCCTAAAAGAAAGGCAATTCTACCCAATATAAATACCCCAGAAACCCTAGATATTAAGGTACGCACAATATTATTAACTCTGGCATTCTAGGGTTGAAGAAACAAGATTCTAACTTGACCTTAGGAGGGTTTTTGGCCGGCACCACACCGGTGCTCTCTTTTAGGTTCTCTATTTTCTTTTCGCAGGTATTGCTTTGGTTTGAGGAGCGCTTGCAACTCACTGGTGATTTTTTCGGCATCATCAGTTGGCGCCGTCTGTGGGAAAGAAAATCTTTTGATTATTTCAGCCTCGCTCTATTCCTGAGACAAAGAGTTGCATGGTACTCACTCGATCGATGGCAACAAACAACAACCAAGGCGATGAATCACACGCCACAACTCTAGAGAGGCAGGTCCAAACGCTTGCAGCGGCGGTTGAGCGCCTCACCAAGCAGAATCATGATTTGGAAGAACAATTGCGACAAAGGACTGCGCACCCAAGTGCACCGGAGGAAGACCATGAGGGCGCTAGTCCGGAAGGAAGGAACGCAGAAAGACCTGAGGGCAGCAACGCTCCAACTAGACCCGAGCGACAAGAAACCAATAGACCATCTGTCTCAGACACTTTTCTGACTCACGTAGCCGCCGAAATGCAAGAGATGAGGGAACGCATGGATGTGATGATGAACGCCCTTAGAGGGCAGGTATCTAGCAACCTGGATGACCTAGTCCATAGAACGGATTCGCCTTTCACAGAGTTGGTGAATTCATGCCTGGTTCCTCCAAAGTTTCGCATGCCCCATGTGAAAAACTACGACGGATCCAAAGACCCGGTGGATCACCTGGAGTCTTTTAGGACCCTAATGCATCTTCAAGGTGTACCGGATGAAATCATGTGCAGGGCTTTTCTCACCACCTTGAAAAGGCCTGCGAGGGATTGGTATAGTAGGCTGACGCCTAATTCCATCGGCACTTTTAAGGAACTAGGCGCACAGTTCGTATCACACTTCATTGGAAGTCATTGACATAAGAGGCTTATTGCATGTATACTGAGTATTAAGCAACGAGAAGACGAGACATTAAGGTCTTATATAGCCCGCTTTAACAAGGAATCCCTCTCGATAGACGAGGCAGATGACAAGATACTTGTGGCAGCATTCACGAACGGGCTACGAGAAGGTAAGTTCTTGTTCTCTCTATGCAAGAATGACCTAAAGACTATGTCCGATGTATATTACAGGGCGACGAAGTATATGAACGCGGAGGATGCATTGCTGGCCAGAGACGACTATAAGCCAAGAAAAAGGGAAAGACAGGAGGATACGAAACCAGATAATGGACGAAAAATGGCAAGAACCAGAGATTGACAAGAAGACTGGAGATCCAAACCACCTTCGGGGAGGTTTACAAGTTTCACCCCCCTCACAGCCCCAATCGACCAGGTGTTAATGCAAATTAAAGATGAAGGAACCTTGACGTTCCCGGGCAAGTTGAAGGGAGATCCGAACAAGAGGCCAAGAGATAGATACTGTCGTTTTCATCGTGATCACGGCCATCATACGACGGACTGTTATGACCTGAAGCAACAGATCGAGGCCCTTATCAGGCAAGGAAGGTTGTAGAGGTTCGTGAGGAAGGAGAGAACGGATCAACCCTAGGAGCAGAATCCTAGACGAGAAAACGAACGTCAAAGACCACCGGTAGCAGACATACGGATGATAATAGGGGGCAGCGCTTCAACATGGTCGTCTAAAAAGGCCAGAAAGACATATTTACGGACGATACAAAGCGTCCAGTCGACGGGCTCTTCACTAGAAGGAGCAGGACGGAATGGCTCCAGCATCAAGTTTTCGAAAGAGGAGGCCCGGCGCCTTCACCACCCCCATGACGACGCGCTCGTCGTCAGCATACAGGCAGGGGACTTCAACATCCACCGAGTCTTGGTGGACAACGGAAGCTCAGCAGATATCCTTTACTACCTCGCATTCCAGCAGATGGGGATCGCCAAAGAACGCTTAATCCCGGCATGCACGCCCCTCGTTGGCTTTGGCGGTTCCCGGGTCTATCCTTTAGGATCTATCACGTTGGCGGTGACGGTAGGAGACTACCCGCAGCAAATAACCAAGGATGTTTCTTTTCTCGTGGTTGATTACTCCTCTGCATATAATGCCATACTCGGACGACCCACTCTGAATGCATGGAAAGCCGTCACCTCTACCTACCATCTGATGATCAAGTTTCCCACCGAATACGGAGTTGGAGAACTGCGCGGAAATCAGGTGGCTGCGCGGGAATGTTACGTTGCCATGATGGAAATGGATGACCATGTGCAGGCGATGACCATTGAGGAACAGAGAACAGTAGCAGAACCCGTGGAGGAATTAGAGGAGGTACAGCTGGATGATTCGAGGCCCGACCGAACCACTAGGATCGGAACCTCAATCGACCAAACGGTTCGACATACACTCCTGGTATTCCTCAAAGAGAATCAAGACGTGTTTGCATGGAGCCACGACGACATGCCGGGAATAGATCCAACAATCATGGTTCACAAATTGAATGTATCACCTTCTTTCCCTCCAGTTCGACAAAAGAAGCGTGTGTTCGCCCCCGAACGGGATCAAGCCGTGGCAGAGGAGGTGCAGAAGCTGCGAGAAGCGAACTTCATAAGGGAGGTGTATTACCCTAATTGGCTGGCCAATGTGGTAATGATCAAGAAATCAAACGGAAAGTGGAGAATGTGCGTTGACTTTACAGATCTGAATAGGGCATGCCCTAAAGACAGTTACCCACTCCCGCGCATTGACACCTTAGTAGACTCCACCGCAAGACATGAATTGTTGAGCTTCATGGACGCTTTCTCAGGGTATAATCAGATTAAATTGGAGAAAACAGATCAAGAGAAGACATCATTTGTGACAAGCCAGGGGCTTTTTTGCTACAAGGTGATGCCGTTTGGGCTCAAGAACGCGGGAGCCACGTATCAACGATTAATGAACAAAATGTTCGCGCACCAAATTGGCAGAAACGTCCAGGTCTACGTAGATGATATGTTGGTGAAAAGTGTAAAGGTGTCCGATCACATGAGGGACCTCCAGGAGACTTTCAACACTCTCCGGACGTATAAAATGAAGCTGAACCCTGGCAAATGCGCATTTGGAGTTACCGCTGGAAAATTCTTGGGATTCATGGTGTCCCAGCGGGGCATTGAAGTAAACCCAGAGAAAGTAAAAGCAATTATGGAGCTATCTCCCCCGAGGACGGTAAAGGAAGTGCAAAGCCTGACAGGGAAGATTGCAGCCTTAAATAGGTTCGTATCGAGGGCGACGGACAAGTGTCTCCCTTTCTTCAGAACGCTAAGGAGATCTTTCGAGTGGACGGACGAATGCCAAAGGGCATTTGAGGAGTTGAAGGCATATCTCTCTGCACCGCCATTGCTTAGCCCGTCCACACCGGGGGAGGAATTGATCATGTACCTTGCCGTCTCATCAGCATCGGTAAATGCAGCTCTCATCCTAGAGGAGGGGAAGATACAAAAGCCCGTGTATTTTATCAGCCGGGCGCTAAGAGACACAGAGGAAAGATACCCACGAATGGAGAAACTCGCTTTTACTCTTGTGACTGCAGCTCAAAAACTCAAACCTTATTTTCAAGCACATACCATAAAAGTCCTGACGGATCAGCCTTTGCGGAGAGCAATGAACAATCCTGAAGCTGCGGGACGGATGGCTTTGTGGGCTATCGAGCTGAGTGAATATGATATCCAATACTAGCCACGGACGGCTGTAAAAGGACAGATATTGGCAGACTTCATTGCGGAATTCACTACACCTGAGGAGCAAGGGGCAGAAGAGACGCCCACATGGAGAATTCACACAGACGGATCCTCCAACAAGCATGCAGGAGGAATCGAGATTGTGCTCCACACCCCGGAAGGAGATAAGATCGAATGCATGATCCGTCTGGAATTCACCACCACAAATAACGAAGCAGAGTATGAGGCCCTGGTGGCAGGATTGGAACTTGCGATAGCAGTTGGGGCTAAGAAGGCAATGGTCTACTCCGATTCTCAAATCGTAGCCAGTCAAGTTAACGGGAGCTATGATTGTAGGAATGAACGAATGAGAAGGTATCTCGAGGAGGTGAAGGGTCGAACCACTGACCTCCAATTCACGATAGTTCAGATCTCAAGAGAAGAGAACCAAGAGGCGGATCGACTCGCCAAGGCCGCTTCGGCCGAAGCTATGGTCGCCCCAGATCAGGTATTATCTTTCATCCAACATTCATCGTTATTAGACAACGTTAGAATGCAGGAAATAAGCGCTGAAGACGATTGGACGGTTCCAATAATGACGTACCTCAAAAGCGGCAAGCTACCAGATAGCAAAGAAGACGCAAGGAAATTAAAAGTTAAGGCTGCCCGATTTATCCTGATTAAAGACGTCCTCTACAAAAGAGGATTCTCCCGACCATACCTAAGATGCCTCGGCTGTGAGGAAGCAGACTACGTGATGAGGGAGGTTCATGAAGGAATTTGCGAGAACCACTCGGGGTCAAGGTCTCTGGTGCACAAGCTACTACGAACGGGATATTACTGGCCGACAATGCAAAAGGATGCCCATATGTACGTTAGAGCCTGCGACAAGTGTCAACGGTTTGGCAATCTCATCAAATGGCCAACGGAGGAACTCACACCTATGACGGCTCCATGGCCGTTCGCACAATGGGGATTGGACATCATGGGTCCATTCCCGATAGCAGCAAAACAACTGAAGTTCTTGGTGGTTGGTATTGATTATTTCACCAAATGGATGGAGGCAGAAGATCTTGCTACTATCACGGAGAAAAACATTTGCAGCTTTGTATGGAAAAGCATTATGGGATTCCAAGAGTGCTCGTTTCAGACAACGGGAAGCAATTCGACAATAATGCATTCCGGGACTTCTGTTCTCAGCTAAGAATCAAAAATCACTACTCGTCACCCGCCCACCCACAGGCCAACGGGCAAGTTGAAGTCACGAACCGGTCCTTGTTAAAGATTATCAAGACCCGGCTCGAGGGGGCAAAGGGTATATGGCCGGATGTTCTACCAAGTGTTTTGTGGGCATACCGGACAATAGCAAGAACACCAACAGGAGAGACACCGTTTCGATTGGCATATGGTACTGAGGCCCTCATACCGGCAAAAGTGGGACTAACGAGCTATCGAGTGGAAAGCTATGACGAGATCAAGAATAATGAAGCGTTGCGTCTAGAGCTTGATCTTGTAGACGAGGTCAGGGCAGCAGCAGCACAGAGACTGGCGCGGTACCAAGATATGATGGCAAAACACTACAACTCCAGGGTCCGGCACCGGGACTTTAAGGTGGGAGATCTGGTATTACGAAAAGTGCTTGGCGCTACGAAGGATGCATCACAGGGAAAGCTGGGTCCTAACTGGGAAGGCCCATACAAAATTATCTCATGGCATAGGAAAGGAACATACTACTTGGAGACGTTAGACGGAAGAAAGTTGGGCCATCCCTAGAACACGGAGCACCTGAAGAAGTATTACCAGTAGTGCGGTAGCCATAAGACGATGTCTACTGACTTATTTTCTACTTGATTTTAAACATTTCATAGTTTTTACTTATTAGAACTCAAGTTTTTTCCTTAAACAGTTTGGTCTGTTGAACTGATATAGTGAGAGGAATTTTCATTTAGAAAATATGAAATGTATAGTGTTAACAATTCTACAAGTTCACAAAGTGGACGGATCATCCCAAAGAGATGTAAATCTACAAATCCACAAAGTGGACGGATCATCCTAAAGATGAAAATTCTACAGGTCCACATAGTGGACGGATCATCCCAAAGGGATGGAAATCTACGAATCCACAAAGTGGACGGATTATCCCAAAGGGATGGAACCTACAAGTCCGCGAAGTGGACGGATCATCCCAAAGGGATGGAAACCTACAAGTCCACAAAGTGGACGGATCATCCCAATGGGATGAAAACCTATAAGTCCACAAAGTGGACGGATCATCCTAAAGATGAAAATTCTACAAGTCCACATAGTGGACGGATCATCCCAAAGGGATGTAAATCTACGAATCCACAAAGTGGACGGATTATCCCAAAGGGATGGAAACCTACAAGTCCACGAAGTGGACGGATCATCCCAAGGGGATGGAAACCTATAAGTCCACAAAGTGGACGGATCATCCCAAAGGGATAAAAAAAATCTAGTTCACTAAGTGGACGGGTCTTAAAAATACTTTTGAAAGTCCAGTCCAAATAAAAGGCGGACGCCTGAAATCTTCTTTGTAGATGGGTTATCTGAATGAGATAAACGTGCATACAATATACGACGGATAATAAGCAAGCAACAAGCAATAAAAGATTTGATAAGTTAAATTTAATAATTACAAACGACGGTTCAACAAAGTTCTCTTACAACGGTAAGAATTTTTAAAAAAGAAAAGTATCACTATTCATTCTTTGGAGAAGAATTCCCGACCAATGGACCGTCGTTTGGCTGACTAGGAGGAAGAGCTTCACCTTCGTCAGCTGGAGCAGTGACGGCAAACACTTCGTCTATGCTTTCTGAACGGACGGACTGTGCAAGTGTTTGCCCTTGAGCTTCAATGGAAATGTGGGATACATCCAGATCAGGATACGACGACTTCACCTAACGGATGGCGTCGTCGAATCCGTCAGCAAAGGAGCTCCCAAGCTCCTACAGAAGGAGGTCGGAGTCGCGATATTCTTGGACGGCTATCTCTTTTGCGTTGTGGAGTTTGGACACTGTCTCTGTCAACTCCTTCTCCTTGTCCTTCAAAATCTCGCGCAAATGCCCATTCTCCTTTTCCACCTCACCTCTGACTTGCTCCGAGCATTTGAGCTTTCTGTCCACATTGATCTTGTAAGTTTTCAGCTCGTAAAGCTCATCCTCCATTGTCTTGTTTTTCTTTCTCAGACGGTCCATGGTTGTCTCGTGATTGAGACAACGGCCAAATAACCCTTTCATCATCAGCATGGCCTGGAAGCGAAATACAACGTTATGATAATGACGGGTGTGAAAGAACTTAGCAAAACTAGTAAACGGATTCAAAGTTACCTATGCAAGGGTGAAAAGGCCAGTCTCACCCATCACCTCCGTTGTATGGTTGCCGAGGTCCGCGTAGTCGTCAGCTGTCAGGATAGACGACAGCTTCTCAAGGGCATAACTTGAATCCTCCCGAAAGAGAACGGGTGGTTTCTCCCCGGTGGGTACTAGACCCTTCATCAAGCCTTTGCCCTTTCCATGCTTGACGAGCGTTTTCTCTGCCTCCAAGGCCATGACGGGTTCAGGGGTGGTCTTTTGCTTCTTTGGAGGACGGTCCGTTTTTTCATGTTGAGTTCATTTTGACGGTACAGGTGGGACCATCCCCTTTGTTTGACCCCCCTCCTGCTTTTTCTTCGCTGCCTATTGTTTAATGAAGGCTCTCCTCTTGGCAGCGTCCATCTCTGTAAATCAAAGACGGATGAGAAAGGCAAGGTAAAATAAAAACAAAGAGGAGAAGAAAGACGGATAGAGTTTCGACGAACTTACGTTTTCGAACTCTGTTATCGTAATGACGGGCGGAAGATGAAGGCTCTGGTCCGTCACAATACCAATGTAGCGTATCAAGGGTGACGAGTTGTGCCCACGTCCTCTCTTGCAGTTTTGTTTTGTTGAAGATTTTTTCCAGAAAACTCCACTGCTCTAAGTTAACCTGTGGACGGTCACGAGCTGCAAAAAAGACGGTTAGACCTTTAAACATAAAATAGCTTTCAAAGATTAAGTTGACGAAAGCAAAAGGAATGACATACCCGACGGAGGCATTATGCCCCATGTAGTGTCGACGGGCATGTAAGTTCTATCCCCTGGATGACACATCCATTCGTCCCCTTCCAAAAAGAAGTAACGACTCTTCCAGTCTCTATTTGAGTCTAGAGTATCACTGACGAGCCTCAATAATGGGCTTCTTGCAGCAAAGCTATACATCCCCTTTGACTTGACGATCTCTGCTGGACGATAACAGTGGAAGAATTCTTCCACCGTCAACCTTCGGGCACCGTCAGACATTGCCCTATATAAAACTTCTACCCCAATGAACACCCTCCAGGCGTTTGGGGAGATTTGGGTGACGGACAGGCCTAGGTACTGAAGAAGACAACGGTGGAGAGAACTTAAGGGAAATCTGAGCCCCGCCTTTAAGGCTTGCTCGTAGATACCAACACCTTCTACCCTTCTATAGTAACATTTTTCGGATTTTTCGGGAAGACGTAGACGGATGTTATCTGGTATTTGATACTTGGTCCTAAGTGTGTTGAGATGAGATTCAGTCATAGACGACCTAAGTCGTTTACCGTCCAAAGAGGCAGCATGACGAACTCTCTAAGGCCATCTGGGCCATCACTGACTGGACGGGGGGATCCACACCGTCTAAGCTACTACTGGACGACTCTGAACTCTCCGTCTCCAGACCACCGTCAAGGGAAGAAGAGGTATTGGACGGATTCCTCTCTTCACTTGAAGCGTCAGGATCTCTCGGACCTGACGGGAACCTTTCATCGTAGCCCGCCCCCTCGCGGACAAACGACTGGTTACTTGACGCACTAGACATTACCTACATTTATGACGGTATAACCTAAGACACCGACGGATCTAAAGAAAGCGCATATATGTAAAACAATGAAATAAAAAGAAAGACGGAGAAAGGTTTGGAGTACATACCGGATCGAGATGGCTTCTAATGAGAGACGACGGATAGGGGCTCTGCTCACAAATTTTTGATAGGAAGAGAAAATGAAGGGAGAAATGTATGGCTTTTATAGAACGAAGGGCACGGAATACGAAGCGACGCCTCGTTTTGGGGAAACAGCCAATCCACAAGGACCACGTGTTCTTCGTCAGAAATGCAGGCCACGTGTCATCCGTCATGGTATACAAAGACCGTCCTATCTCAATACATTGTTTTGTGAGTCATTCCATGAATCCGTTAGGTTTAAAAGACGGATCCAAGGACTGAAGGGGGCAACTGAAGGGGATAAAAATAGGAGACGGATATTTCCATATAACTTGAAGGGACGGAGAGTGTGAAGACAGATCGACACCACAGGTGACGCGACTATGATGGTTCAATTTTGCTGAGTATCCGTCATATATGAATTAATTATGGATTCCAGGTTGCATGTCATTTGATATGTCTTAAATCAACTTTTGCTTTATCCCCACGCAAGCGTGCACACTTGGACTTCTTGCGACACACGTTTGGGAAGACTCCTATATGGAAAGGAACTTGAGGGGGAAGTTGTATCCTAAAAGAAAGGCAATTCTACCCAATATAAATACCCCAGAAACCCTAGATATCAAGGTACGCACAATATTATTAACTCTGGCATTCTAGGGTTGAAGAAACAAGATTCTAACTTGACCTTAGGAGGGTTTTTGGCCGGCACCACACCGGTGCTCTCTTTTAGGTTCTCTATTTTCTTTTCGCAGGTATTGCTTTGGTTTGAGGAGCGCTTGCAACTCACTGGTGATTTTTTCGGCATCATCAGATACCATGCCATTCATTCACATGCCTATGCATTGATGCCATAGGTGCTATGTTGAGGTAAGTCATGCATTCACATTTCCATGCTCCTTTGAATATGGTTTTGCCTTGATAATAGAGATAAGCATGCTTGTTAGGTTGAGTTCTTCTTGAAGTATAGATGCAACCACATATTTGCTTGGATCTTTCCTTATGCTTATGCTTCTACCTTGATTTGATTATATATGTTGTTGCCTTGAATATGCTTTGGTGCCATGTTAGATGAATGCAAGGGTTGTTTATGTGTGGGTTGGTTTCTTATGCTTTATGGATGGATATATATGTGTTTGTTTGGGATGAAAGATACCATGTTGTATGCTTAGATGTATGCTAGTGTGTCTGTGAGTAGAGATGCAAGTGTTGAACATGTTTTTAACGGGGTTAGACGTAAGACACAATGATGGGAGGTCAACCTTAGGGTTGGGCGGTATTGGTTGCCTCACACCTTCCCAAGAACATACCTAAACTCTGAACCCATATCTTTGGTAGTAAAATCAAAAGGTCCTCCCTCGAGAGGACACTATATATATGGTTCTTAGGCCATTGCAAAACTAGGTGGCGACTCCCCCCTTGCGACCACAATCCTACTCGGGTAAGATGGCAACATCCTCCTTCTTCAATGTTTAAAGTTAACTTTGACATGCAATTTTTAAGTACAAAAGAACAACGAGCGTAGGAGTGGTAATTTAAAATGACACAGGTCTAGTTATAGGGTCAAAATGGCCAAATACCACTATTAGTCAAAATTATTAGTGATTTACCATTGTTTAAGAAATATTTAGAAATCTACCACCTTTTTAAAACTCGAGTTTGTGAAACTCGAGTTCCATAAAAAAATATTGTTGACGTGGATTATTTCAATTTAAAAAATGTCACGTGGAACTCGAGTTTAAGAAACCCGAGTTCCTTATGGTACTCAAGTTTTGTAAACTCAAGTACCATGTTACTGTATTTTATGCATTACTTACTATTTCTTCTATTTCCTTTTACACATCTACATTTGGTTGTTATTGCATAGGATTTTTCGATTTCTTCACAGGCGGCATCAACGCTACCTTATAAGATTAATCATTACACATGAGATTATTGAACACTAAATATTGTGAGCCACATTGCATTAAGTTCATACAAGGAGGATCTTCTCAAAAAATTAATAATAAATAAACAAAAATATTACACAACATATTATCTGAAAATTGTTAAAATATTCTTTACAAAACCTGAAGCACGTACCATATATATATATATATATATTGAAAACTCAATTAGTGTGAAAACACTAATGCTTGACCCCCAATTTTGAAATACGGCTTAATTGCTTTTATTCTAACTTATCTAAGTGCGGAACAAGAGTAAAACACACGCAATAAACCGGTAACAAAACTCTAAGCCATAAGCAAGTACAATGAGCAATAAATGTAAAGCTTAAAAAGTAGGAAAGAGAGATGCAAACACAAGATAAAACCGAGATGTGTTATCGAAGAGGAAATCGAAGTACTTGACGAAAAACCTCTCTGTGACCCTCCAAGCCGAAATCGATCCACTAGTGAATAAATTGGGGTATGCAAATATATATATATATATATATATATATATATATATATATATATATATATAAACCCTTCAAGCCTAATCCACCCAATGTACATGAGCCCTCCAAGCTCTTGCTACCAACGGACTTCTCGAAGTCTTGTCTTCACTAGCTTTCTGGATCCCGCAATTCCGCCCAATTGCAGCCGCCATTCAATGGCTTTTTTCAATGCTTCCCAAAAGCACCAAAACTTCTTTCAACACTCAAGATGAGTGAGGTAAGTGTTTGGGTTAAGAACCTCACAAGGATGTATAGATGGAGAGGTGGGAGTAGATGGAAACTTTAGAGAAATGATGTAGAGGATTATGGGTAAAACAATATCTAAATCTCAAGTGTTTGTTGGAAAATCTGGTTTTGTATCTCATACAAAATACACAGCGGAAGCAACAAACATGGATCTATTTCATTCATGATTGATAACATGCACTATGTAAATTTTAGAATTTAAGAACAAGATAGCGTACCTTGGTGTGGTGAAATTCAAAACAAAAGATCAGAAGTACTTGGGAGCACTTTTAATCTTCACTCCAATTCCACTTTACACCCAAGAAGTGTGGTCTCTCAATCAATTTCTAAGGAAGAATAATCGAGTGGCTTCTAACTACACATACACACCATTTCACAATGATGTCTCTCACTTAGAAAAAAAAATGTATGTTTCTCCCTTTATAACTAATTAATTATCTAATTGGGCTGGCTTATTGGGCCTTTCCAATTGAGCTTTAGTGTGTGGCTTGGAGTGGGACCAATAAGACACTAGCTCCAATGGGCCTTGGGCTTTTCTGTCAACTCTTGACAAGTCCAAAGTTACCATTAATTATATTTAATACCATTATATAAATATAATTGCACTCTAAGCCTTATTAATAAATTATATCCCAAGACTTTAATGATATCATTTGACCCCTCCATGAAATATCCATAATGAACAAAGTCATAATAAACTGTCACTTTGTAAACAACTATTTTATCCTTCAGTACCCAGTTTCATCTTTTAGTTATTCACATTTATTGAAATCTAATTTCAATAAATATAAGCTTTAGCAGCTCGTTATTAAAGTGGGTGCCCAGAATAACCAGTTCCCATTAAACTTATCTCACGAGAATATTTCGTGTCTCTGCAAAAGGGATTATGGATTCCATCTTGAGAATATGTGTTCCCTCAACACTACGTGTGGTTACCCAAAATACTAAGGTTTTGATCGTGAATATTAGATCTCACTCCTGATATATCAAAGTAACTTACATTTCATGATCGGGTTCACTACCCTCTCAGGATTAAGAGTCTATGAAATTAGAAGTCGTGAGAGTAATTATTCAGGTGACAGTTGTTGATTGAATAATTAATCTCACAGCGGTCCAGTTCAACTAGAAGTCTCCACTTCCATGATCAAGACAAATCATCTTAGTTAATGTGTTATAGTCTTCGCAAATGAAACGCCCAATTTCATCACTGACTACGAACTACATTTTGAGTTTACAAGGAACTTATGATTTACATTTTCTGTGACTAAATCAGATAAATCACATACAATGCATCTCATGGACTATGATAATGTCCCATTAGTTCATTTATAAATAGTCTCATGTAATTAAACAATTTAATTATTTATGACATGTCAATAAATTGGATTTTAGGGCATAAACCCCAACAGTGTTTGGCTAGGGTTTCTCTCTCAAAAGTTTCTTCAGAAAATACTCCTTCTTCTTCTTACATTTTGTGGATAATGAGGATTTATATAGTATTGGTAAAGAATGGGAAAAATCATACTCCAAAAACCAACAGACAGTGGGTTTCGCGGGTCACTCACGACTTGGCCTGAGTCGTGAGTCACTCGCGAAAACCAACCTGTTAATGACTCTTCAAATTCCAGAACGTGCTTCTCACGTGGCTTGCTTCGCGAGTCATCAATCGAGAGTCAGTCGCAAGTCCAATTGCGAAAATCACTTCTTCACAAATTCTTCACCAAACTCTCACACACAGCCTTTACATTAAATCCCACAAAATGCAGGGAAATGATTTTGTAGACACTCAGTTTTGCACTCATAATTTAATCTTGGAATATGGCTAGAATGACCATTCATATACCCAAAAAATAGAGTTGCATTACATGCATTAAATCATCCATTGCATATCATAAAAATGATCTTAAGATTCTAACGGTCACGATGATATGCCCGATTCCTAAATATGATCATCAGACCGAGAGATATCATATGATCAAGTTTTCACGGTCAGCATGCATTTTGTTTGGGTGGAACCGATCATATGTCATTAATTTAAATTAATTCTGATTGGTTAAACAGTTAAAATTAATTAAATAATTTGGTGATTGGTTGTGGGTTTTTGTCAAAAATAAGCCTGCTTGCATGATAATAAAATGGATAATCAGATAACAAGAAATTTTTTGATAATTAAGTCTTTTTAGAATATTTATCTATTAGATAATTATTACTTTAAAGACCTAATTATCAAGATAAAAGGGATTAATTTTAGAATATGAATTAAGAACGCGTCTAGCTGCAATTCTTAACTAAAAAAAGTCAAAGTCAAACTAAAATTGGAAGGGTGGCTCAGCATCCAAGATGGCCAATTGGCACTCTTGGAGTGCTAATCGGCACAAGATCTAAGAGGACCAGTCGGCACTCTTGGAGTGCCGATTGGCACAAATATAAGGCCCGACCCAAGAACCTTTTGATTAAGATAAAACCTATCATTTTCAAAATTTTGGGGATAACAACACATTCCAATTCGTATCTAATATTATTTAGCTTATTTTTCAAGCATCCAACCTCTATAAATAGAGGAAAAAGATCAGAAATCAGGGCCCTTCTTTTTCTGACTTCTCTGCTCCCCTTACATAAAAAAAGTTCTAGAAGCCTTGGCTTTAAGAATTTCTTTTTTGTAAGTAAAAAATGTTTTAGATCTCAAAGAAGTAAATTTCTTTGATTTCTAAAGTATTCTTCCATTGAAGGGTACATTCCTGCAAGTAGGTATTTAATTTTGTTGTGTTTATTTTTCTCTTTCTTATTCTTAATATATATATATATATATATGTGTGTGTGTGTGTGTGTGTGTGTGTGTGTGTGTGTGTTGTTCATTGCTTGGTTTTCATGAATATGTATTTGATCTCATTATGATCTTGTTCACAATTTATATATGCCATGTTGACATGCTTAGTTGGATTTTTCTTTTGTTGATTAACATGTTTATGATATAGTTCTTCTTTAAATTTCAAAATTTGCAATTAATCATCAAAACCTTTTTTTTATAACAAAAACAAATCTGTATTTTCATTAAATACAGATCTAAAATTTTTTCTGAATAAAAAACAGATCTATATTTTCATTAAATATAGATTTGAAAGTTTTTCTAAACAAAAAACTTATTTATATTTTCATTAAATAGAGATCTGAATTTTTTTCTAAACAAAAAACTGATCTGTGTTTTCATTAAATACAGATCTGAATTTTTTTTTTGAAATTTTTTCTGAATAAAAACTAATTTGTATTTTCATTTAATACAGATCTAAACTTTTTTATAATAAAATGGTTTTCTTCTTAAATAAAAATTGCAGATTTTGAAATTTCAAAGAGTGAATTAATATTGAATTTAGGGATTTTAATGTCATGCATATTTTAAATGGGTATATAATGGTCATTTAGAGTCCAGAAGACCAGACTCCATCTAAGCAAAATGGATGTCTAACACCTTCTTATTCCATAACTTAACCCCCAAACTAAATTTTTTGGATAGTAGACTAGTGTTTTATCTTTAGTTTTAGTAGATTGTAATTAGGATCAAAACTTTGTAATTTTTACATAGATTATATTTAGACCAAAGCCTTGTAAAGATATTCTACCAAGTTGTATTTGTATAATCCACTAATGACATTTGAGGTATTTTTGGACATGTGAACTGTATTTTATTTTTTCTCATTTTTTTAATAAAAAAATAAGTGGCGACTCTACACAATTACCCAAAAGAGAGGTGCCCTAAGCACCCAAATCTCTTTTTTTTGAGAGCCTAAGTTTTGATCTCTCACAGTGGCGACTCCACTAAGGATGTCGATGGCTAAGTTTTGTGTTAGACTTTAAATGACCAATTATATACCCTTGTTTTTTTTTTGTAGGATGTTTTGTTTGGTTCTTTGTGTCTTGTATTTCTTGTATAATATTTTGTTTGAAGTTGCCATGTTGGTTGTTAAAAGCTTTCCCTAATTGTCATAGTGTGTGCCATCAAAACAACAAATGTGCATTTACCCATCTCAATATATGGTGGTAGTAAACATGGATCATCGGTCTTCATTAGATTCGGGTACCCAATGGTGAACTCACCAACTCATAGCCCAAAATCATTGGATCATTTCTTATTGACTAAAAATGATAAACCATGCCATTTGGACCAATGTAATGTTTATTACATTACAAGTTGGGAGGTCTAGTGTCCTAGCTATGGGAAACAATAAAACAACAAATTCACCCTACAATGTAATGACTTAGAACCTGTCCTTAGGCCGGTCCATGTTAAAATTGCATTGCATATTGTGTGTGTTTGACCATTGTTTGAGCCATGGTGAGCCCAAGTTCAACACTTGGGCCCATCATAATTGTTTGAATGTTGTGTGCTTTATAAACTTGATTTTGTTTTCCTAGAAAGAAAGGTATGTCATGTGTATATGCAGTTTGAGCCCAAGCTTGCTAAGCCCAAAGTCCATCAAGCTCATCAAGACTCATGCCCATCAAGTTCGTAAGTTCATCAAACTCAAGCTCATCAAGCTCAATGAGGATTCAAGCCCAATTCCATCGAGATCAAGTCATCTTCCTCGAGGTTTAGGCCTACCAAGGTCCAATTTTCAGAATTTCAAATCAAACATCCACAATGGACCAAGAAGAAACAAGCATTCCAACTTCGCCTCATTTCACAAGCAGTCAAGCCATATTCGGGTTATCAGGATCATTGTTTATCTTAAAGCTTGTTGTTTACTACATGTTTCAATTAGAAAATATTTGTTGAACTTTAATGTATTTTTGTTGATTTTCATGTTTCATGTATTTTGTTTAAAAAAATCCAAAAAAAAAAGGAAAAAAAAAGAGATTTAAAAAAAAAAAAAGAGTTTTTGAAAAAAAAAAAATTCAAAAATTTTCAAAAAAACTTAAAAAAAAAAAAAATCTTTTGGACTAGGGGCATTGGGCCTTCTAGGTAACCTTTTTTCTAAACCCTTTTTTGTTCTTTCAAAGACTCCAAAAGTTTTTCAAAAGCCTTCTTTTCAAGAGAATACAAGAAGATCCATTTGATAAAACTTTTTCCAAATCATGATAATTAATTGCTCTACCAATCAATTTGTTCCAAAAACGGATTTAACTTCATTCAATCCATGTAAGGACTTTTGCTAAACATTTAGAATATGAGAAGAATAGGTCCTAAAAGGCAATCAAAGAAATTCATTAATTCATTTAAAATTCTCAAGCCACATACACTCAATCCCAATCTCTCAAAATTTTGTCATATCATTAGAGCATTTGAACTCTTATTCCAAGAATAACTTATTAAAAGAGCTTAAGACACTATGTTAACAAGTAAGCATCACTAGGGATAGGAGGCCCTCTTTGGTAACACACATTATTCCTTGACACCCATTACAATAATTATCCATTTGTAGCCAAATTGAGCCTTTAAACAGTTAGCCTTTTCTTTTTTTTTTTCCCTGTGAACCCACTAAAGACTTAAACCTTGGGTGGGAAAAATTAAGTATGCATGCTTAAATCTCAAGATGAGGAAGTGTTAACCTTATGGTTTTAGCACCACTTCATAAGGTCCTCAATGAAGACAATGTGACAAGTTCAAAAGAAGAAAAGACAAAGAGTTCAACAAGTTCAGAACAGAGAGTTCATCAAAGAAATGGATAGGTCACCCCATCAAGCTAGAAAGGAAGAAAATCCATCAAGGAAAGATAAGATTTTGAGAGAGAAAAGTGAATGCAAGAATTTTCATCAAGTTGTGAAAGAATACTAATTCATCAAAAGACACAAAGGACATGAGATTCCATGAAAGATCATTCAAGTTGAGAAGGATAGGCAAAAATGAAGATTCATCAAGAGAAGAAATTTAATCAAATTGAGGAAGATGAGGAAAAGAAAAAGTAAGACACATTTCATAAAAAAAAAGTGTGTATAGTCAACTCAAAAAAAAAAAAAAAATGAAAGTGCATTAGAAATGATAAGAAGGTATCAAGGAGAAATACAAATTCATCCAAGAAAGATGAAAGTCTATTAAATTGAAAGAAACAAAAAATACAGTTGAGTGAAAGCCAATGAAATGCCAAAAAGAAAGAAAAGCTCACTAGGCTAAAAACCAGAAAGGGCGGTCTAGGAAAATATTAAGACCTAAAAAAAATTTTAAAATTAAAGAGAGAGAGAGAGAGAGAGAGAGAGAGAGAGAGCCCGCTAGATTAAGAATCCAAAAGAGCAGTCTAGGTAAAAATTAGGGCAAAAAAGAAATTAAAAAAAATGAGAAAAACAAAAATGAGAGTGAGTGATCTAACCACAAGATAGGATGCCAAGAAGACCAAAAAGAGGAAGTCATCAAGCTAAAAAATCAAGACAAAATGAAAGGGATCAATGAAGACCAATGAGAAGATGATGATCATGACAAGGATTTTAGCACAAGAGTTAATGATGAAAGATATGGAAAAATCTTCCAATGCTTGAATTTAAAGTGTTGCATACTTGGGGAAATATCATAAAGGTTTTGAGTCTTTTATATCTTTCATTTCATAACCTAAACCCGGCCTACGTTACAACCTTTGAATAAAGCCCTCCTTGAAGTTCTACCGATTGAAAGCACACATATAACTCTGATAATATTTTCTCTTGGATTAAGAAGGAAAACTGCTCAAAATTATCAAGCCCCATTGGCTGAAATCTTTAAAAGACAAAATTTCACAAATTCTCAAGTAATTAATTTTTTTTTTCTTCTAAGCTCCAAACACTCCCTTTGTTTGCTTCCAACAAAAAAATAACTCTCAAGAGAACAAAATTTCCAAATTCTCAAAAAATTTCAAATCTTCAAACTTGAGATTTTTCCCTTTCTTGCTTGTTCCTAACATATGTGATTCCCAAGCATTTCATTTATTTGATTGTCTTTCGTACGTTTTTAGACCCCTTAAACACAAACAGGTTAACCTAGTTATTTAGCCAAGTAATTAACTTAGGTAAATTATTCAGATATAGGTTAACACAAGTAAATCATATCATTAAAATAGTACGGAAAATAAAGAACACAACGATATGATAACCTAGGAAAACCAAACTGGTAAAAAACCTGGGGAGGATTTAACTTAGCTATCCTCAAGGTAAAACAGATCCACTATGAAAGAATTGAAGTATTACAATAGCGACTTAGACCACTAACATCCTATTGCTACCTCGAGTAGAAAACTTACTACCACGACCACATGACAGCTCCGAGTCCACGGACTACTTCTTTCTCAGATCCACAACATCAACAAGTATACCACTTGTTTTTCTTGAAGCTCTTTATGCAACAACTGAAATGATCACCAAGCTCTCGATATCAATCTCGATCTTGATAACCCTAAGTGTATGAAGGCAAACACCTCTAGATCTCACAAGTGATTCATACACACAACATAAACAACTACTTCAAAACATGGCTAGGGTTTTTCCTTTTATACTTAAGGCAAAACATAAAACCCTACACGTCATATGGGCTTGGGCTGAGTTGGAAATTCTGCAGAAAAAACATTCTGCACGAGCTTCGATCAATCGAGTCTACTTTTTGATCAATCGAGCCTTACAGAAATTAAACAGTAATTTTCTGCAATTACTCAATTCCAACTTTACACATACATCACTTTAAGCAGCCTAAATCTAGACTCTAAGTTTTGATCATGGTTTGCCATCATTACATATTGAAGTTCTAAAACATTTAGATTCTAAATCCTTAGAAACTAACATCTTTGAAGACGTTATCTAAAAATTTTCAAAATGAAGAAGCAAATTTGATTACATGTTTTTAATGATTTCAAATCCTTCCTAGCCAAAGAGATTGAGTTAACAATTGAGTATTATGATTGGTCAAAGAGGTTGTTCAAAGGATCACATTTTGTTCATTTGAAAAAGATAAAATTTCAAAAAGTCTCACTCTAACTAAATTGCTTCTTTCAAAAAAAAAAAAAAAAAGACAGAGAGACTCACCACAAAAAAAAAAAAAAAAAAAAAAAAAAAAAAACTTCATTTCTCAAAACACTTTTTAAAACTACGTCTAGACCTGATCCTTTATGAGAGAGGTACATAGGCAACCTTTTCAAATGTCCAGCCACAATCATCCAAAAGGAAACTTCATATCAAAAAAGAAGATTTTTCAAAACTTTTTTTTCGAACTACGTCTGGACTTGATCCTCTATGAAAGAGGTACGTAGGTAGCCATTTCAAAGGTCTGGTCACAATCACCCAAAAGGAAACTTCATTTCAAAAAAGAAGATTTTTCAATATTTCATTTTTCAAAACTTTTTTTGAACTATGTCTAGACCTAATCCTCTATGAGAGAGGTATGTAAATAGCTTTTTCAAAGGCCCGGTCACAATCACCCAAAAAGAAACTTTATTTCAAAAAAAAAAAAATTTAATTTTCAAAACTTTTTTTCAAACTACGTCTAGACTTGATCCTCTATGAGAGAGGTACGTAGGCAGCATTTTCAAAGGCATGATCACAATCATCCAAAAAGAAACTTCATTTAAAAAAAAAATCATTTTTCAAAACTTTTTTTCGAACTACGTTTGTACCTGATCCTCTATGAGAGAGGTATGTAGGCAGCTTTTTCAAAGGCCCGATCACAATTAACCAAAAATAAACTTTATTTCAAAAAAAAAAATTCATTTTTCAAAACTTTTTTTTTTGAACTACATCTGAACCTGATCCTCTATAAGAGAGGTATGTAGGCAGCTTTTTCAAAGGCCCGGTCACAATCACCCAAAAAGAAACTTCATTTTAAAAAAAAATTCATTTTTCAAAACTGTTTTTTTCGAACTACGTTTGAACCTAATCCTCTATGAGAGAAGAACGTAGGCAGTTTTTTCAAAGGTCCGGTGACAATCACCCAAAAAGAAACTTCACTTCAAAAAAAAAAATCATTTTTCAAAACTATTTTTTGAACTACATTTGGACCTGATCCTCTGTTTTGCGTCAAACATGTTGTCAATTTTTTTGTGCAAGCATATCATCAATTTTTTGTGCAAGCATGTCAAAACTAGGGGCATTGGCCCAAAAGATTTTTAAAATAACTGATTTCTAACAAGCTCATGGAAAGAATCTTTTGCAGGAGGTGGACATGGATCTTTCGTCTACTCAACACTCACCATCAATCTTCATTTTAGATGCTATTATATGTCTCTGAAAAAAGGCTCAAGATGTGCCAATCGGCGCTCCAACACTGTCGATTGGCCCATCATTCCAGCAGTCCTTGTTTTGCCTAGTTTTGATCTTATTTTACTCAAATGTTTCTTTATTGAAGGTCCATACAAAATAAAATTTTTCAAAATTCATATTGATTGTTGAACTAGGGGCATTTGGCCACGTTTCACTCATTTTCAAAAAAAAAAGATCATCATCATCTTTTCAAAAAAAAAAAAAAAAGATCATGATTTCCAAAAAATCATGCATCCATTTCTAAACTAGGGAGCATTTAGTCATGCCTCATCCATTTTTTTAAAAATAAAAATAAATCTTTTCCTCAAAAGTCAAGGTTTTCAAAATCATGCTTCAATTTGTATACTAGGGGCATTCAGTTATGCCTCATTCAAACCTTTGCACCACAAAGCTTCATCAGGTAAACTCTAAACTTTTCTACATCAAGCTCTTACAAGAGTAAGTCCATACATATCAAAGCCATGGAAATGCAAATATGAAGGTTTGAAAATGAGTTTCAAAAAATGGGTTTTGTAAAGATGATTAAGAACTCAAGGATCTGAAAAGATATTTTGAGAGATGAAATAAATCAAGTTTGGAAGCCTAGAGAAGTGATTGCCTAAGCAAGAAATGGTGTGGAAATGAAGAAAATCCAAAAGGAAGAAGCTTATGAATAATGACAATGGAGGAAGAAGAGAGAGTTATGAAGAACCAAAAACAAAAACAAAAAAAGAAGAGAAAGAGAGATGATGAAGACATAAAAAGGGGGCCAAAATCCCCCCCCCCCCTTTAAAACCCCACATGAGTTGCTGAGTCAACTCATGTTTGATTGAGTTGACTCAGTCAACTCACCACCAAAATTTTTTTTTTTTTTTTTTAAAATATGATGATGAATGAATGATAATAGAAAAAAAAAATCAAGAATTTCCAAAAATATATGATATCAATTTCAAGAAAATTTCAAATTTTGAAGGAAGAAAAAAAAAATCAAGATTGTTCAAGAGTAAAGGGTTTCATTTTTCAAAAAGAATTTCAAATAATAAAAAAATGATGAAATTTTTTTTTAAAGGATCCTAAAACATTAATGGTTTTTCCTTTTGAAGAAGAAATTCAAGTCTTAAAAAAATGGGGAAGGAAGAAGAAGAAAAATTGCACATCTCAAATGATGGAACAATAAAACACTAATCACTTAAAATCTAATTCGAGACTTTGGTCTTTTGCAAGCTGGGATAGAGAAAGCTCTCAGTCGCTTCAGATTCAGACTGAGATAGAGATAGCTTTCAATCGCCTCAAATAATTAAGACCGAGATAGAGATAGTTCTCAGTCACCTCAGATTTTTAGATTGAGCTGGATATAGTTCTTAATCAGCATTCAAGATTTAACTCAGGTTCATCAATTATCAAGTAGATCAAGTATTCATAGGTCTCATTTTTCAAGACAATAAAACAATAGTTCTATGTCCTAAGGTTTTAGGTTCTAGGGCTAGGCAATCTTTGAAAAGTCAACCTCGTTTAAATCATGGTCACTAAAATAGTGTCTTTGTTTTACACTAACATTTGCTTTGCAAGCTCTGTCAATAAAGGGCATTTTGTAGACACTCGATTTTGCACCCATAATTTAATCTTGGAAGATGGCTAAAATGACCATTCATATTCCCAAAAATTAGAGTTGCATTACATGCATTATTTCATCCATTGGATATCATAAAAATGATCTTGAGATTCTAACGGTTGCGACGGTATGCCCAATTCCTAAATCGGTCCGTCGGATTGAAAGATATCATATAATCAACTTTTATCGGTTTGCATGCATTTTGTTTGGGTGGAACCGATCACGTGTGCTTAATTTAAATAAATTTTGATTGGTTAAACAATTAAAATTAATTAAATAATTTGGTGATTGTTTGTTAGTTTTTGTAAAAAAATAATCCTGCTTGTTGATAATTAAGTCTTTTTAGAATATTTATCTATTAGATAATTATTACTTTAAAGACCTGATTATCAACTTAAAAGGGATTAATTTTAGAATATGAATTAAAACATGTCTAGGTGCAATTCTGACTCAAAAATCCTTAAAAAAGAGTCCGAATTGAACCGAAATTGGAAAAGGGGCTCGGCATCCAAGAGGACCTGTCGACATTCTTGGAGTGCTGAACGGCACTTCCCAAGTGCCGATTGACACAAATTTGGGGCCTCACCCGGGAACCTTCTAATTAAGATAAAACCTATCCTTTTCGAATTTTTGGGGATAACGTTGCATTCCAATTTGTACTTGATCTTATTCAGCTTATTTTTCAAGCATCCAACCTCTATCAATAGAGGAAAAAGATCATAAATCAAGGCCCTTCTTTTTTTTACTTCTCTGCTCCCCTTACGTTAAAGACGTTCTAGAAGCCTTAGCTTTAAGAATTTCTTTTTTGTAAGTAAAAAATATTTTAGATCTCAAAGAAGTGAATTTTTTTTTTTTTTTCGAAAGTATTCTTCCATTGAAGGGTACATTCATGGAAGTAGATATTTAATTTTGTTCTTGTGTTTATTTTACTCTTTCTTATTCTTAAGTAATATATATATGTGTTGTTCATTGTATGGTTTTCATGAATATGTGTGTTGATTTCATTATGATTTTGTTCACAATTTATATATGCCATGTTCACATGTTTAGTTGGATTTTTCTTTGGTTGATTAACATGTTTATGATTTAGTTCTTCTTTAAATTTCAAAATCTACTATTAATCATCAAAACTTTTTTTAAAACAAAAACAGATCTGTATTTTCATTTAATGCAGATTTGAAAATTTTTCTGAATAAAAAATAAATCTGTATTTTTATTAAATACAGATCTAAAATTTTTTAGGAACAAAAAGCTGATCTACGTTTTCATTAAATATAGATTTGAAATTTTTTCTAAGCAAAAAACTGATCTGTATTTTCATTTACTACAGATCTGAAAATTTTTCTAAACAAAAATTGATCTGTATTTTCACTAAATACAGATCTAAAATTTTTTTTAGAGTAAAAAATTGATTTGTATTTTCATTAAATACAGGTCTGAAACTTTTTCTAAACAAAAATAGATATGTATTTTCATTAAATACAGATCTAAAATTTTTTTTAAATAAAATTTTCTGAATAAAATTTGATCTGTATTTTCATTAAATATAGATCTAAACTTTTTTATGATAAAATTGTAGATTTTGAATTTTCAAAGAGTGAATTAATATTGAATGGGTATATAATGGTCATTTAATATGTCATTGTAATGTCATGCATATTTTAAATGGGTATATAATGGTCATTTAGAGTCTAGAAGACTAGACTCCTTCTAGGCGGAATGGGTGCCTAGCACCTTCCCATTCCATAACTTAGCCCCGAACTTAGGTTTTTGGATAGTAGACTAGTGTTTTATCTTTTATTTTGGTAAATTGTAACTAGGATAAAAAATTTGTAATTTGTGCATAGATTGTATTTATGACCAAAGCTTTGTAAAGATATTCTACCAAGTTGTATTTGTATAATCCATTAATGACATTTGAGGTATTTTTGGACATATGAATTGTCTTTTATTTTTTCTAATTTTTTAATAAAAAAATAAGCGACGAGTCCACACAATTACACGAAAGAGAGGAGCACTAAGCACCCAAAAAAGTCTTGGATTATCAGATTATGTGTTAATTTTCTTCTCTATGTGTTGTTTTATCTCCAACAAAATCTTATTATTTTATCATGATTTATATTGTAAAAGGACTCACTTTGTTATCATTGTCCTTTCCATATCATTATCTTTTTTTTTTATTTTTCTTTTTCTTTTTTTTTTATTTGGTCAATTTGATGGGTGTTTAAGTATTTTCTCTAATTAATGACTATTTTTTAAAGAATAGGAACGATATATATTGATTTGCCTTTTTTTTTTGTGGTTATTAGGGTTGACTCATTATTTTAGGCTAAATAGGTACTAGCCTCTGAGCACGCGCGTGAAACTCTTCTATTTTTTGGGTAAGGGTTAATTTAGAGCATTTATTATATTTTGGGATTACTACATTTTCTAATCGCAAAAAAAAAAAAAAACCTAGGGGTGTGATGAAAAATTGTTTCACCTACTAATGCATAATATTCATCACACCCCTAGGTTTTTTTTTTTTTTTTTGAGATTGGAAAATATAGTCTACGCATGTATCAAGATCAAACAAGACTATTGACTAGACATTCACGACAAGCTTGAAAATCTATTTACAAAAATCAAACATAGATTTCTAGATTTCGCTCACACTTAAGAATGTACATACATAACAAGCTAAGCTCGTAAATGCACTGCGCCATTAGTACGGAGGTACTAGGCCAAACTCAACATGTGATATGACACAACACAAGCAATCAAACTTTTTGAGATTTATACTTTTTATGAGTTTTTGGATTTTTACTCACTCAAAACAAAGCAATAAAGTAAGATCAACAAAGCAAAAAGCATTAAAGAAACATGCTAGGAAGAAGCATTGAAGCAAGAAGACTACATATGACATGATGCATGAAATTACGACCCTAATACATTGGAAGAATTAATGCATGGACATAGTGAATAATCATGCATAAGTATCCTTCTTCGCATGAGTACCCCTCTTCACCCACACTGCACGAATGCTTTGGGTTAGGTCCTTAGAAAGAAGGATACGATCAACATAACTCTCAAACCTTTGGGTGAAGCTAGCTAGGGAAGATGAGATGTTCTTAAGCATTCCCATGACATCTCCAATGAGTTGACCCTCATTTTCTCCCTTAACTTGCTTTCCTCTTGGCATTCTTCTTGTATTTCCTTGATCATGCAAAGAATCAGCCTTTTTGAGAGCATGAAGCTTGAAGCAACTTGGTCTTGTGTGCCCTCGAATGCCACAAAAATGCTTCACTTGAGGTCCCCTTTGATTCTTAGGCAATGACTTTCCTTTTGCCTTTGGTTTCGGTCCAATGTCATTCTTCTCAATGGTAGGGATCTCAATCTTGGACTTCTTTGCATTCTTTTCCAATACAAACTTCATCTCCCTTCTTGGTTCACCACTAGAACTTCCTTCTCTAGTGTATCCCAATTCGGTTCTGTCTGTGGAAGGATTTTGAGATGAAAACACACTATCAAGTTTCTTGATTGTGATGCGCTCCACTTTGGCATTGGCTTGAACTTCAAGTTTGAGAAACTTGATCTTAGAGTAGGCATTCAGAAACTTTTCTTCTAACTCTTCAACTTCACACTTGGCATCTTTAAGTTGTGCAAGAGTGGATTTGTGTTCTTCTACAATCTTCTTCATCTTCTTAACTGCACTCTTTGTAACTTTAGCATATTTACCACAATCCTTAAGCAATGCACCATACACATCTTGAAGATTCTTATCACCTTCATTGAGTTACACATCCTCATCATCCGAAATTTCATCTTCTTCACCCTCGGAGTGAACACCAAGTTCTTCAACCAAATACTCGATTCATCTTTGGAATCCACCAAGGTAATTGCCATAAATGCTGAATAATTACCATCACCATCGCATTCTCCTTCCGAATCAAAATTTGAGCTCTCTGAGTCACTAACGGTAGTTGTTAACACTTTACCCTTTCCTCCCAAATAGTTCAGACACTCTTTCTTCATATGCCCATGACCATTGCATTCATAGCACACAATCCCTTGGGATGGTGATGAGTCCATTGCATCCTTCTTCTTGAAGTCTCTTTTGTCATTCTTGGAGGATGAGAATTTTCCTTTGCCAAACGACTTCCTATTGCTCTTCATCTTTAGAAACTTTCAAAAGTTCTTTGTGAGATATGTCACATTTCAACATCATCCTCATCTGAGGAATCACCGGTTCTCTCATTTATTATTTTGAGAGCAAGTGATTTGCTAGACTTGTGAGAGGGCAATCCAAACTCATAAGTTTGAAGAGAGCCAACAAGCTCTTGGATCTTGATCTCATCCAAATCTTTGCTCTTCTCAATGGCGGTGACTTTAGCTAAGAAGCTTTCGAGTAATGATCTCAATACTTTCCTTACAACTTTGGCATCTTCAACCTTCTTTCCCAGATTGAGGTTGGCAATGACTACCTCATTGAGTCTCCCATAAAATGAGTCAAACGACTCATCTTCATTTCCTTAAATCGAGTAGTGAGCATTTATAATTTGGTGTCCTTGAGCTTCTTGGTTCCCTCGTAGGTAGTCTCATGGATAGTCCACGCCTCTGTCGGTCTTCACATGAGAGATCCTGTGAAATTGGTCAATAGAAACACCAAGAAGATTGCATTAATAGCTTTGCTATTGGCATTTGCCAAAGCAAGTGCAGCCTTGTCCCACTCGGCCTTGGGTGTTGTTGGCTTCACCTAACCATTTTCAACGGAATCCCAAACGGTCTCATCAATAGCACATAGAAAAGCATGCATGAGTACTTTCCAAAACGCATAGTTACTCCTATCAAAGAAAGGAGATGCATTGAGGGATAGAGATCTATCCATCTCAAATAGGGTCAAGGATCACAAAAAGATAACAAAATCCAAAAAGTGAACCTGCTCTGATACCAATTGAAAGCTCAATTAGTGTGAAAACACTAATGCTTGTTTAGACCCCTAATTTTAAATTATGACTTATGTTATAACATATGTGATTCATGTTAGAAACGTTTGTCAATTTAGAATTGGCTAATCCTTTGACAAAATACACTTTACTTGTAATTAGGTAGATTTAGGATGTGTTTAATACTTCAAGGAACAAGGTTTAAAATTCAAGTGTTAAAGTCATGCAAGTCTGTCCAAGAATCAAGTGATGAAGTGCTAGATTTTAAAGCTTGACAGCTAGTATCTATCGAGGTTTAAAAAGTTGTTTTAACCCGAAGCTCGACAGCTGCTCAATAGATAAGCTATCTATTGAGATTTATGGAAAAAAAATTTTCAGTTCTGATTTTCATCCAATCCATGAATACATGTTTAGGTTTTCGTTTCTCACAACCCTAAACATATATAAAGATTATTTGAAGGGCTGTAAAAGGTGGCATAGTTGCAAAAGTGTAAAGCAAAGTTTTGTCTATGCAAATTGTGACCAAGATAGGATTTACCCTAGTTCATCTTTCTCTTGAAAAAGCTATTACGTTTGTATGCAGTTGGGTTTTGTGACCAAGGAGCTTCGTGATTTTCATCGTGTTGATGAACTGAAGAACTTTGCAGTCAACATCTTTCTCAAGTTGGTGATTAAGTCACGTACTAGGATCCGCGCATCTATTGATTAGTCATGTACTGGGAGCCATACATTAAAATGAGAGACTGTCACTATAGAACAAGTCCAATTAGGTAGTGGGGTAAGGGTTCAATTGTAGGTTGGTATAAGGTATTGGGATACTTTTACTTGTAACCGCTTGTTGTGATAATAGTGAATTCTCGGGGGTGGTGACCTTAAAATCACCTGGTGGGGTTTTTGCCTTGGAGGTTTTCCTCATTCGTAAATAAATTATCGTGTCAACTTTAATTTTCGCTGCATATTTAATTAGTTAGTGATTTGTTTGAACTGCCACGCATATTGTATGTTAATCTGATTAATTAATCAACTTGACTAATTAATTGGTTAATTTATCACAAGGGATCAATACATTCTTAGCCTATCAAATGGTATCAAAGCGGGCACACTCTGATTAGGTTTTAATCTTTGCTGTGTGATCCATTGACCCCTATTGTCATGGATAGAGGACAGTCTCTTATTATACCTCCTTTATTTGATGGCACTAACTATGCATACTAGAAAGTATGCACGAGAGCTTTCTTACAGTCTTTAAATGAGAAAGTGTGGCAAGCTATGGAGATAGGTTGGACCAAGCCAAAGGAAGCGCTGGCCTATTGGGATGATTTTGAGATTAAGGAAGCAAACTTCAACAGTAGGGCATTGAATGCTTTATTTAGTGTGGTCACAAATGAGGAGTTTAAGAAGATATCCTCCACTGAAACTGTGAAGGAAGCATAGACCATCCTTCAGATAGCTTATGAAGGAACCAAGGCTGTCAAGGATTCAAAGATTTAGAGGCTCACTACAAGTTTTGAAGAGATCAAGATGGAGGAGGATGAGTCGTTCGATGAGTTCCATGCCAAGCTCAAGGACATAGTGAACTCAGCCTTTAATCTTGGGGAAACCATTCCCGAACCCAAGATTGTGAGAAAGGTGCTCAGATCTCTACCCGAGAGATTTCATGCCAAGATCACTGTTATTGAGGAATTAAAGGAAATTGACAAAATTCCTTTGACAGAGCTGGTTGGCAATCTACAGACCTATGAGTTGGATTTGACAAGGATAGGGAAATCTAGTAAGGGAAAGAGCATGGCATTAAAGGCCAAGAGCAGTGACACTGATAAGTCTTCTAACGATGAAGATTTTAAAATGAAATTCTACATTACACGATAGTTCAAAAAGTTTATGAAGAATGCCAATGCCAAAGGATTCGATAAAGACCATAAGTAGTCCAATTTGTCTCAGTTCAAGAGCCAAGACAAAGGGAAGAAGGATGCTAGGGAAGGCGGTCAGTACACTGTTCCCTCAGGATCCAAGTGTTTCGGGTGTCAAGGCTTCAGTCACTTGAAACAAGAGTGCCCTACTCATCTCAAGATCATCTAGAAAAGCAAGGCACTTGCTGCTACTTTGAGCGACAATGAGCTTGAGGATGATTTCGAAAATAAGGATGATGGAATCCTGAATGCCTTCACCACCACCGTAAATCCTACTGAAGGGATTGTAGAAGATGCAGATGAAAAAGAGGACTTGGTGGAGTCCAAGTTTGAGAAGATGGATGAACAAGATGACATCCACAAAGCCTATGCAAAATTATACAAGATCTCCGAAAAGCATGAGAAGTTGTATACATTGGCCACCAAGAAGCTCAGTAATGCAATCAGACTATTGGAGCACTGCGGTTTGAAAATAATTTCTTGGTTGAGAAAACCAAGAAGCTTGAGGCAAATCTGTTTCAAGTCAGAGCTCAGCTGGAGACGAGCACCCCCTAAGATTGCTAAGAAAGAAACCAAAAACCCTAAGGCTAAGAAGGGCAATACCCAAAAGCCTAAACAGAAGAAGCAACATCTCTGCCATCATTGTGGAGCAGCTGGACATGCTCGACCTAATTGCTATAAGTGGCTAGCCACTCAACAGAACAATAGTATGATCTCTTCAGGAAAAAAGAATTAGTTTCCATCCTCTTCTACTCCTCTTAGAGATCTACTCAAAGCCCTCATGTTCTTTTCGACCTTGAACGGTTGCAATTCATCCCCGGTTTAAGGGTTTACTAAAAGGAAAGGTTCTTCCAAGGTGTGAAAGGAAAAAGACTCAAAGTGATTTTGTCACTTTTCTCTCCCTCCCTCTTTATTTTTGCTTGCATTACTTGTGTGTTTTGCTTTCCTATTTTGAGTCAGTCTAGTTTTATGCATTGCTTTGGTTAACATGTTTTTGTTTGGTTGTTTTCAGTTTTGCTTTATTTTGTCTTTTCATAAAATAAAAATAAAAATAATTGAAAAATAAGAAAAATAGAAAAACAGTGTGTGTTTGTGTACATTGTTACTTGTGTACCTTGAATGGCCAATGAACCAAAATTTTCTAAACTTTGTATTTCCTGTAGCTTAGATGAGCATCTTTATGCACAACTAAGCAAGTGAGCTTTATGGCTTGTGTTTATGATGAGTAAGATTAAGTAATCTCTTGTACTTAACACTCATATCACTCTTTTTGATGGGTAGGACTAGAAAATCCTAAGAAAAAGGCATAAATAATCATCTCACCACTGTTGCCTGCCATTCATGAAATGACATATGTATGCTTCAGCATAGCAAAAGTGCAATGTCAAAAGCTTAACATAATTGGGTATTTCTTTTCTCTCTCTTACATGCCCATGCATGATATGCTTAATAAAAGAAAATATGTAAAGAAAAATAAAAGCAAAAAGAAGAAAAATGCTTTAAATGTGATTGCAAGCGTGTCTACTAGGAAATGTAGGAGTTATAGGATGTACCTGGAAGGTGATAGTCCCCATCAAGCAGTTATGATTGTGTGTAATTTAAATAGATTTGCTCATATCTCAGATCGTCATAGCATGTAGACGCTTATACAATCTTGCGATGTTTTTCACACATAACACACAATATTCTTTGCTACTTTTTATACATGTGCAGGTACAATGTAATTTGGCCATCACAAGGTTTACATGTGTAAATGTATGCTCACTAGACTGTCTTGACTTGTTTTTGAAATATAAAATTAGTTAAACTTGTTTAGTGTATGTGTGTGTGTTTTTGGATCTATGTGCTCAACATTTTTTTGTTGAGAGATGATTTTGAGAGCTTAAAATGTTGTTTCAATCCTTGGTTGTGTAGCATGCTTGATTACATTCATATCTATGCTTTTCTCTTCTTGAAAAACTGTTTTTAAGCAATCTTGACAGCTGTTGGACACCTCTCGACAACTAGGCTATCTATTAAGCTCTCCAGCTTCCTTTTATCGCAATCTCGATAGCTTCTCGATCCATCGAGCCCCTTTTGCTGTGGACAACTCTCGATAGCTCCTCGATAGCTGTATCTGTTGAAGTTTAGAGCTCAACACCTCTCAATCTGTCGAGAATTATGGATTTCTATATAAAGGGTCAGCGCGAACTCTTTCTCATTTCTCTCGATCTCTCTCGACTCCTTTTGTCTCCTCACCTTCCCAAACACCTCTCAATCACTCTAAACCTCTTCCCCACTCAATCTTCATCTCAAGATCACCTTCTTCCTTGGGTATGATTCCTTTTCTCTCATTAATCATGCATTTCATATTTTTTGACCTAACTTTTGGGGGTTTTGCAATTTTTGGGATTTTTCCAAATTTATGAGGTTTTTGCAAAAATTTTGGGATGATTTTTGTTTAAATGATCCTAATTGTTCATGCATTGCATCACATTTGCATTATAACAATGTTTCATGCATTATAGATGTGTGCTATATGTATTGAATACATGTGTGCTAGTAGGATTGGATTGGGCTGAGCCCATGATCTTTTTACTTTTGCATGTCACATGTTGATGTATTTTTCATGCATACATACCTTCATCTATCTTTATTTTAATATTGATTTGTGTTGGTGCTTTTCTGCGTGTTTCTTTCTCTCTCTCCTTTCTTTTGTTAGCTGCTCTATGGAACCTAAGCAAAAATATGCTCCGTCTCGGAACCCTCTTCGTTCTGGGGCATCTTCCTTTGATCCTACTCCTTCATATGTTGGGTTCCATGACGATAAAGCCCATAGGGACTTTTCGGAGAACTTTTCCCGACGAGGCATTCATTCAAAACGCCAAGTCATCCTATTGAATTTTCCAATACTGAACTTCCCATTGCCATCTACAGTAGGGGTTGGGAGTCACTATGTGGCATCCCGGTCACATGTCCTTCCATGATCATACAGAAGTTTTACTCCAATATGCATGGATTTGACTATTCTATACCTCATTTTATCACTGGCGTTTGAGATACGTGCATTGTAGTCACTCTGGATCTTATATCCGAGGTGCTACATGTCCCGAGGGTAGCGCATCCTAACTACCACATCTATGATCGTCTTAGGATTGTGTCCAAAGATGAACTCATGTCTCTATTCTGTGAGACACCTTCTTCTTGGGGTGATCATCAAAACACCCGTTGCTCGACTTTGCTAAAGGTCCAAGATTCGTTAACATGGTGATGACATTCGTTCTCCATCCATTGTCTCACTATAACTCTATCACAGAGCCTCATGCTCGATTTTTGTTATCCCTCTTAGAGCACATTTCTATTGTCTCATTTTTCCTTCGGCTATCATGCAGATCATTTGCCATTTTCTTTCTCCTATCCCGAGTCGAACCATTTCTTTGTTATGTGTGCCAAAGACGCTGCTAGTGTTAAACGAAACGAGGTGCAACTTCAAACGAGACGAACACAGACCGGGACGGCGACTCCTTTGGCTTCTTTTGCTCCATCCACATGCACTCCTTCTTCTTCTACGGGCGGTGTGATTCTTGATGCGATCATGGCGCAGCTTCAGCACATGGATGCTCGCCTTGACACTCTCAGTGATGAGTTGTGTCAGGTGAACACCCGTATCGATCATATTGCAAGACGACAAGCTCCCCTTGGTGGCTTCGTTGAGTCTCCCTCTTCTTCTCCAAAGGCATCTAAGAATGAGGATGATGATGGTGACTCTGATGGTGATGATGCTGAGGATGAAGATGCTAGCTCTTCCAATGCTAATGAGATGACTGCTTGAGTTACTTACCCTTTGTCATTCGTGACAAAAAGGGGGAGTAGTTTTGGGATGAGAGTAGTCATGTATTTAGGGGGAGAGTTAGCATAGGAGATTTTTTTGTTAGGCGGAGTGTCTATACTTTGAGGGATGTAGTGAGGACTTATGTATCTTTTCTTTTCTTTATCTTTTAGATACTTAGTTCATGTACCTTTGGTCTTGTGACCACTTTGTGATAGCAAAGCTTGTACTTATTGTTGATATATATATATATATATATATATATATATATATATATATTGAGGTTGTTATTACATTTTCACCTATCTCTTCATGTGTTGTTTCTTTTCTCTCTTTATGCACATGCTTCTTATTACTTGTATGCAACCTTTTTATTTCTATTTCACACTAAGATGCCATGATGAGTTTTGTTTAAAGTTTTTCAGAAATACAAGTTGTCAAAGTCTTCCTTGCCATGAGCTCTCTTCTTACAAAATTTTTCAAGAGTTTGTGTTAGGATAGATTTTATTGTATTCAGCAAGTGAGTATGAGCTAAGTGATTTATGACTTCTCTCATATGTACATTTCTTTGCTGTGGTTTTATCACGGATTGTCAAAGGGGAAGATTGTTAAGAAATATGTGATTCATGTTAGGAACATATGTCAATTTAGAATTGGCTAATCCTTTAACAAAACACACTTTACTTGTAATTGGGTAGATTTAGGATGTGTTTAATACTTCAAGGAATAAGGTTTCAAGTTCAAGTGTTAAAGCAATGCAAGTCTGTCCAAGAATCAAGTGATTAAGTGCTAGATTTTAAAGCTCGACAGCTAGTATCTATCGTGGTTTAAAAAGCTGTTTTAGCCCGAAGTTTGACAACTGCTCAATAGATAAGCTATCTATCAAGATTTATGGAAAACAGATTTTCTGTTCTAATTTTCATCCAATCCGTGAATACATGTTTAGGTTTTCTTTTCTCACAACCCTAAACATATATAAGGATTACTGAGATTCCTTTACTTGTAAACGCTTGTTGTGATAATAGTGAATTCTTTAGAGTGGTGACCTTAAAATCATCCGTTGGGGTTTTTGCCTTGGAGGTTTTCCTCATTTGTAAACAAATCACCATGTCAACTTTAATTTCCGCTGCATATTTAATTAGTTGATGATTTGTTTGGGCTACCATGCATATTGTATGTTAATCTGATTAATTAATCAACTTGGCTAATTAATTGGTTAATTCATCACATCAATACATTCTTGTCCTATCAACTTAATTGTTTTTATTCTAACTTATCTAAGTACGGAACAAGAGTTAAGCACGAGCAATAAACCGGTAACACTACCCTAAGCCATAAGCAAGTACAATGAGCAATAAATGTAAAGCTTAAAGAGTAGGGAAGAGAGATGCAAACACAAGATAACACCGATGTTGGAAAATACATGTTTGTATTGCATACAAAACATACGTAGCGGAAAATTAACGGATCTACTTCATTCGCAATTGATAACATGTACTATGTAAATTTCAGAATTCAAGATCAAGAGAGCATACCTTAGTGCGGTGAAATTCGAAACAAAAGATTAGAAGTACTCGAGAACACTTTTAATCTTCACTCTAATTCCATTTTACGCCTAAGGAGGGTGGTCTCTCAATCAGTTTTCCAAGGGAGAATAAGAGAGTGTCTCACACTCACATACACACCATTTGACAATGATGTCACACTCACATATATAATTTTTTTTGTTTCTCTCTTTGTAACTAACTGATTATCTAATTGGGTTAGCCTTTTGGACCTTTCCAATTGGGCTTTAGTGTGTGGCTTGGAGTGGGACCAAAAGAGACCAATAAGACACTAGCTCCAATGGGCCTTGGGCTTTTCTATCAACTCCTAACAAGTCCAAAGTTACCATTAACTATATTTAATACCACTATAAAAATATAGTTGCACTCTAGGCCTTATTTATAAATTATATCGCAAGACTTTATTGTACATGCAACCCCTTCATAAAATATTCGTAGTAATACAAAGTCATTAATGTAAACTGCCACTTTGTAAATTACTACATCTTAATCATTAAGTACCCAGTTTAATCCTTTATGTTATTCATCATATATTTATGAAGTCCAATTTCAAAAAATATATACTTTAATATCTCCTTACTAAAGTGGTTAGACCTAACACTCTGAATAATCAAACTCATTAAACTTATCTCAGGGGAATATTTTGTATCTTCGTTAAGAGACTATGAATTCCATTTTGAGAATATATGTTCCATCAACACTAAATGTGGCTGCCCAACATACTAAGGTTTTGATCGTGACTTTAGATCTCACTCCTGATATATCAAAGCAACATACATTTCATGATCAGGTCCATTATCCTCTCAGGATTAAGAGTTCATATACATAGAAGTCATGAGATTTATTATTCATTTGACAGTCATTAGGAGAATAATAAATCTCACAACAGTCCATTTCAATATGTCTTGACTCTTAAAACATATCAACATACCAACTAGAAGTCTCCACTTCCATGATCAAGACAAATCATCTTAGTTGATATGCTATAGTCTTCGCAGATGAAATGCCTAATTTCATCACTTACTATGAACTGAAATTTTGAATTTACAAAGAACTTGTGATTTATATCTTCTATGACTTTTCACATAAATCACATATTATGCATCTCACGGACTATATGATAATGTCCAAATATTCATGTTATTATTATTTTAGATAATAATAAAACAACTTCATTAATCACAACATTAAGTCATACATAATGTTATACATAGTATCATACAATAGGATTTAAGGGCACACATCCTAACAACCGAGATGTGTTATCAAAGAGGTAGTACTCGGCAAAAAACCTCTTGGCGGCCCTCCAAGCCGAAATCGATCCACTAGTGAATAAATTGGAGTACACAAATATCAAAAAGACCCTTCAAGCCTAATCTAACCAATGTACTTGAGCCCTCTAAGCTCCTACTGCCAATGGACTTCTCGGAGTCTTGCCTTCACTAGCTTTCTGGATCCCGCAATTCCGCCTGATTGCATCCATCACTTAATGCCTTCTTCCAATGCTTCCCAAAGGCACCAAAATTTCTCTCAATACTTAGGATGGGTGAGGTAAGTGTTTGGGCTAAGAACCTCTCTATGATGTATAGAAGGAGAGGTGGGAGTAGATGGAAACTTTAGAGAAATGATGTAGAGGACTGTGGGTAAAACAATCTCTAACTCTCAAGTGTTTGGCTAGGGTTTCTCTCTCAATTTTTTTTTCATAAAATACTCCTTACATTTCATGGGTAATGAGGGTTTATATAGTATTGGTAAAGAATGGGAAAAGTCACACCCCAAAAAACAACAAGCAGTAGATTTCGTGGGTCACTCGCGAAAACCAGCCTGTCAATGACTCTTCAAATTCCAGTATGTATTTCTCACGTGGCTTGTTTCGTGGGTCATCAGTCGCGAGGCTAGTTACGAAAACCACTTCTTTACAGATTCTTCACCAAACTATCACACACAACCCTTACATTAAATCCCACAAAAATACAGGGAAATGATTGAACAAAATTACAATCAAATTTGCCACAGAATTAAAGCCAACATAAAACATAGTTGTAAATCACAACTTTACATATATGTTAGGTGGATTCTCTTATGCACGGCATATTGAATAGATTCTTACATGGTACTCGAGTTTGTTAAAGTTGAGTACCATATTGTAAGGAACTCGAGTTTCTTAAGCTCAAGTTCCGCATGACATTTTTTAATTAAAATAATCCACATCAGCGCCATTTTTTATGGAACTCGAGTTTTTGAAACTTGAGTTCCATTTCAAACTCGAGTTTCTCAAACTCTAGTTTTAAAAAAGTGGTACATTGATAAATATTTCTCAAATAGTGGTAAAATACTAATAGTTTTGGCCAACAATGGTATTAGGCCATTTTGGCCCTGGTTATAGTATCAATGTCAGAAAAGTGTGTTTTACCTCAAATGGTAGTGGTAGTGACAATTTTGGCAACAAATAGACCTCTTATTTTTGCCAAGAGATTGGTGTTTCCTCGATCATTCTTGAGGGTCATTCAAAAGTGGTCATAAAACTCCTTGCACAATGAGGAGAAATCCTTTGCATTGGTCACCTAATTAGTGATACTAAAATCCTTTCAAAGTCTTTTTGTGATATTAGTTTTTCTCATATTAGACAACAAGAGAATTTTGTTACTTATAACCTTGCTAGACATGCGAGACATGTTAGTGGTTATTCAGTGTAGATTGAGAAAGTTCCCCCACATCTTAATGTTATAATCTTAGTTGATATATCTCCTTTATCTTAATCAAGTTTGCTACCTCCTTCTATAAAAAAAAAAAAAAAAAAAAAATTCCTATTTCCTTTTTTTAGGGGAAAATCACTTCCCTCCTTTATCTTTGGGGTAGTTCATAATTCCCTCCCCTAAACTTTAAAATCAAGCAAATTCTCCCCTTGATTATTGGGAAATAAGCAAATAGCTATTTGTTAAAAACTAATGCAATCTTTTGATTCCTAGAATATTCTATTGTGTAATGTCTAAAATACCTCCAACTAAATATCAAAATCTCCAAAATATCCCCCTCCCCCTCCAAAATACCAAACTAAGCCAATTAGCCTATGTAAAACCTTAACTCGGATAAACCTAACAAAATATTTTCGTGATACACTTAAACCCATGTGTGAGAGACCGTGAAAAAGGGGGTGCCCTCAAAAAGAGATTTGGGTGCTTAAGGCGCCTCTCTTTTGGGTAATTGTGTGGAGTTGCCACTTATTTTTTATACAAAAAAAATGCAATTACATGCCCGAAATACCTCAAATGTCATTAATAAAAAAAAGTACAATTTTGGTAGCATAACCTTACAGGGCTTTGGTCCTAGTTACAATCTATGCAAAAAATACAAAGTTTTGATCCTAGTTACAATCTACCAAAAACTAAAGACAAAACTAAATTCGAGGGCTAGGTGACGGAATGGAAAGGTGTTAGGCATCCATTCCGCCCAAACAGAGTCTAGTCTTCTAGACTTTAATGACTATTATATACCATTTTGTATGATGTTGAATGATATGTTGTAACACACATGTAACAAACACTTGACAAAATTAATTTAAACAAATTTGTCTTACTAATATGTCCTCTTTTTAATGAAAAATCAGATCTGTTTTTAAAAGTTAAAAAATGAGATTTGATTGGTAAAATTCAAACCTGCTTTTGCAAAGGATAAAAAAAATGAGATTTTGTTAAAAAGAATCAAATCTGTTTTGAAAAGTTAAAAAAATGAGATTTGATTGGTAAAAATCAGATCTGTTTTGAAAAGTTTAAAAAAAAATGATCCTGTTAAGAAAACATCAGATTTGTTTTGAAAAGTTAAAAAAAAAAAAAAAATTTGGTTTGCAAAAAAAAAAAAAAAAATCAGATATGTTTTTAAAAGTTAAAAAAAAAAAATTTTAAAGAGAATTCATATTCATGAGACAAACTTTTATGCATGCATCACATATTAAAAAGAAAGACTTTAACCTAACTATTAATTCTTTCTTTGAAATTTCAAAATCTGAAATTTTATAAAAAAAGAAAACTTTCTCAGAAAAACTTTCAGATCTGTATTTAATGAAACTACATATCATTTTTTACTCCAAAAAAATACAGATTTGTATTAAATGAAGATATAGACCAATTTTGTGACCAGAAAAAATTTAGATCTATATTTAATGAAAATACAGATCAGTTTGTGACCAGAAAAAATTCAGATATGTATTTAATGAAAATATAGATCGATTTTCGTTTAAAAAAAAGGTTTTGGTGATCATTAGCAGATTTTGAAATCAAAGAAAAAAATTACAATAAACAATCAACTAAAGAACATGTCAAAGAAAATTCCAACTAAGTATCTAAGCATGGCAAACATGAATTAAAAAAAAAAACAAGGCATAATAAAATCAAACATATTAGCCACATTCATGCAACGAACAATCATTACATATTAATTAATGGAAAAGAAAAACAGACAGAAGAATGAAACTAAATACCTCTTGCATGAGCGTGCTCTTCAAATAAAAGAATATTTTAGAAATCAAAGAAGTTTTCACTTCTTTTAGGTCTAAAATACTTTACTTACAAATAAGGTGTTCTTAAAGCAAAACCCTCTAGAACGTCTTTAACGTAAGGGGAATAGAAAAGTCAGAAAAGAAGAGCCCTGAATTCTGATCTTTTTCCTCTATTTATAGAGGTTGGGATGCTTATAAAATAAGCTGAATGAGATCAGATACAAATTGGAACGCGTCCTTATCTCTAAAAAGTCAAAAAGATAGGTTTTATCTCAATTAGGAGGTTCCCAGGCTGAGCAATGTGTTTGGGCCAATTGGCACTTGGGAAGTGCCAATTGGCACTCCAAGAGTGCTGACAAGCCCACTTGGGTGCCAAGTCCGCATTTGAGTTTTGGTTCGATTTGGACTCATTTTTTGAAGATTTTTTAGCCGAAAATTGCACCTAAATACATTTTTTATTTGTATTCCAAAAATTAATCCATTTTTCTTGATACTCAAGTCTTTAAAGTGATAATTATCTAATAGATAAATATTCCAAAAAACCTAATTATCCACAACTTCTTTGTTATCTGATTATCCACTTCATTCCCCAGCAAGCAGACTTATTTTTGACACTAATCAACAACCAATCACAAAATTATTTAATTAATTTTAATTGTTTAATCAATCAGAATTCATTTAAACTAATCATGTGTGGTCGGTTCCACCAAAACAAAATGCATGTGGACCGTGAAAATTTGATCGTGTGATATCTTTCAATCCAACAATCCGATTTAGGAATTGGACATACCGTCGCGATTTTTAGAATCTCAATATCATTTTTATGATATGCAATGAATTAATTAATGCATGTAATGCAACTCTAAATTTCGGGTATAGTTTACCAATCTTCCAAGATTAAATTATGGGTGCAAAATCAAGTGTCTACACCATGGTAATGATGATTATAAGCCAATCAAATATTAATAATTAGTGTTTTTTATAATAAAAATATGGCGAAAATACTTTTTTCGTCCCTATATTCTGACTATTTTTCCGTTTTGGGTCCTTAATTTTTTATTTCATTGCTTTTAGTTCCTAATTGGAAAAAAAATTGCTTTTAGTCCCTAAATGAAAAAAAAAAAAAAAAAAATATATATATATATATATATATATATATATATATATATATATATATATCTATTTTAGTCTCTACCATTACTCACATAATAAAAATATCCTACATGGAAAACCGAGTACACTGTAAACACACTAAATACTGACTTTGCCCATTAAAATAATAATAAAAATATTACATCAGCATCCACGTCAACCTCTAACTTAAAAAAAAAATTATCAATTTTAAAAATAGGAAAAAAAAACATAATTAAAAAAATGGTGGAATTTACATCTGTGTGTGTTTTTGTTTATACTTGTTTCTTTTCCTTCTTTCTTTTTTTATTTCTTTTCTTTTTCTTCCCACTAAATCTCTCTTTCTCTAGGTTTCTCCGTGTCCAATTCTTTCTTATAGCTTCTTCTTCCTTCTTTCTTTGTCTTCTCAGATCACTATTTCTCCACCTCCTCTTATTTCTTTTCTTCTTCTTCTTTTTTTCTTTTTTTTTTCTTCTTTCTTCTTCTTCTTCTTCTTCTTCTTCTTCTTCTTCTTTCTTTCCGGTTGTTCTCTCTTTCTCTCTTGGTAGAACCTCATGGGTTCTTTCTTTCGTCCTTTCAAATCATCGGTGTGACGTGGTCATTGGCTAGCGATGGAGCAATGTGAGATCGACAGTGTTTGCAGGTGGCGAATTAGTTTTTTTTCCTATGTAGTGTGTGGTGTGGGTTTCCAAGTAGATTTGAAGCCCATCTGGGATTGAATGTGAATCCTCTCCCTCCTCATTTTCTCATCTCACTCTCTCTATATCTTAGGGTTGAATCTGAAGCCAATCTTGGGTTTGTTGTATTTGTTTTGGATTTTTTACAAATTCGAGAAGGGATATTATAGGTTTGTGAAAGGAAATTTTTGGGTTTGTGATAGAGAACTTGTTGGGTATGTGTATAAAGGGATTTTTTGGGTTTGTGAAAAATGTTTAAATCTTAGGATTGACATTAAAAATTTGGTTGGTTGTCAATCTGAATTTTTTTTTTTTTGTGGTGAAACTAAAAAATTTATTTGGTTGCCAAGAAAATGGATAATAAAATTTTATTTTCTTTTAATTGTTAATGAGTTTTGATATGTATGGTTATAAAGAAAGTACAAGAAAGATAAAGAAAAAAAAGAAAAAAGAAAATAAGGATTAATTTACTAAGAATATGAACATGAATATGATTAGTTATGTTCTAGGGAAGAACACAAAGAAGATGAACATGTTCTTCTGAAAAATAACGAAAGGAATTAAAAATTTTAATTTATTTATTTTACTTTTTTAAAAATTTGAAATTCATAATTTTATTTTAATTATTTTATCTGTGTGGCTTTTTTTTAAAATTAAATTGCTAACGTGGCATTTTTAAAAAGCTAAATATATTTTTTAATATATTTTAATGGACATGTCATCATTTACTATGCTAACGGTGCACTCCGTTTGTCATGTATTATATTTTCATTAGGTGAGTAATGGTAGAGACCAAAATGGAACACTCTTTTCATCTGGGGACTAAAAGCAACAAAATAAAAAAATAGTGATCAAAACGGAAATAGGGTCAAAATGTAGGGCCGGAAAGAGTATTTCCGCCAAAAAAAAAATCCTTATTACACATTTTAGCTCCTTTTGTTTTTCTCTCCTCCTTTGGAGTGTACTTGGGTGACTCTTCGGTTCTTGTGTCACCAAATGGCAACATTAAAAGAGGATAACAATGACTTTGAAGGAGGAGAAATGCGACTTTAATGAGATGGTGTTGAAGGTGAGAAGGCTACTTCGTTTGGATTGATGGAAATCGAGTTACAAAAAAGTGGAACCGCCGCTTAAACCTATCTAATCGGATTTTAGAGTCTCAACCAATTGATTGATTGGATAGCCTACTTGTCCTCTCTACTATCAACAAAATCAATTTTACCTATTAGTTTTATAGCATGTTCAGATGTCAAACACACATTTTATGTATCATATTTTTAGCATTTATCTCATGCCTATCATATTTATCATCATTTTTTTTTTCAAATGAAAATCAACTACATATATGATAAGAATGAGATATATTTTCAATTCAGAAAGTATTATGTGGATGAACAAATCTCTCCCTTAGAAGGTATTGTCCGCTTTGGGAATGGGCCGAGGAGACCGATGCCACCCTCACGGATTTTCTCAATCCCACATCGGGGAGAGACGCCTCCCACTCTTGCCTTATAAGCACTTGGCCTAAGGAAGAGTGTACCACTACTACAACCCGCGAACTGGTGACAACCGATGGGGGGCGGGGGGCTCTCGTCGCCCTTTCGCCCTCAAACTGAACCTCGGCGTGGAACGCGCCAAGGAGGGGGAAGGTGGGGGCTCCCCCTCAAACCCCAAAAGGCGCCTTTTAATGTGGAGGAACGAATCTCTCCCTTAGAAGGTATTGTCTGCTTTGGGAATGGGCCGAGGAGACCGATGCCATCCTCATGGATTTGCTCAATCCCACATCGGGGAGAGACGCCTTCCACTCTTGCCTTATAAGCACTTGGCCTAAGGAAGAGTGTACCACTACTACACGTGTTTATAAGGCAAGAGTGGGAGGCGTCTCTCCCCGATGTGGGATTGAGCAAATCCGTGAGGGTGGCATCAGTCTCCTTGGCCCATTCCCAAAGCGGACAATACCTTCTAAGGGAGAGATTCGTTCCTCCACAATATACTTTCTGAATTGAAAATATATCTCATTCTTATCATATAAGTAGTTGATTTTCATTTGAAAAAAAAATGATGATAAATATGATAGGCATGAGATAAATGCTAAAAATATGATACATAAAATGTGTGTTTGTCGAAAACAACAAAATTGATAGGTAAGATGTGTGTTTCGAACATGTAGTGCCTTTATATGAAGACTAATAAACGTTCATTTCTTACCTTAAGCTCAAACCAATGAGACTATATATATTACATGTAATAAATTATTGTAGAACTAATCATAATTAATAAATTAGCTTATAATTAATCATAAGCTGGTTATTAATTATAGTACGTGTATATATATATATATATATATATATAATCTAGATACCTCAATTTACATTTAAATATAATTGACAAAAAATATAGTATAATTAAAATGATACATGGCATAAATTTAGAGTGCATTGAAAACATTTTTCATCAAATATAATTCAATTAGACGAACACTTGGCAAAAAATTAGAGTACAATTAGAATTTAATTTGGATTCCTGATTGAGCTTTCAATTTCATATATTATATATATGATAAGCCTTTGATGATAAAAGCAAATAAAGGGTTGAAGTAATAATCCAATGACAATGACACCTTTTATAGTATTTGATATATGTGATTATACCCCCAACCCCCAAAAACAATATACAAGCAAATGTAATATATTCTTTCACCCTCATTTCAAATGCAATGTACACCTATATTTACTTATTAATATTCATATTTAAAATGTCAAATGAGTAATGTGTACTGATGATATACACGAGTGTATGAGAATCAGTACCCAAAAGCAAATAAGTCATTAAGGTTTTTTCTTTTTTTTTTGGGTGGAGACAAGCAGTTTGAGTCGAGTCATGGACATAACTCGCTACTAGGAGGAATTGGATCCTCTCCATTTCAAGGGAAATGGAGAATCCCAATAATAACCATGATTTAAAAATGCGGAATAAATGTAAGGTTTAGATTATGCTAATTCATCTTATTAAAAAAAAAAGATTTTGCTAATCCATCAAGTCTTGTTTTATATAACTACAATTAAATTTTAAATGAGTTGGCAAAACCTTTTTTTTAAGAACATAAGTTGGCAAAACCTAGATCATAAATTTATTCCATTTTTTAGTCATAACATTGTTTTTTTTTTTTTTTTTTGAGAAATAATTACAACATACTACTAATCCTATAGTTTAAACCATTTTCTCACTATAAATTCTTAAACACTTTATATATGAGAAAGTTTCAATTTAACTATAATGCTTTTAGCTGAGTCATTACATTTAAATGAACATTCTCGGTTTCATTTGAAAACCGAGAGGATCCAAATCCCTATGGCCCGTTATCCTAAAAAAAAAAAAAGAGGCCTGAGGCCGAAGTCCAACGTGAAATCATATTTGTCAGCTTCTAGGAAGTGCGTGAGCGTGCATGCAGCAACCCAAAGCCACATGGAGGTTTCAGTTTCAAACTTTCAACACCCGGCTTCAGTTTTTCTCTAAAGCCAAAACATTTCCTGTCATACTCTTACAAAAACTAGTAAAATCATAATAACCAAACACCAAATCAAACCTGCTACTTCTTCCTCTCCTCTATTTCTAAGTCAAATATGGCTGCTCATCGAAATCAATTCTTTTCTAAAAATTCTTTATCCAAGAAAGAAAATAAGAGAGAAAAAGAGATAGACAGAGTCAGAGAGATAATTCTACTGCTTAATCAAGATTTAAACTTGTCTATCTATTGTTCTATACATCTCTGTAGAAATGATAAAAGGGATATCAAAAAGACATTAGCATTTATGTTTAGGGAAAGTGATTAAAGATGTGAAGTGGCCGGGTATAGGGTTTTCTATCTCATTCCTGTCGAGGACGTGCTAGCCAGAGAGAGCTCAGAGCTCGGAGACGATGGAAGTACTCTGCAATTGCCAGAAAGCACCTTGCAGCTTGACGGGTTGTGAGGATTTGATGCAGCCTGTGGATCATCTGGTGCCTCAGATTATCTGCCTGTAAGTTTATTCATTTTTTTTATTCAAGAAATATTGCATAGAATACATCAATACAAGAAAAAATGTATAGTATAAAGTATCTAGAACTGACTTTAAGAGAAGAAAAAGCACTATTTGGTTTATTAAACTTTAGATTTGAATAGTTTTCCGGGGCACATGAGTTGGACCTTAGCGCAGCCAGTATAGTTTGCTTGTCAAATTGGCTATAGAATAGAATTGTGAGAATGTATCAATTCTATGGTAAATTGTGGACATGTATAATTATTCTAGGTAAAATATATATATGTCATATATATAGACACATTTTTCTAGACATTTGACAAGAACAAACTATACCCTTTTAATTTTTCTTTTTGTTCTTTTCTAAATCATTCAGAACATTAGAAAGCCTTTTTTTCCTGTAATGCATTTATCTTAATTAACACAAATGAGTTACTATCTCTATTTGTCACATATGTAGGTCATATATTTCAAATTGAAACAGTAATAATGATAGTGTACTAGGTCCAAACCAGGGAAAACAATACCACTATAAGTCAACTTATGACTAAATGGTCATGCTTAGGTGATTGATTTGCTAATAATCATTATGATAATGAATTTATTACCTTCGCTTTCTAATGTTTAATTGGTCAAAAACTGGCTTAAAATCCCACTTTACAATGTTTCTCGCTAAAAATCAAATTTATCATAAGTCATGTAATTTTTTTCTAATTAGGGTTCTAATTTTTCAACGGGTTAAGCCTGCATTAATTCCAACCTGTGGCCCACCCTAAATATCCTAAAAGCATGACGAAAAATGTGTAACTTTGCCTCCGATCTCAAATTTTGCACAGAAGAAAGATGACCTAAAGAATAAAGATAGAGTAACTTTATTTTTTGGCTAAAGAAAGAGTAATTTTTTCAAACAAGTGGTATAGTACTTCTGTGTGTAAACCATGCTTTGCTAATATTTTACCACAACTTAATAACTTGTATATATCGATAATCGGTGTACTATTTGAATCCTTCATTTTTTTTTTCTACAACTTACAGTCACATGTCATCAAATCGTAACAAAATGTGCGGCAAAATTAATGTGCATCCATACTTTCATCCATATAATTTCTCACCTAGATAAGCACAATCATAATAATTAAGAGTAGAATAGTTAGTCAAAAAAGAGTTACGGTGAAGGGCTAAAAGGATGAAGGATCTACGGGTGGTGTCACAAACTCAAACGGTTACGACCCTGACATCATGCAGAAATGGGGCGGCCAGATCAGTTGGATGTGGATGTATATATATGAGTGGGGACCACTATTATTTAGGAGAACCCACGTGTTCTTGATGCTTTGTAAACCATTACCACGTGGTAGCTCTCATTCCAGCTATATAAGTAAGTTCATGACCAGTCTTTAACTCTAGTGTAACGCAATGACATTTGACAAAACCCATGCCTTCATAAATCAAAACGTGCTTCTGTGTCTTTTGAACTTAGTTCCTGACCGATTCCTTTTAAGGCTGCTTAGTTTTGACTGTTGAAGAAGAAGAAGAAGAAAGAAAGGAGTTTGCTTCGTTCTCAAGAACACCCAAAGGCATATTTTAGAGAAACTTTTTTTTGAAGTACATTTTTGAGTCACAAAAATTGGTTTTTTGAGATGGCTTGGTTTTGATTTAGACAATAAAAATATCTTTGGTTTATGTTCTTTATTTTGTCAATTCAAGAAGAATAAAAACACTTAAAATAACATATGCATACAGTTTCTTTATCATTTTTTATTTTTTTAAATTGCAACTCTTTTCCAGAAAGCAAAATAAAGACACCCCTATAGGTTCCTATAAAACCATATTTTGTATCTTCAGCCTTCCTACATAAGATACGTTGTAGTCGATTAAGTATAAAGAAACGTTAATTGCGAATATATATATTTTTAATATCAGCATTGAGGCAAATATAACATTTAGATCATGTAATTATAGTTAGTTCTAAAACTACATGCATCATTCTATTCTATATATTTCTATATGTAACACACCTACTTAATCTTAATTTTTATACATAATAAAATAAGTATTAAAGGTTAATATTAAGTATAATTCATACCAAAGAAGAGACAATAAATGGGTTGGCCTAGTTTAATCGGAACCTCAGGGGTTGTCCTAGATTGGGCTAAAATACTCAAATCCAAGTATTTGGAGTTTGGAGGGAGGGGAGATGAGATGAGAGGGGATGACGAGGGGAAAGGAGAATGGTTACCACATCCTTTTGTCTGATGTTTTAAAATTGGACAAAGTTTAATTACAAAATTTATTATAACCTTAGCCTACAGCCTTATTTAATATCTTATTATTGAAAATGAATTTTAACAATTCCACTATTGAATTACATTTCCTTCTTATATCCTCCACAATTGCAAAAATTCTAGAAAATTAAAGATTAATAGCTATAGCATCAATAAATTATTTAAATTGCAAGTTTTGTAGTTTGAAATTATGCATAAAATATAAGCTTATAGATCATATAGTAAATAATATCTGATTGATACAAAATTTGACATATGTATTGAGAATGTAAAGAATATGCAATTCAACAGTTAGATTTCAAAATATGCAATAATGTTTATTTTATTCAGTAAAGTTATAGTCTTAGGTTATAACAAATTTTGTAACTAAATTTTGTCCTTTAAAAAATAAGATTAAGGTAGAGGTGAATAGACATCTTTCTCATTTGTTTAAATCTTTTAAAAATCTATAATTATATTCCTTTTTTAAAAAATGAAATAGATATAAATTAACATAATAAGAGCAAATAGATAATTAATTTTTTTAATATAAATGGAATTCTTCCCCTCCTCCAAATTTCTCACAATTTGGGGAAAATTAATATTAGAAGTTTGGAGGAGACACCCAGGATTCAGATTCCTCTAGATTTCTTAAGGTACTCTACCAAATAAATTTCGTTAAATTTTAACCATTCTTTAATGATTTAATGGTCTAGATTACAATAATCTTAATTATTTTATTTGCAACATTATTTTATTATTTTAATAATATTATTAATGAAATGTTGACATGACAGAATCTAGATCATTAAATCATTAAAGAGTGGTTATGCTTTAAGAAAATCTATTGGTAGAGTACCTTAGCAAATCTAGAGTATTTGAATCCAGACACCCATCCAAATCCTTTTCAACCCCTTGCTTTTCTCATAAAAAAAAAAAAATCGAACTAAGTTTAATTAAACATCCTTCATCCCATCCCTTCTACTCCCCTCTTTCTTTTTTGAGGAAATGATAAAATATCATACTAATTGAAAATTATACTAATCTTTTATTTAATTTAAGGAAATAGATATAAATTGTCATCATTAAGATTTTTTTATAATATAATTTGAAACTTGTCTCTAAATTCTTCTAATTTGCAGGAATTAGAAATGAGGGCTAAATTGGAGAGTATCTTATATACCTTTTAAACTCCATCAGATACCTTTCCTCCCTTTAAAAATCGTGGTAATTAAAAAACCTCATTTACTTCTCTCAACTTTTCTCTCCTCTTCCTCTAACCAAACACACTATTAAAGTGCATTACTAGCCAAAAAAATTCATGAGTAGATATATTTTAGATTCCATGTAACCACCAGACATCTCATGAGAGTGAGACATGGAGTAGTTCATTTGTTGGGGTAGGTTTCCCAACCCAAACAGGAACATATTCGTGTTCCTCATGACCCCACGTTATTTAGAAGTTCATCGTGGGGGACCACAAACGAATTAGACAGTGATGATACCCTCATCCACATCAGAAAAGAGAATATACCCACTTTGAGTTATTGATGATGATAATCGTACCTGTCTAACAAAGCCTTCAATGGTGGACAGCTTGTTAATAGCCATAGCCATCTGCCCCATGTAGTTAGCCATGTTAGGCGGAGAGCTCAATGAATCGGAGGTTATGGTATCTGTGAGAGACTGATTGAGGGCCTCAAGCCCTTGAGAAAGAGCCTCTTCAGCCTCCTGTGTAGTTTGTTGCAAACCACATATGCCCAATATTTGCTGCTCCGTTAATGGCTCTACTTGATTCAATAGAATCTTGCAGACAAACACAATACAACAAAGCAATATTTTAGATACCCCAGTACGTAAGACATATAAAGTTGGAAAATGCTAAAAATGTTATCAATATTACAACAACAACAACAACAACAAAAAAAAAAAAAGATGGATGTAACAATAAATATAATTATTATCATATTAACAATAATAATAAAAAAATTTCTTACTATTTTTTTGTGCTTAATTTTTTTTTAAGAATCATTATGTGTTTAAAAATTGACGCAATAATTTTTATAATAAAATATTTCATATCCTGAGCATCATAAAATTACAGTCCTAATATTAATGAAGAAAAGTAAGAAAATATATAAAACAATAATATGTACTCGAATTTCTTCTCAAAATAATAATAATAATAATAATATGTACTCTAATTCTCTTCCAATTAATAAAAGAGAATTAAATCTTCTTGGATATGATGTATTCTACATTTGCGCAAGGGAGGAATGAACATGGTTTTCAAACCTTTGTTTCCATCAACGAGAAAGAAATAGAAGACAGAGGGAGTCCTTTTTCTTTCTCTCCCGAAACCAGAAACTGCAATAATATACATGGCTTTATTGGAATAATACCTAACTCGACCTTATAGTGGAAACCTTCACAATACCTTTCGTCATTCATTGATCCTAGTTCATTATACGATATCTTCCTCACCAGTGCCACCGACACAAGTTGCACACTAGTGCATTTAGCCTCTTCTACACCCTCATGCTACTGTATATCTGAAGCTCTTTATGTATATTTGTATAAATAAATTTACACTTCATTCATAAAAGAAAGAGTTTAATTATTAGTTCCTAAAAGAGATAGTAGTGTTATCTGTATCAAATCCTTTCCCTTTTAGTGTATCTAATAAATCTACTAATGTTAGTTCTTGACCTAATTCATGCTTAGGGATTTTTTTGTTTTTTTTGTTTGGTGATTTCATTCATGATCTTCTTTTCATTTATATATTTTGTGTTTTAAGTCCTTTACCACATACATTTGGCAATGTGATTAAACCAAAGGAGCTAAGAAATATAAGTATTATTTTTTCTTAGTTCGATAGCTGAAGGTATAGAAACACTAAAATGTCAAATTGAAGTACAAAAATTTTAGCAAAGTTGTTATTAGTATAACTTTGAAAATAGGTTTGGGGTACCTTGATGAGCTCGGATGGGCGGAATCCACCCATCCACATAAAGCACCGTTCGGCTGGAGTCTTCCACATGCCAGAAACAAGATGGAACACATCGGCTTTGGCAACCATGCTTTTAAGATTCATCTTCTCATCAAAGTGTGCTAAGAAATTGTCCACAAATAGTCGAAGCTCATTCTCTGGCAAATGCTCCTGTACAGCCGCTCGGAGCTCACAAGTGATTCGATGGTGTTCCTCGAGCCATCTCGCATACTCTATGTCAAAGAAAGCAGCATCTGATGAAGAAAGAAATGAAACAATAAGATAAAAGGTTCACGTTCAACCCTTGAAACAAAAATGAGAAAATTTGAGGTAATTGCAAAGAATAAAAAAAGTGAGATTTTTTTTTTTTTTTTGGATGAATTAGAAATACCTGAGCTAACGTTATTCACAGCAAGTGGATGTCCCTGGTCTCCTCCTATAAGAGCTCCTCCACCAAAAAACATTCCCTAAAAGAAAACCCAAATATTAATCTTAATTGATTATTACATGGTATGATTTAGTAGTAAGAATGGTTCAATGAAAAGAGGGTCCTAATTACTTGAGCTCTAGCTCTTTGTAGCTCTTGTTCCAGCTGCGTAAGCTTTATCCTACTTGATTCTAACTGCTGAACATATGCCTGTAGTGCAACAAAAAAAGAAAAAAGACAAATAAGATGAAGATTAGAACTCATAAATTAAAATAATTCATTTTTCAAACCTTGTCTGAAATGTTACAGTCACAAACAATTAAGTAATTATTTGTTACTTTAAAAAAAAAAATTTATGCGGATTTTACCTTCTTTCTAAGCCTGCTCTTCCTAGCTGCCTCTCTATTTTGAGCAAGTCTTCTCAGAGTCTGCTTAAAATAATCAAACAGAGCAGGATCAACATTAAATTGTCCGAGAAGAAACAAGAGTTGAAGTAAAATACTATAAGCAAAGAATGCAAAACAGTACCTTAGGATCCGGTGTTTTAGGACCTTCCTGCTCTGAACTTGAGGTTGGACCTTTGCGGTTACCTTCACGCTGACAAAACCAACAAAATTTAAAATTCAAAATTGTAATCCAGAATCTCAGTTGTCAATGGTATTCTGAATTATATATTATTAATTGTTGGTTTAGTTAGTATAATTATTATATTAAATTAGTAGACTATACCTTGATAGCTTTGGCAGGTTCAGGCCCTGTGGGAACATCATTGCGTGCGTTGGCCAACTCCATGGACGGCTCTGATGGTCTCTTAAAACCACTATTTGATGGAGAAACCAACCCCGTACTAGCCTACCAAATTCAAATAAACCTTATCACTCATTGATTTTGAATATATATATATTTGTGCTTGAATAAAATATGAATAAAGTAAAACAAGTATAGTACGGGTTAGACTTAGATACCTTTGTTGATGATGGCTCTACGTGCATAGGCTGAGATGGGAAAATGTTCAGAGTTGGAGGCCTCATTCCTTGGCTCTCTGCAAAGATAAATTCAAACCTCATTTATTATATTTATATCCACAGAGAGAGAGAGAGAGAGAGGGAGAGAGAGACTGGTAGAGACAATGATTAAAGGAGGATCCAAGTGAAAGAGAGGTGAGACAAGGCAAAGAAAGGTATGTTAGCTATGGGATCGTAGTCATGCATTTGTGGCCTCTGCCATCCCAAACAGAAAGGGCAGAGAAAACCAAGACCCACTTCGTACCCTTTTTCAGCACATGTGGATTCACGATGAATATACGATCAGTGGGTTTGTTACAAGTCATGGTCCAAGCTCCATTCAATAAGAAACAAAGAAAATGAGAGAGAGATAGGGAGAGAAAACATTTTTTTCTTCTGTTTTTTTCTTTCTGCAAGGATTCGGTCAAAGAAAGTACGAAGGAGCAGATTTCAAACTGTTGGACATGCTTTTCCTGTGACCCAAACAACCGTTTCCCAAAAGAATCTCTCCAAAAGAAAACACAAAAGCAAGAGGGAAAATATAATTCCTTATAATTTGAGAGAGAGAGAGAGAGAGCGCTCACGTCTTTGGTCTTGTACAGTAGAGGGGTCTTGCCCATCAAGGTAGAGAAAAAGGGCTTGATCTAATTCTCCCAGATCATAAGCTCCTGTGTCTTTGTTTCTGGTGAGACCAATATAACAGCGAAAATAAAGAGAGTTAATAACCAAAAAATAATAATAATAATAAAGAGAGTTAAAAGATGTGCACTTTGCAGAACTTGATCAATAAAAGGGGTGTTACAAAAGAAAATGAAGATAGAAAAGGATTCTAAAGGCTGTACATGAAGTTTCCTGGGATAGAGGATGATGAAGATGATTGCATCATTCCATAAGAAAATTCATGATGATAATGATCTTGTAATTGAAGCGGATGCTGCTGTTGATGTTGATGATGATGATGCTGTTGTTGTTGCTGTTGCTGCTGCTGCTGTTGTTCTACTTGGGTTGGGTGGTTGGTGCTTTTGATATTGGAAGCCATAAAGGGAGCCCTTAAAAGCTTGGTTTTTTGCTCTTCTTCTTCTACTTCTCTTGTCCCTGAAAACCCCATTAATGGAAAACACGCTTCCTGCTTTTTCCAACTAATATCATCTCCTCCAGTTCATCACCAAGATCAAGAGTGAGAAAGCAATTATTTTGAGAGAGAAAGAGTCGGTTATGAGATTAAATGGAGAGAGAGCTTCATAGGAAGATGGGAAGAGAGAGAGGGGGTGGAAAAGAGAGTTGAATTGAATGCAAAGAAACAAAAGACAAAACTCTTTTTAGCTAGCTCTCTATCTCTATCTCTCTCTAAGAAAGCGGACGACTTTCTGAAAAACCAAATTTTCAGATAAAGCGGTTCTTTATAAGAATAAGATATCCTATTCAACTCTCTCTCGAGAGAGAGAAACTACAGAAGACCTGGGAGAAGCAGCCTTTTTAATTTGAGGAAAAACCACTTTGGGAGTAAATTGAAAACCGCCAATGGCTTCATTGTATTTGCTCCAGTCTAAACTTATTCTATATATGACTTTGAAATGACCAAAAACCCTTTATTGGTGTTTCATAATTTGGTATTGACATTTTCACGCAAACATACACGTAGATAGCTGAGGCGGCTCTAGAACAAAGATCAAACATCATAGCCTCTAATTAAGCCGCTTCTTTTTCTTCACTCTTTTCTTGGTTTCACTAGAATTGCTTTTATACTAAATTTTAGTATCATGTGCACTTAAGATGACAATGATACACAATTCAACTACATGACAAACTTAATAAGGTAAAGGTTTATATGGGTAAGCATATTTTTATAGGTGTATTTTATTTGAGATATAACTTACTGCAACCACTAAAGGTTGGGTTTTTTTAAAGTTAGGATTCTCTTTAGTTTAACTTCTATTAATTTTATGATTAAGATTTTATTTTTTTATCTCTCTTTTTTTAGATTTTTTTTTTTTTTTGGTATTAAACAACGTATAAACTATCATGACCTTTAAATTCTAAATGACATGGCAATCTCTATACCTTTAAAAATGTAAAATTTAATATGAACCATGAAATTGATCAATTTTAAGTTGAGAGGAAGAAATATTAATAGCTCATCTATCAAAGTAAAACCAAATCACATTTCGCAATTGTAGTAGTCTTTATTATGCACAAAAAATGATAATAAAAATAGAAGGTCATATCATAAATGAAGTGATTCATTTTTTTATATAAGATAAAAATTTTACTCTAACCTAATCTAAGTGTATATGTGTGTGAAGTTTCCTCCTGAAGACTTGAACCCGGCCCTTACCCCACACACCACAAGCACTTATATTTGTAAAGTGATTATCGTATTAAGAGTGTACAGTGGTATAAAGTGATTCATTTAAAATGAAGAGGATCTTAATACATTAAGAAAGCCCTGGAATATATCTTTCAGGTCAAAAGAAGTGTTATATTCCATAACATTTTCATAACAAATCATAAGTAACAAGTTGTTATTAGTTCAAATTTAAACCTACTACTGAAATTATTTTTTTTCTACTAACAAAAACTAATTACAATCTATCGCTTAACGTTTGTGAAGATGCTGTGAAGATTTAATTTCTTTTGAAGTAATATCTAAAGAAATGCGACTACCTCCAATAGAAACTTTTTACCAAAAGCTATGGGAATCCTAAATTTTAGTGGCACTCGCTAACTGCCAACTAATGTAACTCATAATCCTAGGGATTTGTGCTTTTAAAATTTTCTCTTTTGCTTATTTAAAAAATCCTCTCAAAACCATTTATAAATAGACACTATATGAAAGATATTGTCCCGCACGTGTGCAATATATTTGTGTTTTATCTTTTGGGATGGTTCTGGGTTCTTAATGATACTTGAGCATCGATAAGAAATTCTTCTTATAATTAAAGGGTGAGATTATGATTCAATCCAGGTGAAAGAATGGACTTAATGTGATAGAAAATTATTTTATTTTATTTATTTATAATAATAAAGAAATTGGTTTTAGTTGTTATTGTGAAATTTCCACATAACTAGCCCATAACAAACTTCCACATATAATTTATTGTGAAAGTATTGTGAAAATATTATGAATATAGCATTTGTTTATAATTTATGTTATTTTTTTTAATTAAATTAAATTTATATATATTGTTTTTTTCTATAGAAATTAAATTTATATTATATATCTTAAATTTTTAGTTTACCCATGTAGGTCTAATGATACAAGATTGATATGTCGTGGGTGTTTTAACAATATAATTGACGCTGAAATTTTGACTGGACAATATATGGGTATAGGCATTTTCTTGCCAAGAATCCCTTTGAAAACAACAGAAAATGTACAGCTACCATTTATAATGATCAGACGACAATTTCATGTACATATGAGCTTTTGACTTACAATAAACAAAGTGCAAGGTTAAACAATTCCAATTGTTGGAATTTATCTTCCTGATCATGTTTTTAGTCATAGCCAATTATATGTGGTGTTGTTAAGGGGAGTCTCCCAATCCATCACAAAATTATTGATGCAAAAAGGAAGAATACCTAAGGAGGAAGGTGTTCACACAAAAAATATTGTGTATAAAGATGTATTGTTCCCTTCATCATAGGTATTAATTAATAATTAGAAAGAATTGTCTTACATATGAATTTATTTCAATAATTTACAAATTTTAATGGTTATGGTTATGAATACATAATACTATAAATAAAATTTCTTTCTTAATGGTACTATAATTTAGCTGAGTAGGAGTTCAAATTCCTAAATGGAAACGGACTATCTGTTCAGGGGAATTAGGAGTGGTACGCTGAAGGAGAATGCCACCATATCCAATGTTGGAGGCATTTGTTTGGACAATCTTGAAGGAATTTACTGAGGGAATTCCTAAACAAGGGAGGGTTTTAACATATTTTTTGATTTCTTGGACAACTGATGTATGAGCTGGGGTCCAAGGATGTGGATTGGCTCAGAGTCTATTAAAAAGAGGCTTGCATTGTTGTTTAAGATTTTGATAGAAATCTGAGATGTAATTAAGGGACCCTAGAAACCTTTGGAGTTGTGTTTGTCTAGGATTTCTAATTACCTTTATCTCCAAGTTACTATGCCTAACCTTTGACCTATTTTAAGGGATGCTTTCCATGACTAGTTTCCATTCCTAACTTTAAGCCTTAACGCCTCTCTCTTGGCAAGACGGCCACTCGCTTAAGATTCTAGGACTTACAGGTCAAATTCGCACTACCCTAAAACAATTTGGGGCTAAACACTATAGCTGGAAGAAACAAATAACTAGGAAATAACTGTTTAACAAAACTAATAACATAGATAATGAATAGGAAGAAACTTGTTTACCAAGGATAGAAGTCAGTGAAATCGTTGATAACGTAAAAAATGATGGAAAAGATGTAATGGATATAGAAATATATGAATGAAAATGGAAGAGTTATCATAAAATAAATGTAAAACAAAATATGGGGAATGGGAGACATCATGAAAATATCATAAAATATGATAATGCTGTAAATAAGGCGGTATAACCTGTCAAATATATGCTTGTATGGGATTTGAAAATAACTTGAAATTGAAAGTAATAGACTAAAAATAATGCATAGAATTGTAACTTACAACTATTACCGGCCAACTTCGCTCTGATACCACAAGGGATAACTTACAACTTGGCTCTGATATCACAAGGGGTAACTTACAAAAAGGGGTAAGTTATAACTTATTCTAATAATAGTAGTTCTAAAGCCATAGGATTACACTGAAAGCAAAATTCCATATGCTTACAAGAAAAGTTATTCCTAATACAAAGGTAGCTAATGGGATTTGTAGGAGAGAGTTGTGCTGAATTAAGCCTACTTTCCAAGAGAACATGAACTCCTTTATATAGACTAGGAGAGGAGCTTAGGATCCTTTGGGGGAGCGTAGTGGCTTCTAAAGATTCCTGAAGTTCTGAGGGACTGAAGATTCCTAAAGTTCTGCAGGACTGAAGATTCTTCTCTACAAATTTTTTGATCCCCTTCCTCTGGAGGGTTTCTCACATTATATAGCCCCCTTTAGATGATCTTGACCCTCTAACTGTTGGTCGCTCAGGCTACCACTTGAGTGCTTATCCCATCAGACATCTTCCCAAACCCCTTGTGAGTTGCGGCAATCAAGGCAGCACTGTTCAGAGGTCTTCTCCACATAAATGCGGTCAGGAAGTTTGGTGAGAAGTATTAAATGTGGTGGCAGCCACCGTCCTTTTAGTCAGGGCTGGCCCTTTCCCCAAAGCTCCTTCTCTTCAGTATGACCTCCTTTGGTAACGTGCCACTGAAGTGGCCTTACCGTCCCAGGACGTGATCTTCTCAGAGTTGCAGTGGCCTCCTTAGCCTCAAGTATGACACGTGGCAATGTAGTCTTATCAAATTTCTATTCCCCACACTAATGATTTGGAGATTTGGAAACAAATTTGGGGTTGGATCAAAATAATGAAATAGTGGGTAATATGATTTTGTTTCATGTTTTAATTTTAAATAATTTATACATTTTTATTTTGTCCTCTATTTTTTAGATGAATTTATTTTCTTTTTTCCTTTGAAAAATATTGGAAGTTAAAAGTTAGTAAAAATTACATCTTTTTTGTGCACTTAACAACACAATTTGGATGGAGGTGAACAAAAGGGCTAACTATAAATGGATTGGAAGTTGAAGGACTTAATTAAATATTGAAACTATAGATGGGGATGAAATTAAAGATAAATTAAACTTAGAGGATATCATTTGTAATTTAGCCTTAATATTATCATGGGAAATTACAATTTATCACTTGTGGTTTGGTATTATTACAATTTACATCACAAAATTTTCAAATGCTATGTTGATCCCTTCTAAGTATATGGGCTAAAATTTAATCTCCTGGGTTTCATCTAAATACCTTTTAACAATTTTATTTTAATTCAAATTTCAAAAAAGTCAAAATGTAGCAAATTGAAAATTTTATACACTATACTGTGACTGTGATAGGACCAAGACCAACATGAGAAAATTATAATTTTCCCATATTATTAGCAAAGCTTACTCTAAAGTAATATTTTCCATAATTACCTTTTACAAATAAACTAAAAGTGAAATATTTTTTTTTATAGGAACTAAAAGTGAAATTAAACTAAGAGATAAGATCATTAAATCACCTATGTATGACCTTTTCATTTTGTTCACTTTTGTACGCTACCGAACAATATAAAATATCAATCCGTCTACTCTTTTCTGTCCATCCTTTTATATCATCCCACTTTTTTCACTCAACCAAATGTATTTTAAGTGAAATTCTATTATAAAATTTAAGGAAGTTAAAATATTACTCTAATTAAAACTCAACTACTAGAAGTTTTAAAAAATGTAAAATAGGTTTCAGTATTTATTGTAAATTATTTAATTAAATTATTATTTTAACATATTGCTTTTGATAAAATAAAATAAAAAATCGTTTTTTGAGAAGAAAGAATGCGACATTTTATTAATCAAGAATAGGTAAATCCGACAAAATAGAAAAAATATCTGGTGGAACAGCCTCCATCTAGACTTCTAAAGGAAATAATGATCTTACTCTTTGGGCTAAGACACGTGCAACTGCATTACCTTATTGAACAATAAAGAGAAAGAACAACTCTGAAAAGAGTTCGCTAAAGACAGAATGTCTTTTATAATATGACCAACCTGAGAATTAAGCATACCAGGACCACCCAAGGAATTAATCACACACTCGGAGTCCCCTTCAAAAATTTATTGCTGGAAACCAACCTCAAGAGTGAATCTCATTGCACGACGCACTGCCAGCAACTCCAAAGTCTTCACTGAGGGTGGTTTCTGTATCTTCTCCGAAAGAGCAGCCATAACTTCTCCCAGTGAGTTACAAATCACCATTCCAATACCGGCCTCAGACCTCACCAAGCATTGCTCCATCGAAATTAGTCTTCAAAAAATCCAACATAGGAGGGCTCCACTTTTTCGAGATAGGCTGCTGAATTTTTGATAAAAACTAATGTTATACAATGCTAGATCTTTCACCGTGTCACTTAAAGTAATTTTGTTATTTTATTTTTATTATTAATTTTAATTATATTATTGAAATATTTTCTTTAATTTATACATGAGTTTTATCAATTTACGCATCATACGGATATAGTACTAGTCAATATAAAACAACATGGTAAATACTAACTGAAAATTGTTAAAACTACTACAAATTTTACAACGAAAAAAAAAAAAAAAAAACTTGTAAATAAATGTGATAATAAATTTAATTGGTGGCCTTTAACCCACCTTTGAACTAAAGTTTTAATTATTGTTGTTTTTTTGTTTGTTTTTGTTTTTACTTCAACCACTTTTACATTAATTTTCTAATTATTGTTTTTATTTATTTATTTATTTAGATATGATAGAATTTTTATTTATAGTGTTCTCTACATAATAACCGCTCTTTATTATCAGGTCAATACACAAATTAGTTTTCGGGATAGGTGGGCCCACACCAAAATCCAGATCTCTTATTTGACAATAAAAAACTTTACCGATTGAACTTTCTATAAATGTTATATAAGAGATTTGGGGTTCAATCCCCGTCTACACCAAAAACTGATTGGTGTCTTAATCTGATGATAAAGAGTTATCATCAGAAGCGGACGCCATAGGTTAACTCTCTCAAAAACTTTCTATAAATGTTTGAATTGTTTTGTTTTGTGATTGATGACACCTTAATTTATACCCCTATATATACTAATAAATTTATGGCACAAATGATAAGGCTAAGTGCCTATAAATAATTACAAGGCCGTTGTGTATTGTAATCAACTAATAATCATAATATAAAATTCAACTCCAATACAAATTTTTTTTTTTTTTAAAAAACAGAAATAATAAGTGTGGTAGAACTGAAAGTATGAATATTTTCCATTTTAAGAAAACATATCTTGAGATGGTGGTAAATAAGGCCTGGACCCATGCCCTTTTATTAAATAAGAAACAAATGAGTACTGAATAAATAGATTTTTTAAAAAAAAACAAAAACAAAAAAACAAAAGAAAGCAGACTGCTCAACTAAAGAATTGATAATAGAGGACATATAGGAAGAAACGAAGGGCTTAAGAATTAAGATGGTCGACCCCATAGCCATACACAACAGCAAGGAAATCAGGCAGCTCACTCACTAGAACAGTGCACCCCAGGTGGAGTACATGGAGGTTCGGGATAGATGCTGAACCAGATGGTCCAGATTTTATTGCGAAACATGCAACAAAATGTAAGCCAACTTCACGAATGAAAAACTACCTAAATTCTCATATGTATATATATTAATTATCTGGCTTATATAAGAACTTTCATTATTACCAAAGAGTCTTATAATTTAACTAACATATTTTAATATTTTTAATAGAGATGTGCAGGTTTTTTTTTTTTTTTTTGGGTTGACTGAAATGATAGAAAGAGACATGTAGTTTTAAATTTCATCTCTTATAACTATCAAACTATTAAAAATAGAAGTCCAATTAACGGGTACCCTTAAGATATTTGTTAGTAGATTATTTTAGGAAAATTTTAATATTTTGAATAGAGACGTGCAGTTTTTTTTTTTTTTTTTTTTCACTGAAAAGATAGAAAGAGACATGAAGTTTTAAATCTCATCTCCTATAACTATTAAACTATTAAAAATAGAAGTCCAATTAACGGGTACTTTCAAGATATTTGTTAGTAGATTTTTTTAGGAAAGTGTTAATACTATTTTTATGGGAAATATAAAAAAAAAAAATTCTTTTCTCATAAAATTTTTTAAACATTTCCTAAATTAATAGCGTCTTTAGAACATTCATTAACTTTTCTCTTAAATTTTCTATTTTTTTATTGTAGGCTATCGATATAAAAAGAGGACGAGAAAAAATAAACACAAATTTTTAAGGAAGTAGGTTTAGAGTTGAATTTATTATTATATTTATAATATTCCTAAACTCCACTCCAACCCTTCCACAGTTCCACTGCAAAGAGACATTTTATATTTAGGGAAAGAAAAATGTGAACAATAAATACTTTGGATTAGGTGTATCGGATCACATCCAGAAAGTGAACTAGCTTTATTATTAGAAAATAATTGGTCTGCTTAAGGCCATTCAAGTAGCTAGGGTTTCCAACAACTCTTTCGACTGGCTTAGTCGACGTTTCCAAACTGAAAACGACATTAATGCCAAATAAAACAATCACACTCCTAATTATAAGTGTGCGTTATTTGCTCAGCTTGTGAGCCTAAAATTTGTGTGCCATAAAACATCATTTTGACATTACACGTATGTCATTGACTCAAAGTTTTAAGCAATTTATGTCTTAAAATATCCCTATAGATTTCAAGTATGATCCCGCCAGAGTTGACATTGTGAATAATGACCATATATGATATGCTTATGCATTTTATTAAGATTATGGAATGAATTTTTAATGACAAATAAATATGTATCAAGAATATTGTAGCATACTGATTACCGAAAAAAAAAAATGTAGCATATTGGTTGACCTAGGGAAATGTAGGAACTAACTTATAGGTAGTTTCTTCTCAAAATAAAATAAAATAAACTTATATGTAGCATACTCATATCATGTACAGAATAACTAATAAAAGAATATAAGTTTAAAAATTTTATAATTATTACATTATTGATAATTACTAAAAAGGGAAAATATACCAAAAAAATAAAAATCTTATTACTTTCCCCAGTGGTAAAGCCAGGATTTTAGTTCGGGGGGCAATGTTGAAATCAAAATCAACCTAAAAACAATTAAGGGTCTATTTGGATACTGCTTATTGCGAACAGTGCACGGGATCCACTGACAGACGCATTTTTCAATCTTGAGCGTGATCTTTTAGCTACTGTAGCCGTGAGTCCTATGGACTACAAACGCCAGCTGCAGACGTTGATCTAAAACGCAGTATCCAAACGAGTACTAATTGATATTAATAGCAAAGTAAATAAACAAATATATATTTGTAAGTGCACAATTGCACCTGGACCCAAAGACAATCACGGGCTCAGGCCCAATGAGCCTTAAACAATGAAATTTGTAGAGTGTGGGCTTAAAATCTAGGTTAGAAGTACTGAGAACTTGAGAACAGGCTAAAAGTTACAAACACTAGTAAATAATAAACGATAATTGCAAATAGACCTCCTCGGACGTGAGCCGAGGACTACTTCTGTATTATTCTCTTTCTTTCTTAAAGGTTACAATTCTTCTTTCTTTCTTTTGTTTCTTGGACCCCCCCTTTTCTTTGGCGTTCATCCCCCTTAAATACTTCTTTTCCTAATACTTTATCCACGTGTTGCTCCAACCCCCTCCCTCCTAGATATTTCTTTTCTTAGTGCCTTTGAATAGTGACCAGAAGCTTCAGTTCTACTGTTCAGGGGTCACTTCCCCATTAATGCGGCCAGGGAGGTAGGTGCAGAGTCTTTAATGTGGAGGTGGCAGCCTTTGCTTTTGGTATTTTTCTAACACCGGTGTATCTCTAAGGTTCAGGGTTTCCCCCCTTTAACCAACAGTCTTTCCGGAATTTGCCTTGACCTTCATAGTAAAGCTTCGAGTTCTCCTGGGTCTATCCGAAGAGAAACTTACCCTCGGATGTGTCCTCGGATCCTCGGCGTATGGACCGATTCGCAGTATTAACAGATTCTTAGCTTAAGAACAGGTCGGCCTTCCTTACTACAGCCCAAAGGCCCATATGCCCACTTGGGTCCTTTTACTCCCCACAATAGCCCCTCAAAACTCTATTTTTCACCATCTGAGGAGAAAAATAGGGTTTTGATCCAACAAGAACTTTCCCCACACGTTTTGTAAATAACCGCGCGTGTGAAGACCGTTTCGCGTTCCAGAGGATGCCACTTTGCGGTTTGATTTTCAAAAACGCGCGCATTTATTACCGTAAGTTACACCTTGTCCCCCACGTTCAACGGTGAGATGAGCATCCAACGGCCCTCGTTACTCCACGAAAATTTGGGCGGGACAAATGCAATTTCGAGGTCGCTTCCCGCACGTCGTGACGCTTCGGGAACCTGCGCCCTCATTTATTTCCTCAGAGGCTAATCCCATCAAAACATCAGTAATCACCTTTTGTCTGCAGAAATCCGTGGATCTTACAACTTGAAATTTGTAAGTTCTTATTCTTTTTCCTTAACCCTTTCTCCTCGGATCTTGTCCTCGGCTCCCCTTCTAACTGTTCCCCCTCTTAGAACTTAATCTTTCGTTTCTTTCTGATGGGAAAGTTTAAGTGTCTAGTAGATACCGCCGCTGGGATGGAAGGTTTTAGGGCCAAGTATCGCATTCCCAGCGACGTAGGTTTAAAATACTGCCCGGCGGAAGCCGTGGCCGGTTCTAGGAATACCGAAGAGGTCATCATCCCAATGGTCGCCTTCGTAGAAGGTGGGATGACCCTCCCAATGAAACCCGTAACCAGGGAGTACCTCCGCAACCACCGGTTGTGTCCCGATCAATGCGCTCCCAACGTTTTTAGAGTTTTGGGTAGCGTCGACGCTCTAAACGAGCAGATGGGTTTCAACCTTACCTGGCACGACGTTGTCTTCATGTACGAGTGCCATAAACTTACCAATGTAGGTTATTACATCAAATCTCGTTCCAGCGTAGTTAGGCTAATCTCCTATTTGCCCAAGTCTAATAAAGGCATGAAGGATGACTACCTCATCGTCTCTGGCAACTGGCACGACGGCCCCCACTGCCCAGTTGAGTGGGGAGATCCAGGTGCGACACCTTAGGATTTAACTTCCCACCCTATAATTCCCTCTGTCATTTAGGAATGTGCATTTGCATTTACTTGAGCGTCTAACCTTAATTTATCACATGTTCTATGAATCTAACCATGTTTGTCTATTTTGATGTCTTTCTTTGCAGATAAGCAACTCGTGCGCCCACGCCTAAGCCACTGCAATGTTGCAGATTTGAATCGCGTGCTACGCTCCGAGGTGTTTGTCAGCGAAGATTTACAACTTAGAGCAGCTCATCTGATACTAGGCTACGATCCGATATCCTCGGACTTCCAGGAGATAGAGAACGCCATCATCGCGGGGGATAGAAGGCGTAAGAGAATACACGTAGCAAGACCGCGATTTCTTGCCGACGACGACATCCCCGACGCCCCTCACACCATTTTGTACCATCATCCTATTGCGGCAATTCCCTTCACCACGCACTCTCAGGCAACAGTTATCCTAGAGGAGCAGGTGTCTTCGTCGAACACGTTGGACGAGGAGATAGATAGGTTCCAACTCGAGGACGCCCCACGACCTCGCGAAAACCAGTTCGTTGTTCTTTCCGACGAGGAAGAAGAAGCAGCCGAGGCCTCTGGGATCGCGGGTCTAGTGATAGCGCATCCAGACGATAGCTCCATTGAAGAAGAGATGGACGAGTTGAAGGACCTTATGACCACGAGAGGCACACGAGTGGCAAAGAAAGGAACGAGAGGGTCCCAAGCTCCCCCGGCTTTACCACCACCTCCTCCTCCTCCAGCCAAGCCCAAGCCTCCGGCCGAAGATCCAAAGAAGAAAAGGAAGGCGGAGGCCGAGGGGGCTGGTGGTGAAAAGCAGAAGAAAATGAAACAGCTCGCGCCGGCCCAACAGCAGAACAAGGGCAAAGGGCGCGCCCGCTCAGTCGAAAGCGGGGAGATCAGGGACGTGGCCAAGGTTCGCCGAGCACCAGCCACCTAGTCTCCTGACTTGAGACTGGATGGCGCACCAATTCCCTGCCACTCCAGCATTAGGGCAGTCCAACAAGGGCACGCCCACCACTTAGCCAAGGTGTTGGAGCATCCTCTTCTGCTGCCCAAGGACATGGAAACCTTGGAGAAGATGGGCCAGCCGCAGCTGTTCCTCTCGTTAAAAAGGGGTTTAGCTCTGGTAAGTTCCATCTCACACTTATACTCTAGACTCATTTGTAGACACTTCTCCATTTTTAAACTCCTGACATTTTTTGCAGTCCATCCAAGAAGTGTTCGCGGCCGAGAAGTTCGTGGAGGACCATCGGAAGCGAGCTGGGATGGAGCAAGAGTTAAGGCAGGAGACAGAAAAGTCCCTAGGCCAGGCCCTAGCAGAGAACGGGAAGATCACGTCGCAGCTGGCCGACTTGAAAAGAGAGAAAGATGGTGACAAGGCCAGCTTGAAGACGATGGAGACCCAAGTGGAGGGGCAGCGTAAGCTCCTTCGCCAAAAGGACGACGAGCTCTCTCAAGCCCAACGAGTACGCTCTGACTTGGAGAAAAAGCTTACGCAAATGAAGGCGGAGGCTTGCAGCCATAAGCAAGCACTAGAGGCCGCGAAGAAGGCCAGCTATCAGGAGGGGGTGACTAGAACGCAAGAACAGCTGACAGAGGCTTTTGCGGCCTTGTTCCGAGAGTACTATCGGCAGGTCTGGGAAGAGGCCATGAATGCAGCAGGGGTTCCTCAAGCTTCCGAGCTGAGGATGCCCGAGAACATTTGGCTTCCCATAGACATACAGGAAATTGAAGACCCTCTTGTTGCTGCCTCTCCTGCCCTTCCTCCTGTGGTGCAAGAACTTGTTTCTAATCCTACAGAACCTGAAGGTTCCCATAAAGAAAAGGACGAGTGTGGTGGTGCCGAGAAGGAGCAAGTTTAAGACATAGAGCCTCTCATCCCTTCAACAGACAAAGGGAAGCAAGTTTTGTCCCCCTTTGAGCTGGAACTGAAGAGTACCGAGGCTGGTAGCAGCTCCCTCCAAGACCCCCCTGCACAAGCTTAAGGCCTAGGATAGAACTTTTTGTACTCCTCCCCTTTTTTTTGTATATGATTAATGAAGAACAGTTTTATTCAACTTTCCTTCGTGTCGTATTTGTTTTACTTTATTCTTTTTGTGCTTGTCATGAAAGTTCTCACTAATAAATAGTTAAAGGAAGAACAGAATAAATAAGTCTAACTCCACCAATCAAACAACTATAACTTCAAAACAGCCGTATGACTTAGTTTGAATATTAAACAATGCCTTAGTTAGAAAACTCACATGATGGTTAAACCTTTGTAATCTGAGGTATTGCTTTTAGTAGGATGTAAGGTCCGAGGACCATTCCTTACCAAAATTTGTTTAATACTTAAAGATATAGAACTTAAGATCCAGATTAATGAATGGTAAGATACTGATTTGCACAAAACGTGTAATAAAAATAAGAACAGTGACAAGATATTAGGAATAGTAACTTCAAATGTTAATTTTCCCAAAGTAGGAGGTCTAAGGACCCGGCATAACTAAGGTTCTGTTTAACAAATGACAAGATATCAATTTTCCACAAGGTTTGTGGTCCGAGGACTACACTTAACAAAGTTTCTGTTTGACTCTTAAGAATAGCAACTTCAAATGTTAATTTTCCCAAAGTAGGAGGTCCGAGGACCCGGCATAACTAAGGTTCTGTTTAACAAATGACAAGATATCAATGTCCACAAGGTTTGTGGTCCGAGGACTACACTTAACCAAGTTTCTGTTTGACTCTTAAGAATAGCAACTTCAAATGTTAATTTTTCCAAAGTAGGAGGTCCGAGGACCCGGCATAACTAAGGTTCTGTTTAACAAATGACAAGATATCAATTTCCACAAGGTTTGTGGTCCGAGGACTACACTTAACCAAGTTTCTGTTTGACTCTTAAGAATAGCAACTTCAAATGTTAATTTTCCCAAAGTAGGAGGTCCGAGGACCCGGCATAACTAAGGTTCTGTTTAACAAATGACAAGATATCAATTTCCACAAGGTTTGTGGTCCGAGGACTACACTTAACCAAGTTTCTGTTTGACTCTTAAGAATAGCAACTTCAAATGTTAATTTTCCCAAAGTAGGAGGTCCGAGGACCCGGCATAACTAAGGTTCTGTTTAACAAATAACAAGATATCAATTTCCACAAGGTTTGTGGTCCGAGGACTACACTTAACCAAGTTTCTGTTTGACTCTTAAGAATAGCAACTTCAAATGTTAATTTTCCCAAAGTAGGAGGTCCGAGGACCCGGCATAACTAAGGTTCTGTTTAACAAATGACAAGATATCAATTTCCACAAGGTTTGTGGTCCGAGGACTACACTTAACCAAGTTTCTGTTTGACTCTTAAGAATAGCAACTTCAAATGTTAATTTTCCCAAAGTAGGAGGTCCGAGGACCCGGCATAACTAAGGTTCTGTTTAACAAATGACAAAATATCAATTTCCACAAGGTTTGTGGTCCGAAGACGACACTTAACCAAGTTTCTGTTTGACACTTAAGAATAGCAACTTCAAATGTTAATTTTTCCAAAGTAGGAGGTCTGAGGACCCGGCATAACTAAGGTTCTGTTTAACAAATGACAAGATATCAATTTCCACAAGGTTTGTGGTCCGAGGACTACACTTAACCAAGTTTCTGTTTGACTCTTAAGAATAGCAACTTCAAATGTTAATTTTCCCAAAGTAGGAGGTCCGAGGACCCGGCATAACTAAGGTTCTGTTTAACAAATGACAAGATATCAATTTCCACAAGGTTTGTGGTCCGAGAACTACACTTAACCAAGTTTCTGTTTGACTCTTAAGAATAGTAACTGCAAGCCCCAGAGGTACTTATAACTTTGAAATGTTAACTAACAAAAGCACATTTTATTAATAATAATACCTTCTAAGGTTATTTACATTCCATGGGCGTGGTACAATTCTTTCATCTAGGTCAGCTAGCCGATATGACCCTATGCCAGCTACTGAAACAATGCGATAGGGGCCTTCCCAGTTTGGTCCTAGCTTACCCCAAGCTGGGTTCTTAGAAGTGCCCGCTACTTTTCTTAGTACAAGATCACTAGGTGCGAGTGGCCTTAGCTTCACGTGGGAATTATATCCCCGTTTTAGCTTCTGTTGATAATAAGCCATTTAGACCATAGCTGCCTCGCGTCGTTCCTCAAGTAAATCAAGACCTTTCTCCAGGAGTCCATTGTTATTCTCCGGGCTAAAAGAACTCGTCTTCAGGGTGGGAAAACCAAATTCCAGAGGTATAACCGCCTCGGCTCCATAAGTCATAGAGAATGGTGTTTCTCCTGTGGACCTGCACGGTGTAGTCCGATACGTCCACAGAACATGTGGGAGTTCTTCTACCCATCTGCCTTTCGCATCGTCCAACCTTTTCTTGAGCCCACTAACTATGACCTTGTTAACGGCCTCGGCTTGCCCATTTTCCTAAGGATAAGCTGGGGTAGAGTATCTGTTTATGATGCCCATGTCACCACAGTATTTCCTAAAAGCCTTGCTGTCGAATTGAACGCCATTGTCTGAGATAAGTGTGTGTGGTATACCGAATCTGGTGACGATGTTTTTCCAAACAAATTTCTTGGAATCAACGTCCCTGATATTTGCTAAGGGCTCGGCCTCAACCCATTTAGTGAAATAGTCTGTCCCCACGAGAAGCCATCTTTTATTTCCTGCAGCCCTCAGAAATGGCCCTACTATGTCCAATCCCCACTGTGCAAAAGGCCAAGGACTGGAGAGAGGGTTTAGAACCCCTCCAGGTTAATGAATATTAGGGGCGAACCTCTGGCATTGATCACATTTTCGAGCATAATCATGAGCCTCCCTCTGCATATTGGGCCACCAATAACCCTGAGTCAGAGCTTTGTGGGCTAAGGATCTTCCCCCGGTATGACTCCCGCAAATACCTTCATGTAGTTCTTCTAGAAATACTTCCGTTGATTCAGGGTGCACACACAATAAGTACGGTCCTGAGAAGGATCGTTTATACAGTTTCTGGTCCTCGGACAACCAGAAACGTGGCGCCTTTCGACGTATCTTATCTGCTTCAGACCTGTCCTCAGGAAGGATGTCATTCTTAAGGAAAGATATAACCGGGTCAATCCAACTAGGTCCAGGCCTTATCAGATGAATGCGAACTGCATTGACAGCAGTAAGAGTTGGCTCTAGTAAATCCTCCACGAGGATAATCCTGGGCAAGCCCTGAGCCGAAGACGTTGCTAACGTAGCCAAAGAATCTGCATGGGTGTTTCCATTCCTAGAAACGTGAGCTAAAATGAAGGAGTCAAATTCAGCTTGCTAGCGCTTGACCTGGGCCAAATATTCTTGCATTCTTGGGTCCCTAGCCTCCATGGTCCCCGTGACTTGTCCAACCACTAACTGAGAGTCCGAGAACACATGGATTTCCTTTCCACCCATTCTGTGTACCATCTTCATGCCCACCAAGACTGCTTCATACTCGGCCTCATTATTAGTAACCGAGAACGCCAATCTCAAAGATTTTTCGAAGACAATTCCCTCAGGGGACATCAGGACAAGTCCCACACCAGACCCTCTCTGATTAGCTGCCCCATCAACATACACTTTCCAAGTCGGAGGTACTGCAGCTGTGATCACACCAACTGATTTTTCATCCATGTGTGCCTCTTTTAGAGTTTCTTCTAGCAATGGTTCGGTAAACTCTGCCACCAAGTCAGCGAGGACCTGGCCCTTCACCGAGGTACGAGGCTTGTATTTAACATCAAAGGCTCCCAAAATGGTTCCCCATTTCGCCACCCTGCCAGAGTAATCGGCACTGCGTAACACCGCCTTAAGAGGCAATTGGGTCAGGACCACCACAGTGTGAGACTGGAAATAATGAGGAAGCTTGCGAGTGGCGTGAACTATGGCCAAAAGCGCTTTCTCCAAGAGCAGATAGCGCACCTCGGCCTCATTCAAAGACTTACTAACGTAGTAGACCGGTCTTTGCACCCCGCTTTCATTCCTTATAAGGACCAGGTTGACCGCGTGGACGGCCACTACCAGATAAGCAAACAAGACCTCGTCCGCCTCGGGGCGAGACAAAATGGGTGGCCGAGAAAGATATTGCTTAAGCTGTTGGAAAGCTAACACGCAGTCCTTGGTCCATTGAAACCCTTTCCACTTATTCAACAATTGGAAGAAAGGACGGCATCGGTCAGCTGACCGAGAAATAAACCTATTCAATGCAGCAATCATTCCGGTCAATTTCTGGATCTCCTTTGGGTTCCGAGGCGGTTGCAAATCCTGAATAGCCTTGACCTGTGCTGGGTTCACTTCTATGCCTCTGTGAGTAATCATATATCCCAAGAACTTTCCGGACCCCACGCCAAAAGAGCATTTTGAGGCGTTAAGGCGCAGCTTGTACTTTCTTAGCACCTGAAAGGTGTCGGCCAGATCTTTCACGTGTGAAGGTATTGTTTTACTCTTCACCACCATATCATCCACATATACCTCAATGGTCTTCCCTAGCTACTGTTCAAACATTCTGGTCATCATTCTTTGGTAGGTAGCCCCAGCATTCTTCAACCCAAATGGCATGACCTTATAGTGGTAGTTCCCTGTGGGAGTAATGAAAGCAGTCTTCTCCTGATCCTCCAATACTAATGGGATCTGATGATAACCCTGGAAGGCATCCAAAAAACTCATACGAGAATGTCCGACAGTGGCATCCACCAATTGATCAATGCGCGGCATTGGGAACGAATCCTTGGGGCAAGCCTTGTTCAAATCTGTGAAGTCCACACATACTCTCCACGTTCCATTCTTCTTTTTAACCACAACCATATGCGCCAGCCACTCGGGGTAGAAAACTTCTTTAATAGCCCCGGCCCTCTTGAGTTTGAGCACCTTTTCCTTCACAGCCTCGGAATGTTCTTTGGAAGAACGCCGAGGTGGCTGCCTTCTCGGAACAATGGCAGGGTTGACGTTTAAACGATGACAAATGAAGCTCGGATCCACACCTGGAGCCTCATAAGGGTCCCACGCAAAAACATTGATATTGTCTTTCAGAAATTCCAACAACTCCATCTTCTCCTGGTGCGGCAAGCGTATGCCGACTTGGTAGAACCTCTCAGGATCATCAGCTATCAAAAACTTCTCTAACTCCTCACAATGAGCCTCCTCTCCTGTCACCACTACAGGTGCATCAGGAACTGTTAATTGCTATAAGTCTTTGGTGATCAAAGTCGAAGACTCGGCTTCCGTCTGGTGCAGCACTGCAGCCGATATGCACTGCCTGGCCACCGATTGACTGCCGAGGATCTCTTTAACGTATTCCCCCGATGGGAACTTGACCTTAACATGTAAGATAGAGGAGACTGCTCCCAGGGCGTGCAGCCATGGCCTGGCGAGGATAGCTGTATATGGGGAGTACGCGTTAACCACAATGAAATCCACCTCAACCGTTTCTGAACCAGATTGAACGGGTAGGCGAATCTGTCCCTTCGGCACAACGGCTCTTCCTTCAAAACTTATGAGTGGTGAATCATAAGGAGTGAGATCTTCCAACTTCAACCTCAGCCCCTTAAATAAATCAGGGTACATGATATCTGCACCGCTGCCCTGATCAATCATCACCCTTCTTACATCATAATTCCCTATCCTAAGAGTAACTACAAGAGCATCGTCATGGGGTTGGATAGTCCCCACCTTATCCTCCTCGGAAAATCCCAAGACGGGCAAATTCAGCTTCAACCTCTTAGGCCTGCAGCCTGACTCCTCGGCCTGAGGATGTGAAACTGCCATCACCCTGGTGGGACCCGAGCCGGTCCTGTCAGGTGCAGCAAAAATAACATTAATTGTTCCTAACGCCGGCCGAGATGAATTGTTCCTCTGATTGTTTGAGCCGGATTGACTACCCTGCTGATTGGGTTGACACAGGTGCTGCTTCAGTTTTCCTTCACTGACAAGCTGCCCAAGTGGTTCCAAAGGGTCCGACAGTTCTCGGTAGTGTGGCCCACATCCTGATGGTACTGGCAAAAAAGGTTCTGATTCCTCTTCACAGGGTCTCCTGCCATCTTACTAGGCCACTTGAAGAAGGGCTCCTTACGAACTTTCTCCAGCAATTGGTGTACTGGTTCTCGGAACACAGTGTTCACGGCCTGAGTTGCTGCCGAGCCGGATCGACCGATGTAATCTCTCCTCGGCTTGTTGTTGTGGTATCTTTCCGACCTGAAATCCCTTCTCTCCTGCGGGATAACCTTCTCCTTATCCTTTCCCTGCTGCTGGTCTTCCTCTACTCTTTTGTACTCTTCAATACGATCCATGAGGCGACGTACACTGCGGACGGGCTTTTTGGTCAAAGACTTTCTCAAGTCATGATCAGTAGGAAGACCTACCTTAAAGTTATTAAGCGCCACCTCATCAAAGTCACCATCTATTTCATTAAACATTTCCCAGTACCGGTCGGAATATGCTTTCAACGTCTCCCCTTCCCTCATGGTCATGGATAGCAGCGAGTCCAATGGCCGAGGTACTCTGCTACACATAATGAACCGCGAAGCGAATGCTCTAGTGAGCTCCCCAAACGAACCTATAGACCCCGATTTAAGGCCGTTGAACCACCTCATAGCAACAAGTCCCAAGCTAGAGGGGAAAACTTTACACATCAGAGTCTCGTTATGAGAGTGCACCGCCATCCTCTGGTTAAAGTGACTCACGTGCTCCACCGGATCAGTCCGGCCATTGTAGATGGTAAAGGTAGGCTGGGTGAACCTCCTGGGAAGCTTCCCTTTCTCAATCCTCCGTGAAAATGGGGATTTGGAGAGTTGGTGCAACGCCCGACTCATAACATCATTCCCTAAGCCCCTAGAAGGAAGCTTCTTGCGTCTGCGAGCTAGCTGGTCGTCCTCCTCACAAGAGGACATTGCGCTGGGCGGTGAGCATGACCTTGAGCTATAACTACCTCCCCGGACTTCCTCTGAAGAAGGATTAGATGAGGACGGTGAAGACTTACGTCTGGCGTGGCGTAGCTTTCTTTTCAAACGACCAATCTCCTTCTGCATGGCTTTAGCATCATCCTCATGGGTGGTGCTACCCCGCCATGAGTATGGCTAGCCCTAGGGTATTCTGTATGGACACTTCCCTCACGATCCCTTTGACGCTCAAGACGCTCGAAATGATCCTCCGGTTGTGATCCCTGTGATTCTGCATGGTGAGAACCTAGGCCTACCATGGTATCCCAACCCTTTCTAGACTAGACTTCCCACAGACGGCGCCAATTGTAAGTGCACAATTGCACCTGGACCCAAAGACAATCACGGGCTCAGGCCCAATGAGCCTTAAACAATGAAATTTGTAGAGTGTGGGCTTGAAATCTAGGTTAGAAGTACTGAGAACTTGAGAACAGGCTAAAAGTTACAAACACTTGTAAATAATAAACGATAATTGCAAATAGACCTCCTCGGATGTGAGCCGAGGACTACTTCTGTATTATTCTCTTTCTTTCTTAAAGGTTACAATTCTTCTTTCTTTCTTTTGTTTCTTGGACCCCCCTTTTCTTTGGCGTTCATCCCCCTTAAATACTTCTTTTCCTGATGCTTTATCCACGTGTTGCTCCAACCCCCTCCCTCCTAGATATTTCTTTTCTTAGTGCCTTTAAATAGTGACCAGAAGCTTCAGTTCTACTGTTCAGGGGTCACTTCCCCATTAATACGGCCAGGGAGGTAGGTGCAGAGTCTTTAATGTGGAGGTGGCAACCTTTGCTTTTGGTATTTTTCTAACACCGGTGTATCTCTAAGGTTCAGGGTTTCCCCCCTTTAACCAACAGTCTTTCCGGAATATTGCCTTGACCTTCATAGTGAAGTTTCGAGTTCTCCTGGGTCTATTCGAAGAGAAACTTACCCTCGGATGTGTCCTCGGATCCTCGGCGTATGGACCGATTCGCAGTACTAACAGATTCTTAGCTTAAGAACAGGTCGGCCCTCCTTACTACAGCCCAAAGGCCCATATGCCCACTTGGGTCCTTTTACTCCCCACAATATTAATGTAATTTAGAGATTAATCTAAATAAATAGAGTTTAAACAAGTAATTAGATTTTACTATAGAAGTGTTAAGAATATAACAATGTACTAGCAATGTCGTACCGCCTTGAATGCTCTTGAAAAAATATGTTGAATTCAACATTTTTTCTCTATTCTTTTAAGCAATTAAAATTTGGATTATAGCAAAAGGACAAAGTTTGAGATTAAAAAAAAATTTAAAAAAACTAAGAGATAAGAAAAAGAGTGGAAGATAGGGCTTTAGTGCTATATATGAATATAAGTAGGCCATTTTTATAAAAAAAAAAAAATAATAACAACAACAACAACAATAATAATAATAATAATAATAATAATAATGATTATGTAGAATCCACCAACAAGAGAGATACTATTTTCACAAGTTGCCATTGGGAATTATATAAATGGTAGAAATAAAATAATGTAACTGGTGGACCTAAATAAAAATTAATGGTTCACTAATTGTGAAATTTTTTGTGAGAAATATTATTATTCTGACAATTGTGAAATTTGTTGTGAAAAAAAATTCTTTATGTACATTATTTATTATTAATAGCTTAGAAACCTGTCAAAAGGACCATACTGTTAGTTTTAAGTAGGCCATTGAACTTTGTTTTCATTGGAAAAAGACTAAAACACAAAATTAACCCCCCCCCTTGTGAAATTGGTTTTTTTTTTTATTGAGATTATTATTTATTATGTGTAAGGGCCTAAGAGGTCCAAATATATTGTAACATACAAATTTATTAAGTAAAGATGTAGTCATTAAAGGATTTTTTCCGTGAACGTAGGTGGTGAGGCTAAACCACGTAATCTCGATTTTCTCACTCTCTCTCTCGCTTTCGCTTCTCTAAAATCTCCAAAATTTCTCTGTGGACATAAGCCATCAAGTTCAACAATGCAACCTCGATTTTCCTGTTCTCCCTCACTTCCTCTTCTCTAAAATCTCTACATCAATCATTTCTTTGTTTTAAACATTAAACATATGTCATCGCATCAGCAACTCATTATTTAGTATTACAGACATTTAACAATTTTCACAATAAATAATATTACAATGGGATTTAAGTATTACAATCAAAATTTAAGGAGCGGTTTTTTGTTTTACAAAGAAGTAAGAAAAAAATATATAGATTTTGAGTTTGTAGGGTTAGTATAGTGATGAAGAACAGATTGTACATGCCTTCTTTGGAGCAGCAGGGGCATCGAAAATCACAACGTAAGATCAATGGAGGGTGCCAGTAGAGGCCATTGGGGCAACAGTGTCAGAATTGCTTGAAATTTGGCAAGTTGAAGAGAAACGGCATTTTGATCCAGACTAGAGGCAAATGCCTCAAGCGTTGCCTAAATTTAGGCAAATTCCTTCGTTAAGGCCCCAAATACAGTTTTTTTGCTATTTATAGTTATATTTGTTTTTCCTTAATAACTTTTAGTTTAAAAGTCAGAATAAATTTCGGTATTTTGTCACCTAATTGCATAATTAGTGCAAATTAGGGTTTTAGATGATTTTCTCAGTATTTATATGTTTGTAGCCATCTGAGGCAAATTAGACTATTATCAATAAACATAGACTTTTATCAATTTTCTTCTCTGGTGGATTCTAGTTTTATCATCTTGTGAATTCAAGGAACCCCTCATGGATTCGAGGTTTACTACCCAGAAACTAACCGTTTAGTTTCTGTCCATCAAAGAGAGTATCGTGCGTGCTTTCTTCAGGCTTCTGCGACATCATATAGTCACCACCGATCATTGATATTTCTAAGTGGAATTGACTACCTACTGTGTAATTGACTACCTATTGTTTAATTGATTTTATTCGGAACTGTAGTTACATACTTAGCCTAATGTGGCGGCTTTTATAAACCAACATTATAGACCATGTATGTAGCGGCAGTTTTATAAACCATCAATATAGCACATTTAGAGTATTCAGATTGGGTCTTGTAAATAGTATATGTTGGGAAATTTTAGTATCAAAGCACAAAACAAGCCATTACCCGAACTTCTAATTGTAAAAAATTTTAGAATAGTGCTACAGTACCATCTTACTTGTATGACGATACTGTAGCAACTTGTATAATATTAAATTAGTTTTTTCTCTCTGCTCCTCACACTCTTTGTCTCTCACTCTCCCTTTGATCTCACTTCCCTCTTCTTTGATTCTCTCTCTCTCTCTCTCTCTCTCTCTCTCTCTCCTTTAGTCCTTACTCCCTCTATCATAGCTTTCTCTCTCTCTCACGATGCTGGGTTTTTTCTAGTGTGGGTCCGGCATGGGTGTGGTTGCTTACAATCAGCATGTGGTTGGTTAAGATCGGCATGTGTGTGCTTGGTTGGGTTTGCTTGATCCAACGTGGGTAGTGGGTGTGCTTGGCTAGGCTTGCTTGATTCAGCGTGTGGTTTGCTTGGTTGCAATTGATGTGGCGTGGGTGTGCTTGGTCTGACGTGGGTAGTGGGTTGGTTGAGATTGATTGGGCCTCCAAGCTAACAAAATAGAGCAACAAATATCGGCCTGATCTCCACCAATCTGCTGTGTTTCGGTGGTGGATGGCTGCGGCAGCGGTGGTTTTGATGAGTGTGGGTGTGTGTGTGGTTGGGTTTGTGATTGATGTGGTGGTAGTGGTGGGGGGTTGTGGTGGTGGTGAATGTTGATCATGGTGGAGGTGGGGGTTGCCATGGTGGTGGTGAAGGGGTGGGTTTTTGTTATGGGTCATATGTGGGTGTGTGTTTGTGAGGGTGGGGGTTGCCGTGTTGGTGATAAGGGTGGTTTCATTGTTTGCTGTTGTGTGGGGGTCTGGTTCATGGTGATGGTGGGGATGGGTGAATGATGGTGGTGGTTGATTGTCTATTGTGGTTGTGGTTGTGGAGGTTTTTGGGTTTGGGTGTTGTATGTGTGGTAGTGGGTAGTGTGTTGATGTGGTTGTTGGTTGCTTTAAGGTAGAATGTGAGTGGCAGTGGTGGTGATCTTTTAGACACAGTGAAATGGAGAGGAAGAGTGGGTTGATGGTGGTGGTTTTGGTTGTGTTGATGGCGGCTATTGATGGCAGTGGTGGTTATTATTATTTTTTTTCTGGTGGTGGCTGGGGTTTTTTAATTATTTTTTATGAGGAAGAGGGATAGAGAGAGAAAGAGGTGGTGAAATTAATATTTTAATGAATAGATGAGATAAATTAGATATGGGGTATTAGGTGTATTATAAAATGGTATGGCATAATAGATAAAGTAGATTTTAAAATGGTAAAATGGGATAAGTTTTAAAAATCGGACGTGAATGCTCTTATAGCGGTAGTTTTATTACTTGCAACAACAAAATAGTCAACAAAAATAAAGCTTTTTTTGTAGTGTATGAAACACTTTTAACAATTTATAAGATATAGGTAGGAGACCAACATTGTGATTACATCAAATTATAATTCGTAAACATGTGATCAAAAGAATTGAAAATTAAATGGCATGGTAAGAAAAATCAAGTTTGTTGGGATATTATTACATTTTACGCCCAAAAAAGTACATTTATAACCTATTATATATCACTTGCATATACTTTGGGAGGGTTATGATCTAATTTTCTTAAAATATTATTTATAACTATACTTACACTAACAAGAATATAATTTTCTTTTTTTAAATCAGGGGACCAAGTAGTATTTTTTTGAAAAATTATTTATAAATATATTTTAATTATAATGACAAACAATTAAAAAAAAATAAAAATTTGGGGGTCCCCTAGCTACAAGTAGAGGTGGCAATTCGTGTTCGCGTGTCGGGTTCGTGTCGTGTCAAGTCATGAGTATTCGACTACATAGCTCAACACTAACCCGACATGTTTATTAAACAGGTCAAGATTTCTCAATCTTAACACGACCCATTTATTAAACGGGTCAGTCGTGTCGACCTGTTTATCAACTTTTATCAAAATGAAAAATAATAATTAATGAAAAAACAAAAAAAATAAATATTTTTAATATAAAATTCAGAACTAACGAGTAACTGCATCACAAATAATCATCCAAAATTAAAGCATATCCCAATATCACAAATAATCAATCACAATATGTCAAAGAAAATAAATCACAACAACTAATAAGTTTATATACCAAGAGTTTGAAGGGTATATTGGTAAAATATCATTTAATTAAACGGGTCAGACGGGTCAAACGGGTTCTATGTGTTCAACACTAACCCAACCCATTTATTAAACAGATTAGCCGTGTCAACCCGAATATGACACGAACCCGTTAAGCCTCAACCCATAACCTGCTAATTTTGTGTCGTGTCGTGTCGTGTCGGGTTCGCGGGTCGTGTCAAATTTTGTCACCCCTAGCTACAAGTGGCTCTCTCACTGACCACCACATTCCATCTTCATCTTTCTTCTGCTATTTTTTCAATCTCTACTCAACTCCAGCATTTTGATCTCCACCAAGTCCACAAAGTCACTAACAATCACATTCCAGCAGCAATTATTATTAAAAAAAAAAAAAAAAAAAAAAAGAAGAAGAAGATGTTGGCACTGGTCGTTGGTAAAGGCAATGTATTGGTTTTTTTTTTTTTTTTAATTAATAGTAAAAAATTTAATGTGTTTGATGGGCTTGCTTTCGGCCAAGAAAGATTGTTGGGTTTTGGTTGGCAATGGGTGGTGGCTAAAGGTTTAATTAAAGGTTAGGTTTGAGTGACGTTTTTTTGTTCTTTCGTTGAATTAGGGAAAAAATTGTTATAAAAGTGGAAAAAGGATCATATTGAACATAATATAGAAATTCAGGGACAAAATTGGAAAACAAAATAGAACGTTAAATTTCAAATTAAAAAGAGGTTTAAATAATTACAAAGTGTAATTTATATATAATTAAACCTTGACATTTTAAAAAAATAGAAATCTAAGATGTTGAGTCTTTTTTTAATTATCTAATTTGATTGGCAGGAGATGGAGATTTAAATCATGAATGTATCACTTAAAATACCAAAAAAAAGTCATTTGTGTATTTAATATTACATAATAATATTGAAAAAATTATATTAACCTCCCGAGAGGTTTTTTATTATAACGCTCACCTCCCCTCTAATTTAGAATAAAACATTCACCTCACTTATAATACAAACTATTTATGTTAACCTCCTGATTTGACTTGATCGAAAAATTTTGAATTTCTTTTTTGACCCTCCACTTAGGTCATCCTCCATATCCTTACAAATAGGAAATTCAAGATTTTTTAGAGCTTATTTTTCTTGGATTTTTTTAAAAAAAAATTTATTTTTTCAGTCATCTAAGGAGGTTAGTGCAAATAGTTTGCATTTCAATGGTGATGAGTGTTTTGTTTCAAACTAGACAGGATGAGCGTTATAGCAGAAAACCTCATGGGAGGTAAGTGAAATTTTTTCTAATAATATTTTATATATTATTGGATCTATATTTTGTTATGGTAGGGATAGAGTTAGGATTTGGAATTAGGGGGGCGGCTCTGTTGTTGGCTATGTGCGGCGACTATAACCGTTAGTTCTAATGCTACATAGATGCTTGAAGGATTTTTTTTTTTTTTTTTTTTTTTTGGTGTGTGACTTTGATAATACTACTGGTTAAGAAAAAATAATTTTTAATTTTTTTTAAAGGGCCAGGTTGTTTGTTTTTAGTAAAATTGGTTGATTAGGCTTAATTTGCTTTAGATTTACGATTGGTAATTTTTGTTATTATGCTAATTTTTTGGGCTTGTACACTTTGTTTTAGATTTTAAATCTATTAAATTTTATGGTCTTTACGAGGAGGATGCTAGAGCTACAATTTTTTTTACAAATTGCTGATGTAGTAAGTGGGTAAGTAAAAAAGTGATATAAGTAGTGGGTCAAATGTGAACCAATATGAATTTGCTACCTCAACAATTTGTAAAAATATTATAGAAAAGTTTGTAACAATAACATTACTCTTAAAATAATTAATGATATTATTAAAAGGGAGCAAAGTGTAACTTTATAGAACAAAATTACTAAAAATTGTACTGAGTATATACTAATATTTTTTTTTTTTTTTAAAATTGGGGGTGCCATTGCCCCCCACGTCAAAGCATGCCTCCATCCATGTGTTATGGGATACCGACCCCTAACCAATTTCATAGTCTTTTTTTTTTTTTTAAGGAACAATTTCATAGTCTATTGCTTCTGCTGTATGTTATCATTTTTTTTTTCCCTTAAGGGGTTGCTATGCTTCATTTACTAAAGTTCATTGATTATCCAGAAAATTTAATAAGCCCACAAGGGCAGTTAATTAGAAATTTGGAAACAGTGTAACTTTGATATGGGCCATATGGCTGGTTGCCCTGTTTAGTTTAAATCTATTCATCCATAAAAAAATGTGGGAAATTTTATTCTATAATTTTTATTTTATTCATATTACAGAATAAAAAAGAAAAGAAAAGAATATTTAGACGATTAATAGTCTTCTAATGTTTTCTTTTCCAGATAGTTTGCTTGTTTCTCACAGCTTACTCTTCTTGTTATACTGATGGTGATTGAGTACCAATAAGATCAGATTCAATGAACCCACCTTTTTGAATCGAAATGTTTTATTTGTATTTTGTTTGCACTATCCCATTAATGAAATCAATCCATTAATTCTTGTTCATTTTTTAGTTGACTTTTAAATTGATCATTTGAGTCAACTAAGCAATCATTATTATTTCTGTCTTGCTATAGTCTTTTTCAATTATATTAATGTACTAGCAGGTGTAAAGGTTGTTCTACTTCAGGGAAAAGGCAATAATAATGAGGACATGATCATTGTACCTAGCTATAAAGATCTGGCCACTACCTCAACACCACCATAGTTGATGAAATTGCAACTGATCTTATTTGCGAAAGGCACTTTTCTCTGTTTTGCACAAAGCTGACATAACTTTCAAGAGAGGGCAGCCACTTCGTCTTCTTTCTTTATGATTATTGACTTCATAGTCTTTCCTATATATAATCGATAACACTCCTATATTGTTAACTCATTTCCGAACTGGGTTGTTTAGCAATATCATGATTCTTTTATTTTATTTTATTTTGATAACCTACATGTTTACAGTTCCTCAATTATATATGTTTTACAAAAATGCAACCTAACGTATTAGTTAGGCAGTGAATTGTCCTCTCTTTTTCTCCACACAAACTCAGACGAAGTATCTGGTAGCTTTACATCTTCATGAATGGGAGATATTTCCCAGCGGGAATAATGAGAACTTCCTGTCAGAGCTTCAAATCAAATCTTGACTCTCCTTTGATAATATTTTTGGTTATTCCTGCGATACTTGCAGAGTTAAGAGCCCAAGAAATCGTTGAGTTAACAATATCATAATTCAAAACTAAAGAAGTACGACATGTTGAATCTTGCTTCCAACAAATAGTGATTTTAGAAGTCATATATAGCAGTGTAATTATTCATGTATGGGTAGCAATGTTGTGATAACCTGCCTATATACGGTTATTAACTTCACATTATATCACCCTGCAAGCCTTACAACTTGACATGTATTTTTAAGTCATAATTGAGATGTACAGGTTCAAATACCTCATCTTTTAACTATCTAATTATAAATAATAATAAAAATAACTAAGAATATCTAATAGTCTTGTGTTTGATATTGTTGTTATCTATAATGTATCTTATTATTAGTAGTGATAGATGGAGAGATCATGTCACAAATGCAAAATTGGGTTGTGTACACAAGCTCCACAAAATGCATACGCAAGATTGAGCCTACGTGTGCACCACAAGGCAGAACCCCTAGATCTTAACTTCTCTAGCTTAAGACATGTTCCTAACCTATCTTAAAAGCAATCAAGTTGAATTAAGCTAAAAAAATATTTTTTATGTGTTTAAAACTCAAAATAAGATAAGAATTTAAATAAAAATAAAAACAAGAAAGCCTACCTCAAACAAGAGAAGGTGAAGCTTGGTTTTGATCATTTTCCCATCAATTGATCTATCACACAGACCAAAATGATTAAGAGCATCTCCAATGGTGTAGCTAAAAGCAAAATAATAGCTATAATAGAGAATGAGACCCAAAAAATGATCTCCAATGGATTCTCTAAACCCTGAATTTTTTTTGCCTCATGAACAGAAGCTCATCAAATCTGATGGACTACTGTACATTAGCAATTGAATTTTTTTGATTAAAAAATTATACAAGCTTTCTCTCTCCTCTGGATTTTTTTTTCCTCTCATTCTCTCTATTGCTTCTTTTTTTCTCTCATCTCCGTTGCTTCTTTTCTTTTTTCTTTTTTTCTCTCATCTTTGTTGCTTCTTTTTTTTTTCTTTTTTTCTCTAATCTCCGTTGCTTCTTTTCTTTTCTTTTTCTCTCATCTCTGTTGCTTCTTTTTTTCTCTCATTCTCTCTGTTGCTTCTCAAAAAAAAAAAAAAAAAAGAGAGAGAGAGAGAGAGAGAGAGAGCTGGAGAAAAAAAAGGGAGAATGAGCTCTAGAATGATCTTGAATGTGAAGGAAAAAAAGAAAAAAAGAAGAAGGGGTGGAGTGGGTAAAGATAGGTGGACACATGTGTGGAGTAGAAAAACAAGAAAAAAGAAAAAGAAAAAAGGAGACAAAAACGTGGGTGAATGAGAATGAATTGAATGAAATGAAATAATATAAAAAATAAAAAATCTTAATTGAGAAATGCTACCGCAATATTTTCACAATAAATTTTAAGTAATAGATTGTTATTAGTTAATATTGGTGAGAAAAAAATAATTTCAGCGATAGGTTTAAATTAGAACTAATAACAACTTTTTACATAAGATTTTGATGTGATTCTTGTGAAAGTATTGTGAAATATATTGTGAATATAACACTTTTCATTGAAAAATATAATTGTTAGAAATGAATATAGGAAGAATAAATGATGATAAAAAAAAATAGAGAATGAATGAAGAAATAATATTTAAATGAGATAGAGAATGTGATAGAGAATCTGTTAAAAAATGTATTTGAAAAAGTGGGTAGCTAAAAGGTAAAAATCACTGTTCATTCTCCAAACAGTACAAAAAATTGATGAATCTGCTGGAGATGCTCTAATAAACCTTTAACTAGGAAGACCAGAGACCAAATATAGCTCTTGCCAAGCAAGAAAATAATTGAACTCAAGGAATTTAAAAGAAACAAAATATCATCTTGAACCACTTTTCTAGAGATTCGATACATATTTGTAGGAAACTTTGCTTGCGTTTTGAAATATGTGCCCACAAGGCCTTTTATAGGAGAAATTTTAAGTGCAAGTCCTTTCAGCAATGTGAGATCAGCCTTGCCTTGGATTTTTCAAGAGATATTTCCCATAAATAAATTCACGAAACTTTGCATGTGTATGCAAATTTGGGGTTCTAGAGGGTTTTTGGAAGTCTTGAAAATGTTTTGAGTTCTTTATCGTCTCACTTGACCAAGAACCCTTGGTAAAGAGTCCCTTTCACGTCAACATTATACAAAATGGGATGCCTATAAGTCTACAACCTCAACTCACCCCGGTTACTCAACAAAACAATCCCTGAAAAGAACTCATAACAATCCATTTCTCAATATGTATGCTCAGAACAAAAGGTATCAGAGCCAAGTTTGGAGAAACAATTATTTGAATGCTAGGAGAATGCAATGGGTTTTGTAGATGCTAGTTAGATTAAAACATTCTAGGAGACGACAAAGATTTTCTTGTTCTTGGATGCACACTTTGACCAGCTCACCAATAATTGTGTTTTTGTGTAAGAAGAGAGCTCCAATACTCAGTATAGTAATATTAGAAGTCAAGCAAGTGCAAATGGGGAAACAACTTAAGACAACTCAACCATTTCACAAATAGTGAAGTTGGGTCTTCCCTCATTTTAACATGATCGAATAACCCAAAAGTAAGATTGTAGAACCAATGAAATATTTGAAATTCATCAAGTACTATAGGATGAGAAATTATCACTAAAATCATATAGTTTTAAAGAAGATGCCTAATGATGGTTTCTGTTAGGGTCATATTTTCTATGTAATTAGCTAATCCTTTGACAAAACGCACTTTACTTATAGTTGGATAGATCTAAGTTGAGTTTAATGTATTAAGAAGTATTTTGCTCAAACATATCAAGTGGTATTTTTAAAGTCATGAAAATTGATCCAAGAAATAAGTGAAGAAAAGTTGTTTCATTAAGTCTCAATAGAAGCTTGACAGATACTACTATCAAGGTTAAATGAAGAAGCTCGACACAAGTTTGACAAAAGCTCAATCTATCGAGAATTATGATTTCAAAATTTCCAAATCTGAAATTCGGTCAATGCTGTATTATTTGATTAGGGTTTCTTTTCTCACAACTCTAGTCATATATAAGGCATATTTTAGAAGTTATCGCACACGGATACAAAGACCTAAAATTCATATACTCTATGTAAAGCTACTGTGTTTGTACGCTATAGGGTTTTGTAACCAAATGCTTCCTGATCTTCATCGTTTATGAAGTGAAGAACTTTATAGCCAATAACAATCATTCAAGTTGCTAGAGTTAGTCACGTACTAAGATCCATGCAAAGGAGTTAGTCACAGATTGGAAATTTATGCAACAAAGGAAAGAAGGCTACTACAAGACCAAGTCTAATTGGGTATTGGAGCAAAGGTCCAACTATAGGTTGGTATTTTGGGATAGGGGTTGATATTTTGGGATAGGCCAGGGTAGTGGTAAGATGGCTTATACTTGTAACTGCTTGATTATTGATTAGTGGATTCTTGGGAGTGATGACCTTAAATTCACCCGACGGGGTTTTTACCTACACGATTTGCATGTAATTTGACTTAATTAATCAATTAGGGTAGGTTCAAGCTATCTTAACCCAATAAGTGGTAACAGAGCAAGCACACTCTGATAGGGTTTTATTTTTGTTATGTGATTCATTAACCCCTATTGTGATGGATACAAATTACATGAACAAGTCGGTTTCAAATAAATTCTCTTGTGATTCTAATGTTGATGTCTCTCAATTTCTTAGGATGTGTGAGTCTAAAATTTATTTGAAATTGATATCTTTGTTGATTGAAAAAGACTTGTGTATAGATATTATGATGAAATCAACTCAGGTGAGAGAACAGTTGATTCTCAAGAAATGCAAAAGAAGACTAGACTGTCTCAAAAGGTGCATATATCGGGCTACTGGCAAAAGAAACATAAGGGCTCAGTTAAAGTTACCCAGCAAAGGTTACAAAGAAAGAACTTTTCCATATGACTTATTCACAAGAAACATTTGAAGTTACTATTTAAAAACCCCAAAGAAAATATCATTTATGAAATAATCCAAGGCAAAAATTATGAGAAAACTATACAAGTTGTTATTTAAAGCCCATGGAAATTAATACCCAAAACTTGACATAAATATTTATTAAAACTCATGAATACATTTCATTTTTACTAACAACTAAAGCTCATGTGAGATAAAAATCCATGGCAATATATGGTAGCTTTGTCCATTTTGTAGGGCTCACAATGAGAAAGCAAGAGGATAGGCCCAAGTGGAGAGTACCGTCAAGTCAGAGGCCCACCAAAATTCTCAGCCCTCAAGGCCAAACCCAACATAAAATTTCAGCCAAAACAGTCTATGTGTGCAAACTGACCCAACTGGAGAATTCCCTTCAGTTCCGCCTTCTACTTGAAATCACCCCAGGAAGAAACCAAGCTGCTAAACAAATTATGAGTTGGCCATCTGTCCCATCAGTTTCTCTGCCACTACCAATTCTAACATGAATAGTACCATAAGCTAGGCTAACACCTAAAAGCAAAACACTCTAAAAGCAAGTCTTACTATTTCGAGCCAAATCTCAGAGGAGATATTCTAAGATTTTACTGCTGTCAGATCTGGTCCCTTCTAAATTTTGTTAATCAATCTCGTAAGCTTCACTATAAAAGGAACTACCATCAACTCATCAAAGGGGGACAAGATCTCCTCATAAAATTCCTCACTCATCATACTATTTTCAGCTCATAAATTAGTCCTTTAGTTCATAAATCAACTTTTGACCCATAAATACCCATGTAAACTTACCCATAAACATCTCATTCCATCTCCTCAAAAAATCCTAGCACCTTAAAATTGCCATAAACAGCCCCCTCTTTACGCCATACCCAAAAATGGCTAAACACCACTTCATCTCTCTTTCATATTTCCATATATTCACTCATACTTTCCATAAAGTAACTCCCACCACTTACTATACACGGCCAAAATGGGTATTTGCTCATTTCGCCCAAAAGATGTAGCAAAATGCATTTGTTGTGAAACTCGATTTTTAAAAAAATCGAATTTCAATGAAAAACTCGATCTAATGAAAATCGAGTAATGTGAGAAATTTTACATGGAACTTGAGTTCCATGTTTTTTTTTTTTTTTTTTCACATAACTCGATTTTCTAAAAATCGAGTTTTTCATTAAAACTCAATTTTTAGAAAATTGAGTTTAAAACAAGGGTATATTGCTAGATAGTTTTAGAACAGGAGCATTTTGATGGAAAGTTTTGGCGAAAGGGGCAAATGCCCATTTTGGCCTACTATACACATATATTCATTATTATGGGCATGATATGGCACATGGAGATCTTATTTAAAAATTTACTGCACTAGATGGACACTCTTTTCTCTCCCTTCATTCCATCCTATTTTTTCCTCTTTTACTTGTAATTATGAAGCCTTTAATCCTTATTTATTTCTATTATACTGAAGGCCATAATGTCTTGGATACTATGGAACTTTTCCCTCATGTTGACTTAATAATAATGAGAAAAATATATGATTTTTATCATGTAAATACATTTATTAACTAATCAGATGTTACCACTGGAAGTCTATTATATTCACTGCTAGACCATTTTTCCTCTTGTGTATTTGTTATAACGAACCCACTTTTATATTTACCAACTACGGAAAAAATGCATAATTTTTAATATGCAAATATACTAATTAATTTGTCAAGCATCTACCGCTTGACGCTTCTCTTTTTAGCGTTGGACTATTATTTAAGCACTTAATGGTAGGTCATCCTTTGTGCTAGCTTATCTTTGTAGGAGGTATTTTTGAGGCCTTATTATAATCTTTGTTGGATGCAATCCAAACTTTGAGCAAAAATGAGCTTTTCACACTTCACGATAGCCTTTGGGCCATATTCCAAGCCCAAAGTCAAGTCTTGGTATTGACTTCTCAAATATCATATTGGCGACCAAAAAAAAAACCCTTGAAAAATTGTTGTATAGTTTAAAAATTAAAGAGAAAAGCACATTTTCCCCCTTTCTATGATATATTTGTCATAATAAGCACTTACTGTAACATACAAAACTGTAGACTCGTAGTTAATTTGCGGTTAATAATTGTTTTGCTTAATAGTTTGTGGTTAATAATTACTCGTAGGAATGTGCATTAGAAATTGGATGGACAATACTACAAAAGGCTGAAGGTAATCACATGGTAAAAATGTTGAGCCTGATTCTAAAAACATGGTAAAAGATATTCAAATTGGCTTGCAAGGCATGGTCGAAGTAAAAGTAGGAATGAGGACAAAAAAAACTCTCTGATTCTCCAGCTTCCTCTAAATACTGTGTTCAATCACCATACCATGGAGCATGAGGGTTGTATCATATACATGGTGGCTTTATTTTTTTTATTTTTTATTTTCCAATGTTAAGGAATATAGACATGAGGGGTTTAATTTTAGGTGTTTGAAGCGATCGAAGGAAGAAATATTGTCTTCTTTAAAGGGGATTGTGTCTTGTAGAGCCTTTGAATGTAAAAACTCTTAAAGAATATATGGGTTCTCCTCATTTATTATCTATATATATAACCGAAACCTTTAAAACTCTCACAATTTTCCACGTTAGCACAATATTTAAATAAAGTTATCACTTCACTTAAATTAAATTATTTTTGTTTAATCCAAACTTTACAAAGAGTGAAAACTCTATCTCTTTAACAAGTTCAATTTAAACTCAAACTCATCATTATTCAGTATCATTTTTTTTAAGCAAAATTATTTTTGTCAACTTAAACTTAAACTCAAACTCAAACATTAATAAACATTAAAAAGACAAAACAAGTTCCACGGGCGCACATTGGTGATATATTGGATCTTTCATGGTCTAGGAATAATGTAAGTAAATTATTTGAGTGCCAATTTAATTTTATGGATTAAGTATAAATGTTATTGATTTTCATCAATGTGATGTTTATTTTGATGCAATATCTGCTCTCATCATCAATCGACCATACTATTCGTCTACGGCGAGTGGGATGTGATCATAGATGATGATACCAAAATCGTCAGTTGAATGGGTTTGTCCAGATGGGTCAACACAGGTTCGTCCTTGAGACCTGTTGGGTTAAGAACAAAGTCCTCCCTGTTTGGTCATCGGTGTGGTGCCAGCCACAGAGTCTTCGATGATAAAGTCAGTCAATGGATCTTTCAATAACAGAGAGAACTTATTGGTGGGAATAAGTACAAGTATATGCATGTACCTCTTTTGGGTAATGCCTCAAGTCTTTAATTGGTCTTTATGAGGGTTCCAACGGTCTCCTTGCTGATATGAAACTGTCGGGGCATTGAATGGTGGCTTTTATGGTGTCCAGTCCTCGTCCAGGTTGGCTTTCCCTGGACAAGGGTAATTATTCTGTCTATCAGTTGCCCCCCTATTCCGAGGTCATCCATACGTGTAATGACAACCTCAAGAATACGAAAAGTCTTCTTGCTCGAATAAGACTCTTGGTATTTTCATTGTTTCCATATTTAAGGCGGAGTGGCGAAGCCGTACGAGTCGTGGCCACGTGGCACATTCTGACTGGTGGATATCAATGTTTTACTCAAGAGACCTTTGGGTTTCCCACCGTTTTCAATTTTTCGTGCCTAGCTTTTAAATTATTTTGCTTTTCTCTTTCTCCCTTACTTTTTCTCTCCCTTTGTGCCATTGCTGCTCTGTGTTTTCCTTCTTCGAGCTTTCTAATTTTCATCACATTTTTCCTTTCTGGGACTGTTCTTTTGAGGTACGATTTCTTTTCCCTTGCTTTAATCTTTGTAGTGAAAACTGCTTGTAGACTTTTTTTCGTTTTGGGATAGGAATTTCATCCCTTTTCCTTTTTGAGTTCCATGGTTGAGAGCTCTGAGGTTAAGAGTGCAAAGCTGAGGAAGGACCTGATCTCTGCAATGGACAAGGCCAATTCTGCCAAGGAAAGGGCTAAGGTTTTGGCAGATGAGCTGAAAGTTGAGAAGCAGCTGACCTTGGAGAAGGATGAGCAACTCCAAGCGGCGAACCAAAAAGTCAAGACCATAGCTGCTAAAGCCATCGAAGCCTTTCAACAAATTGAGGAGTACAACACTGTGCTCTTCAGCTGGTACTACAAAGGTTTCAAGCTTCTTCAGTGATACCTCGTCAAGCACCCCTCAGGAGTGGATTTAGAGAATCTGGACTTCGAGGTAGTTGATAGAGAGATGGAGATTGACGAGAAGTACCAATCTACAGCAGTGGTTCCTGAGGACAGTGCACCGAGTGAGGCTGGCCGTGGATCTGAGGGCGTTGCTCCCGATGTGGCCGATGGGAACGAATCTGCTACTTAGCTGTTTATAAAATCTATCCAGTATTTTTTTTTTCATTTTTGGGGCCCAGTATTTTTTTTTTTTTTTTGGGCTTTATGTTCTGCTTTCAAGACAATGCCTTTTGCCCAGTATTTTTTGGGCTTTAATTACTAATTATGGGAAAACTTACATATTTATGCTATGGTTTATTTTCATACCTTCGATGGTTTTTCTTCTATTCTTTCATGGTCATCATATTGACATTCTTGGTGATCTGCGTGTGACTTGTGCTTTTGCAAGAATTCTCATCCGCTTACGCTTTTCATTAGTGATTTATATCTATCAGTGACTTACCTCCGTCTAAGGAATCTTGTCACTTGACCTCCTTTAGGTGATTTACAACTATTTAAGGAATCTTATCACTTGGCTTTATCTATGATTTACATCCATCTAATAAATTTTATCACTTAACCTTTTTTTTTAGGTGATTTACATCCATTTAGGGAATTTTATTACTTGGCTTCGTCAGTGATTTACATCCGTCCAAGGAATTTTATCACTTAGCCTTTTTTTGACACGATTTGCTAAAATATTTGTTGAATAGTACTTTTATTGCTTTATTTCAAATAAAGACGCCACTGCCATGAATACAATGGTGTTTCTAGTTCTACTTATAATACTTTTTCAAATGCTCAATGTTCCAAGGTCGTGGTAACTTCTTTCCGTCCATGGACTCCAGGTGGTAGTTGTCTTGTCTTGAATAATGGATGACTTTGTAGGGTCCCTCCCAGGTTCGTCCAAGCTTTCCTTGGGTTGGATTCTTTGTTGCCGGTGTAACTCTACGGAAAACAAGATCTCATATGTCAAGTCTCTTAAGCTTCACTCTCTTGTGGTAATACTCAATCATCTTCTTTTGATATTTTTTCATCTTCTGGGATGCCCTCTCTCTCACCTCGTCCAAGCAATCCATTTTGACTTTTAACTAGTTTTCTTTGCCATCTTCGTGGAAGGCCTTTATTCTCATGCTGGTGACTCTTACTTCGACTGGTAATACTGCTTCTGTGTCGTAGGTAAGTCTAAATGGCGTCTCTCCTTTTGGGGTCCTCGTGGTGGTTCTGTATGCCCACAAGACATTGGGCAGTTCTTCTGGCCACGTGCCCTTTGCCTCCTCCAGCCAAACATTGATGATCTTCAACAGTGTTCGATTCGTCACTTTTGTCTATCCATTAGCTTGTGAATGTCCTGGAGATAAAAACTGGTTCTTGATTCCTAGTCCCAAGCAAAAGTTCCTGAAGTCTTAACTGTCAAACTGGCGTTCGTTGTTCGATATTATCGTCTGTGGTATCCTGAACCTGCAAACTATATTTCTCCACATGAAGTTCTGGATCTTTGCCTCTGTGATAGTCGATAATGCTTCTACTTCAACCCATTTAGTAAAATAGTCAATCGTGACCAGTAGGAATTTTACCTGTCTCTTACCTTGAGGTAATGGGCCCACAATGTCAATCCCCCACTGGGCTACCGACCACAGGGAGGTTATGGGTGTCAACTTCTCTCTTGGGATACACTGAATATTCCATAACCTCTGACACTTGTCGCATCATTCGACGAACTTGCTTGCGTCTTTTTACATGGTAGGCTAGAAATAACCTGCTCTGATGATCTTACTTAACAGGGACCTTGGGCCTGTGTGGTCTCCACATATTCCTTCGTGGACTTCCTCCAGGATGTAATTAGCTTCATTTTCTTCAACAAACTTTACGGCATAGAGAACCCCCTTTTGTAAAGGGAGTCGTTCAAGATAGTGAACCTGACTGCTCTTTTCCTAACTTTTCTGGCCTCCTCGACTTCTGCTGGAAGTCGTCCGTCTCAGAGGAAGGATAGGATTGGGGTCATCCAGCTGTTTTTGTTTTGAACCGCGAAAGTGTAAAGTTCTTCAATGTTGGGATGTTTTGGACTTCCATCTTCAAGTTTGGGGGCGCTGACCCTTCTTCCGACGACGCCTACTTCGCTATTATGTTTGCTTCTGAGTTTTGGCTCTTGGGGACCTATGTGAACTCTACCCGATCAAACTCTTAGGCCAAATGCTTTGTCAGCCTAAGGTATTTCTGCATCCTATCCTCCTTTGCCTCATATTCTTCCTTTATCTACCCCACCACTAACTTAGAATCACTCTAGAGGAGCAGGTTTTTAGTGCCCAACTCTTTTCCAACCCTTAACCCCGTTAGTATTGCTTCATATTCCGCTTCATTATTGGTGGCGGGGAATTGAAGCTGAAGTCCATATCTAAGCATATCTCCTTCGGAAGTAATGATGATAATCTCTACTCCTCCTCTCTTTCGGGCTAAAGACTTGTCAGTCTGGATCATCCATCTCTCCGCCTCGTCCTGGGCTCCTTCTTCGTCAGGAGTCGTGAATTCAGCGACAAAGTGGCTAATGCTTGTGCCTTGATCGCTATTCTGGGGTGATATTTGATGTCAAACTGGCTAAGTTCGATTGCCCATTGCACCATTCTTTCTGCAGTTTCAGGTTTGTTCATTGACTTCCTTATAGGCTGATCTGTCATTACCATAATAGGGTTTGCTTGGAAGTAAGGGCGCAACTTACGAGAGGCTACAATCAGAGTGAATGCAATATTTTTGATCCGTGGCTATTTTGCCTTAGCTCCTTGGAAGGCTTGGCTAACATAGTCGATCGGGAGTTGTGTTCTATTCTCTTCTCGAATTAAGGCTTCTCTCACAACTGTGGCTGATATCGCTAAATACAAATACAAGTAATCCTTCTTTCGACAGACTCAGGAGTGGTGGGTTGCTCAAGTAGTGTTTCAGCTCTTGGAAGGCTCTCTTGCATTCCTTCGTCTAGGCAAAGGCCTGCTTCACAGTCTTGAAGAAGCGAAGGCACTTGTACGTCGCTTTAGAGACAAACTGATTGAGGGCTGCTATCCTTCCAGTTAACTTTTGAACTTCCTTCACTATTTTTGGTGATGCCACCTCTAATATGGCTCGTATTTTTTCTAGGTTTGCTTTTATCCCCCTCTAGGACACCATGAACCCTAGGAACTTTTCAAATGTGACCCCAAAGATGCACTTGCTAGGATTCAACTTCATCTGGTACCGTCTAAGGGTCTCGAAGGTCTCCTTGAGGTAGTCCAGATGTGTGGCTTCCTCCTTGCTCTTGACGAGCATATCGTCTACGTACACCTCTATATTCCTCTCGATCTGTTTCTGTATGCCTTAGGAAAGCATAGATTGGGACCACACCCATTCAAAAGCCAAACCTCAAAGCCCCCCAATGCATGCAAAGCCCCGAAAGCCAATGCCAAAATCATGTTTTTTACTGTCAATCTCCGAAAATTAAGGTTTTATAAAAACAAAGGACTGTCCTTGAACAGGCGTTTTGGGATGCCTAACACATTCCCCACACATAACCAAACTTCCGGACTCAAGAATCAAGATTTTTTTGCCATCCACATTAGATTAGGAAAAATCCCCTTTTTCTTAGCCTAGGATTGGTAATAAAATCAACTAGAAATAGGTTACCAATCACACCTTAGAAAAATATAGCATGTTGGATTGCGGCAATCTCGACAGCTTCTCGATACCTCTCAACAACTAGGCTATCTATTAAGCCTCTTGATCTTCCTTTCTCGACAACTATTATCGCATTTTCGATCCATTGAAGTTTTTGAGATTTTGTCTCGATAGCTTCTCAACAACCTCTCGATCCATCGAGGAAGTTTTCGTGTGCTCGATAGCTTATCGATCCGTCGAGGTCACTTTGTTGTGGACACCTCTCGATAGCTCCTCGATAACTCCATCTGTTGAAAAATAAATCTCAACACCTCTTTATCTATCGAGTTTTATTTTTTCTATATAAAAGCTTATTCGTGATTTTCTCTCCGATCTCTCTCGACAGAAAATCACTTCTCTCTCTCCCAAACACTTCTCTCTTAAACTCTTCATCTTCCCCACTCATTCTTCAGTCTAATCCTTGCATTTTTTTCTCTGGTATGATCTCTTTTCTATCTTTTTATCATACATTTCATGCATTTTGACCTAACTTTTGAGGTTTTTGAAAATTTTTGGGGTTTTTCAAAATTGATGAAGTTTTTGTGAAATATTTGGGTTGGGTTTTGTTTAAACTATCTTAAATGTTCATGCATTGCATCACGTTTGCATTTTAACAATGGTTCATGCATTTTAGATGTGTGTTTACTATGTTGAAATGATGTGTGCTGGTAGGATTGGATTCGGCTGAGCCCATGATGTTTTTATTGTTGCATGTCACATGCTCATGCATTTTTCATGCATACGTACCATTTTTTTTCTCTATCTTATTGATCTTGATCTATGTTGGTACTTTTCTATTTCTCTCTTTGTCTCTATCTCTTTGTCTCTGTCTCTCACTATCTCTTTGTCTCTCTCTCTCTCTTTCTTTTGGTTAGTTGCTTTAATGCACCTAAACGTAAGTCTACTCTGTCCCGGAACCCTCTTCATTCTAGGGCATCTACTTCTGATTCTACCCCCTCTCATGTTCGATTCCGTGATGAAAAGGCCCACATAGATTTCTCGGAGAACTTTTCTAGATGAGGCATTCATTCAGAATGCCAAATCATCCTTTTCCGATACTGACCTTCCCACTGTTATCTATAGTAGGGGTTGGGAGTCACTTTGTGGCACCACAGTCACTTGTCCCTCCGTGATCATATAGGAGTTTTACTCCAATATGCATGGATTTGATTACTCTGTACCTCAGTTTATCACTCGTGTTCGAGGTATGCGCATTGTAGTCACTTCGGATTTTATATCCGAGGTGCTACACATACTGAGGGTAGCATATTCTAACTACCCCAGTTGTGATCGTCTTAGGATCGTGTCCAAAGACAAACTCTTGTCTCTCTTCTATGAGACACCTTCATTTAGGGGTGACTGTCAAAACACCCATTTCTCAGGCTTTGCAAAAGGTCCAAGGTTCCTTAATATGGTGATGACATTTGTTTTACATCCCTTGTCTTACTATAACTACATTACTGCCAAGTGCTCAATTTTTGCTATCCCTCATTGAGTGACATACCATAGACTTTCCCTCTCACTTCATACTCTCCCTTATAGATGTCTATACATATACGGCAACCCGTGATAAGCTTATTTTTCCTTCGACTATCACGCGGATTCTCCACCATGCGTTTGTCTCCTATCTTGAGTCTACACACTTCTCTGTCATGTGTGCCATAGACACAGTTACCGTTCGACTGAGTGAGGCCCAGCTTTAACCAAAGTGGCCATGGATTGAGACAGTGACTCCTTTAACTTCTTCCACTCCATCCACCTCCGCTCCTTCTTCTTTTGTGGGTGGAGTGACTCTTGAGGCTATCATGGCATAGATTGTGTGCATGGATGCTCGCCTTGACACTCTCAGTGATGAGTTATGTCAGGTGAACACCTATGTTGATGGCTATGTTGTGACAGGCTGTCATAGGTGGTTTCACTGCTTCTTCCTCTCCATCTTCACAAGCTTTAAAGGATGAGAGTGTTGATGGCTCTTGTAGTGATGATGCTGATGAGGATGATGATGCTAGCTCTTCCGGTGATGAGGAGATGACTGCTTCTCAGTGACTTACCCTTTGTCATTCGTGACAAAAAAGGGGGAGTAGTTTTGGGGTGTGAAAGTAGTCATGTACTTAAGGGGAGAGTTAGTATAGAAGATTTTTTGTTAGGGGGAGTTTTTTTTTCTTTTGAGGGATGTAGTGAAGACTTTTTGTATATTTTCTTTTCTTTCCTTTTAGATACATTGTTCTTACTTTGTGATAGCAAGCCTTGTATTCTTATTGATATATATATTGAGGTTTTTATTATATTCTTTCATCTATCTCTTCATGTGTTGTTTTATTCTCTCTTTATGCACATGCTTCTTATTCATTGTATGCAATCTCTAATTTCTGTTTCACACTAAGATGCCGTGATGAGTTTTGTGTAAAGTGTTTTAGAAATACAGGTTGTCAAAGTCTTTCTTGCCATGAACTCTCTTCTTGCAAATTTTTTCAAGAGTTTGTGTTAGGATAGATTTTACTGTATTCAACAAGTGAGTATGAGTTGAGTGATTTATGACTTCTCCCATATTTTCATTTATTTGTTGTGGTTTTGTCATTGATTGAAAATGGGAGATTGTTAGAACATATGTGAATCATGTTAGGAACATATGTCATCTAGAATTGGCTAATTCTTTGACAAAACACACTTTACTTATAATTAGATAGATCTAGGATTTGTTTAATACTTCAAGGAATAAGAGTTCAAGTCCAAGTGTTAAAGCCATGCAAATTTGTCTAAGAATCAAGTGAAAAAGTGTTGGATTTTAAATCTCGACGGTTAGCTCGACAGATAGCATCTATCAAGGTTTAAAAGGGACTTTCAGCCCAATGCTCGAAAGCTTCTTAACAGATAACCTATCTTTCGAGATTTACAAAAATCAGTTTTTCAGATCTGATTTCACGCATATCCATGTGACACCTATAGGAACACATGTCTCTTTCAAGACTTTCAAGAGAGCCTCACGGTGGACATCAAAGGATAGCAATAGCGCCAAGATAGAAATCTGAGCTGGTGACTCGATTAGCTGCTGAATCACAATGTATTCTGAGTTTCTAATAATTTTCAAGAAATCCTTGGCTTCTTCGGTTGTGACCCTATTCCTAACGGGTTTGGCTGTACCCTTGCCAATCTCTTTCCTTCTCTTTTCTAGCTCCTCGGGAGTATAACAGCGGCCACTCCTAGTAAGCCCAGATAGACTTGAAGAGATATTGGAGCAGACCTCCTCTTTTCCGGTTCAAGTAGAGATCAAGGACACATCATATTTCTAGAGGACACAATGGTTATCCTCATAAGGGAATGGCTTCAGCATGCGAATGATAACACCCTCTTGAGTTTGCAAATTGGGTTCTATGGAGAACATCTTCGGATTAATGATCGCCGAACTTGGCAGAATGGCTTCAAGGGCTTTTGAGTCAGATAACCCAGAGATTCTTGAGGCAGGCTTCGACAGAATAAGAGGATTGAAACCTCAGATGGAAGGGACAATGACAGTTCCCCCCTGAACTGACGAAGAAGTTGGCCTTGCGACTGTAGGCAATGCAAGAACTAAAGGAGTGAATCCCTCGATGGCTGGCGGGGCTTGCCCTTTTCCTGAATCTAATGAACCTAATCCACAGGTGATTCTATGATCTCCTCAATGACTACTAAAGAGGGAGGCACTGAAGTAACCTTACCAAGGCGTTTCGGTAAAAATTTGTCCCAATCTTTCCTTGACCCAACTAATATAGCATTGTAGCTAGTTCCTGATTGGGCAACTAGAGGACATAGGTTGGCTACCATGTAATCACCTCTTCATACAACCTCTCTTTCAATCCAAATGATACCATGGTCGGCTAGACTCTGAACCTGTGCTTGGAGCACTTTACAATCAAATAGGGCATGCTTGTCTCCACTCTCACATAAATAAGCAGATTCCCTAATCAAATCTCGGGGTTCCTAACCTTCTAGATCAAGGTGGCTTTCTTGGACCAAGGCTTGGAGCAGGGCCTTCCATGGGAATGGCAGTGAGGAGAAATCTAGAACCTTTTCTTCCACTGTGATGATGGCATTCATATTCCCTTCCTGATAGGGAGGCAAAGGGTTGGTGATGATGTTCGGAGTGGCTACATTATCGAACTATATCAACTTGTTGTCAATGAGATCCTGGACACAGTCTCTCTACTGGTAGCGTTCTTCCAGGGTATGCCATTTGGCCCCAAAATGGTGTTCACACTTCTTGGACAGATCAAAGCTCTGTGAGGGAGGACCTTCTTTGGGCTTGGCAAACATTGGGGTCACTAACTTCCTTTCCAATAGGTAAATGTAAAGATCTGCCATGGGCATGGGTAACGGAGTATACTTCCGGCTTTCCCTCCTAAGGGGACGAGGTGGGTCTGGCCTCCCTTTTTGATTAAAGGCTCGGTTAGGTGCTTGAGTAGGCTGAACCTGTTGCTGATAAGGTCTAGTAGCTAGGGTTGCATAAGCAAAAGTAATACCCCTAGGCCTTTCTGATGCATTGTCAACCATATGATTATCGGCTTCCTTAGTCTTGCAGCAGGTCATTTTCCGAACCTGTTGTTCAACCATGGAACTTAAAGACTCGAGATCCATGATCTTCTTACTCCATAATAGCCTCATCAATACGCTCCCTAATAGGGATGGGGCTAGCAAAATGAGTGACTTGGGTGCTGATCATCTTCTCATAGTAAAGAGGCTTAAGGTTGTCAATAAACTATTTGATCATCTCATTTTCCATCATGGGGGGTTGCACTTGTGCGGCTAGCTCATGCCACCTCTAGGCATATTCTTGGAAAGACTCCTCACTCTTCTTCTCTATTCTCATAAGGACCGTGCGGTCGAAAGATATCTCGGTGGTGAACCCGTAGTATTCCAAGAAAGAGTTGGCCATTTTTGTCCAGCTAGAGGTCTTTTCCAATCTCACATACCATGTGGCCGCGAGGCCGGTCAAACTATCTAGAAAAATCTGGCAAAGCAAAGGGTGATTATCCCCATAGGGAGCCATCTTCCTATAGAACATGCGCAAGTGCGCGCAAGGATCTCCTGTACCATCATACTTAACAAACTCAGGTGCCTTGAACTTGGGAGGCATAACGGCTTAAGGGAAGTTGGTCAGACTGTCTAGATCAATGCTTCTATGGGCGTTGGAACCCTCTATGATTCGAAGCTTTTCGACCAGAGTTTTCATTTGGCTCTTGACTTGGCCATTCCCAGATTCGAGGTTCCTTTCCTTAGAAGGATTGATTTCTTGGTCATTGCCTTAGGGCGGTATATTGTGGCCCTGATCCTATTCTGGTAAGGGCTGATTTTCATTTTTGGTTCGGGGATCTCCTTGACTATGACCAAAAGAGTTATGTCCTCCTTCTACAATCAGTTGTTGTACCATGTGCATTAATTCTGACATTTGCTCTTTCATCTGAGCGAACTCGGCAAGACTCACTTCGGGAGTTAAAGGCCCACTAGTAGACATCACTTTTACACGAGACCTAGTGATGATGGGATCACGATGTGGTGGTAGCTTAGACTGTTTCTATTTAGCAATCTTTTTATCTTGAGAAAGAATGTGATGCGGAAGAAATGGGGTCTATTTGACAATGTGGAAACACAACACCAAAATCAAGTTAGTTTATGTCTTTGTTATTTAACATGCACCCACCATTTTAAGAAAAATTTGGCTTTTGCACCCTTGATCGGGTATTTATCATGGTGAGTTTCTATAATCATGTAAGATTAATTCACTAGATTGGCAAGTAACCCAAACTTTCATGACATGCTCAACAATGCGAGAAGGACCCTTCTTTTGATTACATGCTTGTACAAGATTTGCTTTTACAAAGCTGGGTTCATCGGCTCCAACAATGGGCCTTTTACAATATAGGTAAATGCGATTTCGAGACAACTTGGCTCTTGATGATGTGGACTTCTTGGGGAAGCTCTTGGAAACTTGGACCTCCTAGCAATTTGAATAGCATGGATTTCTTGGACTTTTGGATCTCTTGGGGGAGCCTTTGGACTCTTGACATCTAGGACCTTTTAGCAACTTGCACCTCTTGGCAATTTAGACAACATTAATCTCTTGGACCTTTGGATCTCTTTGAGGACTTAGGTCTCCTAGCAATCTTTTTTGGATCTACCTTGGGAGAATTCTTGAACTCATGATATCTTGGGATTCTTGACAATTTTTCAGCAGCATCTCCTCCTAGAGAGTTTTGATTACTTGCCACATATTTTATCTTTGCACAATTAGGTGACGGAACCAATTAGTGTATGCATGAGCTCCCTTGTAGGGTTGTAAACCCTTAGGGATGAGGTATGATCTAGCATGTACAAGCAACGAGGTTGCTTTCCCTAGGGGTTTAATCATGGATGTTATGCAAGCAGGATAGAAAGAACCTAAAGTAGAGCACAATTTCTTTAGCACAAGCAATAAGGGTGCACCTGTTACAAGACACTTTCCCCTGACCTCTAGCCCTATAAAGGTATCCCTTCCTAGGCTTGGATGCTCACTCTTTGGGCTTTACCTAGTCCTCATGGGCTCTGGGCTTGATCTATTCCTCATGGGTTTGACATAACTAGGCCAACTGAATGCAAAGGCTTAACTGGTAGGTTGTTCCTATCCTAGGGGACTCAATTGCCATACCCCTCCCTTCATAGAAGTTGTAGGGTAGGAAGGATCAAGGGGCCCTTTTCAGCTACTCCTATCCACCCATGGACCTAGAAGTGCCTACAAAGTCAGCATCAGATCTAACTATGGGTAACACTGTCGATGTTTGTGTCTAGGTATCTACAGATGGGGTGATGAAATCCCCAAAGAGATGTGACTACGCCAGCAGTGCGAAGCCCGGGTTCGGCTAAAAAAGGGTGTAAATGTCATGCAATCCTAAATGAAGGGGAAAGACTTTTTCAAAGCACAGCATATATATATATAAGAAAGCAAATAAAGTTGTAGCGGAAATTAAATTTTGCTATCCTATGTTTGCATACGAAGGAAAGCAGTAAAACATGTGAGGAAAGTTGTAAAGCATGTGGGGAAAGCTGTAAAGCAAGTGGGGAAAGGGAAACCTATAAACCATATGTAAATACCTCACACCCCTTTTTGGAAAACGTTTTTTCTCTTTTGAAAATAGTCTACAAGGATATAGTAGAAGCCTTTTTCAAAAAGGAAAACCCCAGAGGCTAATGCCAATTTTCGTGTTTTTGAAAGCCAATGTCCAAAGATTATGGATTTATCAAAAGCTCTAAAGGCTAAACTCTCATCGATCCTTCGTGGAGTCGCCAGCCTGCCAATGTTGGGTCGCAAACGGCTAGAAAACCGCCAGGCCTTCATCCGATCACCCGCCGTGGCGATGCTCCCGCACGCGCGGGACCCGTTGGAGACCCCTCTCAATAATGGTGTTGTTCGCATGGAGCTTCGGGTGCTCTCTCTCTCGAGGGAGGAAGGTAGGTCTACCTTTGGGTTTAAGCTCTCAAAATCATCTCTCAACAAGAAAAAAAAAATCAAGCATATAGATCCAAAACACACACACACTATAAAATTCTAACCAATTTTATATTTCAAAAACAAGTCAAGACAGTTTAGTGAGCATACATTAACACATGTATTCCTTGTGATGGCTAAATCACATTGTACTTGCACATGTATCAAGAATAGCAAAGAATATTGCGTGTTGTGTGTGAAAAACATTGCAAGATTTCATAATTGTCTACATGTTATGATGATTTGAGATATGAGAATATCAATTTAACTCCCACACAATCATAACTACTTGATGGGGACTATCACCTTCGAGGTACATCCTATAACTCCCACATCTCCTAGAAGACACGCTTACAATCATATATAACTCATTTTGATTCTTTTTGCTTTCATTTTTCTTTGCATATTTTCTTTTGTTAAGCATATCATGCATAGGTATATAAGAGATAGAAAAGAAATACCCAATTATGTTTAGCTTTTGACATTGCACTTTGCTATGCCAAAGCATACATATGCCATTTCATGATTGGTGGGCAACAATAGTGAAATGGTTATTTATGCCTTTCTAATCCTTCTTGTCAAAAGAATGATACAAGTGTTCAGTACAAAAGATTACTTAATCTTACTCGTCACAAATAAAAGCCACAAAGCACACTTGCTTAATTGTGCATAGATATGCTCATCTAAGCTACAAAAGATACAAAGTTTAGAAAACTTTGTTTCAATGGTGTAACTCATTTTGATTCTTTTTGCTTTCATTTTTCTTTGCATATTTTATTTTGTTAAGCATATCATGCATGGGCATATAAGAGATAGAAAAGAAATACCCAATTATGTTTAGCTTTTGACATTGCACTTTGCTATGCAAAAGCATGTAGATGTCATTTCATGATTGGCAGGCAACAATGGTAAGATGGTTATTTATGCCTTTCTAGTTCTTCCCGTCAAAAAGAGTGATACGAGTGTTAAGTATAAGAGATTACTTAATCCTACTCGTCACAAACACGAGCCACAAAGCACACTTGCTTAGTTGTGCATAGAGATGCTCATCTAAGCTACAAAAGATACAAAGTTTAGAAAACTTTGTTTCAATGGCCATCCAAGGTACACAAGTACCAATGTACACAAACACACTATTTTTTGTATTTTTCTGATTTTTCAAATTTTTATTTTTATGAAAAACAAAATAAAGCAAAACTAAAAATAAATAAACAAAACCATGTTAAACAAACATTAGCATAAAACTAGACTGACTCAAAAAAAGAAAGCAAAACACATAAGTAATGCAATAAAAAAAAAATAAAGGGAGAGAGAGAAAAGTGACAAAATCACTTCGAGCCTTTTTCCTTCCACACCTTGGAAGAACCTTTCCATTTAGCAAACCCTTGATCCGGTGGTGAGGGGGAAGAATTGAAACCGTTCAAGTTCGAAAGGAACATGAGGGCTTTGAGTAGATCTCCAAGAGGAGCAAAAGAAGTTAGAAACTGATTCTGGTTTCCCAATAAGATCATACTGTTGCTCTGTTGAGTGACTAACCACTTACAGCAATTAGATCAAGTATGTCTGGTTGCTCCACAGTGATGGCAAAGATGCTGCTTCTTCTGTTTAGACTTTTAAGTATTGCCCTCTTAGCCCTAGGGTTTTTAGTCTCTTACTTATCAAGCTTAGGGGGTGCTCCTACAATAGATTTACCCTCATCTATATTCTCATTAGATAAAACAGTTTTGACATCAGTGTTCTCAGATTCAAAATTATTAGCTGGATAAACAAAAATAGTAGTGCTAGAGGAAGCAATATTAGGAAAAGAGAAATCATACCCTAAACCGGTTCGATCATAAGCAGATATTTGAAAGTTGAGCATCTCTTCAAGCTTTGCACTTAAAGTCCGCTGCAGCTTAGCTCTGACTTGAAACAACTCTACTTCAAGCTTCTTAGTCTTCTCCTCCAAGAAATTATTCTCAAATTTCAATGCTCTATTAGTCTGATTGGCTTCATCAAACTTCATAAAGATTTCTTCACGTTCAAGCTCCACATCATTGAGCTTCTTGGTGGCCAACCTATAAAACTTCCAATGTTTTTCCGTAAAATTTTGCATAGACTGTGTGGACGTTATCTTGTTCATCTATCTTTTTAAACTTAGACTCCACTAAGTCCTCTTCTTTATCCACATCTTCAACAATCCCCTCAGTAGGATTTACAGTGGCAGTGAAGGCATCCAGGATTCTATCATCCTCATTTTCCTAATCATCCTCAAGTTCGATGTTGCTCAATGTAGCAGCAAGTGCCTTGCTTTTCCCAATGGTCTTAAGATACATAAGGCACTTTTGTTTCATGTGTCCAAAACCTTGACACCTGAAACTCTTAGGTCCTGAGGGAACAGTGTACTGACTGCCATCCCTAGCATCCTTCTTTCCTTTGTCTTGGCTCTTGAACTGAGACAAACTGGACTGCTTGCGGTCTTTGTCAAATCCTTTAGCATTGGCATTCTTCATAAACTTTTTGAACTGCCTCATAATGTAGGATTTCATTTTAGAATCTTCATCATCAAAAGAATCATCAGTGTCACTGCTCTTGGCCTTTAGTGCCATGCTCTTTCCTTTACTCGATTTCCCGATCCTTGTCAAATCTAACTCATAGGTCTATAGATTGCCAACCAACTGTGTCAAAGGAATTTTATCAATATCCTTTGATTCCTCAATTGCAGTGATCTTGGCATGAAATCTCTATCGTAAAGATCTGAGCACCTTTCTAACAATCTTAGGTTCAGGAATAGTTTCCCCAAGATTAAAGGTTGAGTTCACTATGTCCTTGAGCTTGGCATAGAACTCATCAAACGACTCATACTCCTCCATCATGATCTCTTCGAAGCTTGTAGTAAGCCTCTGAAGCTTTGAATCCTTGACAGCCTTGGTTCCTTCATAGGTTGTCTGGATAATGGTCCATTCTTCCTTGGCAGTTTCGGTAGAGGATATCTTCTTAAACTCCTTGTTCGTGACCGCACTAAATAAAGCATTCAATGCCCTACTGTTGAAGTTAGCTGCCTTGATCTTAGCATCATCCCAATCAGCCGGTGCTTCCTTTGGCTTGGTCCAACCTATCTCCACAGCTTGCCACACTTTTTCATCTAATGACTACAAGAAAGCTCTCATGCGTACTTTCCAGTTTGCATAGTTAGTGTCATCAAATAAAGGAGGTATAATCAACAATTGTCCTCTACCACGACAACAGGAGTTAATGGATCATACAACAAAAATTAACCCTAATCAGAGTGTGCCTGCTTTGATACCACTTGATAGGCCAAGAATGTATGAACCCCTTGTGATAAATTAACCAATTAATTAGCCAAGTTTATTAATTAATCTAATTAATATGCAATACGCGTGGTAACACAAATAAATCACCAACTAAGTTAGTATGCAGTGGAAAATAAAGTTGACACAGCGATTTATTTACAAATGGGAAAAACCACCGAGGCAAAACCCCACCGGGTGGATTTAAGGTCACCAATTGGACTTGTACTATAGTGACAATCTCTCCTTTTCAAAGCATGACTCCCAGTACGTAACTAACCAATCGATGCACGGATCCAAGTACGGGACTAACCACCAACTTGAGAAGGATGTTGTCTGCAAAGTTCTTCAGTTCATCAACATGACGAAGATCACGAAGTTCCTTGGTTACAAAATCCTACGGCGTACAAACGCAACAGCTTCTCTAAGAGAAATATGAACTAAGGCAAATTCTGTCTCCGGTCACAATTTGCATGAACAAAAACTTTGTCTTACACTTGCGCAACCTTTGATGGCCCTTAAAATAATCCTTATATATGTTTAGGGTTGTGAGAAAAGAAAGTCTAAACACATACACATGGATATACGTGAAATCAGATTTGAAAAACTGATTTTCATAAATCTTGATAGATAGATTATCTATCGAGAAGCTATTGAACATCGAGCTGAAAGTTCCTTTTAAACCTCGATAAATGCTATCTGTCGAGCTAGCTGTCGAGATTTGTAATCCAGCACTTCTTCACTTGTTTCTTGGAAAGATTTGTTTGGTTTTAACACTTGGACTTGAACTCTTGTTCCTTGAAGTATTAAACACATCTTAGATCTACCCAATTACAAGTAAAGTGCATTTTGTCAAAGGATTAGCCAATTCTAGATGACATATATTCCTAACATGATTTACATATGTTCTAACAATGTCCATGTTGGTCACATGCTTGTAGGCTTGGATTTGTGTTCTTCCATGTTTTTATGCTTACGTCCACATGCTTAAATGTACATTCACATGCCTACATGCATATCTCCATGCTTACATGTGTAGATCAGTGTATTTACATGCATAGATTGATGCATTCTACATGCTTTATGCCATCTCTCATGTGCTTGCGTGCTTTACACCTTGTTTATATGCTTAGGCCTAGACCTTGTTTGTCATGCCATGTGCTATTGTAGCTCTTTTGTTCCTTTTATTGCATTTTCTTGTGTTTTGGCATAATGTTTAGGACCCGATCTAGACCCTATGGTCTTTGTCATCGTCCATACACCAAGGCCCACATCAAAGGGTTTGGATCATCCTATTTGCATGTCTATGCTTGCTTGCTTCTATGCTTTATACTTGTGCCAGCCTCTCTTGTTCTTGTATTTGCCATGCTTGACGCCCTCCATGGGCTTAATCTTTTTTGGTTACATCCAACGCCCATGAGGCCTTGTTTGGATGTGACCATTTAGGAAGCATCTCCAAATGCTGGGTTGCTTCATACATACCCTTCCTTTTTCACTCCGTGTGATGCTATGCTTACCATGTTTGTTCGCGTCTTTACACACTTTCTCACACGTCCATGCATGAGTCTTGCTAGCTAGTGTGTCGTCCATGCTTCAACACAATAAAGTTATGGACATTCGATCCAAACCTACATTTGTCCCTTACACACACCACCTTTTGTTTGCTTTCTTGCTTGTTTCTTTCCTTGTCTTGTCTATCATACTTATCTGTTTTATATCTCTTTCATATGCTCCTTGCATCTTTTCCTTCCATTGCTTGTCTGCTGGTTTCTTGTCTTTACCTTTGCATGTATACACATGGATCTAGGGCACAGTCTCCTAGGCACAAGCAAAAAGGGCAAGGATGCGAGCATGTGGATATAAGTATATATATATATATATATATATATATATATACCTGCTCGCCCCTTCCGGTGTGACTGTCACAGTCCATGTCACCTAAGGTAAAGCGATGCCTAATTTCCTCCACGAAAATAAGGTGACATGTCGCCAGATTTTCGCCATGGAAATCTAGTACTTTGCCCAAATGCCTTAGGAAAGCATAGATTGGGACCACAGCCATTCAAAAGCCAAACATCAAAGCCCCCCATGCTTGCAAAGCCTTGAAAGCCAACGCCAAAATCATGTTTTTTACTGCCAATCTCTGAAAATTAAGGTTTTATCAAAACAAAGGACTGTCATTGGACAAGCGTTGTGGGGTGCCTAACACTTTCCTCACACGTAACCAAATTTTTGGACTCGAGAATCAAGATTTTTTGCCATCCACATTAGATTATGAAAAATCCTTTTTTTCTTAGCTTAGGATTGGTAATAAAATCAACTAGAAACAGGTGACCAATCACACCTTAGAAAAATCCAATGATTGGTGGCGACTTCAATAACCTTTGGTAATCACCTAAAATTTGGCCAAGATTCCTGCCACACCTCCAAAGGTAGACCTACCTTCCTCCCCCGAGAGAGAGAGCACCCGAAGCTCCGTACAAACCACACCATTATTGAGAGGGGCCTCCAACAGGTCCCGCACGCGTGGGAGTGTCGCCAAGGCGAGTGGTCGAACGAAGGCTCGGCAATTTTCCAGCCGTTCTCAACCTAGCATCAACAGCTGCTTCACACCCCTAGCATCTTCTTCTGAAAACCAGATGTCATTTTCTATCCTTCTCCTTTACTTTAGGGGCGGTAACTGATGGACGTTTCGCTTGCCTCTGTTGTGACTTCTTGAGGGACTTGAAAGATCCTCCTGCGGACAGTCCTCTAATGATCACTTTTATTTCTCCTATCAAACTCTGTGGACGATTAAATGGCTTTGCCTCGTCTCTGGGAGCAGCCTTATGTCTCTCGTCGTCGTCATCTCTTAGTCGACTAGATTCCCCTTTCTTCATGAATTTCTAAAGCTTTCTTTTCTGGATAAGTTCTGCAATCTACTTCCTTAGGTCTCTATAGTCTTCAGTGTAATTGCCATGATCCTTGTGGAAGCGGTAGTACTTTCTCTTGTCTCGCACGCTCAATGATGAGTGCAGTGGCTTTGGCCGTTTAAAGTAAGGGCCGTCTTTGATCTGCATCAAAATTTTGTCAACGAGCAAAACCAAGGGGGTAAATTTTACCGTTCAAGGCATCTTGTCACCCCTCCGTTTGATCTATTTAATCTCCTAATGGTCCCCTCTATCTATTTTTTGTCCCCTATGGTCGTCTCACTTTCCCTCCCTCTCGGTGGGCTTATCCTCGTCACCTGTCGCCGCTAGGGCATCTTCGGCATTCATATATTTCTGAGCTTTCAACAACATTTCTGCCATTGTCTTCGAAGGGCTTTTCGCGAGTGCAACCACGAACTCTCTAGATTTCAGCCCAGCTTTGAAGGTGGTCAACTGCACTTTATCGTCCACTTCGTCAATTTCCAAGATTTCTCTAGTGAAACATTTTACATACAATCGTAGGGTCTCCTTTTCTCCTTGCCTTGTGGTGAGTAGGTGATCTACAGGCCTCTTTAGGTGCTGTCTACCGACGAAGAGGCGTACAAACGAGTTGCCCAGTTGTTCGAATTTGTCAATGGACAATGTTTCTAGCTTGCTAAACCACACTCGCGCTACTCCCTTGAGAGTGGTAGGGAATGAACGATAGAGTATCTCGTCCGGGGGCTGTTACAGACTCAAAGTCATTTTGAAGGTGGTGATGTGATCCATCAGATCTTTCAAACCATCAAACGATTCGAGCTGCGGAAGGCGAAACTTCGGGGGCATAGGGCACTCCAGGTACTTTTGTTGTGAAAGACGAGTCTGTCTTGCTGACCATTCTATCCAAGTTCGATCCGTTTTCTCCTTTATCGCACTCCTCATCTCGTCTATCTCCTTCCTCATCTCCCTGAGGAGGTCTGAGTTCGCTTCCTCAGGGGTATTTGGTCATCGGTGATTGTTCCTTCTATGGCTGTCTTCATCGTCATTCTAGTTTGTCCCAAAGAGATTCTCCTCCTGCTGAAGTTGCAACCTCATCTCCGGGTTCTGTCTTGTAAGCTCCTCTACGCTAGCTATGAGTGTTTGAATCTACAGGGCTAATGCTGAAGAATCTTGTGGCATGCTGGACTCCATTTGAACTTTAGGATTGAATGGAACTGCACTTTCGAACTAAAGTACAAAATTGTCGTTCCCACAGACGGCACCAAATTGATGATGCCAAAATCATTAGTTGAATGGGTTCGTCCAAATGGCTCAGCATGATTTTGTCCTTGAGACCTGTTGGGTTTAGAACAAAGTCCTCATTGTCTGGTCACCGATGTGATGCCAGCCACAGAGTCTCCAATGATAAAGTCAGTCAATGGATATTTCTATAACAAAGAGAACTTATTGGTTGGAATAAGTATAAGTATATGTGTGTACCTCTTTTGGGATTTTACAAGTCTGTATATATAGGCTTTCTGGAGTAGCCGTTTTCCTCCTTAAAAGGTGAATTCAAGCATGCTTGGGTAACGCTTCAGGTCTTTACTTGGTCTCTATGAGGGCTCCAACGGTCTCCTTGCTAATATGTAACCGACGGGGCATTGAATGGCGGTTTTTATGGAGTCCGGTCCTCGTCTAGGTTGGCTTTCCCTGGACGAGGGTAATTATTCTGTCTATCAATTGACTCTAGTGTTTACACATAGTAATTATGGTGAGCTCATTGATGTTTCATTGTTTCAACCTAAAATCTATTTTGGTAGTTAAGGAACTAGCAAGGGTTGGATAAATGTTGGGGTAGTATCCCGATGTTATTGTTTTATTATGCTGGAGTTATTGTTTCTAATTTTTACTTAATGCTATGATGCAATGACTTGCATTCAGTTTAACCCTATTGATGATAATTACTTCATAAATGGTTCAATAGATGGAAAATTCATATTTGGGCTATTCATGGTTATCTCCAAATTTGTGAGGCTAATCATGAACACTATAAAAGTAAGGCAAACCCCAATATATATTTTTTAAGCTGAGTAGAGGTATGAACTCTTCTTATGTTATTTTCTGCTCCTCTACTTTGTTAAAATATATATATATATATATATATATATATATATATATATATATGGTTTTTCATGTATTTTTTAAAAAGTAATTTTCATACATGAACCACCAAACTCTCTTTAGTTGTTTTTTACAAGATAAAAAAGTTTGAAATAATTGAAATTATTCTTTTAAATGTAACCCATTTTTCTCTTATATTTCTCTATTGTTTAGTCATATATATTTTGTTTTGTTTCAATAATTTCTAAATAGTGAATCATCTGATTTTTTAATATTTTTTAGTCTTTCAAAAGTTTTAATATCTGAATTTTTGAGTTATTTGATTGTAGTATCTAAAACTGTTTGACAAATTTTTTATAAGCCATTGCACATTCAAGAAATAGCTTCTTCATCAAATTGTAACACAAATTAAAGTCTTACAATAGCAAATCATACAATAGTGTAGAATTAGTTTAGTCTACTTCACAAATAGATTGGTTCATGTGAATAGCAAGGGTTAGCGGCTAGTATATATGTGTGTGTGTGACTCTTACATATGGAACAAGATCCTCTTCATTTCATCTATCACAGCTTTTAGATTTTATATTATGATTTATATTATGAATCTAACGATATATAAACTACTACGTAAATTATATTTTTGCATGACATAAATCCAACGATGTATAAAATACTATGTAATTTATATTTTTGAATGACATAACAGTCTATGCAGCTTTATAATTATAAATTTAATCTAGATCATAAAATGAATATATTTAAAATGGAAAGGATTGTTTTCCCACGCTATTAGGTAGTAAAACTTCTCTTGCGAGAGATGAATCAACCGCTTGCGAGGTTTTTGTTAATTTAAGAGAGATATTGTATGTAATTGTTTCCAATATAATATATAGAAAGAATGACTGTATGGAATATTATGGGCTAGGAAGGAACTAAAATTTGTTTTAATACAGTTCCATATATCGATCGGCCACCTTTCTAAGTCCCATTGTTAGCGTGGACCTTATCCTTTTACTATAAAAGGCAAATTTTGTTATGCAAAATAATTTGAGCATTTAAAGCATGAGATAGACGGTGCTTGGAGTGGACACATCCGAACCAAAGAGCAAAGATGTTCGTTCTTGGCCAAATCGGCCCAATACCATCATTTAAAAAAAAAATGTAGGCAGAAAACACTGTTTCGGAAGTAATTGGGGATATACCACTTTTTCCAGTACTCGAGTTCACCAAACTCGAGTACTGGATTTTACACTTCCACCGTGGCATGCCAGCATGGAATTTCTATTTTAAAAAAATTCACCCAGTACTCGAGTTTGGTGAACTCGAGTACTGTATGATCTGGTACCCGAGTTTAAGGAACTCGGGTACCAATCTGGATTGACGCTAGAGCTGCTGATGGGATAATGCCGATTGATACTCGAGTTTTTTGTACTCGAGTACTGTGAATAGTACCCGAGTTATTGAAACTCAAGTAACAATCTGGATTGGCCCGAAGTTCTTGGGTCATGCCAATTACCATCAACTTGATTTTTTACAGTATTATTAGTAAGGTCTTGCTCCTTTATATATGCAAAGTACCCGAATTTGTTGAGCCCATTCATTGTTGCCAATCAACATAACAAAGTAGCAAAATATATGCAATATTCCTGCCAAATTACCCAAATAAAGCCACAGAATGTGATATAACTATGACTTTGTTCCTTAGCATCTGACATCTCAGCATCCTCATAAAAGTAAATAAATAAACTTTAAACAAGCTTCTTAAATTAAAAAATGGGAATTTTGTATTTCGTATGGCTTTATCGATATAATAACATAATTACACAACACTCAAAATGTTGAGCTCCACTTTAGCCATTCAACTCTAATCCTCAGCATCCCAACTATTTTCTCCTTTCAAGCTTAATGGCAATACACGACAAGAATGATCACTTCCGTTAAATGTCATCTGGTAATAAATTGGTTTAAGGCAAAAGAGTTATAGTGAAACAATTAAATGATTGATGAAAAAATTAGGATTTTTAAAAATGCTTTGAGTACCAAATTAGAAATGTACCGTTAATTTTTATGTCCCAAGGCCTTCCTTTTTCCATAATTGACTAATCCATACATAATATTTGTCAAACCAGCATCAACAATACAAGTCGTCGTTTATCAAAACAAAAAACAACACAATTTGTTACGTTATGCACCTAAATCTGAACAAATTTCATGTCCAAAACAAGATGTCTTCCTGCCTAACTAGGGCACTGAAGGCAATTGTCCTTGTCAAATAGTAGTTAGTTTTCAATTCCTAATTGCAAATAGAAATGAATTGGATAAGAAGCAATAAAAACAAAGGATATAAAACACCACACTATCAAAGCTAACCAAAACATAGTTGGTAAAATTACTAGAGCTGCTTAAGGAGAAATTATAGAGGAAAAATTATACAGTCCTCATGGTGGACCACGTCACTTGTTCATCATTCTACTATAAGACTCTCACTTGTTTAAAATCGTTGAGTCAGTATTCAGTTTATGTTTTTAAAAAAAATTTTGACTCAGCAATTTTAAACAAGCGGGAGTATTTTAGTAAAATGGTAAACCACATCACTTGTCCACCATAAAGACCTTATAATTTCTCCTACTTAATACAAAATCATGACTCTCAATGTTCAGGACCTTTTATCGAATAAGTAAACTATGAAAACCACCTTATTAGGCCATTGCTCCAAAACAAATAATGATAGAAATAATAAATCAACACTTTATTAGGCCATTGCTCAAACATTCATTCAGACTCAGTATCATTCGAATAAGAATTCATGAATCATATTGCAATTTAAATATAAGTAGTTATTTTCATTCAGAAAGAACTTCATCAGTGAGTTAACAACCTCAAATACAGCACTGGAACATTACTCACATTTTGGTTCAGAATCTCAAATTATTACTCATAATATTATTCATGACCCAATCAAAAATCAAGTTTGCTAAACAAATGTACTGAACAAAGCAGGGTCCTGCTACAACCTTAATGCCAACTGTCCACCTCCTTTGTTTTACTTAGTTGCTGGTGGTGCATCTGGCCTCTTCTCTCGTGGTGTAAGGAATGGATCCTGCAATTTGAAATATAAGAAAGAAACGTATACTAATCAGAATCTCCCAATTCAAATTAAGGACAAATTATGGAGAATTAAAACACCGCATAGTATAACTAACACAGCAGCAAGTAAAATGAGCAGGTAGGTGAACTTTGCAGAACAGCAATTCCGGTTCAGACACAATAGGAATAAACTACCAATACTGCTAAAACATCTGTGAGAGATCATGACAGTTTAATCCTAATACAAGGAAACAAAAACTACTTTGTCATTTGAATGTGACATCTGCGTTCTAAACTCATCTTTCAGGATTCTCTCACAGTAGTTTACTGTGAAATTTTGTATTTTGACATATTTTGATACAACACAAGGAACTCTAAAAAGGGCACTTGTATTTTGAGAGGGGAAAAAGGGTAAGAAAATAGAAGTCAACATCAGGGTGGTTTGGAGTCAACACCAAGGGCTGTACGTAGCAACAGTAGGGGAAAAAAAGAGATCTTTTAATTCTGTCGGATTCAAAAGACTGCCACAATTTTCACATTGATCTCCTTGGGCAGACTGGTAATTGCACCCTTCTTTTGGGCAAGTACCCTCCACAAGCCGGTCAGCTAAGAACCTTTTGCATGTATCGCAATAAAGCTGAATATGGTATGAATAAAGTGTTAGTAACAAGAGGTTAAATAAATTTATCACCATTAAAGTCTATAATTGACCACAATAAAAAAGCTGTAGAACAAAAAGGAGACACCAGAAAAATATCCAATAATTGGACAACTAAACAAGAATAGAGAAGTCTTCTTTTTCTTTTTCTTGCATAAAAGAATAGAGTGGTCGAGAATGTTATCATGTACAGAATCACACCAAGTATTAACAAGAAAATAAATCATACTTGCTGCATTGAATTCTCAAAAAGCCAATTGTTCTCCAAAATTTTATTAAAAATCACTTGGCAAATTTCCGTCTGTTGTGGGGTTGAGGTACGCCCAAATTTATCAAAACTTATATTAAACCAATCATAGACTTCCTTATGAATAGCATGGTATTTGTAAATGCAGAACACATAAGATGGACTGATGCATGTACATATCGAGTAGTCAAAAAATGTTTGTACTCTGCACGTTCAAGAATTAGAAGGATGCCACGGTTCAAACTTAGCGTACCTAGTCCGCGAGACCACCACTCGCCGGGGCCTCATTCTGCTTAGGGCATGTTCTTCGGTTATGCCCCTCTTGGTCACACAACCCGCATTGCACCTTCCTCCCGCCCTCCTTCCATGGTGTGGTTCTAGGCCGTTTCCCACCCTCGTCCATCTCATTCCTGATTCGTGTTGAGACAGGGCGACCTTTCTCTCGAATCAATTGGGGGTTAGGGAGGACCCTTCGAGTTTCTTCAGGATCTGGCCATGATAATCTATCTTTCAAGACAGGGAAAACGGGAGCATAGCTCCGAAACAGTGCGTCCACGCTATAGCATTGGTCAATGTACTGCTCTGCACATGTCGATACCTAATACAAACTGCAATGACATGTGAACATGGTATCTTATACAATTTCCATTTCTGACATGTGCAAGTTCTTTGCAACAAATTAACTCCATGTGTGTGATCCCCATGTCCAGCAGTCCCTGGATTATGCGGTGTATCTACTTGATATGATTGTTGTTGCGCACTCAATCTCGTTACCCTGTGATGCTCCGCCTTCTCCTTATTTCTCATGAAGATATCCAAGGCATATTTACACCATTTTTTCCCTGAATTCAACTGCTCTATGCTCTTATTGCGACGATCATCGAAATAAGCATTCAGTTTGAACCACGTGTATTTCACCATTGCTGTAATGGGCAGGCTACGAGCACCCTTTAGAACACCATTGAAGCACTCGGAGACGTTTGTAGTCATCGCCCCATAACGGTAACCCTCGTCAAAAGTTAGAGCCCATTTCTCTTTGGGCACATCCTTCAGATATTGGTGCGCATCCCGGTTCACATTCTCAATTAAATCGAAGGTGGCATTGAACTTTCGCTCCTGGGTTGCACTTGCTGCCCTCCATACTAGATTCTTTAAAATTTCATTGTTCCATCTAGTGTTGACGTTACTGCATAGATGACGAAGGCAGTAACGATGTTCTGTCATGGGAGGCTGCAAAAAGTCTCGATTAGTGTCTCTGAAGATAGCTTGTATCCCAGGGTGTCTGTCAGATATGACACACAGGTGTCTCCGGTCAGTAACATACCTTCTTATACAAGCCAAGAACCAACCCCAAGTCTCTGTGCTCTCACTCTTTACAATAGCAAAGGCTAGTGGATAAATCTTATTATTAGCATCTGCCGCCATTGCAATCATCAACTTCCCTTTATATTTTCCATAGAGGTGGGTTGCATCAATGCTAATCACAGGCCTACAGTTCTTGAACCCAATAATACATGGATGAAACGCCCAAAATACGGACTTGAATGTACAGGTTCCCAGTTCATAATTATCGTCCACGTTTAACTTATACTTTGTACCCAGACTTGTATCCTTAAGTCCTGCCAAAAAACGCGGCAACTCTGCATAAGACTCCTTAAAATCCCCGTATATAGCTGCAACGGCCTTTTGTTTGGCATCCCAAACCTTGTATGTAAACCATAACGATTTATGTTATAAATGAATACAAGTCAAATAATTATAGTTTAAGAAAACAAATGAAGACTTGTAAGGCTATAAGATGAAGATAATATTTCTTTCTCTTTATTCCTTTTTTTTTTCAATTCAATTTCATTTTTCATAACATCAGGTATTCATGGGTTTTGGGAATTACAATCATGCTTATACTTCCATGTATTGAAAAAAGAATGCAAGTTAAAGAATACCTTGTAGTGAGATACTTCGTGTTTTAAGTCTGCCAAAGCAACGTGACATAAGTTCTTTATCTTATATGCGGGGTCTTCTCGTATATAGCACTCAAGTACGTATGCTAGGAACACCGAATCAATCATCCGTCCATCATGAGCATTCTGAATTTTGTCGCACGTGTGGGGGCCCTTGCATTTTGCGATCTTCCAGACATTGTCTCCCTTGCAACAGATCGCACGGACTGACCATAGGCAGGAATCATCCTCACAACTCACCATAAGCCTCTCTGAGTCTGAATGCTCAGTTTTAAACCTAAAATTCTCTCGCAGTGCGTACCAAGTCAATGCATGTTGCGCCGTGAATTTAGTTGCAAATACCATTCCTTTCATTGGCTGCTGCCCAGGCGTCCAACTTGATACTTCTGCTTGCATAACCGGTGATGGATCAAACATATTATCCCAAGTGTTTTTGGTGAACCATTTCGGTGTAGGATCGGGAGCAGGGCATGTGTCTCTATTCTCTTCTACAACCACATCCTCGATATGATTAACATCATCATGTTCACCCATGGTTTCTAGAAGCTCCTCAAACTCATCCCTAGTAACATCAATATGGGTTGCATCGTCACCAAGTCCGTGATCATATTCGGGTTCAGATGTGCCCCCATGCAACTCATCATGAGATAAATGCTCTCCTGCATGCACTTCCTGGGGCCCTTGCCCCTCCTCAATGTGTGAAGCATGGGGAAATGTTTGCCATGGTTCAGTACCATACTCATCTCCTGTGTTTTCTGCACACCCTTGATAAGATTGTAATGGTATTGAGTCAATGTACTCATCTATAGTTCCATCCAAAACAGTGTGGTGTGAACCCTCCCCAGCCTCTACTATGGTGGGCTCAACAGTGACATAGAGATCCGAAGCAAAAAATCCTTTCACCACCATTTGCTCAACAATTTCCCACATCATCTTCACTTGGGCGCCACTTGATAACTGTAGTGAATTGTAGAAAACATGGGTGTCTAGAACCCGTTGAGGTGCTCGATACACGATGGAAATGTTATGCCTAGAGTGGTCTAACCTCATCACCTTCAATATTCTTCGTTGCAATTTCATAAGGCCTATCCCACGCTTCACCCTAACACAATTTTGCTTTTGGTTCGAGCCTTGGTATGACAACCCATGCAAGTCATGATAATACATCTCTCCATCGTAGTATACATAGAAAAAGTGAAAATCCATCACCGAATTCGTTATTAACGATATAAAAGTTGTCATAATGTATAACCACTTGCAATAGATCTTGCATATGATAAAAACAATTTATATTCAAACTCAATCATAGACATATAAATAATTGAATATTTGACAAATATAAAAACAATTAATAGTATATCGAGTTCTGCGTTCTAGTTAACTCAATTTATAAAATTTCTCTCATAAAAAAAATTATAAAATCTCTTATTGTCAAATAATGGTTTTTAAAATCAAATCACGTCTAAAAAAAATTATTAGTGTTTTGACATAATTAAGAACCATAATCAAACTGACAATGCGATTGACCACATATTTACATTTTAAATGAGAAAAAAAAATTAATAATAAAGTCAATTTAAAACAACATTGTGCAATGAGTTATTATTACCATATAACTAAGGCGATGGACTACCACACAAACTGACATATTACTATAATATTGCTGTAGCAAAATAGACTAGATGCATTACTCTTTCTGTAGCTTCAAAGTTGCTTGCTTCCTCTTTCTGTAGCTTGATAGTTCTTGAAATTTGACTTGAACAAACTTGAACAATGTCTAACACCTAATTTAGACATGTTTTGGTTCTCAATTTGCCAACATAAAAATATTTGGAAACTAAACATTTCATCTTAAATATTTAGAACCTAACACGTTTTTTTATTTAGTGACGGTAACTTACGGTTTTGATGTTGAAGTTAGGCATTATGGATTTTGTGAAGGTTATGATTTTCTTGAGTTTTTGAAATTTTGGTTTGGGAAAGTCATAAATATATTTTGTCTTAGAATTCATAATTTGTCAATTTCTTTGTAGGTTTTTACTGCTATTTTATGTGGCATGAACCGTAGTGATAAAAATAAAAATCAATGATGATTGCAAAGTGTTTTACCTTTTTTTTTTAAATGATACAAAAGCCCAACTAAAGGCAATTAAATTTATGTAATTTTAGGATATAAAAGTATTTTATGCTTTAAATTATTGTTTATAGATTTCAAAATCATTTAATTAGTTTAAAAAATAAAGTATACTTTAAACTATAAATATTATAATATTTTATAGTGTCATACAATTTTTAAAAATAAAATATTAATTAAGAAAATCAAGTTACATAGTATTCAACAATATTATGGATAAACATAAATATTATGCAACAAAATAAGTATTATATATAGGTTTTAATATATATAAAAATAATTTCAAATGAAATTGTAAAATATCTGCGAGACATCATCTAATTAGGTTCAATTTTGCAAGATGCCAAAAAAAAAAGTGTTGCTACTACATGTGACTAAAGATAATAGAGAGTATCCTTAGCAATACTATCTTTTGGTTTCTCTAAAAAAAAAAATAATAATAATAAAGGCAATACTATCTTTAGCATCTTTAGTCTACAATTAAAAAAAAAAAAAAAAAAAAAAAAAAAGAAGAAGAAGTAATGTGTTATCGTTGTTAATTTATATAAAAGGATAAAGAAAAATGTTATCATGTGCTTTTATAGAGACTTCTTTTTCTTTCTGTCCTATTCTATCTGCAAGGTTCTGGTAATTTTCCTATGAGATTTTAGGTTATGGACTTATGGTAGTTATCTTTAGGGAACATGTGTCTACTTGTTGGCACCCAACTACGTTTAGTTTAATATTGTTGGGAAAAAAAAAGGGTAATCTTTTGTTGACCATGATTTAACTTTATAAAGCTATTTACTCTTGTACCTTTTTCTTCTTTTCTTTTTAGGAGATGCCTAATCCTGCAGGTTCTTATTTTAATAATGCCCGATTGATTATTTCTGCATTCTTTTTTCTAATGTCAAAAACGCTATGGGCACCAACATTCAGGTGACTTAGTTGGTAAGATGCGGGGTCAATAAGTCTTAGTTGGAATTAATGTATGTTTTTGTCTCTACTATGATAGGGTTCAAAATTTATGGTATCTTACACAATAATTGCATGCCTTTCACTAAGTTTTTTTTTTTTTTTTTGGTGTAGATAAAATCCAAACGTAAAAAATTTCTTATTTGAGTATAAAATACAATATTAGTTGAGTTAATTAAAACACCAATTGCAACTATTTCTATCTAACACATAATAAAAATTGTGAATATAAAAATACATTATTGCTCAAATACTATATTAGTTGAGTTAATTAAAACACCAATTGCAACTATTTCTAACGTATAAAAATTGTGAATATAAAAATCTGGACTTGCTCACTCCATATGGCAGATTATCCCATGCGACATTATAGTCCTATTTGGTATGTCAAAAAATAACACTTACAAGAGCATTTTGTTGAAATTTTAAACTACTTTTGAATTTTATGTGCATGAAGACAATCTCTGAAACTTAAATTCAGATGTGTAAACATCAGCAGTTTTACATGGTTAAAATAATCTCAGTAGGGGGCACAAAAATGCCTCATGCAAACAAAGCACGTTGGTCACACAATCTAAAACAAAACACTTAACCATTATCTCTACTTACTGGTCACAGCAGTGTTGACCCAAAGGTTAAATGGACAGCACGTTGGTCTTGAATGGAGAACTGACACTGAGACTCAAAGACTTGCAGATGGTGACCCAACTACTAGTACCTCCAGTTTCTTACACAGTAATTGTGCTCTGACTTGAGTTGGAAATATAGGTGAGTAGAGTTGGAAAGATGGTCACAGTTGGACAGCTTCTTGCAGAATTTGGAAAGATAGCCGAGAGTAATATGCTTACTCAAAATAGAAAGATGAAAGCTGACGGGGAGGGTATTGTGAAGGGGTACTCGAGTTCCATAGACTCGCGTACCATTAATTATCCATTGTAGTAGTTACTCCTGCCAGGGAAGTCGGTGAAAGTAATAAGTATGTGAAGGGATACTCGAGTTCCACAGACTCGAGTACCATTAATTATCTATTCATTATATTAGTTGTAGTGGTTGCTGCTACCAGGGAAGTCGGTGTAAGTAATAAGTATGGCACATACTACTCGAGTTTAACGAACTCGAGTACAGTGTAATAGTACCCGAGTTCTCTAAACTCGAGTATAGCTCGGGTACGGCGTCTAAGAGGTGTGTTTGACACAGCCTGGTACTCGAGTTTAGGGAAGTCGAGTACTGTGTCACAGTACTGGGTCCTTTAAATGCATTGCATGACATGCCAACCCCAATGGTGTACAACTGCACCGTTGTACTCGAGTTTATGAGGTGCGAGTACTGTGCTATAGTACCCGAGGTCAAAAAACTTGAGTATGGATCGGGTATGCCTCATTATATGTGTACAAACATACAGCTTAGTACTCGATTTCTTTAGGCTCGAGTACTTTTTAACAGTACCCGATTTTTTTAAACTCGAGTACAGAGCTGTATGATTGTATCCATTTCATACCCGAACCATTCGAGTTTTATTCTAACTCGGAACTCGGGTTTTTTTTAGTTTTTTTTTTTATAGTTCTCTCTCAAGGGAATAATATAAATGAATATCACGTTGAAAAAATATATGTATCACAGAGATCACTTATTAAATGAATTGGTAACTCTTTCTAAACTACTTATCTGGTACCACTTTAAACTCTATCTTACTAACTTTGTAGCAGTTTGCAGATTTCTACCAAGCTTGTATGCATTGTACCAAAAAAATAAACCCCCAAAAATGCGCTCAACCTCGTATGCACTGCACTTTATGTAATGTGATTGGTTACCTCCAATCCATGCTCATTATATTTTGAAGTTACACGATTAGATCTTGAATGTCAAATTCATACAGTGGTAAAAATCAAATGTAAGGATTGAAATTAAAAAACGTCAAAGGGTCTAGATCAAAAACACTTTAGAATCTTAACCCTTGGACCAATTTTTTTCTTTTTAATCTTTTTAACTCTTTTTTTTTTAACCTTCATCTCTCACATTTTTTTAATGTTTTAACTTCTATATTTTAAACCTTTGTCTCTCACATTAAAGGAGGTATTGTACGGTGCGGTGCAATAGCTAACAAATCTAAATCCTAATGCATCAATGGGTCTTTACTTCGGTTTACTTCCTCGTAGGCCTGCACAATCGCATCACATGTGGTTTTTCCTTCCATTACAAGGAGGGGGAAAAAAATTAAGGGTGGCTATTCCGTTACCATGCTGATATTTACAAGTAGTCACTAATTAATACACACAACTCATCACATTGTTACCATACTGATATTTACAAGCAGTCAGTAGTTTATGTACATCTCTATCTCTACCTCATCTCATTGATGCCATAAGCATGACACCCCACAGTACAAAATGATGGAAGCTGACGTTAAACACAAATGACGTTAATAACCAGAGGATCTCTCATCACATCCTCCATGAGGATCTCTCAGATTGAGTACAACTACCATGGGTAGCCGTAAGGACGATAGACCCCCAGATGGGAGTGAAGTATCAATGCTTGAATAACCAGAGGATCTCTCATCACATCCTCCATTTGCTGAATTCGTGATTTGGAGCTTGTTGATATACTTGAGGAAACAACTGGACCGTTTCCCATGGCTCTTGAAAGATCCATATTCAAGTCACACACTTTCTTGACCTTCTTCTCTTGGACCTGCCCGACATTAAAGCAACAGCAACAGAAAACACCACTGGTCTTAGAAAGTTCCACTTCATTATTCAAATAGACTGTTAATATTTTCAGGACTATTATTGCTCACTAGGTTGTTATAATAGTTGGTGCAAATCTTATTCTTACCACACTACATCTGTGTGTGTTGAAACAAGGAGGGGAGGGAGGAACAGCATTCAAAAAGGCTAATTAATGAGCTGTGTCCTACGAGATATCAAGAGATTAAAAACTAGACAGTTAAATGGTCCATTATTAAAGGTAGCTTTGTCCTTGTTATTTACAGAGTAGGGAGTTTTCACTGGTCCCTTTTCTTTTATTTGACAATGAGTTTGGCCCCAAGGGAAGGGGAAGGGTAGATTCCAACAATCCAACAAGTGACCTACTTTCAGATTTTCTTAGGAAGCCTATGAAAATGTTACTCTCCAGAAGGCACTCTTTCTGATCATCCAGATAAAAATTACAAAAAGTCCTTTTACATCAATTTTTCTATCTCAATGCATTGAATTCTATTTTCTGAGACTCAATGCAATAAAAATTTCTGATCACCTCCATCAATAATACCATGCACATTTTCTAGCCAATATATCCAAAACTAATGCCTGCATATTATATATGTTCTCATAAATAACTAGTTGAGACAGGTCTTCTTATGCTTCTCAATGGACCCTCATAGCAGTAACCATAACATCATAACCATCACAAAATTTCTTGTCAAATGTTTCATTCACTCTTAACTGTTAACCACCTTCTCAGCTACTCTAGATTATCCAATATGTATATTTATGATATCAAGAGCAAAAATTCAAAGGTGCCTTCACCTTCCAAAATTTGATTGTTTTATCATTGGTGGATAGAAGAAACAAGGCACCATTAGCTGCCTGGCACCATCTAATCTTGTTAATTTTCTCCTCAATTTCCAAGCTCTTAAGATAGTCAAACTAAATTCAAAAAGAAAACCAAAGATTGCAAAAAATTATTAAAATCCATACTGCAGAAAAAGGGACATAAATAAACAATAATCATATGTGACCATGTAAAAGTAAAAATACCTCAGGTTCATGGCTCTGGAACTCAGTTTTATAGCGGAACTCAGGATGTCTCCCATTTGAATAATCCATCCTCTCTAGTTCTCGCCGATGTCCACCATGCTACATATTATTAGCTCATATTATAGACTATATTAAGAAATGGTAACAACTAAAAAAAATTATGGAAAAATACACTAAAAAAAGCATTTACAAAATAAACAAGTTAGCAATTCACAGACTTACATCCCTTGTATCAGTTCTTTCAAATAAAACCACCCGACCCCCACGATCTCCTGTGGCTAAGTGGTCCCCAGTTCTATCAAATTCAATAGCAAAAATGATATCAACTGCAAACATAACAATCATCATGTAAGCAGGTTAATTCTGATCAAGCTCAATAACATAGGATTCTTTTTCTTTTTCTTTTTTGTTCTCTCTCTTTAAAATGTTAGTGCATAATCTTAAGATCCATCAGCAATGGGCAGCACATTTGGTGGAATTATAAGCCTGCACATCTATCACCACATTCTAACATACCTTCTGGATTACACGACAACCATACATCTGCAAACTTAAAGACAACATCATTCCTGCAAGTTGATCTGCAAGTTCCTTTCTCTGCTCAAGACTTCCATGTTCAAAAATCTGTAAAATACCAACATGACTTAATAATCAAGCCAGCCATTCAGAAAGTTCACGTCAAGCAAAAACATACACAATTATAGAAATCTACAATTTGATGCACATGAATTTGGAAAGCATACCTTTTCGATAACGTAATTACCAAAAACATCTGTCATTAATTTTGAAGCATGTGGAAGAACTTCTTTGAAAACAGATGCCTTGTCTTCACCACTGCAATATTCCACTGCCACTGCCAAAATGAACAATTTTGCAATCTCGAATGGATCTGGTAACAATAAACAACCCAAAATCTCCCATTACAAACAGTTGATGAATACCTACCAGTGTAGCTCTCATTCACCCTAGGAAAATCTACAGCAGATGCAGATAATTTCTTCAGTGAAGCTAGACCAGTTTTCATGTTGAATCTCATCTCATACCTGAATAGAATAGTAACTATCAGAACAGCCTATGTGTACATAGAGCTTTGCCTAATCAAAAAATGGGTGAAGGTGTCCTACAGCTCATTTGTGAAGTTTTCAATCTTTTCTTTGACAACCCCATTGACCATGTCCAGATCTGGATTCTGAAGTCGACAAGTGATCAGAACAACTTCGTCCTCCTCCTCCCAAGCATTAGCTAATGAAGGAAGTCATCAAAAAGGTTAGTATGGAAACGTGAAAACAGAAAAAAAATATTAACATTAGCTTAATCATGAACCACACCATTATGGAATATGAAGCAATTTGGAAGCTCAAACCATCTGATTTGCAGCTCATCCTTTGCATACCGAGGAAGTACACCAAAGCGAGCATTTTTTGTTGCATCAAATGTGAATATCAGCTTGTTCCCTTTCACCATTTCCTGAAATCAAATGTAAACAATTATTACAACTTCCAATATGATGCTCAACAATGCCATCAGAAAATTTCCTGTATAGATCACTTTAGCAACTTTCACCTTGCACCCAACCCACCCCCTAAAGAGAGAACCAGTGAAGATTATAAGATTTCGTCTTGGGATCAACTGTGCATGCTGAGGAGTTGTTCCAGAATTATGGAATGTTTGAAAGAAACTATAAAAGTTCAAATTCCAAGTACCACTCCTGAGACATAGAATGATCTGAACATCTATTTCCATTAAAATTCTTTACTCAAGAAGGATATATAAATTTCACATACTGATGCTCATGACATCTACAAATATTAAGATAAATCAATGTCAAAATCTTGATGCAAGACCTTTTGAAGCCCATTTTAGTTAAGGCACTTCAATTTTAGATTTTACATTATGTAGTTCAGTAGTACCAAGTTTGTGCCTGAATTTTGAGAAACTTCAAAGACAATAGAATTACTTCAAAAGTACCAAAGAGTGGGAAAGACAAGCAAGCTTCTTTTTTTATTCTTTACAATAATCAAGATACCCTAATGGGATGATGCTGACAGCCGTACCATACTTCTGTGTCAAAATACACTCCATGAGCATCGTATAAGCAAATGATTTCAAGCTTATTGAGAGGTAAAAAGACTAAGACTAAGATGGATGACCCTAATGGATGATGCAGCCAACTGAACCATACCTGTATTTTAAAAAACACTCCACGAACATTGTCAAAGCAAATGGTTTCAAGCTTACTTATGTTTAAATTGTTATGTTGCAGGCCACATTAAAGTGTGGGTACAGCTCTCTCTTATAATCAATATGTCAAATATAGCTGGTTACACATTAGCGGGTGAAAGGGTGAACTAAATGATAAATTTAACTTTCACCCCCCCCCCCCCCCCCACGTGCAGTCTCTTCAGGCAGGGCTCCTCCTTTAGCCTAGGGTTGTTCAGAGAGGCTTTTCATCACTATGCATGCCAACTTTATTTATTTAATATCTTGGTATTTTGTACCAGGCTAAAATTTGTCACAGGAACAACTTACAAGTAACATACCTTTGGTCTGAAATACAATGGAAGATCCATGAAAATCACATAGTTCTCAGTAATGGCAAAGTCATGCATCATGATGGGGTCTGATATTGTTATTGGTACTGGGTCATGCATGAAACCATCTTTGGAAATTACTCTGTAGGTGATATATGGTGGTGTATGTGAATAGCCAAATGTAAACATTTCGCCTGCATGGAAGGTTCTGTAAGTTAAAAGGACTTCTTCCATTACCATGGTCACTAAATTGCTTTTACGAGGATGTCTTACCAGTGAATGGGTCAACCTTAGGATGAGCAGTAAAAGAATGTGATAATCTCTTGTCATAGCCCAGCATACCAAGTGTTTGGAGATCTCCATCCTCCAAAACTTTAACAGCATCTGAATAAAGCACTGAAGACAAGTTCAATCCCACATCAGAAGCAAGGACATATCACCAAGTTACTTGATGGAGTCCGTATATGACAAAGTGATGCGAACCTCAATCGACACGCTTTGAGACCCAACAAAAATATTGGAATATTTAATCCAAGAAAGCTAAAAATCAGATTTATGATAGAAACCCTGATCCAACGTTTATAATTGAAACGCAAACCAAAGGTATAAGTTGACCTTGACCCAATGATTATAAAGAATCACAAACCAAAGGTATAAAGTTTGAACGCCACAAGGAAGAACGTTTACAAGCGTAAGGCCTATTTAAGGGCTCCATAAAACTTGAAAGACAAGAAAATATATTCTAAAATAACTCCTAATTGATACCTTACCATATCTGGAATCAAATTTGACCTAAAAAGCATTAAATGCACCTAAAAACAAGGAATTAAATCACCTAAACCTAAAATAACGTTTTTACATAAAAATACCAAAAATAATAAATTACAATAATTAAACAGTAAATTGTGTCCTCATCAGACCCCTCCACTTGAAACAAACTCGTCCTCGAGTTCATCTTTGAAATCTGAAATCTTCCACTCCAAATAAACAAATACTTCAAATGCTTTAATGACTTGATCCTGTTATGAAACTTGAATCCTTCATAAAGTGTAGCAGAAAATTTCTTCACATCTACTTTCAATTTATTTGCAACATCAATCAACAAAGGGTTGATAATAAAATTAAAATTTTCTACTCCAAGAAAATCAACAAATTGAATAGTCATCTTCAACAAATCAATTGAGACTAGAGGATTGTGAGTTGTGGACTCATCCTCATAATTAACCTCAATTGAATCTTCCACAATGTTCTCAATAATTACCATCTCTTTTTTTTTTCTTTTTCTTTTTCAAGTTTTTTTTCTTTTTTTTCACCTTTTTTTTTTTTGGATGATAACAGGAAATAAAAGATAAAAGGATAGAAAACTGATTTTAGAACCTGTGCTCTGATACCAAATGATGCGAACCTCAATCGACACGCTTTGAGACCCAACAAAAATATTGGAATATTTAATACCAAATGATGCGAACCTCAATCGACACGCTTTGAGACCCAACAAAAATATTGGAATACTTGCCCAAGAATGCTAAAATTCAGATTTATGATGGAAACCTTGACCCAACGTTTATAATCGAAACGCGAACCAAAGGTATAAGTTCACCTTGACCCAATGATTATAAAGAATCATGAACCAAAGGTATAAAGTTTGAACGCCACAAGGAAGAATCCTTGATAAGTTCACAGTTCTTAAAGAACCAAAAGAGAGCAAAGCCTCACCTTTTCTGATTTTTATTCCATAATATTCTATTAAAAAACGTTTACAAACTTCAGGGCCTATTTAAAGACTCCACAAAACTTGACAGACAAGAAAATATATTCTAAAATAACCCCTAATTGATACCTTACCATATCAGGAATCAAGTTTGACCTAAAAAGCATTAAATGCACCTAAAAACAAGGAATTAAATCACCTAAACCTAAAATAACGTTTTTACATAAAAATACCAAAAATAATAAATTACAATAATTAAACAGTAAATTGTGTCCTCATCACAAAGAAATTGGCATTTCTCAGTATTTCTTTTCGCCCACCATGAAAGAATAGAGTGGTTACTTAATATGAATGGCAATCCAGAGGAAGACTAACCCCTTTCATTTTAATTTTTCAGAATGAAAAACACAAAAAGAAGACAAGCTTACAAGGTTTATCTGCCTCAGAAAGTGCTAGAAGCTTCCCATGATGATACACCATAGCTGTATTAGCTATACACAGGAGGCAAATACTTAGTGTCTAGCACTTCACACTAGGATTATCTAAACACGAAAAAAAATATATGTAGAGATACCCAATACACACATTTATAGACAGGCTTGGGACAGTGCATGTATCAGAGATATTCAACAAATACATATGTGTCTACTAAAGGAAGAGAGCATATTCATTAAGCCATACACACCTCTGGCTCAGCTAGTAAAAGGCTAGGGACAAATTGGTAGGTTTTAAGTTCAAATCTTAACTGCCATTTTTTTTTTTTTGGGTATTGCCTGGGGTTGGGGGGGGGGGTTTTGCTAGATGAAATAAAGGAAGTAAAGATGTGCAAGTGTGCAACACAATGTTCTATAATGGTTGAATAATATAGAACTCGTTATCTTTTTGGATGGTTAGTTGCCACCACAAGATCAAAAAACTTTTGACATAATGAAGTTTTTGTGTTCTATCAATCTCACTCAATCAAAGATCCCAGAAATTCAGAAACTAGTGATGCAAGCTTCTGAAAGATTATGATATGAAAAATTATATGTTCAACTTTATGTATTCTTTTTTCTGTAGAGTACATTGAATGTAGTGAAAAATCCCTAGAAAATTTTTTTATGGGAAACAAATTCCCAGACTATTTCTTTGTTTCACCCTTCTGCCATAAACAAATTCCAAACATAATTTTGTATTGATCAAAGTATATAAAACACATGGCTCAACACCAATAAAAGAAAATTAGATCTTCTCAATCTTAATGTAGACTGTCAATCTTAATGGGATTAAGTTGCTTAGAGAATGTAAAGTGGAAACACAACTCTTCAAGAGGACACTGTTGGAAAGAATTGTTCTAGGCTGTACTTTTAGAACTCAGATCACAACTGATTACAAAATACAATAGCCTTGCCTACTTATAGTTGGAAAGAATGCATGCCATTGCCTAACCTTACAACATAGGCTCCTAGAATCTGGTTGACTAATTGTGTAACTAACTAGCAAACATTTTTATTTTTATGACATAGGAGAGCTTCACTCAAATCAGTTGCACATGGCAGAGCAAACTATACAACTAACTAGCTAACACTTATCTCGAACAACTTTGGTTACAATATGCACAAGACTTAAACCGTTCCTAAAAATCAAGTACCAAGGAAAACAATGCAGCTGCAAGGATGCACTGCATCAGTTAGATATACTCCTAATGGGCATTCTTAATACTTTCCAATGATACCCTTCTATTTAAGTGCTTTTTAAGACAACTGATTGGATAGTTGTGTAAAGTGAAGCATGATGCCAAAGTCAACACTTTTTCTTTTTATAATACTAGAAAACTTAAATTCACATGTATCCCAAAAGAACAACACAAATAGATTCTTTTCTTTTTTCTTTTTTGGTGGGGGGGGGGGGGGGGGGGGAAGGGGGAGGGGGTGGTTTGTTATGTAAACCATCTATAAGAACAAATACATTTCTACCCCTCAAATAAGTTTTCTGAAATTCATGAGGTAATCCATGTGAAAGCAAACTGATAATATTTTTCTTTTCCTATCTCCTTGTTAATTTTACCTACTTGAATTGTTGGATATTAGGAACTTTCTTTTGTGATATTCAAGATAGAAAAGAGGGGAAGGGGTTAAACACACTTAATCAAACATGAACAACAAAACATTCAAAAGCACTTAAAAGCTTAATGGTTGTTGATTGAGAATAATGCATATTAGAATCCAAAACACTTACTGAATTCTATACCTGTATCAGATCAACCAAACTTTTATGACGACTAGGCAAAGAAACTGTGTTATGTCCAGGAATATGTGCAGTACTACTTTCAGATCACTTGTTGGAAGCTGGCCTTGGTGATATGTCATTCTCAAACTCCTCCTTGTGAGTAGAAAGGGAGACCTGAGACAAATGTAAGGATCCATTGCCACTGTCATCTACTGAAGTTAATCTCTGATTATTGCCAAAAACACCCATATGGCGCATCAGGCATTGATTCTCTTGTGAGATAAGAGGTGGAGGAAGTCTTGGGTTTAAGTTGATGTTAGAGCCGTAGTATGCAACATATGCTGGATCAGAGCGCAGTTCTTCCTCAAACATGCAATTTTCAATTGCATTGCTTAAATTAGCCAAGCTTGAATTCGGATTAGAGTTTTGTTGCATTAAGATATTCTTAATAGCTGCAAGTGAACCTTCCATGCTTGGTGGAGCACTACCACTTCTATTGGGTATTACGTCTGCTTGACCTCATTTAACTCTCTGCACCTTCGACAGTAATCCCAACTGCTCCGCCGCCATATTTTTCGATGCAGATCCAAAAGTCGCAACATCATGACTCGAGTGCCACTTTCTATCTCCACTGCTTTCCACCATTCTCACAGGGCTCTCAGTTGTCATTTTGCTTTTTTGATTAAATATTGAGTTCACAGTTTACTTTGCACCGTCATAGAGCAAACTCAATCCAATGCTCCATGTAACAATTTACAGTGTCTGGCTCTGGCCATATTTTAGCAAATTGACAATGAAAACGAAAGTCAATTTGGTAACAAACTCACAAATTCTGAGAGGAAAAATAGCTACAAATAAGGGTGCAAAAATAACAGATGATGATTGTGTCAGCAAGAAAAATAATAACAGCAAAATCCTTAAATTTAAATCAATCATTGGCATTTGATTAATAAATTTTAGTATGGATTAATAAATTTTATAATCTTTAATGGTGGCATTTGAGTTAGGAAATTTAATAAGTCATTGGCATCTCAGACATTTGAGTTAGGAAATAGAAGATTCAAGCAGAAAATAATATGTACAATATTCAAGGTTGGATTCTAAGACCTTTGACTGGTCTCACCCTTTGGTTCCACCAATGCGATTGACCATCGAAAATCATCCCCGTTTTCTTCTCCTCACTGGTTCCTTGACAAGTCTCACCTTGCCTGAAAAGAACACAAGCAAATACTCATATTCAAATCATTTAACTATAAAGAGATGCATATGTAATCGGTATAAGAGAAGGAGTACCATGTCTAGTCCCACAGTCAAGAGGATGTGTCCGTGTCTGTTGCGGCCTTCGCGGTCGATCCTCACTGTGTGAAGCCTCAGGTGGTGGGGTGGGTATCTCTGTCTGGATGGCACCAGGAGTGGGTAGCCCAGGGGTGGGCATGAATCTCATCTCATCTCTACCACATACATCTGCGGGGATAGTGCCGGTAGTCGATGGGGGGGAGGATGTGGGTGGGCAGGTATCATTGCGAACCGTGGATGGGGACCGACATGTCGGGGTAAACGTATGGGATGGACCCGCATCATCATGTGCCATGGAGCCCATGTCATAACCAGTGTCCAAACACATCTCATCTGATGTCTGACTTGCCTCCTCCATCATGTGGTCATGCACGGGTGTATGATGCCCACCCGATGTGTGACGGCTCGCAGTTGTGGGACGCCGACTAGATGCATGGCGCTGACTAGATTGACGACCTCCATGCCCTCGATGTCCACCTGCTTGCCGACCACGCCCTACAGCCGGTTCACTTGCGTTGCCCACAGTGCGTGCACCGTCCAAGGTCAATCGACTGATCTCTTCAACAAATTGCAAGGCATTCATACAGTCGATGTAGATCTCAGACCCTGGTTCAAACTTCGCCATAATCCTCAACTGTGATTCAACCTGTCACAAGTATACAAGAGTAGTGTTAGGATTTGGAACTAAAGTATGCGAAGCAAGGTACATTTATAATAGAACAATCTTTGTAAACTTACCAAAGTGTCCCAATATGAGGTCTCTTTTGTAATATGCCAAACAGTGATGGGACGATACCACACCATATACTCGTCATTGTAGCTCATTACCCCATGAAAGGGCGGTGCTTCAGCAATGGTGGCATGCGCAGCCCATCTAGCACTATGAGTGGCATGTTCTTGAACCCAATTTTTTTCGTGCTTGCCTTGGAGTGTTATCTTGTGAAGTTCAATTGAAGTATCGACATTGTCCGGTACGCCTTGCTTCATCCCAAACTGTCGAAGAACACGTTCAGGGTGATGGCCTTCAACTACCCAAAAATGTATGAACGGCACGATGGACCTCCATATGTGTTGGCCTGCCGTACAATATGCGGGCAGGGAACCCAAATAATCTCTATATGGCTCCCAGACAATCTACAATGATCCAAAAAATGCAAACAACCATATTAACAATATATGTGTAACGATATCTTACAAACAACCATACAAACAACCATAAAGTAGTTGGTTCCCACTTGTAAGGCACGATACCTGATTTGGCCGGAGCGAAGCAAGCGACACACGATAGGCGCGTAGGACATGCATTGGATGGTCAGTTGTTATCTTAGCCCCTTTCCATCTACCAAACAACACAGACATAACCTTCATATTAGTTACTTACATAATTCCCATGCGAAAAAAATTAATGCGGAAATGTAAAACGATAACTAAGTTGAAGATCCTACATACCTGACAGCAAGTGGACCTGGGGGCAGTGCCTGGTGTGGATGCCTCATCACAGGACATATTTGTGGAAACCTCGCCCATGCCCACAACTGCACTAATAGCAGTGCACCACCAATTTGCTTGGTTGTCTTCTCTGATGCCTTACATAGGTGTCTATATAGCCAACTTAGTGTTACACTACCCCAACTATAATTCTTTCCATTGCTGATTGGATTGAAAAATTGTAGATACATGATTGAGAGCCGTTCACCAGACTTGTCCATAAACAGTATACTTCCCAACATTTGGAGTATGTAATACTGAGCATACTGTTGCACACGCACCTCAGTGGCGTCAGCGGGAAGAGGGTTGCGAAACTGCTCCTCCAGCCATTTGGCTTTTATCCTCGGCCCTTCCAACACTGCAGTGTTCTTTTTTGTACCAACTAGTCTGTCCGGTGGAGGGGGGGTACCTAGCAAATCCATGCAAAAGTCACGCCAGTTGTCCATATGGGTAAATCCTACCACCGGCAAGCCATGTACAGGTACCCCCATGATGACCTCTATGTCTTGTAGCATGATGGTCATCTCACCGTGGGGCAAGTGGAATGAGTGTGTCTCTGGCCGCCATCTCTCCACTAAGGCCGTGATCAGTGCATGGTCAAGGTCCATATGTGGGACCCGAAGTAGCCCATCTAACCCCGCATCTGTGATATAAGCGGCAATCCGTGGATCTAACCCACCATCAAACAGACCTTTATCTCGGTGACGACAAGTCAGAACACCTGGCACTTCCTGCAAACAAAGCAGCTTAGTATTAATAATAGCATTCACTAACCACGTAATAATTACACTTCAAACATAATGCCCAAAATCTTTCTACTACATATATTGATTACGATTTTGGACACAAGTGCATAGCTCGCCTGCCAAAGGAGCATCCCAAAGCAAACTTGAACGATGCATAGGTTGCCTCGTCAAGACAGTCCCTATAGAGGGTCTTGCTCGATGTGGGTCCATACTTGGCATAAATTAAAGGTGATTAATGGCCCATTAGCATATTCATCAAATACCCATAAGCTAAATCAAAATGATAGCATCTCATTGATAGCATCTCACTAATTTTTTTATTTGTTTTTATATCAATAATTTTTTGATGGCCTACCAGAGGGGAAATGCTTTTGTTGAGGATGGCTCAAGTGTAATTTTATTGAACCAAATTGCTAAAGTCAGTACCTATATATACATGTTCTCTTTCTTCATCCCTTTGTTTAGTTTTAAGTTATATTTAATATTTAGTTGTATTTTAAAGTTAGTATTGGAATTTGTATATCAATGAATATACCAATTGTTTGATTAATTGCAAAATATAAACAATAGGCTATATATATATATATATATATATATATATATATATATATATATATATAAAATAATTACCAATAATTATTATGACCAAAAACATGCATTAAATAAACAGACCCTTCATCTAGTTTAGGTGTAGGAACCATTTATAATGTCTGAGCTTTTTGGTACTAGTTACACTTACCTTTACCATATGAAGTTTATTGCTTGAGAATTTGGCTCAAGTAGAGAAACCAAAAGGCACAGTTTCAGTGCCTAAATACTTTGCAGGTCTGATTTGAATGAGATTGGCTTTCCAATTTGCATTTATAACTTTCCTAGATCCTAGTAGAGTGAAGGAATTTATAATTTGTTTTTGTGGTGTAGTTTGTGAGATATAAGCTTATGCACTCTTCTTGACAAAATCATGCACCTTAATTTTTGATTTTTTCTTCTCGTTTCGTTCTTGATCTGTTTTATTTTCCGTCATGTTCTTTTTTGTTGGACAAGCATGCATTTTCTGTACAAAATTAGTTTTTGTTAAGAAATATGCTGCTCTCCAGGCATGATAGTGAAGGCATCAATGGGATGGAAATGGGACCAATACCTTTTTCTTTTTCAAATGATAAACTTTGTATGTATCTTAATGAAATTGTCAGATTAACTGTCCTGGAGAAGGGCTTCATTAAGCATTAGGGTGTTTAGTCCTTCTTGATTGCGCTATCGGATTTGAGTTCCCTTTGTCTAAGCGGCATTTTTCTCTTCATAAAGATAAAATGGGAGTGTGACAGATCTCTTGGAGCACCATCTTCTCTTGGTTTTCTTACAATAAACTTAACAATGGCTTTGTAAACTAATGTAAAGGGAACTCAAATTGCATCACTTCCTATTAGCAACATTGATCCAAAACAAATTGCATTTTGAATTATTCTAGACTATCAAGCAATGACAATTTGAATTTCCCAATAAACGTAACACAACACAGCTCATTGCAATAAAAAAAATTCCTACATATCAACAACAGAATGAATCAAACAGTTTCAGAATAAAACTAAAATAAAAACAACCATGTAACATAAACAACACAGTAATTCCCCTCTAAAACTTCATAACAAGGAACAAAGACACACACCCAAATCAAAAAAGATCAAATAATTGAGATCTACAGAGCTACCCTTTATTTATTTATTTATGTTAAGACACACTTATCATAGTTTAATAGAATTAGCTTCACTTCAATTTCTTGACTCCTTTTAATTACAACAATGCAACATGCACCCTCCTCTACTCTCATTTTCGTTTCACAATGTTTTCAAAAAAACATATAAACAAAACAAAAAACTAGCCAACAATATTTCATTTCTTGTTAAACTTTCACAACAATTTTCATTGTTTCCTCTGCATTTTACACAACAATGAACAACATTTTAGATCCAACACAATTATAAAAAATAACACAATTAATAATCAAAATTACCACAATTACTTAAAAACTCATGGAAAGAACAAAAAAAATTACCAAAATTGCTAACCTTTGAGTGCGAGGTCGCCGGCGATGAAATGGGTTTGGGGTTTGTACGGTGGCGCTGGCGCTGAAACGGGTTTGGGAGTCCGAGGTTACCGGCGATGAAAGGGGTTTAGGGTTTGTACGGCGGCGCCGGTGATGAAACGGGTTTGGGAGTTCGACTTTGCCGGCGACGAAATGGGTTTGGGGTTTGGAGAGTGAGAGTGTACAAGTGAGTGAGAAATGAGAGATGAGAGATTAAAATTACCGGTTTTTAGTGAGAAATACTCGAGTATCATATGCTCGAGTACTTTGAATAATACTCGAGTTTCAAGAACACGGGTACTATTCAAAGTACTCGAGTACTAATCTGGATTCCCATCACATGTTGCCGGACATCCAGATTGGTAACCGAGTCCACCAGATTGGTACCCGAGTTCCTTAAACTCGGGTACCAGATCATAAAGTACTCGAGTTTACAAAACTCGAGTACTGGGTGAATTTTTTTTAAAATAGAAATTCCATGCTGGCATGCCACGGCGGAAGTGTAAAATCCAGTACTCGAGTTTGGTGAACTCGAGTACTGGAAAAAGTGGTATATCCCCAATTACTTCCGAAACAGTGTTTTCTGGCTAAATTTTTTTTAAAATGATGGTATTGGGCCGATTTGGCCTTCGTTCTTATCCAAAATGAGCAAAAGGCTTCGGCGAGGGATCACCTGGCCCATGGGACCTCTGTGTAAGATATGCATTAATTTTCAGGTGGGGGAGAAAACAATTTTGCCATATATTTATTTGCTTTGTTTGCAATTTGATGGTCCTTATTTTTAGGAAGGGAGCCTATATGGGCCTTTTTACCTCTTAATAACTCCTCTCTCATCGACATGGTCCAATTTTCCAAGTGAGGCCGGTGAGCTCTCTTTTCCAGTTTCTAAATATAGGAACTTGATCTTGTTGGGAGCTTTTTGCTGAGATTTTGGTTTCAGCTAATATCGACCACTTCGGACCCGTTTGGTACATATATTTAAAAATTGAAAATTGTTGTTTGAAAATATTTGTGGAAATACATATGAGTGAAAAAGTGTGTAAAAATGCATGAAATGTTGTTTAAAAACTGAAAATGGTTGTTTGAAAACAACCACCAAACACCCCCTTCATTTTTCTAAGTTATTTGTTTTGACTTGACAGACCCCTCTTTTTTATTTTTATAAAATTCTTAAGTATTTTTGGAAAATTAATAAATGGTGTTCGCTTCCCTCACATTCATGGTAAACTTTATTATAAATTTAATAAATTGACACTACTATGAATATGACCACAGTGAGAAAAATAAGCATCATTCTCTGTACTTTGGAAGTATTTAAGCATTATTGTTTTTTAAATTATTAAATTAAGATAACCCACTGGGCTTGAGGGCTTGGCTCTCCCAAAAATTTTAATATCCCTCTTAAAACATGAATATTTTTTATGATATAAATGACATCCAAGATGATACACTTCTTTAGTATGACCCAAATGATATAAATGGCCTCAAAACTATCAAAGAAGAGGATACTAATTCCTCTTATGATAAATCAAGGTTATCAAAATCGGAATCCTATGTAGGATCATGGGAGATAGGTGGGATCGTAGATCGTAGGATCGGATCGTGGATCGTAAGATCTTACATTATTTGAGAAAAAACAAAAAACACATATTGGTATGTAAAATAATCATATAAATTATACATTCATTGATATAATTACCATATATCACTACATCCATTTGTAAGCATCATTTAAAGAGACCAAAAATCTCAAAATGTGACACTATTGAGATATTCTTTTTATTTGGGTCCAACTGACACTCTCTTTCATTAGACTAGAAAAACTTGATTTATTGAGATTTTATTTTTCATTTAGGTCCAACGAAGCCTTCTATTAAGTTAAAGAAAATTACAAGAAACCAAAGTCGTTTGGGATCGTCAGAATCGTACGATCCTACCGATTCTAAATGATCACAAAGATTCTTGAAAGATCCAGATCGTTTTGAACAGGTAAGATCGTAAAATCGTAGGATCGTAGGATTTAGATCGGGATTTTGGCAACCATGGATAAAATGAATGGTAAGAACTAGCCTATCTTGCTAAACAATTTTAAAAGTTTTAAAAATCAAGTATAAAACCTGGAAAAAAATTTATCCACCTGAGAGAGAATCTAGAGAGAGGTTTAAGGCTAAGAAAGAAAAGAATGCTTAAGCTGTTCAGTTTCTTGAATGTTCAGGGTATGGTCATATGCCTTTTTAAAAGATAAATGTAGTAAGTCTATGAATGTGAATGCAAGGCCAACCCTAGGCCTAGGCCACTTAGGCCATCGCCTAGGGCCCCCTACTAGAGAAATGCCCCAAATTTTGGGGTAAAAATTAGTATATTTTTTTGAAAAAAAAAAAAAATTGGAGATATAGATTTTTTTTTGTACTTTTAAGAAGTCCCAAATAATTAAGTAATGTTAGAGACAATATAACTTTAAATACATAAGTCCTACAAATATATGTCATTAATCACAAGAAATAATTTAGATAGGAAAATGCAAGAAATATATACATTAAGTTTTACTTCAAAGACCTTTACAAATTGATGTGACAATTAATATAATTTGTAGACGTCAACAACTTATTAAATGCATTTTTGAAACACTTTTTGTGATTGATGATACGTCTTTGTAAGCCTCATATTGAAAAATTTATAATATCCCTAACATCATTCATTCAAATACTTATTTATTATCTTCTTGAAGTGTCACTAATCACAATCATTATTGTATCGTTTCTAATGACATGTTTGGTAGACTGTAATAAGCACTGTAATGTAATAGTTATTCCTATGGTTTAGTTATTATTTAGTTTGGTTATGTTTTTATTACAAGGAATAATCATTCTTATTGAATAACTATTCTTCAAAATGAGGAATAATTATTTCTCTTTAAAATGTTGTATTAGCTATTCCTTAGTAAGTGCAATAATTTCAAAACTTAATATATTTCCAAATAAACAAACTTTCCATATACATTTAACAATTATAAAAATAAAAAATCATAAAAAATAACACATATCTCTCTTAAATATAAAAATAACAATTTTTAAGGAGATATAATTGTATGAGTAAGAAATTTCCTAAAATAAATGTTAAATTTCATTCTAATGTTATAACTCACAACAAAACTAATGAATAGGTTTAGTTATTACATTACAACACATTTTATTCCCAGTAATAAAGATTACAATTCCTATCGTAATCCTCATTTTTTTGTTTTCCACTTGATGCGCTTAATGTGTTTGTTCATGATTTTAGGAAAGAAGTTTTCTATTTATTTTTATGTCTTGTCAGTTAATCCGTCCTAGTTCAATATGTGGTTTATCGGGATTGTTTATAATTGATGACTCTATATTGAGTTGGGTTAGTTTCTGTAAATTGGGTTTTGTCTCGTAATGGTCAAATGAGAAAATTGTTAGGTTTTAAATTGGAAAAATCCATGAAATTGTAATAAATATCGAATATGTAAAGTGTTATCAAATATGCAAGATCAAAAGTCCAAGATACAACTAAAAAAAAAAAAGCCTTTCGATCTAGATTTTGAATATCTTTCAATAGATACTCCATCGATCAAACTCAAAATTTCAACACACTTTCAATCGTTGCTCAATCGATTGAAAAAGGATCTTCAAGCTATTTGATTGCTGGTCGATTGATCAATTATCAGTAAAACAGAATCTAATGTATTTTTAATTGAAGTCTTAGCCTAGATTTTCGTGTTCTGCATACACAGCATATAAAAGACTCCATAAGGTTTAGAGATGCTATTGTCATAGACGTTACACAGAGAGAATCTTAACCTAAAAGCGTGGTCAACCTATGAGTTCAAAAGGCGAATATTCCAAAAGTATTGTTGCATATTAGTGATCAAAAGTTGAAGCCACAGAACCTATGAACCGAACGTTATTCAAACCTTCAAGGAAGGACTTTTTGTAGTTGGTCAAAAGTTCTGGTCGTGTAAACTACAAGTCGTTCGTGAAGGGCTTCATGTACAAACTACAAAGTGTTCAAATGTTATGAAACTGTTGTAGGTCGCAGCAATTAGTTCATCTACAGGTCGCAGAATCCACACGGTCCACTGGACCGGTTCCTTTCTAAAAAGCATTTTGGGAATACATAAACATGACCAAAAAGCAAGTACGGTTGTTTGTATTGCACCGTCCAAATGACCAAATGACTCCCATGTGGATGTGGTAAATCAAATTTACCTCAGCTTCTTGTTATTGTAGTAGATCGATTAAAGTGCCCTCAACAGCGGAGCCTGTCTGATTTTCCACAGCAAATTTTGACTGCAATGCAAGGACCATACATACCAAAGGCCTTGTAATAATAATAAGGTAGAAAAAAAATAAATAAACAACTTCTTGCTGATTCTTGGAATCTGAAGCCGCTTCTGTGTTCTAGATATGTGGGGACCTATCTCTGCTGCTCTTTTCTCTTTACAGCCTGTTTACTTGCTTTCTTTACTCGCTCGTCTTTTGCCCTTGCATGTTGTCTCTCACCCCCCTCATTTGGCATTCTATTCTAGGTGTTAACATCACAGTGGCCTGGTTATGGTGGTTGGATGAGGCTGTGTGTTCAATGCTACGTTTTTGGTTTTTTTTATGCTGCACTACATTACACATATGATAGGAGGCTGTCTGGGCTGTCTTTCCAATGTTTTTCTTTTGTCAACGTCTTTACAATATGATTACTTTTTTTCTTTTTTCAAGGAGGGAAAATACTATTATTAGTATAACAAAGTAATATTACACACATAAATAGGGCAGGGACAACACAATTGAAGAGAGACGTGTGTTTGTTATTCTTGGAATAACTTAGGCATATGATTGGTAGTAGTGTAGTCGGGTATTGTATTAGAGGATGGATCGAGACCTCTCGCCGAGTTGGTACTGATTAAAGCAGGTGAGTTTTAGTTCTTTTGAGTGTGAATCTCCATACTTGTTTGTTTTTTGTTTGATCTTTTTTTTTTTTGTGAATAATACTATAATCCATCAGCAGAAACATTACCACACAAAATAGACAAATTAAATGCATAAAAAAATCTCTCATATGTTACTTTATGAAGCACCGAGTTTCCACCAAACTGAGCTGGAAACGCAGTGGCAAACAAGATAACAAAAACACATATACAAGTTGCATAAAAGTAAAACAGAGCCAGCTTGAATTAAATAAGGCATGATGCTAAGTATAGCAAAAATTTTATGTTTGTCACTGTCCAGGAGCAACAATGTCCACATTCATTTATCTAAGTAGTTAATACTAAATACTATACATTAACATGTCACTGTCAACATTCCAGATGACCAATTATAAATGTACTAGATCTATTTATCCAGGGGATGATGCCAAACTAGCAAAGATTCTAAAAATTTAAAAGAATTAGGAAGAAATTATCATGTAATTGATCGCATTATGCAAAAATAAAGATGGTTCAGCAAAGGGTAATTCACAGCCTACAAAATTACAGATAAACAATCACTGATTACCATAAAGCCAAGCTTCAAGCAGAAATAGTATCAAATGGCATTAAATATTAAATAACACAAAATCTACTACCTTCATAGGAAGGTTACACACACAACCTAGTATCAGCCGCCAAACATTGAAAGTTCCATTTGTTTCCACATCTTTTCTGCTAGCTTAACATGAAAAGAGGGGGGGGGGGGGGGGGGTGGTTGGGAACTGAGCATCATTCCCATTCAAAAGCAATTGCAGATAAAGGCTTGCTCATAACATACAGTCTGTTCTTGCTGGCAACCTCCTGAAGAAATTCAATGGTACAGAAGGAAGCTTATGACGGAACCTTGGATGTCTCAACACATAAAATCCTGTGAGAAGGGCTACAACTTGGAATGGTGTAACATAGAGAACAATAGCAGCAACCAGACAGAAAATCACAAACAGAGCTGTTGCCCTTGGGTCTCGCCAGCTCAACAAAGATTGCAGCCTCTCCCCTTGAGTAGCCAAGTCACCAACCACTGTTTGAATCCTCCCCGCAATACTTCTCAACCGATCATATCTCATCCTTATAATGTCGGAAGGCCGGGAAGTTGGGAATGTATCAAATTCTTCATCAAGTTCATCAGGATGTGCAGAATCTGCATGAGAAAGTCGAGTGTCCATGTGAGGAGGATGCCTTGGCCTCCATCTATAATACCAGACCCCAATCAAGAAAAGGTAGAGGAATATGGTTGGTAAGATGAGCTCAGGGTACATGACCAGTATTATAAACAATATGTGGATCAATACGGTTGTGATGGGGTTTTTCCAGTGGCAAATCTGATCAAACCATTTTCCTACAGCAATTAACCCACCCAAAACTCCCATAATCCTGAAAAAGTTTGCTTTGCTCCTTCTCATACTCCACATGTGGGAGCCCACATCCAACATATACTCCACCACCTCTTTCCTCAGCGGTGGCTCAGCCCGGCTCAACCTCATTGATACAATTTGAGTTGCCTGGTGCCTCAAGCTATCAAGCTGGCTAACAGTTAATGGATGAATATAGTGCATTTTTGGCAAAAGCGGATGTGAGTACATGTGCATCATATTAAGCAAAGAGGAGCAAGTGAACCTCACAGCCAAATGAATTTCACCCATCTTTTTCACCCCATTGGGGTGTAAAACTAGAAGTGGATACGAGTGTGTGTAAACCCGATCAGTTTCAAGGGTGGAAAGACGAATCCTTACCTTCCCAATTCTTGCATCTCTTGACTGTGCAGCCTTGTCTCCTCCATGCAAATGACAGTTATCGAAGACCCCAATTGTAATGACAGTACAAGGATCAAACACCTCCCAAGTATATTGTTCATTCCACTTGGGAGTAAAGCTATCTATAATCGTCCTTGTTCGAACCCATTTCTGACCATATTTTGCCACACAATAAGCATCTGTCGTTCCCCTCCCATCTTTTGTCTTCATAGGCATAAGCCCCTGAGCATTTAAAATCCCCACTTCCAGAACTCCAATGGCAGTCTTCCACAACTGTTTTGCTGTTGGCCGAAGGTCGCTGCTATAGTGTGTTGATTCGTCCAGGACGTGATAACCACCTTCCAAGCAGATCCTCATATGAATCCTGCTCGCAAATTTAGTTTCCTTCTTCTTATCCCCTTCTACAACAACATACTTCTCAAGATTATACCATCTAGTGTTCACAGGTTTGTGATCCAACCTCCTATCAACATACTGCAAGGGAATTGCACATCTCCCAAGAACTTCATCCTTGTTAGGTGCAACTCGGTCTTCTACACTTAAAATCAAGGGCTCCTCAAATGGTTCTGCTGCTACAAACATTAAATCCTCATTCCACAGAGGATTAATATTCCTGCTCTGAGAAATTCTGGTTCTTAAGGCCTGATTTCCTAAAATAGCCTTCACAAACACATCCGGGAACCTACCCTTATCACTCGGTTGCAAGTCCTGAGCTTCAATTACATTGACCCTCAAATACCAAAGCTTAGGAGAGAGGTATACCTTTGAACGAATATTGGCAAGACCATCAGCACCAGTAACACCAGAGGCATCTGAATTCCATGCTTCAGGAAACGCTTCATCAGCTTGAGTACCCATCCAAACAGCCAACATCAGCTCTCCCTTAACCTTTTCAGACTTCCTATCCTCCAACCTATACCACTGTGGCGCCAATGGACTATCGGGGGGAACCCGTTTCGGAACCTCATTCAGATCGAACAGAACCCGACCAATGAAATCATCCTTGACAAGATCCTTATCCTTCACAGTAACTTCAAGCACCGAAGACTGAAGCCGATCTTTCGAGAAAGCGAACACCTGGTTCCACTCCGGATTCGACTTCTTCTCAAAATGCCGAGTTGTACCCTTGTAGTTTCCAAGCTTAACTTCAACGTAAGGGTCACAACTACCGGTGACATCTTTTGCAGGCAAGTCCTTGGCCTTGACAACACGGACATAGAGATACTGCATCTGCTCAACGAGGTCATATGTGCTTGTGTGCTTGTCTCCAGTGTGCTTTCCCCCTCCAAGATGGGGATTGGTCTCCTTCAACAAAAATTCCTCCTGTGGAGGAGGCCTCTGCATCATTTTGAATCAAACAAAGCAGAGACACCTGGTAGTGGGTAGAACTGAAAAATTGAAGTGGAAGAGTTTGATGTTAGTTTAGTTTTGAATTAATTCAAAGGCCTCTAAAGCATCGGAAAAGACACAGTCAAGTAGCCGTTACTCGATACTAAAAACTAAACAAAAAGTTACATTAATATTCCATAAACTCAAAACTAGGACAATACTAAGACTATTAAATTTTTTTTCGATAATAATTAATAATACTAAGAAGACTATTAATTGTAGGAAATTTTTTTTAAAATAGCTAACTTAACAGATAAGCTAAGAGCGAACATTTCGGAAAACCAAAGGTTTCAAAAATGGAAACGAAATCAGATTTTAAATATTCAATATAAAAATTTTAAAAAATTTAAAAAAAAAACAAAACAAAATGCAGAGAGGTTGTTGAGAGAACCCTAGATCTTTTGAGTAGTAAGTAGAACTAATTTTTAAAATTTAAACGAACATAATGAGCTTACCTTTAGGAAACTGTTATCAGAGAAATCCTCAGATCTAAATGCTTGAAACACTGTTAACAACCAAAAACAAAAAACAAACAGAGTCACAAACCACAAATAGTACAATCAACCCTGTAATTTTTTAGATCGGTGACCAGATAACACAGACATTCCCAAATCCCGTGTTTGGTTACCGAGAAAACGCAGGAAAATACGGATAAAAAAAATGTGAAAACATTAATTTATTAATTTTAAATAACAAAAATAATATATAAAAAATCAACCGCTTGAGTTCTTCATTAAATGCAGAACATAGAAAAGGGGAAAGAAAAAAAAAAACGATACACATCCTTATCAAACTTATCTATCAGAAGTTTTAGTTTATTTAATTAGCGTTTCCTTTGTTGTTTTTTCTTTCCGAGACAAAAGCGAAACCGACATTAAATGTTTGGTTACATTACAATTTACTCAAACTTTCTCGGCAACCAAACATGGTTTTAATGTAATACGGTTAGCTACGAGACAAAGACAACTCAAAGGAACCGAAAGGTTGTTTTAAGGTTATTTACCTTGTCGGAGATGAAAGAGAATCACCGAAAACCTACACCGATTACTGCATCGGAGTTCATCTTATTGTTGAAGCAAACCAAGAAATGGCGTTGATTTTTGTTTTTTGTTGGGAATGAAAATAATAAAAGAGATAAGAGAGAGAGAGGGAGAGAGAGTTTTTGGCTTTGCTTTTGCTTTATTAGGAGCGGATGGGGAATCTGATGAATATGTGAGAGATATACACAGAGGCTACTGCACTCTCTTTTTAGACACACTGTATACTATAATGTGCGTCTGTGTGTGGGTGTGAAAGAGAGAGAAACAAAGGGGGGACCCAGTTAAAGCGTGCGAGGGACATTGGTCGGATTCTCGCACTTGCGATGGACTATTTTCAATGTGTCATTGGATTCCCGATGTTGGTGTTAGGTCATTTAGGAATTTGGTAATTACACAGGTATGAACTTGGCAATTTCACTTTTGAAGGGAAATTATAAGATATTCATTATGGGTAAGTAATGTGATCTACTATTTTGTTAAACAAATTTTACCTATTTAAAATAATTAGTTTATGTTTAAAAAAAAAATTGACTCAACAATTTTTAAACAAGTAAGCGTCTTTTAATGGAATGGTGGATAAGTGAGTTGTCCGTCATGAAGATCCTATCATTTCTCTAATTCCCTCCCCCTCTCCCTCCCCCTCACTTTTGGCATGTTGTTTATTGTTTATTGGTCCATTTGGGTATGATCTTTACTATACATTAGTCCATTTGGGTATGATTGAGTTTTATTATTATAGAATGAGATATTCAGCAAAAAAAAAAAAAAAGTTTTATAGTATGAGATGGTCACATGATATCATTCTCCCACAACGTGTGTGGTACTGGAATATAACGAGATACCCCTCAGTGGATTAGTTTGGGTCTGCACCCAATTTAGCCAGGTTTTAGTATTTTTTGGCTTATATTATTATTATATGCAAAGCTTGGGTTTAGGGACTCCAAATGTGTAAAGTTATGATTTTTCACATAACATATGTGTTGGCTTTATTTCATAACAAAAAGTGTTGTAATTGCATTAATTTATTTCCTTATACTTTGTGGGATTTATTTGTAATAGGTTTAGCATTACGTTGGTGAAGATTGCTCAAGCAGTTGATTCTACAACTTGGATCACGGTGGTGCAACCCGCAAAGATCACATGAGGAGCACATGTCGAAAGCTGAAGAGTTAGTGAGTTTTGCGACTCATCTCACGACTTGGTCAACTCGTGAGATGACCCGCAAAATGCACTGATAGCTGAAATTTTAAGTGTGACTCTTATAACCTTCGCCCATATTATATATATCATCATTACTCACAAAAGTGTAAGGAGGCTATTTAGAGAAAAACCCTAGAGAAGTTTTTACAACACGCCCATCGTCTTAGAGAGACCTACTCATCCTTGAGTAAGAATTCATTAGTAGTCTCTTCTCATTTCACTCTCCCATTGTTATACCTTAAGATGAGATTTGTACCCAAACACAACTCACACATATTCAGAGTGTAGAGAGTGTTTTTGGAGTTTGGGAAGTATTTGGGATTTGCCAAAAGAAGCTGGTGAGGCTTGGCAGATGCAATAGAGCGGTAATGCGGGATCCGAATAACTAGTGAAGACAAAACTCCGAGAAGTCCGTTGGTAGCTAGAGAGGACTTAAATACATTGGGTAGATTAGGCTTAGAGGGTCTTTTTGATATTCTTGTACTCTAACTTATTCACTAGTGGATTGATTTCAACTTGAAGGATCGCAGAGAGGTTTTTTGTCAAGTACTTTGGTTTTCTCTTCGATAACACATCTCGGTATTATCTTGTATTTGCATCTCTCTTCCTTACTCTTTAAGCTTTACATTTATTGCTCATTGTACTTGCTTATGGCTTAGAGTAGTGTTATTGGTTTATTGCGCTTCATTTACTATTGTTTTACACTTAGATGAGTTAGAATAAAAACAATCAAGCCTTAATTTAAAATTAGGGGGTCTAAACAAGCATTAGTTTTCACACTAATTAAGCTTTCATAATGCACTAAACCCATTACAATAATGATCATAGTTTTTAAAAATTGAACCAAATCAACCAGTTGAACTGAGAATCAAACACTAATTTAGTCCAATACTAAATTCGGTCAAAATTTAGTAAAAATTGAAAATAAAAGCATTTTTTTTTACCATACCTTTTTTTTTTTGAGAAGCTTTTTTTACCATACCTATAATAATGATATCTAACTAAAAGTAAACACGTGTCATTGTCACAACAAATTTAGTACAATGTACCAAAAGCAAGTGTATATATATGATATTAGTATAGTCGGTCTTACTATGAAACTATCTCACGAAATCATTCCCCACACCATCTGTAAGATATCACATCGATAGTTAGGTCTGAGTCTACCAAATTTAGCCAAGTTTTAGAACTGGCTGGCTTCTTGTTATATTATTAATTTAGTTTATAAAATTACGAAAACAGGTCATTTCGTTTGCAATTGTGTTAGGTGAGTAACAAACAACACATCATGTCAAGTATCCTTCAACAACTTGTTAGTCCAACAAAGTACAATGTCATTTTCTTTAAATTGTTGTTTATAACAAGTCGCTAAACTGGCTCAGCCAAAAATCCAGTTGTTAAGAACTTAGTTAGAGAAAGTGGTGCATCAAAATCCATTGAATTGCGAAGTTATCATATTTAAACTACTTCAAGTTTTTTTTTTTTGACTAAGTACAATATCAAATTTAAACTTAAATGATATACTTCAAGTTCAGTCAAGCAAGTTTGGAATTGGAGTGGACCGAGTTCAAGTTTTTTATGCAGGACGGTTGCTGCATTACTTAAGCTTATCACTGTTAGAGCAATTGCATTAATAGATGTAAAAATTTTGTCTATTCTACAAAAAATATATATATATATTTTCTATTTACACACCTATTTTTATAAAACGCCCACATTAATTTGTTAATTTTATTATATATTTTATTTAAATAATTATTTTTTTTTTATTATTTATCTCAACTTCCTTTTAACCCATCCGAAAAATCTCTCGATTCTTGAAGACACTGCTGCTTCCATGGATGACACTTGGTCACAAGCACCAATCTAGAAGCACCTTCTCTGCCACAAGCACGGTCCACAGAGATTCGTTCAGTCAATCCAAAAACCCCAATCTCCTCCGCATGCACCGAGACTCGTTCCAATCAAGAAAAAAAATTAAAATAATATATAAAAAGTTGCATATATTCACGATTACTATAGCACTTTTGGATATATACAAACTTAGAGCATTAATATTAATGATGCTAAAAATCTAAATTGTTATATTTAACCCCCACAAACTACAAATACTGGGCTACATTCGTGAAGCCATATCTAAAATTTTTAGCTCTTGAGCTAAACCCAAACAATATTTATTTATTCTCCCTTTACTTTAAAATATTGTTTTATTAATCCAAAACATTTTTCTCTTTCCGTCTTTCATTATTGAGCTTCTCAGACGCCTCTCTCTTTTCATTCTCCCTCAATTTGTTCTCTCTCTCTCTCTCTCTCTCTCTCTCTCTCTCTCTCTAAGTAGATCGTCGCCGTCTTGTCGCTGATGGGTCACCGTCGTGCTGCTGGATGGATCGCTGTCACACCGCTGATGGGTCGTCGTCACATCGTTGATGGATTGTCGTCGTGCCACTGGATGGATCACTGCCGTGCCATTGGGTAGATTGTCGCTGTGCCTCCCCTCTTTGGGGTGGATCGTGGTTGTGGGTTGCTAAATTTTGTGGTGGGTTCGGGTGTGGATAAGTTTGCAATTGGCTTGTGTTGGCTTTTGATGGTTTGGATTAGTGGTTAGTGGCGGTGTGCCGATTGATGAAGAACATGGGTTTTGTGGGTTTGTGGTGGTGAATTGTGGCCAGTGGCAGATCGATGGTGGGTTTTGCCGTGGATTGGTTGTGAGTTGGTGGCTGGATTGGTTTGACACAGCAGTGAGTGGTGGTGGTGTCATGAGGGACCGTGGGTTGAAGAGAGGGAAGAGAAGAAGAAGATAGAGAGATAGAGATGAATAATGAGAAAAAATAATAAATAGGTATTGTGGATATATCTTATTTTATTGTGTTGAGAGTTAAAATAAAATCATTTACATTGGGTGTTTTGTAAAATGAGAAAGTAATATAGATAAAGTAGGTTTTGTGGGTTTGTGGTGGTGAATTGTGGCCGGTGGCAGATCGATGGTGGGTTTTGCTGTGGATTGGTTGTGAGTTGGTGGCTGGGTTGGTTTGACACAGCAGTGAGTGGTGGTGATGGTGGTGGTGTTGTGAGAGACCGTGGGTTGAAGAGAGGGAAGATAAGAAGAAGATAGAGAGATAGAGATAGAGATGAATAATGAGAAAAAATAATAAATAGGTATTGTGGATATATCTTAGTTTATTGTGAGGAAAGTTAAAATAAAATCACTTAGTGTTTTGTAAAATGAAAAAGTAATATAGATAAAATAGCTTTTAGTGAAACTAAAAAAGATAAAATTATGGTTTTACTAATGCGGATGCTCTTATGCAAGTATGTAGGTGTTTTTTGTGGTAAAATGTATAAAATTAGTTTTTTTTTTTTTTTTTCATTGTCTGGTACACGATTGCTCTTATCAAGGAAAAAATAAGAAAATCTTATGCGTCTGTCCATTCAAACTTTATCACTTTTTTATATTTCTATACGAGGAGAAAGTATTCATGGACATATACACACATATCTCTTACATCATATATGCAGAATTGCTGATCTTGTACTATTCCTATGTCAACCGTACAACATAAACATTAATCCTGCTGGCTGGATTGGGCATATCAACGAATTATCCACACAAAAAACATACACACACACATATTAACATATATGCGTGTGTGAGAGAGGGTAATGAGCAACCTCATTTTAAAACCATTTACATAGCTCAAGTAAGACAAGTTTTCACATTCGTATCTTCATAAGAAAAATATAAATAAATAAATAAACAAAGAAAGAAGAAGAACTTAAACAAGTTACTATGCTTCCTTTTAGTATAGGATTAACAGTAGAATGTATTTTCGATAAGAGCCTTAGAAGTCAGAAGATATATTTCGGTCTTTTCAATATAAACATGCAATGTTGAAATCATTTCATTGTAATTATAGATTTATTAAAAAAAAAAACAATAGAATATATTTTGGACATCTATATGTATATGTATTTATTTCCTCTTGTAGTACGTGTGTGTATATGTATATATATTCTATTACTAATCAATGGGCAATGTGAAAGGGTCAAAGAAGTCATTTCATTGGAAACATGGTTTTTGAAAATTTGGTACAAATGCTTAACTTGGTTTTCATAAGAATTTGTGTTGAATTTGTTTCAACTGAAAATATTTTGTAAAAAACTAATCAATATTTCCATATTTGGCCACGGCTGTAATTAAAAATAATTTTAAAACCATTTTTTGTTATTTGATTTAAATAATAAAGAAATTATGACTAATTTTTGTAATTCCCAATAAGTAATGATGTTTTAAGTAAACTAGATCATTTTTAAAAAGCCAAAAGTCAATAAATTAACGCCTTAACGATTGGTCTACGCGTAGAAAGAGCAAAGATAAAGAAGTTAACATTGGAATTTTTTTTAGGGAAAGTGGTATGAATTTTATGTGTGATTCGGTTTTGGTTTTGATAGGTTTAATTTGGTTTCATATGCGTTTGATGGGTTGATCCATTTGATGAGTTTGATTTGGTTTTGGTTTCATATGGGTTTGATGGGTTGATCGGTTATGATTTTTTTTTCCTTCATATGTTTGATAAGTTTAATCTCAAATTGGTAGCTTTTGTTTTGGTTTTGGTTTTACTGTCTTGATATTCTGTTTTAATGGATTTGCTGGGTTTCAAGAATAGGAATCAGTCATGTTCTTCCAAAAAAAATAATGAAAAGAAAAAGAAAGAAATTAATTATTTGATTTGATTTGATTTATAAAAAAAATCATAAGTTTAAAATTTTATTTCATTGTTTTTTTGACGTGGCTTTCAAAAAAATTAAAATACCAACTAAAATATTTTAATATTATTTTATTAGTCACGTTAGTATCGAACATGCCACGTATGAATTTTTTGTTAATAGATTAACCGTAGGCATTAAAACGAAATTTTTTTTTCTAATTTTAAAGAATAAGATAAATATAAAATTAATTTAAAATTAAAATAAATATTGACCTAAAATATAAGAAACAAAAATATATTTTCGTCTTTTATATTTACTTTGTGTTTGTTTACTTAGAGCCATTGTCTTTCGTGCGGGATTATATAAAAATATGAAAAGGAGAGACCTGCAAAAAATCAAAATGCGCATCGTGAAACAGGGACACCTTTTCATAAATCCCAAGATTTTCTTCTTAGTGTTTTGTAGTACATCGACTCTCTATCGCTTGAAACATGCACATGTATTCCTTTGCCTGACACCTGTGTAAACCACGTGATGGCAAATCTAAAAAGGAATGTGAACTCCGCGTGTCTTTGTTTGAGCTAAGAAACATGGAAACTGTATGAGGCCATGAGTGATGGAAGCCGTCTTTCCGTACAAGGACAAAAGGACTTTGCAGTGGGCTTTGTCTTTTACAGGTGTCATTCGTGGTCAGATATTCTTTGCTTTCGTTGGAGACCAGCTATTGTACACTACAGCTGCGCTTATAATGGCTTGCCCATGTTCGGCTTCTCAATCCTCGCAACGGATATGGACTTAGCCGACCTTACAGAGGGCACTGTGTCTGTGTTTCCATAAGGCCTAGAGTTAAGACTTTTGTCTCAACTGAAAGTGAGAGTTCTCTCATTTGGCAGGTTTGGTTTGCTGGTGCATCTTTAAAATATATCTTAAATTTATTTTGGGAAAATATTATTTCCAACTAAATGGACTTGATGTATTATAAAAATTAATCTAAAAAAAATAAAATAAAAGTAATATATTATAAATACTGTTAAGGTTTGGCTTAATGTCAGTCCACTTCACAATTTTTCAAAACCGATCAATTTAGTCTCTAAACCCAAATTAGACCTTAAATTATTACTCATTTTTCTTCCCTCTCAAGATAATTAGGAACCAACTTGATTAGTTTTAAAAAAATTTAGACCTAACTGACATAACCCAAATATCAAAAGTGTTAACTGTATTTTATTTTAAAAATAAAAAATTTGAAAAAAGGGGTTGTATTTGCATGGGCTTAAAAAACAACTAGAGGTTCAACAATTCTAGACAGGATGGAACGGTTTTAACTTCTGCTTCTATTCTATGCACTGTAAAATGTCCGGTAAATAATTGATTAAGTCTGAAACTACATGTGTATGTAAATAGACAAGCCAACGTATCATGGCCATCCGCTATATGAAATAAAAGCAAGACGAATAGAAAATTCCAAAGCCCAAACTTGTTCATCATGAAGCACTTGGGTCAGTTGAGCCCAAGATCATTTCCATCATATAGTCCAAGCTTTGCATGAAAGCCCAAATTGAAAAGTGAAGGAGCTTGAAACTTGCAGGATGGCAGGTCTTGCAAATAGGTATGACCGTTTTCAGAATACTTTCAAGCCAATGAGCCCATTAAGAGAACTAACATTGGATGTGCTCATTACTAAATTTAGCACACCAACACCAAAAAACATGTTTAGAAGTGCCAAATACTATATTTTTTTTAGCCCTACCTACCGTCATGATTTTTAGACCCGGATTGTTTAATAAATCGTTAAAGGAAGAAGTTCAAGGTTTTGAAGGTCGGATCGAGATCGAACTGTAATAAAATTATAATTAATTTAATAATTATTTAAAATTAAATAAATAAAAAAAATTAATTAAAATAATCTAATTAAATGTATTTTACATATAATATATAATTATTTGGATATTTATAACTATATATAAATTTATGAAATGAAATGCTAAATTGCTAATGTTTGTTTTTTAAAAAAGAAAAAAAAAATACCAATGATTAATTTTTTTTATTCAAACGGGTAAAGATTATGACCGTATAAATAGTTAATTACAATTTGTATTGCATGCAATCAATGTGGCACAGTAAGTGTGTGTTTAACAGTATGTTTGTTTCTCAAAAAAAAAGAAAAAAAGAACGTGCCACCATAAGGACAGCACACATTGAACGGAAAAAATATTTAAAAAGTCTATCAACCAATGAAAAAGTGAAACATGACACTTCATTAAATATCCCCACCTACCTCCACTTCTTTCTTTGCCTCTTTTTCGACATTTTAGTTTCATACCACCACTTCTTTTCCCTTTTATTTCGTATTTTCTTAGCCACATGACTTCCAGTCTCTGACTCTTTGATTTCTACACTTCTCACTTTGGAATTTCTTCTCATTTTTATCTCACTTTTCTCATTTTTTGTTGTCTTTTTTTTTTTTTTTAATAATCTATGTTATGTCTTCCTCTTTGTTATTCTTTCTTTTTTTTTGTGTGTATTCAACCCAGTACCAGTAGACTGTTAGCTTTTCTTCTCCACTTTTCACTCTTAGTTTTTTCACCATGAATTTTTTGTTTTGTTTTTGTTTTTGTTGTATGTAACTGTATAGGTATGTTCCTTTTTTTTGTTGTTGAGATTTTTTCATTTTGTATATTTTGTTTTCTTATACACAGGGGCTAGCTAGGAATTAATACCTAGGGGTTGATTTGTACTAATGATATATCATCAACTTTGATATATTATCATTTTCTTAAACATTAATAAACATACAAAAATTATCTAGTTCATTGTAAACATATACAAAAATATCCAAAAAAGAACATTTGACATATCAGATGATGCTTACCTTCAAAAAGTCTAGATGTTTTATCAAATCAAGCTCATAATGTTGCAATTGAAACTTTAAACAGTTTTGTTCTTGCTTAATGAAATCTGTTCTGGCTTAGTGAAATCTTGATAATAATATTTTTGAACCAAATTGCATATATCAACAATGTTGAATAATCTAAAAGCATTTTTGGGATTTAAAGCTTAACTAAGAATGACAAGTTCCATTGTTAGCTCACAAAATCTACTTCTCAATTCTTGCAATTGAAAGTCTATCACAACTGTAAATATGCCAATTCTAAAATGATGTTCTACTAATAAATCTTCATCTTGACAACGATATCTACCTCGAGTTTTAGTGTAACTAGTGTAAACACTACATTTTGTACTCCTTACAACCTGGACTCCCATTTCCCAATGATGGTAGTACTCTAAAGCCCAATGTTGGTTTAAGGCCCAATCAAATGAAAATTTACTTGAAGAAAGTATTTGTGGAGAATATAACTTATTTTTGGAAGAATAAAACTATTTTTGGAAAAGAAAGGTCGCTGGAAACCCTAAGTGTGCACGTGCATACACATGTATGCGTACGCACACTCAAGCCATATGTACGTGCATACGCATGCTTATTGCATGCACTGGTATACATACGTAGCTAGGGTTCCAAAAACTATATAAGGAAAGGTTTTTCTACATTAAACTTGGTTTGAAACGAATCCTACATTGTTTGGGAGCTGCCCCAAACCCCTATTTTTCAACTATATAAAACCATAAAAGGCACTTGTTTAAGAAATGATGAAAACGGTGGAAAAACACACAAGATTCACTAGAAAATAGTGAATCAAAGAGGGAGTTTTCTACAAAACATCCTTAAGTCAAATTTTGTTTGATTGAGACTTTTTCTAGTCTTGATCTTTGAGTTCTAAAGTTTGCTAACCCATGTTGATTTGGTTGTGAATAGATTGACTGAGAGGAACGGTCAAAATCAAGTTGTAAAATGTTGAGGTAAATGTTCTAACTTTGGCTCTTCACTTTTCTTTGTTTTCTTGTGCATATAAATGTGTCTATGTGTTTATAACATACCTGTATAGCTAGGTTTATTTTGTGTTTCTATTATAAAACATGCTAGGTTGTTAGCTCTTTGGTTTGGTAGTTTTCTTTCTATTTGCTAGGTATTATGTTCTGGGAGTGTATGCGTGTGCATGCTGTGTGCATGCTCGTGATGTATGTACACATATAGTTAGGCTATTCACGCATGACCTATGTATGCACATGCACATCCATGCCTAAAAACCCTAATCCTTTTTTGTTTGTTCTTCTTTTGTTTTCTTTATGTGTTTTTGTCTCTATTAAACTTAGTTGACCTTTTTTTTAAGTCTTTGTTTCTCTGTTTTTGTTTTGCTTTGTTTTTTTTATCTCTTTGATGATTATTAGGGTTTTAGATTGTTTGAATGCCATGAACATGCATATACCAATGAACAAGCATAGGTGTTGTGATGCAGTGAGGTAATCACATGAACATGCATTTAATTTCAAAAATGAGTATGATATGGTTGATGAATATGAATATGTTTGGTTGAGTCCCATGATTTTTGAATGTTTAGATGTGTTATCTAGATCTGGCTTGTGATGTTTCTGCCCTTGGTAATATATGCTGAATGCCATGATAGATGAATGCTAGGTTTGGAATAATTATGCCATGTTTATTTGCTTTTAGATGCATGTTAGAGTGTGTGTGAGTTAGAATTGTTGAAAAATCTGGTTTTGTATCTCATACAAAATACATAGCAGAAACAAAAAACATGGATTTATTTCATTCATGATTAATAACATGCACTATGTAAATTTCAGAATTTAAGAACAAGATAACGTACCTTGGTGTGGTGAAATTCAAAACAAAATATTAGAAGTACTTGGGAACATTTTTAATCTTCACTCCAATTCCACTTTACGCCCAAGAAGTATGGTCTCTCAATCAGTTTCCAAGGGAGAATAATCGAGTGGCTTCACTCACACATACACACCATTTCACAATGATGTGTCTTTTTCTCTTATAAAAAATTCTGTATGTTTCTCCATTTATATTTAACTAATTATCTAATTGGGCTAGCCTATTGGGGCCTTTCCAATTGGGCTTTAGTGTGTGGCTTGGAGTGGGACTAAAATAGACCAATAAGATACTAGCTCCAATTGGCCTTGGGCTTCTCTGTCAACTCTTGACAAGTCCAAAGTTACCATTAATTATATTTAATACCACTACATAAATATAATTGCACTATAGGCCTTATTAATAAATTATATCCCAAGACTTTATTATACATGTAACCCCTTCATAAAATTTTCGTAGTAATTTAAAGTCGTGAATGTAGACTGTCACTTTGAAGATTACTACATCTTAATCCTTGAGTACCCGGTTTAATCATTTGAGTTATTCATCATATATTTATGAAATCCAATTTCATAAGTATATACTTTAGTTTCTCCTTACTAAAGTGGTTAGGCCTAACATTCTAAATAACCAAACCCATTAAACTTATCTTAAGAGAATATTTTATATCTCCGTTAAGAGATTATGAATTCTATCTTGAGAATATATGTTCTATCAACACTAAATGTGGCTGCCCAACATACTGAAGTTTTGATCGTGACTTAAGATCTTACTCTTGATATATCAAATTAATCTACATTTCATAATCAGGTCCATTATCCTCTCAGGATTAGGAGTTTATGTAAATAGAAGTCGTGAGATTTATTATTCATTTGACAGTCGTTAGGAAAATAATAAATCTCATAGCGGTCCAGTTCAATATGCCTTAACTTTAAAAACATATCAATATGCCAACTAGAAGTCTCCACTTCCATGATCAAAACAAATCATCTTAGTTGATATGTTATAGTCTTCGCAGATGAAATGCCCAATTTCATCATCGACTACGAACTATAATTCTGAGTTTACAAAGAATTTGTGATTTATATCTTCTGTGACTTTTCACATAAATCACATGGACTGTATGATAGTGTTCAAATATTCATGTTACCATTATTTTAGATAATAATAAAACAACTTTATTAACCATAATATTAAGTTATACATAGCATTATACAATAGAATTTAAGGGCATACATCCTAATAAGAATAACATGTTGAATATGCCTTTAATGAGATTAAGATTTGAAACACAATGAGTGGAAGCCAACCCACGGGTCGGGTGGGTTTGAGTGCCTAACACCTTTCAATCCCCATACATAAACTCCGAACACGTGCTCTAGTAAAGGTCAGTCATTCCACGAAGGATGCTATATTTATGGTTTCTAGACCTAAACTAGGTGATGAATCCATTTATACCCCTTTGTCATGGACCACCCTAGGCCAAGGCGTACTCACCCAAAAGGAGATGTGGTGTGAGAGCTTACGCCCACAACTAGCAATCATATAAGGAATATCAATTTCATGTTGTTCATAAAATGATATAACACTAGCAAGTAAAGGCTCCCATCCATTATCTCTTAACTTTTGAATAAGTGATTTTGTGGTCGAAACTAAATACATGGCATTTTAAAGGTCATGAGAATGTTGCTGCAAAGTTTGACAAAGGATATTAATAATTCTCATTATATCTTTCATTTAATGCAAGATTAAAATAAACTCAAATAATGTTAATACATGATAGACCCCCTCGACATCACCATGTTGTTTATAGTTAGCCCCTTCCTCATAGATAATGTTGATAAATTTGCATGTTGCATCAATCATTTTTTATCAAACTGTAGATAAATTGAAAATAAGATCTCCACCTAGTATCTCTAGCTCGTTGCAAAGTACCAATTTGGTTTGCTCCTTTTCTAGTCTTAATTTCATTAGAAGTAGTCATATTCTCAACTAGTTTCGTTTGAGCATATTGTAATTCATCATTACGCTTACTAGAAGCAACCACAATATTAATAATATTAATCAAATGATCAAAGAATTAATGAACAACATTTACTTCTCTAGATGTTGTAACTAGAGCTAATTGCAACCTATGAGCCATGCAATGTATATAATAAGCATATAGGCAATTTTTAAGGAACAAAACTTGTAATTCATTCTATTCACCACACATATGCTCCATCATATCCTTGACCTCGATTATTTTTAATGTGAAGGTTGTAACGAGAAAGAACAACAAATATCTCAGTCTTTAAGATCAATGCAGTAGTATCTCTACCATATACAACATGAAAGAAATATTCTTTAATGAAACCTTCTTTATCAACAAACCTCAAAATAATGGTCATTTGCTCTCTCTTCGACTCATCCAGAGCTTCATCAACTAGAATACAAAATTTTGCATCCCCAATTTCTTTACGAATCACATTTCGCACTTTACTAGCAAGAATATGCAAGATATACAACATCTCTTTCTTTTATCACCGGTTCTACCAATTGATATGTTTCCACAAATAATTGAAATTCAATTTCTTGATTTATATCTTCCATTTTTGGAAACTTATAAAGTTCTTCTATTAATCCCTGATCAATGAACCTACAAAACCCTTCAAATAAGATCTCCTTTTAATTTTGGGTGATGTATATTTTGCATTCCATGGAGCATTTTCTAAGACAACTTCAGCTACTTTGTCATTGAAAGTTGATGTGTGTTTTATTAATTCAATAAATTTACCTCGATTTTTTGAGTCAAGACTTTCATCTTGACTTCTAAAAGCAAAAGCTTGAAATGCTAGCCATCAAGCACACTATGAAGGTCTTGAGCCGGACTTGATTATTCTCTATTTAATTTGATGTTTGTTTCTCAACTAGCTTGTCAATATGTCGTGAATAATTCTTTAGATACTCACAACATTTCTTAGCAATTTTATGTGGTGAACTTGGATCTTTCCCCTCATGACCAATTAAAAAGATAATTCATTCCATCATTCACATTTTTCCAATTATTAGAACATTTTACAGTGAATGCATCTGATCTAGGACAACATGTTGGTTTCTTACCAAAAATGTAGCAAGGCAGACAATATATTGCATCTTTTGAAGTTGAGTATTCCAACCAATTTGAAAGTGATTCAAACCATGAAGCTTGAAAACTATAATGATGATTATTTGCGAATTTGAATGAGTCCTCTATATCTTTTGGTTAATATAGATTGTCTATGAGATAAGAACATCAATCTTGTTTGTTGATAGGGAATTTATATATTTGTTGATGTGATCCTGGATCACCATCTATCTCTTCAGATTGAATTCTAAAACATTTGGAGGGATGCTCATCGGGTATTAAAGTATCAACATTTATTTCTACAGATGTCCTAAGATCTAAATGACTAATATCTTTTTTCTTAAATAATGCTTCAATTATTTGTCGTTTGCTCATTATTTGTCACCTAATTTCAAACCCCAACAAAAAATCAACTCAAAAAATGATAACTAACTTGGGAGAGAAATATAATAAATCATCATATAAAATTTATTCTCACATGAATTATAAATACACCTTTAATTAAATAATGACTCTTTAGGACAAAAAAAAAAAGAAAAAAAAAAAGAGAAAAGTTTACTTTACAAGTTTACATCATTTTTTTTTTTAATGTAATTTTATATCAATTTGTTGTGTCCTATAGTTTCAAAAAAAAAAAAAAAAAAAAATGTTGTGTCCTATGACATGGCTTGCGCGAGGGTGCTAGCGAATTAATGAGCCTGCCCAGTCAACTTGTGCGATGAGGCGACATCCAAGTCAACAATGTGTTATCCTCTCAGCCAATCAACCACAACTACCCTAATACTTGTATCCAAATGGGCCAAACATAGGGAACCGCATGCTGGTGGGAAGAAGTATTTGAAGCATGTCCGCTTCACGCATGTACTTTTTGTTCTGCTTTACTCTGCATAGCCGAAGGAGAAGGTACTCTATTATGATTTTCTCTTGAAGGAGAAGGAGCTCTATTGTAATTTGCTTTTTAAGGAGAATGTGCTCTGTTGTGTACTACTCTGAATGGAGAAGGTGCTCCTGGTAATCGTTGAAAGAGGAGCTGACTAATACCCGTTAAAAAATGGGCTGATTTAGATTTGGTTTGGTCGGTGTGATTCTATTAGATTAGAGGTTGAGGTTTCGATTGAAGAAATACTTTGGTTATAGAAGTAATCTATAGTGAAAATGTGATTATTTAGTTGTGCAAATGTGGTTCTTTAATTGTGTAAAATGTTGTTATTCTATGTACGACATGTTGTTACTTGTAGGAGAAATCGTTATGTGGTCATTTAGTTTTGCAAGACGTGGTCACTTAGTTATGGAAAATGTTGTAATTCTTTGTATGGGTTGTTGTTACTTGTATGAGAAATTGTTGTCTGCACATTTAGTGTTGCAAAAAATGTGGTCATTTAGTTAAGGTTAATGTGGTAATTCTGAGTGTGAAATGTTATGAAACAAATGTTGTTACTTATATCGTTCATATTGGTCTTCCTACCCCTTCTACATCGGACTTGTATGGTTAATGTTGATCATTCTTTGTATGGTTAATGTTGGTCATTCTTTGTATGGATTGCATACAAATGTTCCGTTATAGATTTTGGCAGTTCATATGTCTTTTATAATGGCTGAACCTGTGAATGCATTTTTTTTTTTAACTTTTGTTGGAGTTGAGAAATTTAACAATACATGGACATATATTTGTGAAGGTTGAATTTGAATTTTGCCTATTAATGTGGACATTGCGTATATGACCCTTGATTTGTATAGTGTTATGCACCTGTAATTATAGGATGTGGAATTGAAAGGATTGTTATTACCTTGTTATTTGATTCCCAAATTTGTGTGCGCGTTGGTGAAATGGAAATTGATATTGTTAACGAGGTTGTGGCAACAGAATTCCATACACCTGTAAATAATGTTATTGAGGAAACAATTAAGGACGAGGATAATGTTGATTTCATCCCAGCAGAGTGGATGGAATTTGATTTAGCTGATCACATAATAAATTACTATATTAGGTAATTATGCATGAAAGGGTTTGCTCTAACATTGAGACCTTCAAGGAATGATGAAACTGGTTATATACATTAACCTAGCTTGTAATAGAGGGAGGTCATATGGTGTTGAAGATGATGATGGACACGTGCATAGGACTTCAAAAACAAGGTGTCCTGCCCATGTCACTACAACATTAAACAGAAATAGAAAATGGAGGTTGAAGACAATTATGCTGACTCACAATCATGATGTCTAAGTAATCAAAAGTAGGTAAGAGATCAAAACAATTTTACCTTGGAAACAATGTCTTCACAAAGTGCAAAGATGGGTACCACAATACCTACAAATATAGATCATATCTTCAAGATTCACCACAATCCACAAACAATCTCATGCTTTCAATCATATATTCCTCCAAAAATATATGAAAAACTAAGGAGCATGTGAATTTTAGGTTTTAGATAGTTGAGAAAATGAAAAAAGGACACTAAGATTGATTGATTGATTAAGAGTTAACAAATAACAATATTAAAGGACGATGGATGTTTTTGTTTTAGAAAGAAAAACAATCCTCACCAAATTCCAATCCTAAAATCTGGCCATTGCAATGGTAATAAAAGTGAACCACTGTGCAGCTATGTTGAGTCTGTAGACTGCGTGAGAAGAAAAAAAAATAGGTCAGATTTTTTTTTTTCAAACTATGATGACGCATAAAATTGATCAGAGTTTTGTTTTGTTTGAGTTGGGATTTAGGGCTGAGCTAGTAGTGCTTTAGAGAAGAAAAAAAGAGTAACTTAGCTTTCTTGAGATTGGGAATGAAGTAGATAAAGTGAATTTTTTTTTTTTTGAAATATTTGGGTAATATAATTGGCCAAGTTTTTTTTTTTAATTTTTTTTTTTAATTTTTAATTTTTATATTTGAGTACAATAGATGTCTATTGGACTAAGAGAAGTCTTGGGAATAATATGGGGGCTGGATATTTATTTTTGAGGGGCCCATGTCTTTTAATTTTCTATGTACACTAGAGGAATTTTTTTTTAAAAAATAGCCATGTGGCTCCACCCCTTTATATAGGAATTACAGTTTACAACTTTTCTCAAACTGTAATTTTCCAATTGACATATTTTGACTATATAAAATGAACAAATACCATATGATATATGTAGACACTTGATTTTGCACTCATAATTTAATTTTGAAAAATGGTTAAAATGACCATTCATATACTCAAAAATTAGAGTTGCATTGCTTGTGTTAAATCATCTATTACATATCATAAAAATGATCTTAAGATTCTAAAGATTGCGACGGTATGCTCGATTCCCAAATCGAATCGTTAGATTAAAAGATATCACAAGATAAAATATTCATGGTCTGCATACATTTTGTTTAGGTGAAATCGATCACATGTGATTAATTTAAATTAATTCTAATTGATTAAACAATTAAAATTAATTAAATAATTTTGGCAATTGGTTGTTGGTTTTTGTAAAAAATAAGCTTGCTTGCATGGAAATAAAATGAATAATCAGATAACAAAGGAATTGTTGATAATTAAGTCTTTTTAGAATATTTATCTATCAGATAATTATTATTTTAAAGACCTGATTATCAAGATAAAATGGATTAATTTTAGAATACGAGTTAAAAACACATCCAGGTGCAATTCTCGACTCAGAAAATCTTCAAAAGAAAGACCAAATTGAACCAAAATTAGAAGTGGGGCTTGACACACGAGAGGGCCAATCGACACTCTTGGAGTGCTGATTGGCACATGGCAAGTGCCGATTGGCACAACTTCGGGGCCGGCCTGGAAATCTTCTAATTAAGCTGGAACACATCATTTCGAATTTTTGGGGATAACGACCCAGTTTAATTCATATTTGATCTTATTCAGCTTATTTTTCAAGCATCCAACCTCTATAAATAGGGGAAAAAAAATCAGAAAAATCAGGGCCTTTCTTTTTCTGAATTCTTTGCTCCTCTACAAGGCCTAGTATCACCAATAATCCCTTGCCTAACCATAATTTTGGGCGAGGACCAAGGATTAATTGTTTGATGTTTGAAGAAGAAGGAGAAGAGTACCTGTCTAAGTTGATTTATGGCCTACCCGAATGCTTTATGATGACTTGGGGAGAGCTAATGGGTATGACGTCTGCTGCAGGGTATGATGTATGGAGTGAAGATGCTATAGAAATCCCAAATTACCCAACATCCACATATGGGGGGAGACACTTCAAACCCCAATAAAATGACCTAACATTTACATATGGGGGGAGACACTTTAAACCCTAAGACACTGTATCAAATGACTCATCAAAAATTGCCCACGTCACAAGGGGGAGAGACACTTCAAATCCCCACATCTAGAGATAGAAAACCCGATAGAGGCATTGAATAAGTCTACCCAACAAACACCCAATGAAGAGGATGAGGTCCTTAAGCAGCTGTAGAAGATGCAAGCCAATATATCTTTATGGCATTTACTTATGGCCTCATACAAGCATCGCCAGAATCTGGTAGACCTTCTCAATCAAATCCAAGTCCCTACAACCACTACTTCTCAAGATCTGAATGCTATGATTGGGTCTATAAGTAGGGAACTTACTATTTCCTACTCAGACAAAGAAGGGGAAGCACCGCAATGACCCATTGCACATTGCTGTAGATGCCAAAGGCAAGATGATCCTAATGGTCCTAATTGATGACAGAAGTGCCCTAAATGTGTGTCCTTTAAAGACCAAAAGTTGCCTAGGCTTGAGCATTGAGGTTTTTGTGCCACCTGATCAGCATGTGAGAGCATATGACAATAGTAGAAGGGAGGTTTTAGGAACCGTAACACTAGAACTCACCATAGGGCCAATGATTAAGAAAGTAGAATTTCAAGTGCTCAATATAGCTTTATGCTTCAATATGCTCCACGAGTGACCATGGACCCATGATACAGAGGCTGTACCTTCATCCCTATACCAAAAAGTTAAGTTTTTGCATGAAGAAACCTTGGAAACATATTATCAACATCTTCTAAAAGTTGTGGACCAACCCCAAAATATTCATACATCCAGACCTGAAAAAAAAAAATCAACACACATCATTAACAACACAATAATACAAATAACCTTTACAAGACACACCTAACGGAGAATTTAAACCTCACCTGCTAGACAAATGGCATACCTCCTAAGCTTGAAAGACTGCGCCGAGAAAGCTGAGTCATGACGTGCAAAAGGGTCACATAAGCCATGCTACCCAAATCATAATTTTTGATTTGGCTAATATCCCTCAAACTCCACAAGTAACATAAACTCGTATTGCTCCCCAAGTCTGGACATAAGAGAGTTCCAATGAAGAGAAGCATGAACATACAAGTGCCAGTTGCTATAGTATCACACTTGTCAATATTGAAGTACAGCCAAATCAGGGGTACATTCTTACTCTCGATTTTTGGAGGCATCACACCCAAAATACCTCTAATTTCCACTGATGAGATGGAATCATTAACTTTAATTCTCTCACCACCCAATTTTAAGTTAGTAATGGCTGAAAAGTCATAAGGTGTTAGCATCACCTTATCAATACCCGGAAAATGAAAAGTGCAAGTGGTATCCCAGAATCGCTCTGACAAGGCAATAAGCAATTAGAGGTCCTTATATTGATTGGTATCATGATCCAACAAAGCTCGGAAAAAAGTTTGAAAGCCGATTTCATTAATGATATTTTTAATGTCTGGGGACAGTGCCTCCCACATGTATTTCATTATTTGAAGACTACCTCAACTCTTGGGCTTCTACAAAAAAAAGGTTAGCCAATCATTAAGATGTTCACAAAATGCCCTGTTCCAAAATACTCACTCCAAAATCCCAACCAATAAAATAATGCCCCTCAAGAAAATTAACCAAACCCCAAAGACCATTCCACGAATTCAAATTCCATGACATCCAAACAATATCCCAATGAACCCAAAAATCGCTCATCTCTCTAAACTCATTTAACAATGACTCAAATATATGTCTAACACACAAACAAAAAAATTTCATACCCATGAAAATAATACACACACAAAATTTCCATAACCATGAAAATAAGGCCTACACATCCCAACAAAATTTCCGCACTCATCAAAAATGAGTCTACTCAATCATGCCTACACATCAAATTCTCTTAATTTCATACCCACACAAAAAAAAAAAAAATAATAATAATAATCAAGTCAAAATTCATCCAACAATACCACAAGCTACATACAATACAAAGTTTCATAAACCATCAACATTGTCCAAACTTCACAATACCAAACAACTCAACAATTCAAAATTGCCAAAAAAAAAAAAAAATCAACATGGTCACACAAGGATTCTCTACCAAATCATACAATGTCCAAAATTCCCACAAAAGTAGACAACAATAAAATGACAATGAGCCACCATAAAGTTCTCAATAAGACATAAAATCAACAAATTTACCAACAAAAAAGCAAAAAAAAAAAAAATCACCTTAAAATCTTTCTTGGGTGAGTGTGGAGCATGGTTTCTTGGTTCGTGAAGGAGCCCATCTTTATCCTTCCATTCTAAGGATGGATGATATTTTTTCCCATTGAAAGTAAGAAAGTAAGTTTGCCCATGAGGAGATGCCATGGAAATGCAAAGATGAAGGTTTGAAAATGGGTTTTTAAAAAAAAGGGTTTTGCAAAGATGATAAAAAAACTCAAGGATTTGAAGAGATGTTTTGAAGGATGGAAGAAATCAAGTTTGGAAGCCTAGAGAAGTGATTTTCCAAGCAAGAAAATGTGTGAAAATGAAGAAAATGTAAAAGGAAGAAGCTTGTGAATAGTGACAATGGAGGAAGAAGTGAGAGTGATGAAGAAGAAGCCAAAAAAAAAAAAAAGAAAAAAGAAAAAAAGAAGAGGATGAAGACATAAAACAAAAGGGGCCAAAATTCCCCCCCCCCCCCTAAAATGCCACATGAGTTGTTTAGTCAACTCATGTTTGACTGAGTTGACTCAATCAACTCACCATAAAAAAAAATTTGTTTTAAAAAAAGAGTGATAAAAAAAAAAAAAAAAACTTTTCAAGGATTTCCAAAAATAGATGGTTTCAATTTCAAGAAAATTTCAAATTTTCAAGGAAGAAAAATGAAAAATTTTCAAGGATGTCCAAGAATAAAGGGTTTCAATTTCAAAATAAAAATGATGAAAGAAAAATTTTCAAAGAACCCCAAAAATTAATGGTTTTTCGTTTTTGAAGAAGAAATTCAAGTCTTAAAGCAAAATAGTGGAGCAATAAAGCACCAATAATATAAATTCTAATACAAAACTTTAGTCTTTTTCAAGCAAACCTCAGATTTTCAGATCAAGCTGGATATAGTTCTCAGTCGCCTTAGATACTCAGATTGAGCCGGATATAGTTCTCAGTCGCCCTAGATACTCAAATTGAGTTGGATATAGTTCTCAGTCGCCCCAAATATTCAGATTGAGTCGGATATAGTTCTCAGTCACCCTAGATATTCAGACCGAGCTAGATATAGTTCTTAGTTGCCCCAGACATTCCAATTGAGCTGGATATAGTTCTCAGTCACCTTTAGATTTTCAAACCAACTCGGATATAGTTCTCAGTCGCCTCAGATATTCAGATTGAATCAGATATAGTTCTCAGTCGCCCTAGATATTCAGGTTAAGTCGGATATAGTTCTCAGTTGCCCCAGATATTCAAGTTGAGCTGGATATAGTTTTTAGTTACCCTAAATATTCAGGTTGAGCCGGATATAGTTCTCAGTTGCCCTAGATATTCAGATTGAGCCGGATATAGTTCTCAGTAGCCATAGATATTTAGATTGAGCCAGTTATAGTTCTCAGTAACCCCAGATTTTCAAATTGAGCCAGATATAGTTCTCAGTAGTCCTAGATATTCAGATTGAGCCGGTTATAGTTCTCAGTCACCCCAGATTTTCAAATTGAGCTGAATATAGTTCTCAGTCGCCCTAGGTATTTAGATTGAGTCAGATACAGTTCTCAGTCACCCCAGATTTTCAGATTGAGCTGGATATAGTTCTTAGTCGCCTTCAGATATTCAAACTGAGACATATATAGTTCTTGGTCGCCTTCAGATATTTAGATTGGGATAGATATAATTCTCAGTCACCTTCAGATATTCAGACTAAGACAGATATAGTTCTCAGTCGCCTTTAGATATTCAGATCGAGACGTATATAGTTCTCAGTCGCCTTCAAATATTTCAGATCGAGCCAGATATAGTTCTCAGCTGCCTCAGATGCTCAGATTGAGCCGGATATAGTTCTCAGTTAGCATCCCAAATCGAGCGAATATAGTTCTCGATTACTTCATCAGTATTCAAGATGTGATTCAGGTTCATCAATTATTAATTATTCATGGTTTTTTTTTTTTTAATTCAAAACAATAAAACACTTGTTCTATGTCCCAAGGTTTTAGGTTCTAGGGCTAGGAAATCTTTAAAAATTCAACCTCGATTAAATCATGGTTGTTAAAATCAGTGTCTTTATTTTACATTGGCATTCACTTTGCAAGCTTTGTCAATGAGGGGCATTTTGTAGACACTTGATTTTGCACTCATTATTTAATCTTGGAAGATGGCTAAAATGACCATTCATATACCCAAAAACTAGAGTTACATTACTTGCATTAAATCATCCATTGCATATCATAAAAATGATCTTGAGATTCTAACGGTTGCGACAGTATGCCCAATTCCCAAATCGGACCGTTGGATTAAAAGATATCACAAGATCAAATATTCACGGTTTGCATGCATTTTCTTTGGGTGTAACCAATCACGTGTGATTAATTTCAATTAATTCTGATTGGTTAAAAAGTTAAAATTAATTAAATAATTTTGGTCATTGGTGCCGATTGGCACAACTCCAAGGCCTGGCCCTGAAATCTTCTAATTAAGCTGGAACACATCTATTTCGAATTTTTGGAGATAATGACGCAGTCTAATTCGTATATGATCTTATTCAGCTTATTTGTCAAGCATCCAACCTCTATAAATAGGGGAAAAACATAAAAAATCAGGGCCCTACTTCTTTGCTCCCCTTACGTTAAAGACGTTCTGGAAGCCTTGGCTTTAAGAATTTCTTTTTTGTTATTATATATATTTGAGTTCTCAAAGAGGTTAAACTTCTTTAATGTCTAAAGTATTTTTTCATTGAAGGGTACATTCATGCAAGTAGGTATTTAGTCTCATTCTTTTGTTTATTTTTCTCTTTCCTTACTGATATATGTGCGTTGTTCATTGCATGGTTTTCACGGATATATGTTTGATTTCATTATCAATACAATCTTGTTCATATTTTATACATACCATATTCACATGTTTAATTCAATTTTTCTTTAGTTGATTAACATGTTTAAGATTTAGTTCTCCTTTAAATTTCAAGATCTGCAATTAATACCTAATTTTTTTTTTCAAAAAAAAGAACAATAAAAAAAAACTAATTTGTATTTTCATTAAATACATATTTGAAATTTTTTTCTGAATAAAAATTAGTCTGTATTTTCATTAAATACAAATCTATATTTTTTTCTAAATATAAAACTAATCTATATTTTCATTAAATACAAATTTGAAATTTTTTCTGAATAAAAAATTGATCTGTATTTTCATTAAATACATATTTGAAATTTTTTCTGAATAAAAACTAATATGTATTTTCATTAAATACAAATTTGAAATTTTTTCTGAATAAAAAATTAATCTATATTTTCATAAAATACAGATTTGACTTTTTTTCTGAATAAAAAAACTGATATGTATTTTCATTAAATACAGATCTGAAATTTTTTCTGAATAAAAAACTGATCTGTATTTTCATTAAATACAAATATGAAATTATTTTTCTGTAGAAAAACATATCTGTATTTTCATTAAATACATATCTGAATTTTTCTGCACATAAAAACTGATCTGCATTTTCATTAAACACAGATATGGAATTATTCTACACATTAAAATTAATTTGTATTTTCATTAAATACAGATCTAATTTTTTTATAATAAAAAAATGTTTTCTTGAATGTAAAGCATCAACAATTTTGTGTTTTTTTTCTAAAATAAAAATTGTAGATTTTGAATTTTTAAAGCGTGAATTAATATTGAATTTAGGGATTTCAATATGTCATTGTAATGTCATGCATCGTTTAAATAGGTATATTAATGCTCATTTAGAGTCTAGAAGAGTAGATTCTGTCTGGGCAGAATGGGTGCCTAACACCTTCCCATTCTATAACCTTGCCCCCGAATCTAGGTTTTGGTTCATAGATAGTGCGTTATCCTTCCTTTTTTTTATTATTTTAGTTTGTAACCTAGGAAGCATAGTTTTGTAATTTATTTTACTAGATTGTAATTTAGTAGACAAAGCCGTGTATATTTCATTTTATCAAATTGTGATTCATTTAAATTAATGAGAGGTTGTATTATTTAGATATATACCCTATGTATTTTTTTTAACAAAAAATAAGTGGCGACTCCACACATAATCTTGAAAAGGGAAGGTGCTGAGGCCTCACCTCTTTTCTGAGAGCACCATTTGGGAGTTAGTCTTTTTCCCTGATCTTTCACAGTATCGAAGTTGGTACTATTAATAGTTGTTAGTATTATTAGTTTTTGTTAGTGTAAGAGTTGTGTTACTGATTGTACTATTATTAGTGTTCACCTATAAGAGTTCTTTATTTGGATTAATGATTGTACTATGTATTTGTTAGTGTAATTGGATTTTTTTTAGGTAATGGACTTGCAAAATCCCTTCTTCTTGGACATTTTGTAGGAGGAAAAAGGTTTTTGCAATGATTTTTTGATAGTCACTCCATATTCAGACGTAAATTTCCATCAATCTCCACCCCACGTTGAAATGGGATAATTTGCGCCCCACATTGAAACAAGATCAATTACCTATTAAGAAAGGTCAACGAAGAAATAACTTCACCATAGATGAAGAGCTTAAGGTAGTGTTGGTGAGGCTCAATGTTAGCTCAGATGTCATGACCTTAATTGACCAAAAACACAAAATTTTGGAATAGAATTTGGTCCAACTTCCACAATGACAATAAATTTAACTATTCAAAGAACTTTTTAAATAGTTGGTGGTCAACGATTTAGTGGGAGACCAACAAGTATTGTGGATTCTTGGCTCAAATTAAGAATCAAAATGAAAGTGGTAAAACTAAACATGACAATACATATCTATTCAGCATCTGTTATGTATTATATATCAATGCACTAAAATTTTTAACACACTTTTTATTTTCAATTTGTTGATTTTGTAGATTGATGATGCAAATACTATGTATAAAAGTAGAAGGAAACCTCATTTCAATTGGAATATTGTTGGAATATTTTGAGGTATGAAGCTGAATGATTGAATCTAAGAGATAATGTGAAGCTATCTTACATTTCCAGAGTCAATAAATCTAGATGAAGATAGTGATGAAATAAATTCCTTTGTAGACTTGGAGAGACCAATAGGCAAGAAGGTCAAAAAGGAGAAATTGAAGAAAAGAAAAACTAGTGATGATGTGGTCCCAAGACTTTCCTCCCAATTGGATGAAATTAAGAAATAAAGGAGGAGAATGTATGATGAGAAAAATGAAAGTATACATATTGCATTGGAAGAACAACGAAATCTACTGCATATTGAATCAAAAGAACAAAGAGAGCTGATTCATATCAAGGAAGAAAAGAATAAATTAGAAAAGGTGAAAGTGGAAGAAGAAATTATTAAGAAAGATATAAGTAACATGGATTTCGAGCAAAAAGAACATATTCGTCCACTCCGTTTGGAAATATTGGAAAGGTTCAAGTCTAAATTGACATCATACTTAAATGTTATTAGTAATATCTAATTAGTAATTTTTGCATAGTACAAGGATACTACCACATGGTTGTTCAAGATAATTTGATGTTAAATATTTGTTTTGTATTATCTACTTGTGTTGAGAATGTGATTGTTCAGTAATTAGTCTAATCATGTTAGATATATATTTTTTTGGTAGTATTTACTTGTGCAATGATATTAGCAATGTTGTAATTTTTGTACTGTGCAAGGATACTAGCATATGGTTGTTCAAAATAATTTGATATCATATATGTGATTTTATTGGCTCTATTAATTGGCTAAAAGGAATGTAAATGTTAGTATTTGATAAGAATGTGTTCTTGATTACATTTAGCTTAGATGTAATTTGATAAAGATGTACACTAATTTGTTGTTATAGTTATTTGTGTTGTTGCTCTGAATGTGTGATGTGGTCTCATAGGCTTCATATTTGAGATTGATAGAAACAATTGAGCATAAGAAAGACAAAAACAATTTTAAAGCTCAAACAATTGATTTTAGGATTACACATACTGCATGATATTTGAAATATCATAATATAGAAAGGATGGATTGCTTCTCTTTATTGTTTAATACATCCATATTTTCATTACTTGTATTTTCTTGATATAAAGTGAAAGTGGCCATAGTACATAGAGAAGTAAGGATTTACTAGATTGGTATTTGTATGTCTTATCTATTAATAATTTTCCCCGTGTATTATTTTTCTTTTTAATTAGTAAGCAAATGGAAGCTCTAATCTATAATGATGGAAATTCGCGCAACCTTAAATTTGGCGAAAATGGGCAAATGGCCATCTCGAGCAAAAAAAAAAGAAAAAGAAAGGCAAATGCTCCATTTCCCAAACTAATTAGGGAAATGCCCATCTTTTGAAACTCGATTTTCTAAAAATCGAGTTTCAACTTAAAACTTGATTTTTGGACAATCGAGTTATAACAAACTAAAAAAAAAAAAAAAAAAAATTGCTGGAACTCGAGCTCTATGAACTCGAGTTCCATGCAATTTTTTAAAGCCCTATAGTGGCGTTTTAAAACATGCAAGTTTTTTCTTAAGTCTGATCACTCCATTAGGGCGCCCTATAGTGGAGTTTTAAAGCCCTATAGTGGCGTTTTAGAACATGCAAGTTTTTTCTTAAGTCTGATCACCCCATATAGAGCCCTATAGTGGCGTTTTCAAGCTCTATATTGGCGTTTTAAAGTCCTATAGTGGCGTTTTTTTTATGGAACTCGAGCTCCCTGAACTTGAGTTCCATGCAATTTTTTTGTTTTTTGTTTTTTTTAAATTTTTACCTATAGCTGCGTTTCTTGGAGGCCTATAGTGGCGTTTTTTATGGAACTCAAGTTCCATGCATTTAAAAAAAAAAAAAATTGATCGCCCTATAACTCAATTGTCCACAAATCGAGTTTTACATTGAAACTCGATTTTTAGAAAACTGAGTTACAAAAAAGGGGCATTTCCCTAATTAATTTGGGAAAGGGAGCATTTGCCTTTTTTTTTTTTTGTGCGAAATGGGCATTTGCCCATTTTCACCCCTTAAATATATTGCCAATTACTAAAGCTAATCAAGCATATTATATATAATTTGTCATTGGCCAAGTATTGCAAGATATATTTGGTACCAATTCAATATAGATTGATTTCCAATGTGATCATGCCCGTGGAGAATTAATTTGAGACCAGTTATTATCTTTGTTTGTGGGCTCAACTTTTGGTTGGATTTGTTGCCACCAAACAAACTTAATGGAGGCAGTATCAGCTTTCCAAGGAACTAGTTCTTTGGTAGTATTTGTTAAAGTACATTTGATCACATTGTTGCCAAGTAATTTCATATTGGATGCAGTGACTGCATACCATTTTATCTTTACTTAAATTCATCTTCTAATTTTTTTGTTGAATAAACAGGATAACAATTTATTTATATTGGTGAAATATGTGACAAAAAAATAAAACATTGAGGTGTCTAGCTATACGACACAAACTTTGCTAAACAGAGGAAAATCAATTCGGATTGGATATTGAGAGAGAATTTGTTATAACATACATTTGATGTTTCTAGCTATAAGACACAAACTCTACTTACCAGGTGGAATTTGTTACAATGAATATTCATAATACATAAAATATAGAGAACAACATGCCTACTTTATTTAAATTCTTAAATGACTTAATGGATAATCTTAGAAATCTTTTTTTTTTTTCATTGGAGGGTAATGGAATGGATAATAAGTGTTGGGAAATCACGGAGCAAGCAATCTGTTATTACAAATCCTTGAGAATGTAAGGTTATGTTTGGTAACAGTTTTTTGTTTTCGATTTTCAAAAACTTATATTTGAGAATATAAAGAAAAAATAACTGTCTTGTATTTTTGAAATAAAAAACATGTTTGGTTAGTTGAAATAAAAAAAAAAAAAAAGTTTTTTGAATAAAAAAATAGAAAATACTAAAATTTGGTGTTAATTGTTATTAGGATTTAAACTCTAATACTAACTCATTAAATAAGACAAATTGATTAAATTAAATGCATATTTTCATTAACTTTTGAAAATTAAAACTGAAAACAATATTTTGCATGCTTTCAGTTTCCTTCACAAATTGAGTTTTGAAAACAGTTTTTGTTTTTAGTCCATTTTGAGTTGCCAAACATATATTTTAGTTTCAAAAATAAAAAATTGTTTTTGGAAACATAAAATCAAGAAAAAAACAGTTACCAAACATACCCTAACTATTTGCCCACTAACTGTTAATAGTAGGGGTGTGCATGGGTCGGGTTAGGTCGGGTTAAGAGAATTTTTTGACCCAACCCACCATGGTGGGTCAAAAAAATTCGACCCAACCCAACCCATCACATATGTCCAACCCAACCCAACCCATATGGGTCGGGTTGAACCCATGGGTTGAACTTTTTTTATTATTATTATTAAATTGAACCCATATATATTTTTATTAATTATATAATATATTTAAATATATATTAAAGAAAGTAATAGGATTTTATATTATATATGTTTGTAAGAATTGATGAAGTGCTCTACAGCTGGGTTTTAACTTAAAAAAAATATTTATTAAATATATAATATGTTTTAAATATGTATTAAAATATGGGTGGGTTGGGTCAGGTTTGGCGAGTTTATAATTTTATGATCCAAACCCAACCCGACCCGCTACAACAATTTTTTTATAACCCAACCCAACCCACCAAGTCCTAAAACCCGACCCAACCCGACAGGTTGAGTTGGGTCAGGTCGGGTCGGGTCGAGTTTGACGGGTTGGTGGGATTTCTGCACACCCCTAGTTAATAGTCCTAAGAACTCAGCAACACTCTCCCTCTCTCTCTTTCAGGACAACTCAGTATTCTCAGTTGCTTTCAAAGAAAGGGCAGCACATCATTTTCATTTGCTCTCAAAGATTTCTTTAACATGCTCTACATAAGGATTGACCACCCTGAGTCCCTGGTCATGTACGCCTTTTTTTTACGATTGCTTTTATTCAATCTCCCCATGGTGTTTCGGAGAGTTTTCTAATCTGGCATAGCAGCAACCCACATTTGATATGAAACTCCCAATGGTCATGGCTTCTCTTTCTTATTCCAACAGACTATCACCTCTTTCCAAGCTCATAATCACAATGGTAACGGGTATAGACTATTGATGAGGGTAGGGACAGCCTACTGGGACCACCGATGATGGTAGAGAACTAAGAGAATCAAAATTTCAAAAGAGACATTCTGAGTATAACATACTGCAAATCATAAATCTTCCTCCTGCCTATTTCTTATTTCCCTATATTTTTCTAAAGATTAAAAAAAAAAAAAAAAAAGAGAGCCAGGTACCTTTGACGAACTTTTCTCCTTTGACTATGGAGAAGAAGAAAGAATTAGGTACCTTCGGCTGCAGTGGTGGTTTGGGTATTGGACTATGTGAAGTCTAGTTTGTATTTGATTCACCCTACTCAACTTGGAAGTATAACGAATTTTTGGCCCAATTTTTCCTATTCGGACTTGTGATTTGGGTATTTATTTGTTGCATCATATTAGGGGTTTATGTATTGATGTACTGTGACTGCTGCTTTTGTGTTTTCTCTCTGACATAATAAAAATGCAGCAACTCTTTGAATATAGGCAAATTGTCGAATAATATAAATTTTTTGTATAGTGTGATTGCTTTTGTGTTATTTTTTCTTTTATTTTTCCTCTCTATTAGTTTGGCAATTCAATTTAATTCCCAACACTGGAGAGGCAATATCCTTTAGTGGTATTTGCAAGTGTGGGAGTTGAGAGAGTGTGCGTGAGAAAGAGTAAGAGATTTTTTTGATGGATAAGAAAAAAGAGAGTTTTTTTTTTTTTTTTTTTTTTTTTTTTTTTTTTAAATATTTAGAGGGAAGAGGAGCTACGCATTTTTTTGGGAAAAATTTCTCTTGACTTATAGCGGTGGTTAATAACAGTCGCAATAGAACCCTTTCTAAAGAATATGTATTTGTTTTATTAACTGTTTTTATTTAAATTTAAAAAAATCTATTGTGGTGATTTGAATAAAAAAACGTTGCTATAGCTCATTATAATCACCTCTATAAGTGAACTATTGGGGCGGTTTATTCAACTTTATGCACATGCATCGGGTTAGAGTATCAATTTGGAGAAGTCTTCGGAGTATTTCAGTAGCAATACAATAGATAGTCAGAAACAGGATATGTTGCGGATCTTGGGTGTTAGAAAAGTTGACCAATTTGAATCATATTTGGGGCTACCAACTCTAATTGGGTGAGTCAAATACCATACTTTTTCCTTTTTAAAGGATAGAGTGTGGAAAAAATTACAAGGTTGGAAATGCATGCTTCTATCTAGAGCTGGTAAAGAAATTCTCATAAAGGCGGTGGCTCAATCTATTCCCACTTATACGATGAGTGTATTTCAACTCCTAATGAAATTATGTGATGAACTAGATGCTTTATGTGCAAAGTTTTGGTGGGGACAAGTTGGGAATGAAAGGAAAATTCATTGGAGAAGTTGGGACAAGCTGTCAACCTCAAAGAAAGATGGTGGAATGGGCTTTCATGATCTTAAAGCATTTAACCTAGCCATGCTAGCCAAGCAAGGGTGGAGAATGATCCAAGAATCTGATACATTGTTCTATCGGTGTTTTAAAGCGAGATACTTCCCTCAAACTTCTTTTCTTGAGGCAGTTGAATCAGTAAATAGTTCCTATGTATGGAAAAGCATGCTGGTAGCCCTACCAATCCTCAAGTCCGGTCATTTTTGGAGAGTGGGGAATGGTTGCTCAATTCGGGTTCAAGGTGACAACTGAATTCCAAATTTTCCTTCACACAGAATACTTCATCCGCCCAATGATGATGTTGAAGGTTGGATTGTGGCAGACCTCATTGATCATAAATTACATGAATGGAGGATTGACGTAGTGATGGCAATATTTCATGAGGAGGAGGCTGATGCAATATGTAAAATTCCCCTTAGCTGAAGGAGTGTGTCTAATTCCATTACATGGCTGCATAATAAGAATGGACAATTCACTGTTAAATCAGCATATAGGGTTGCGCAACAGGTTTTGAAGGTTGGAAGAGGGGCTGAAAGCTCTAATGGAAGCTATGGGAAGCGAGTTTGGGCTGCCTTATGGAAACTTAAGATTCCAAACAAGATTAAAGTGTTTGGATGGAGAGCGTGTCATGATATTCTGCAGACAAGATTGAACCTGACCAAGCAAAGGATTATATCAGACAATATGTGCCTGATTTGCTGTAGATGTCCAGAATCAACAATTCATGAGCTTTGGGAGTGTGCCGCTACACAGGATGTGTGGGCTAGCAGTGTTAAAATTCTGCAGAAGGGATGCACGGGTCAGAATGATTTGCTGCACTTATTGGAGTACTTACTAGACCAATTGTCTTTGGAGGAAAGGGAAGTCTTCTTGATTCAAGCTTGGCTCATTTGGAATAGGCGCAATAGTGTTCTTCATGGTGGCAGATTCATTGATCTAGGGACTCTTAATCAGAGGGCAGCAGAATCTTTAGAAGAGTACAAACATGCTCAACAACAACTTGATGCAGAACCGGTTATGCTGAACAGCAGGACAGATTGGGAACCACCTCCAGAATCGGCTTTTAAGCTGAACTTTGATGCAGCAATTTTTTCTAAGGTGAACAGAACCGGTGTTGGGGCTATAATCCGTAACTACAAAGGCGAAGTCATGGCAGCCATGTCTGCGAGAAATCCAGCAGTACATAGTAGTGAGGAAGGTGAGCTGTTAGCATGTAGAAAGACTGTTGAATATGCTATTGACGTAGGTTTTTCCAGGTTGGTTCTTGAGGGAGACAATGTTAATGTAATAAAAGCTATTTCATCTCAAGAACCCAACATATCTCTTCTGGGGAATGTCGTGAAAGATATTAAACATCTCATTAGGGGTCTACAGTGGGTATCTATGTCTCCCATAAGGCGTAGTGGCAATAAGGTGGCTCATGTGTTATGGCATGTTTGGATGTTTAAAAAAGGAGGGGGAGTAGAGTAGAGGGGAGGGGAGTAATTCAATTACCTTGTTTGAGAGTTTTTTAAGGAAGGAGGGGGAGGGATTTGGAGGGGTTTGGAGGGGTTTCAACTACCTCCAACCCCTCATTTTTAATTCCCCCAAATTGGAGAGATTTGGAGGGAGAGTAGAGCACATAAAATTATTTATAAAGTAAATTACCTAATTTACCCTTATTATATTTATAAAATTACAATGTTAAAAACAAGGGGAATGGCTAATTACTCCCTTCCCCCTTACTAATTATAAAAACATCCAAACAAGGTGGAGGGTAATCATTCTCCTCTACTCTCCTCCCCACTACTCCCCTCCCCTCTACTCCCCTCTACTCTCCTCCCTCTCTAAACTCCCAAACAGGCCATTAGTGCAACATGCTAAAACTATTATTGAGGATTTGTATTGGATAGAGGATTCCCCTTCTCCAGTCATTGAACAATTGTATCAAGATGCTTGCGTTTTATAAATGAATGAAGAAGTTTCCCTTTCAAAAAAAAAAAAAAATCTTGATTTATAATCCCAACATATTAAGTTTAGTAGTTGTCATTAACCCCAACCCACGGGTATGCTGTTGGTTTGACTTGGGTGATCCCTAAATCTCGGATAGTTGGCATTGTACATTATAAAATTAAATTTATAATAGAAAATTAAATATGTTTAGAAAATTAAATAATAAATATGTTAGGTGGATATTGGGTCAGAGGAAGATTCATCCAAACTGGTTTGAAGCTAAACTTCTTTATAGAAAAATTATCTATTTATTCAAAAAATCATGATTATCTATAGGAATCATCTTGAGCTATATCATTGTCTTGAATTTTGATCAAATGAGATTCTAAAGCATATTAAATTAAAAATAATTTTTGGGTAAACTACATAAATTGTCCCTATTGTTTATATCATATGTCAATTTGATAATCAACCTTTCAATTGTATCAATTTGATCTTTAACCTTACAATACCGTGCCATTTTGGTCATTGCCGTTATCCCTTGGATGGAAAAGTCTGATGTGTCAAATAGAATAATAAAAAATTAATTTATTTGCCACATCAATTGTCAAGTGTGCAGCCACATCAAATTAAAAAAAAAAAAACTAAATTGTTGTTCTCACGTGATATTGGGCTTGGAGGAAAAAAATTAAAATTCTTGTCTCACAATCTCCCACTCATCTCTATCCCTAGTCCCAAACTCTCTTAGCTAAAACATAATTTGTAGACAGCGACTTGAGGTCCAATGGCAGAAGGTTCATCTCTCTCTCTCTCTCTCTCTCTCTCTCTCTCTCTCTCTCTTATTTTTCTATGTTTTGTTATTGTCCAAAATATCAAAAATGGACACAAGCTAGTATCTGCAATACTGTTTACTGTTAACAAAATAATCTCCATAAAATTTCAAAATTAGGATGTCACTTGTTGAATCCCATATATGTAGTAGCTAGTTGAATTGGCTAAAAATAACTTGGCAGACATAGTCCATTGTCAAATTCTACTTGATATGTAGCGAGCCTTCTTTTCCTATGAAAGTAATAGGATTTTATTCCACTGCAAACATCTTTACATTTTCATAATTCTAATAAATTTTCATGCAATTCAATACTCTTACTTGGAGTTTCCAAAACGATTTGTAGCAGATACTAGCTTGGCAAAAGGGTTATTTCAATACTTTTACCCTCACATGGAGGGTAAAAGGGTAATTTCACCTTGGAAATAGGCATCTTAATTGTAGCCACTATGTAGGGCGATTGAGAGGCTTCTTTATCTCAACCTTGAATTGTGGCGACCAAGGGGCGTCTCTACTTCGATCTTGATGGAAGGTAACTAAGGGGCTTCTTTACCTTGGAACCTGGGCGATTGAGAGGCTTCTCTATCTCAACCTTGAATTGTGGCAACCAAGGGGCTTCTCTACCTTGATCTTGATGGAAGGTAACTAAGGGGCTTCTCTACCTTGGAACATGGGGCGATTGAGAGGCTTCTCTATCTCAACCTTGAACTGTGGCAACTAAGGGGCTTCCCTACCTCGATCTTGATGGAAGATAACCAAGGGGCTTCTCTACCTTGGAACCCATGGCGATTGAGAGGCTTCTCTATCTTAATCTTGAGCTGTGGTGACCAAGGGGCTTCTCTACCTCGTTCTTGATGGAAGGTAACCAAGGGGCTTCTCTACCTTGGAACCCAGGGCGATTGAGAGGCTTCTCTATCTCAACCTTGAATTGTGGTGACCAATGGGCTTCTCTACCTCAATTTTGATGGAAGGTAACCAAGGGGTTTCTCTACCTTGGAACCTGGGGCGATTGAGAGGCTTCATTATCTCAACCTTCAATTATGGCGACCAAGGGGCTTCTCTACCTCGATCTTGATGAAAAAGTAACAAAAGGGCTTCTTTACCTTGGAACCTGGGACAATTGAGGGGCTTCTCTATCTTAATCTTGAATTATGGGAACCATAGGGCTTCTCTACCTCGATCTTGATGAAAGGTAACCACGGGGTTTCTCTATTTCGGAACCTGGGACGATTGAAAGGCTTCTCTATCTCAATCTTGAATTGTGGCAACCAAGGGGCTTCTCTACCTCGATCTTGATGGAAGGTAGCCAAGGGGCTTCTCTACTTCAAAACCTATGACTTTACCTGCAAAAGATCAAGATTTGGAATTTGATTTTAGATGATGAGTGCTTTGTTGTTCCATTGTTTTGAGATGTGTGGTCTTCATTTGTTTCTTGATTTGAATTTTCTCTTTTGAAAAGAAAACCTTAATTGATTTTTGTAGTCCTTCTGAAAAAGATTTTTTTTTTCTTTTGAAATTTGGAACTTAGAATTTGAAACTTTCTTCCTCATTTTTTTTTGAAAAATGACATCTTCATTCTTGACCATCCTTGAAATTTATTTTTTTCTCCTTCAAAATTGAACTTTTCTTGAAATTCATGTCATCTGTCCTTGAAAACATTTTTTCTTTTTCATTCATTTTTTATTTTTTCATTTTCTTAAAGAAAAGAACAAAGCAAATTTTTTTTGAGAGTTGACTGAGTCAACTTAGTCAAACTTGAGTTGACTCGGCAACTCAGGTGACTAAAAGAGGGGGAGGGGGAGGGGGAGGGGGGGTGAATTTTTTGGCCCCCCATCTCTTTTGTCTTTTTTTTTTTTGCTCTTCCCTTCTTTTTACTCTTTTTTCTTGGCCTTGAGCATTTTTGAATTGTTGAGCTTTTTGTCATGGTGAAATTTGGACAATGTTGATGATTCATGAATTTTGGCAATGTTTGTAACTTGTGGTATTTTTGAATGAATTTTGACTTGAATTTTGTGGGCATTGAAGTCTTGATAATTTGATGTGTAGGCTTGGTTGAACAAATTCATTTTTGATGAATGCGGAAATTTTGTTGGAATGTGTAAGTCTTATTTCATGAGTATGAGAATTTTTATGGGTATGGGTATGGAAAACTTTTGTGGTGGTATTTTTTTTTTTGTTTGTTTGTGTTGGAAATGGATTTTTTTTTGAACATGGAGAAAATTTTGTTTGACATTGGAGAATTTTGGACATGGAAAATTTTTGTACATAGAAAATTTTTGTTGGACATGGAAAATTTTTGCTTGACATGAAATTTTTGGTTGGTTGGGTATTGGAGAATATTTTTGGTAATGAGTATTTTAGGACATGGTGTTTTTTGTTGGATATGTAGTTTTGGACATGAAAAATTTTTGTTGGACATGTCGATGATTTGCCAACTTTGTTTTGTAGAACCTCAAGAGTTGAGGTAGCCTCTAGATGTTGAAAGGCATATGGGAAATATTGTCTCTAGATATTAGGAACGTCATTGGTGAAGCTGACTTCTTGACTTTTTTCCAAGCCTTACTGAATCATGATACTCATGAGTACAAGAATCTCCAGTTACTTCTTGCCTTGTCAAAGTGGTTTCGGGACACTACTTGCACTTTCCATTTTCCAGGCATTGGTGAAGTGATGTTGACACCTTATGATTTTTTAGCCATTATTGGCTTAAGATTGGGTGGCAAGAAAATCAAAGTCAATGATTTCCTCACTTCAAAAGAGATTAAAAATCTTTTAGGTGTGATGCCTTCAAAACTGAAGAGTAAGAATGCCTCCTTGATATGGTTATATGAAAATATTGAGCACTGTAAGACTGTAGCAACTGGTACTTGTATGTTCATGCTTCTTTTCATTGGAACTTTCTTATGTCTAGACTTGGGTAGTATAGTGAGCTTGCGCTATTTGTGATGTTTGAGGGACATTGAGCAGATCAAAAATTATGATTTGGGTGGCAAGGCTTATGCAACCCTCTTGCATTTCATGACTCAACTTTCTTGGTGTAGTCTCTCAAGCTTAGGAGGTGCACCATTTGTTTGGTAGGTGAGGTTTTAAATTTTTTGCTATGTGTGGGTTTTGGAAAGTCATTTTGGTTGTTGTGCCACTGATGATGTACGTTGGTTATTTATTTATTTATTTTTTATAAATTAAATTTTTTTTTTTCAGGTTTGGATATATGAATATTTTGGGGTTGGTCCTTAAGTTTTAGAAGATGTTTTTGTGACATGTATCCGAGGTTTCTTCGTTGGCTGCCGAAGTATCATTTGTCAATGCCTTCCAAACGTTCTTTTGCACGTTTGGCGTATGGTGATTGACAACTTAACTATTGCGGATGTGAGTTTCTCTTTTTTGTGTGGGGTTTTGTGTCTAGTTAGAATTTTTTCGTGTTTGATTGTGGTTTGATTTTTTTAGGTTTCGGGTTCTATGTGATTTTCTGATGTCTTTGGATCCATGGCTTGGATGTGAGGAATATGCAGAGTGTGAATGGGCTCATGAGCTGAATGGTTGTCAAGTGTTGTTTGAGTGTGGCCATGGGAGGTATTGGTATCTTGGTGACCGAGTGTTGCCTCAGGTTGAACATGTGTACCCTTCTACAACAATCCCGGTCCCTCTTTGTCCCTCCATCCGGTTGGCTGACCTTCTAGCTAATGAAGAAATTGCTCGTGCTCAAGCTGGTCATGTTGTCTCGAGAACACCAGGAGATTATTTGGAATTTGTTCAAGCTCAATTGTAGGGTTGTCTAGCTGACATTCCTGTGACATCGGTATATTTCTTGATAGGGCAAGAATGTATTGACCCCTTGTGATGAATTAATCAATTAACTAGCCAAGTTAATTAATTAATCAAATTAATATGCAAAACGCGTGGTAGCACAAACAAATCACTAACTAAGTTAATATGCAACGGAAAATAAAGTTAACATGGTGATTTGTTCACGAATGGGGAAAACCTCCATGGCAAAAACCTCACCGGGTGATTTTAAGGTCACCACTCTCGAGAGTAAAGGAATCCTAATACCTTATACCAACCTACAGTTGAACCCTTACCCCAATACACAATTGAACTTGTTCTATAGTGACAATCTCTCCTTTTCAATGCACGGCTCCTAGTACGTGACTAACTAATCGATGCGTAGATCCTAGTACGTGACTTACTCACCAACTTGAGAAAGATGTTGGCTGCAAAGTTCTTCACTTCATCAACACGATGAAGATCACGAAGCTCCTTGGTCACAAAACTCAATGGCGTACAAACGCAACAACTTCTTCAAAAGAAAGATAAATTAGGGTAAATTCTGTCTACGGTCACAATTTGCATGAACAACACTTTGCCTCACACTTGCGCAACCTTTAACGGCCCTTAAAATAATCCTTATATATATTTAGGGTTGTGAGAAAAGAAAGCCTAAACATGTACACACGGATTAGAGTGAAATCAAATATGAAAAATTGATTTTTATAAATCTCGATAGAGAGGTTATCTATCGAGCATCGGGCTAAACTGCCTTTTAAACCTTGATAGATGCTATCTATTGAGCTAGCTATCGAGCTTTAAAAACCAGCACTTCTTCACTCGTTTCTTAGATAGATTTGTATAGCTTTAATACTTAGACTTGAACTCTTGTTCCTTAAAGTATTAAACACATCCTAGATCTACCCAATTACAAGTAAAGTGCATTTTGTCAAAAGATTAGCCAATTCTAAATGACATATGTTCCTAACATCATTCACATATGTCCTAACAATTTCTCCCTTTGGCAATCCGTGACAAAACCACAACAAAAAAATGAACATATGAGAGAAGTCATAAATCACTCAACTCATACTCACTTGTTGAATACAATAAAATCTATCCTAACACAAACTCTTGAAAAACTTTGCAAGAAGAGAGTTCATGGCAAGAAAGACTTTGACAACCTATATTTTTGAAACACTTTAAACAAAACTCATCACGGCATCTTAGTATGAAGCAGAAATAAAAGATTGCATATAAGTAACAAGAAGCATGTGCATAAAGAAAGAAAAGAAACAACACATGAAGAGATAGGTGAAATTGTAATAACAACCTCAATATATATATATATATATATCAATAATGAGTACAAGGTTTGCTATCACAATGTAAGAACAATGTATCTAAAAAGAAAGAAAAGAAAAGATACGAAAAGTCCTCACTACATCCCTTAAAGATAAAAACACTCCCCCTAACAAAAATATCTCCTATAATAACTCTCCCGCTAAGTACATGACTACTTTCATACCCAAAACTACTTCCCCTTTTGTCACAAATGACAAAGGGTAAGTCACTGAAAAGCAGTCATCTCCTTGTCACTGGAAGAGATAACACCATCATCCTCATCAACATCACCACCATCAGAGTCACCATCATCATCCTCGTCCTCAGATGCCTTTGGAGAAGGAGAAGGAGACTCTACAAAGCCACCAAGGCGAGCCTATCGTCCTGCAATATGACCGACACGGGTGTTCACCTAACACAACTCATCACTGAGAGTGTCAAGGTGAGCATCCATGCGCTGAAGCTGTGCCATAATTGCCTCGAGGGTCACACCATTCGTTGAAGAAGAAGGAGTAGATGTGGATGGAGCTGAAGAAGCCGGAGGAGTCGTCGTCTCAGTCTGTGGCCGCTTTGGTCGAAGCCGAGCCTCACTCCGTTGAATGGTCGCCGCATTTATGGAACACATGACGAAGAAGTGGTCTAACTTGGGATAGGAGACAGAGAAGTGGCGAATGATCCTCGTGATAGCCAAAGGAAATATAAGCTTATCACGGGTTGTCGTATGCCTATAGACATCTATAAGGAAGAGTGTGAAGTGAGTGGGAAAATCAATAGAAAGATCCTCTAGGGGGGATAACAACAATTGAGCACGAGGCTTTGTGATAGAGTTATAGTGAGATAATGGATGGAAAACGAATGTCATCACCATGTTAAGAAACCTTAGACCTTTAGCAAAGGTTAAGCAATGGGTGTTTTGACGACCACCCCAAGATGAAGGTGTCCCACAAAATAGAAACATGGGCTCGTCTTTAGACACAGTCTTAAGACGATCATAACTGGGGTAGTTAGGATGCGCTACCCTTGGTACGTGTAGCACCTCGAATATAAGATCCGGAGTAACTACAATGCGTGTACCTTGAACGCGACTGATGAAATGAGGTACAATGTAGTCAAATCTGTGTATATTAGAGTAAAACTCCTATATGATCACGGAGGGACAAGTGACCGGCATGTCACAAAGTGACTCCCAACCCTTACTGTAGATGACAGTAGGAAGGTTAGTATCGGAAAAGTCCGATTAGATAACTTGGCGTTCTGAATGAATGCCTCGTTGAGGGAAGTTCTCCGAAAAGTCCTTATGGGCTTTATCATCACAAAACCTGACATGTAAGGGGGTAGAATCAGAAGTAGATGCTCCGAAACGAAGAGGGTTCCGGGACGGAGTAGATTTCCATTTAGGTGCCATAGAGCAACTAACCAAAAGAAGGAGAGAGAGTGAGACAAACAAAAGAGTACCAACACAATTAATATCAAAAGATAGAAAAAGAAAGTATGTATGCATGAAAAATGCATGAACATATGACATGTAACAATAAAAACATCATGGGCTCAGCCCTATCCAAACCTACCAGCACACATGCTTGCAACAAAGTAGACACACATCTAAAATGCATGAATCATTGTTAAAATGCAAATGTGATGCAATGCATGAACATTTTAAGATCATTTGAACAAAATCCATCCCAAAAATTTTACAAAAACCTCATTAATTTTGAAAAATCCCGAAATCTTTCAAAAACCCCAAAAGTTAGGTCAAAAGGATGAAATGCATGATTAAATGAGAGAAATAGAATCATACCAGAGGAAGAAATTGATCTTGAGGTCGAAGATTGAGTGGGGAAGAGGTTTAGAGTGAGAGGAGGGTGTTTGGGAAGGTGAGGAGTCAGAAAGAGTCGAGAGAGATCGAGAAGAATAAGTGAGAAATCGCGCTAAAGCTTTATATAGGAATCCACAATTCTCGATGGATTGAGAGGTATCGAGAGGTGTCGAGATTTAAAACTCGATGGATAGAGCTATCGAGGAGCTATCGAGAGGTGTCCACAGCAAAAGAACCTCAATGGATCGAGAAGCTATCGAGTATACAAAAACTTTCTTGATGGATCGAGAAGCTGTCGAGAAGCTATCGAGATAAATTCACAAACACTTCAATGGATTGAAATTGCGATAGCAACTATCGAGAAAGGAAGCTCAAGAGGCTCAATAGATAGACTAGCTGTCGAGAGGTGCCCAATAGCTATCGAGATTGCTCAAAAAAAGTTTTTCAGGAAGAGAAAAAAATATACATGAATGCAATCAAACATGCTACTCAACCAAGGATCCAAACAGCATTTTAAGCTTTCAAAAACATCTCTCAACAAGAAAAATGTCAAGCATATAAATCCAAAACACACGCACACACTAAACAAGTCTAACCAATTTTATATTTAAAAAACAAGTCAAGATAGTTTAGTGAGCATACATTAACACATGTATTCATTGTGATGGCCAAATCACATTGTACCTGCACATGTATCAAAAGTAGCAAAGAATATTGCGTGTTGTATGTGAAAAACATCGCAAGATTGCACAAGTTTCTACATGTTATGACAATTTGAGATATGAGAAAATCACTTTAACTCACACACAATCATAATTGTTTAATGGGGACTATCACCTTCGAGGTACATCCTATAACTCCCACATCTCTTAGAATACACGCTTGCAATCGTATATAAATCATTTTGATTATTTTTGCTTTCATTTTTCTTTGCATATTTTCTTTTGTTAAGCATATCATGCATGGGCATATAAGAGAGAGAAAAGAATTACCCAATGATGCTAAGCTTTTGACATTGCACTTTTGCTATGTTGAAGCATACAAATGTCATTTCATGATTGGCGGGCAATAGTGGTGAGATGGTTATTTATACCTTTCTCTTATGATTTTCTAGTCATACTCGTCAAAAAGAGTGATACGAGTGTTAAGTTCAAGAGATTACTTAATCTTACTCATCCCAAACATGAGCCACAAAACTCACTTGCTTAGTTGTGCATAGAGATGCTCATCTAAGCTACAAAATATACAAAGTTTAGAAAACTTTGTTTCAATGGCCATCCAAGGTACACAAGTACGAATGTATACAAACACACACTGTTTTTGTGTTTTTCTGATTTTTCAATTTTTTTTTAATTTTTTATGACAAATAAAATAAAGCAAAACTGAAAACAAAGCAAAGTATAAAATTATACTGACTCAAAACAAGAAAGCAAAACACACAACGCAAGTAATGCAATCAAAAAAATAGAGGGAGAGAGAGAAAAGTGACAAAAATTACTTCAAGCCTTTTTCCTTCCACACCTTGGAAGAACCTTTCTATTTGGCAAACCCTTGATCCGACGGTGAAGGGGAAGAATTGAAACCGTTTAAGTTTGAAAGGAACATGAGGGCTTTGAGTAGATCTCCAAGAGGAGCAAGAGAGGATGGATACTGATTCTGGTTTCCCGATGAGATCATATTGTTGCTCTGTTGAGTGGCTAACCACTTATAGCAATTAGGTCAAGTATGTTCGGTTGCTCCACAGTAATGACGGAGATGCTACTTCTTCTTTTTAGACTTTTGGGTATTGCCCTTCTTAACCCTAGGGTTTTTAGTCTCTTTCTTAACAAGCTTAGGGGGTGCTCCTAAGATAGATTTACCTTTGTCTATGTTCTCACTAGTTAAAACAGTTTTGACATCAGTGTTCTCAGATTCAACATTATTAGCAGGAGAAACAAAAATAGTAGTACTAGAGGAAGCAATATTAAGAGAAGAGAAATAATTCCCTAAACCAATTCGATCAAAAGTAGATTTCTGAAAGCTGAGCATCTCATCAAGCTTTGCACTTGAAGTCCTCTCCAGCTGAGTTCTGACTTGAAATAGCTCCGCTTCAAGCTTTTTGGTCTTCTTAGCCAAGAAATTATTCTTAAATCTCAGTGCTCCAATGGTCTGATTAGCTTCATCAAACTTTGTTGAGATTTCTTTTCGTTCAAGCTCCACATCCCTGAGCTTCTTGGTGACCGCACTGAATAGAGCATTCAATGCCCTGTTGTTAAAGTTAGCTGCCTTGATCTTAGCATCATCCCAATCGGCCAACGTTTCCTTTGGCTTGGTCAAGCCTATCTCCACAGCTTGCCACACTTTTTCATCTAATGACTGCAAGAAAACTCTCATACGTACTTTCTAGTATGTATAGTTAGTGCCATCAAATAAAGGAGGTATAATCAACGATTGTCCTCTATCCATGACAACAGGGGTCAATCGATCACACAACAAAGATTAACCTTAATCAGAGTGTGCCTACTCTGATACCACTTGATAGGCCATGAATGTATTGACCCCTTATGATGAATTAACCATTTAATTAGCCAAGTTAATTAATTAATCCAATTAACATGCAAAACGCGTGGTAGCACAAACAAATCACCAACTAAGTTAATATGCAACGAAAAATAAAGTTGACACGGTGATTTGTTTACAAATGGATAAAACCTCCAAGGCAAAAACCCTACTGGGTGATTTTAAGGTCTCCATTCTTGAGAATCCACTATTATCACAACAAGCAGTTACAAGTAAAGGAATCTCAGTACCTTATACCAACCTATAGTTGAACCCTTACCCTAATACACAATTGGACTTGTTCTATAGTGACACGGCTCCCAGTACATGACTAACTAATCGATGCGTGGATCCTAGTACACGACTTACTCACCAACTTGAGAAAGATGTTCACTGCAAAGTTCTTCAGCTCATCAACACGATGAAGATCACGAAGCTCCTTGGTCACAAAACCCAACGGCGTACAAACGCAGTAGCTTCTTCAAGAGAAAGATGAACTAGGGCAAATTCTGTCTCTGGTCACAATTTGCATGAACAACGCTTTGCCTCACACTTGCGCGACCTTTGACAGCCCTTAAAATAATTCTTATATATATTTAGGGTTGTGAGAAAAGAAAGCCTAAACATGTACACACAGATTAGAATGAAATTAGATTTGAAAAATTGATTTTCATAAATATCGATAGATAGTTTATCTATCAAGCAGCTGTTGAGCATCGGGCTAAACTGCCTTTTAAACCACGATAGATGTTATCTATTGAGCTAGCTGTCGAGCTTTAAAAACTAGCACTTCTTCACTTGTTTCTTAGACAGATTTACATAGCTTCAATACTTGGACTTGAACTCTTGTTCCTTGAAGTATTAAACGCATTTTAGATCTACCCAATTACAAGTAAAGTGCATTTTGTCAAAGGATTGACCAATTCTAAATGATATATGTTCCTAACATCATTCATATATGTCCTAGCATTTCTTTCCTTCCGAAATCAATTTGTATTTTATCTTGTATGCTCATCTTCCATATTTCGGCTTTTATGACAATATCTGTATGTTGCACTCTTAGGCTTCATCTACTGAAGATTCTAAAAAAGGAGAGAAAGAGGAAAATCCCTCTCCTAGCCATGCTAGTAGCTCTTCTAGTTCTTTCATGGAGACTTACCCCCATTTTCCTGCATGGCAATATGAAGTGATAAATCCTGATGGGTCATACAGCTCTCTAACTTTAGGCAGGCCAGAGCACACCCCAAATGTCCCTTGGCCTGACCTAGTGTGTTCCTAAATCTTTTAGTTTCTTGTCCTCATTTTTTTTTGAATTGTTCATGAACTGGTGAATTTGTGTTTCAGGCCGGGATTGATCTTGCAGAGGAAAGCATGCAGATGATTGGAGGTTTGCAACTGGTAGTGCACACTCAATCTTCTCAATATGTGCTAAATGAAGTGAACTGGGTATAAGTGATGCTTTCCGAGTTCTTTTTGCTTGAATTTCTATGGTGATGGGTCTAACACTTATCTTTGTTAATTTTTCAAAATACTTGAATGGCATTGGCTGATGCCAACTCAAGGTCCTTGGAGGAGAGGATCATAAATCTTGAACTTGAGAACTAGCAACAAGAATCTCGATTTTATGTAAGTCAGGAAGTAAACACTGAGGGTGGATCCTTTAGAGGTGGGTCTTAGAGATCTTTCCGCCAGCGGACCTAGAGTCCGAATGATGCTTGACTTGCATTTTAGTTTTCCTACAAAAACAAGAAAATACCCTTAGACAATTTGTATTAATTCAACTTCTAGCTCTTTTGCCTTTGAATTGCTTCTAATGTTGTTGGAACTTTAGATAAGAAAAGTTTAGAATTCAACTGATGAGGCCTTGTAGCAAAACAATTTGAACTTATTTGCCCACTTCTAATGGGATTTGCACTTACTTGAATGAGGCACGGCCGAATGCCCCTAGTTTGAAACTTTGTGCATGATAACCCTTCACTTTTGAAAAGAATTTTTCTCTTGCACTTTTTTTTTTTGAAATGGAATGAGTGATTTTTACTTGTTCTGAAAACAGGGGATAAGGCCTAGTCGAATGCCCCTAGTTTGAGAGATGAGTGTATGACTTGAAAAAAGTCTTGATTTAATTAATTTTCTCTTCTTCCCTTTTTTTTTTGAAAGTAGTGATGCAGATGATTTTTTTTTAAACCATTGGACATGGCATGTCTGAATGCCCTAGTTTGAAAATTTATGCAAATTCTTGAAGACTTTATTGCTTAATTAAATTTTTTTGAAAAATGGAGTCAAAAACAGACCCGAGGAGTGCCCAAAAATCACAAAACAAGATAGTTGTGCCTTGGTGGAGCTGGGTGCCAATCGGCACTCTTGGAGTGTCGATTTGCACTTGAAGAGTACCAATCAGCACTCTTAGAGTGCCAACTGGCACTTTAAGGTGCTGATTGGCACGCTCAATTGTGGGCTAACTCCTCATGCTTTTTCAATGCATTTTTTGCGTTTTCGAGCTTTTTGAAAAATATTTTCTCCGTTTGAGTCCATGAAACACTTTCCTAGTCAATTACAAACTCTTGAAACTTATTTAAACCTAGTTAAGGACTGAGGTAGCTTATTTTAGCATCTATCTTGCAAACACATCTTTGCATTAAGGTTAGCAAGACACAATAATCACAAGCAAGAGTTATCCATGGCTAACAAATAAAACTTTTCTCACTCAACAATTCATGATATCAATAGATGGGTTCGTAGCTTTGATTTTAGTACCAAGACCAATTTTTCAACCTACAAACTATAGGGAATCAAAGTTTTGAGGAATATCAAGATCAAGTGGGATGTCCTCCTTGCTGCTGTGAACTTTTGAGATATTGAAGATCATGTATTTCGGTTTCAAACTGCTGAACTTTGTCCCACAATTGAAGAATTTTAAGCTATTATGGTTATGATCCTAGCAAGAAATTCATAGCAGTTTCTTGTGATCCTAGACATAGGGAAATTTTGTTTGATGCTCTAAGACGTCCTACTTCAATTACCAGTAGTATGATTGAAGGGCACATGGTGAATCTTCGTGCAGTTCTTTTAAGACTAATTAATAAACGTACTCATGGAGTGACTGAAAACATGTAGAAGAATTTTGGCTTAGCTCTTTGCTTCATGGGAAAATTTTTTCTTTGCTCTAGAAGATCTGGTTTTGTGGATGCTCAAGCCATAGGTATTGTGAGTCAAATTGAAGATGGTGATAATCATGTTCCTCTCATCTTAGCAGAAACTCTTCTGGGATTGTACTCTGTATTTCATGGTGGAGAGTCACAAAACTTTCTTAGGAGTACCTTGATTTTGCATATATGGTTGATGGAAAGACCTTGTTATGGAGAACACCTTATTTTCTATTAAGTCTTGAATTGTACGACGAAGGCTAAAACACTTGTCAGTATCATGGCCAGGGCTTTGGTGGTAGGCATATCTCTTAGTTACATCAAACCTTGCAGGCATTGGGTTTGGAATTGGTCTTGGGTCTAAGGGTTTCCGTAACCCTTTTGCTTTTAGTTTTTCAAAAACTTGACTCACAGGCATATATAACTCATGAAATTTCCTTCTAGGCCTTGGATGCGGCCCTTGTGATATTTGCACGGGGGAAATAGGAGTAATAAGTTGGTAAGGATCATTTTTGTATATATTAGAAACTGCTGCAGCTTTAGATTAGATCCTAGATTCTTTTTAAACCTTGGTGGATCCTTATTCTTTATAGTGCTATTATTTATTACATCTTCAATTTGGGTTCCAACAGCAATCAAAGCTTTAAAATTAGGAAAATATTGAGCAAAAAAGTAGTTATGGTATACAGGTAATAAGTTCTTTACAACCATAGTTAATTGTTCTTCTTCACTTGGCCTATTCATCATCTATGCAGCTTTGGACCTCCACTTGGTAATGAAGGTAAAGAAGGATTCTTTTGGCTCTTGCTTCGTGATCTCGAGATACCTCATTGTTACATCCACCTCTATGTTGTACTTGTATTGATTGTGAAGCTCACGGCAGATTTCCTCCCAACTCCTTGCTCTAGCATCATCTAGGTTGAGGAACCACCTAAGAGCAGCTCTAATCAGAGTATCTTGGAACATTTGAGCAAGTAGTTCTTTACTTACTCCTAGGGGCTACATGACCCTCAAATACATCTTGAAATGGGACTTTGGGCAACCAATCCCTTCGAACTTGTCCAGGTTGGCATCTTGAACTTGAGAGGTAGTCTCACATCAAGGAAAAGTGAGAGTGATTGGTAGTCCATGAGGTCTTCCATCTTGCAAGCACTCCTGATAATCTCTTCCAGCTTGTTTATCCTCTCATTGATCTTCTTCTCACCCTCCATGGTTGGGGAATTATGGCCAGTCTTATTTTCCTTTTGGCCACACTTCAGGTTTTGAAATTGTTGTACCATAAGGTTCATGTGCTCCCTTAGCTGGATTTAATTAGCTACCATGGTGTTCAATAGCTTTTAAGTGTTCATGGGTTTGTTAGGACATATGTGACTCATGTTAGGAACATATGTCAACATTTTATGTAATTGGCTAGTTCTTTGACAAAACGCACTTTACATGTAATTGGGTAGATGTAAGATGTGTTTAATACTTTAAGAAACATGTTGTTTAAGCCAAGTATTAAAGCTATGAAGATTAGGCCAATAAAAAAGTTAAGAAGGGTTGTTCATTAAAGCTAGCCAGATTCCCGACAGCTCTCGACTGATAGCTATCTATTGAGGTTTAATGAGTCTCGACAACTTTCTACAGATTCTATCTATCGAGGTCTCGACAGCTGCTCAACAGATACTATCTATCGAGAATTACAAAAATAAGTTTTTCAAATCTAATTTTTGGCCCATGCTTATGTATTTGTGTAGGGTTTCTTTTCTCATAATCCTAGACATATATAAGGCTGTCACATAAGAGAATACAAGGAGAACACATGCAAAAGGTGACTGATGCCTTATTCTCTTTGAAAGAAGCTATTGTGTCTTTGCACCTTAAGGTTTTGTAACCAAGTGCTTCTTGATCTTCATTGTTGATGAAGTGAAGAATTTTGCAGCCAACATTCTTCTTCCTCAAGTTTGTGAGTAAGTCACGTACTGAGATCCGTGCATAAAAGGGTGGCGTTCGTATATTGAAGAGTTCAGAGGTTCTGAAGTGGTAGAAGATTTCTGCTGTAAGTTCATCTACGGGGATTGTAGAGTCTAGGGACAAAAGTTTTGTACTAGATTTGAAACTTCTCTTTACTATAGTGAATTTCTTTTCAAGAAGGTTTCCCCCAAGGTTTTTTACTGTGAAACTAGATTGTTTCATTGGTTTTTTTGGTCATCATATCTTATCTTATTTAATTTTCTGTTGTGCATGATTTTGATATAATATTGATGTTTTTTTATTTTAACAAGTTTTATTAATAATAAACTTATTTAACAACTTGGGTTTAAAATTTGTTAATTCTATCAACCGGGGTCTAAATTTTCCAACAAGTGGTATCAGAGCCAAGATCATGGGTTCGAGTCGTGAGAGTGTCATTATGAGGGAGGGATTGTTGGGAGGACCACAATTTGACTCCATACAATCACTCTAAAAACAGGCCCGTGTGGTGTGATGTCGAAAGTCATAAAAGATTTGAGTATGTCTTCCTCATCACCAATTTTTTTTGATATGGAATGACATAACTCATGGTTCGACAAATGGTATCAAAGCGGGTACACTCTGATTGGAATAATTTCTTGAGTGTGATCCTTGACCTCCGTTGTCATGGATCGTGAACAATCTCTTTTGATGGCATTAATTATGCATACTGAAAAGTTCGTATGAAAGTTTTTTTGCAGGCTCTGGGTGAACAGATATGGCAAGTTGTTAAAGTTGGCTGGATTAAGCCAAAAGAATCGCTAGTGGATTGGGATGATGCAACGATCATAGCAGCAAATTTCAACTGTAGGGCCTTGAATGCTTTGTTTTGTGGGGTAACCAATGAGGAATTCAAGAAAATATCATCCACTAAAGTTGCCAAGGAAGCCTGGACCATTCTGGAGACCATCTATGAAGGTACCAAGGCAATAAAGACTGTGAAGTTTCAAAGACTCACTAGTAGTTTTGAAGAAATAAGGATGAAGGAGGATAAGACCTGTGATGAGTTCTATGTTAAACTCAAGGATATTGTGAATTCTGCCTTCAACCTTGGAGAATCTATAGCAGAATCCAAAATTGTTAGAAAAATCCTTAGGTCCTTACCTAAAGATTCCATGCCAAGATCACTGCCATTGAAGAAGTGAAGGACATTGATCAACTTCCTTTGACTGAGGTTGTAGGGAACCTTCAAACCTATGAGAGGAGATTAGGCTCAATGGAAAAAGGTGGAAAGAGTAAAAACTTGACTCTTAAGGGTATAGAGGAAGAAAGTGATGACACTGGAGATGAAGATGAAGATGAAGATGAGGATGAGGACTTAACCTTCATAACTGATGAGTTTATGAAACTTCTTCAATTTAGGAAAAAGGATAAGGACAAACCTCCTAGAAAATCTAAATCCTCTAGGAAGGGTAAGAATGAGAAACCCCTTATCCAGTACCATGAGTGCAAAAGTTTTGGTCATATAAGAATAGAGTGCCTAAAATATCTTATGAAGGAAAAGACCAAGAATTCAATAGATAAAGGGTTGGTTGCTACTGGGAGTGATACTGAGGATGACTCTTCCGATGAGTATATGAATGAATGTGGTCACTTTATAGGTTTTGCTGCCACAACTGATAAGGTGATTGTGGAGAGTGCTAGTGACAGTGAGGATTCTTTTGATGATGAAGCATTCAAGAAGATGACCCTTCAAGAAGCCTATGATAAACTATGCACTGAATTTATAAAAACTGAAAAGACTTCTCATCATTGTAGAATAGAGCTTAATGAGGTAAAAAATGAAAAAAGCTGATTTGTTTGTCAAAGTAAATGAGACTACAAGGTTAATTGAGACACTTGTTGTGGAGAACACCTTATTAGCTATCTATCGAGGTTTAATGAGTCTTGACAGCTTTCAACAGATTCTATCTATCGAGAATTATGAAAATCAGTTTTTCAAATATGATTTTCGGCCCATGCGTATGTATTTGTGTAGGGTTTCTTTTCTCACAACTCTAGACATATATAAGGTTTATTTTAAAGGCCGTCACATAAGAGAATACAAGGAGAACACATGCAAAAGGTGACCGATGCCTTATTCTCTTTGAAAGAAGCTACTGCGTCTTTGCGCCTTAGGGTTTTGTAACCAAGTGCTTCTTGATCTTCATTGTTGATGAAGTGAAGAACTTTGCAGCCAACATTCTTCTTCCTCAAGTTGGTGAGTGAGTCACGTACTGGGATTCTCGCAAATGAGTTAGTCATGTACTGGGATCCGTGCATAAAAGGGTGGCGTTCATATATTGAAGAGTTCAGAGGTTCTAAAGCGGTAGAAGGTTTCTGCTGTAAGTTCATTTACGAGGATTGTAGAGTCTAGGGACAAAGTGTTGTGAAATTTTAAAATACTTGCAAGTGTACGAACCATACCAAAGTATAGTTTGACAAAAACGAGGTTGAACCCACAGGGACTTGTATGAATGTAAGAAAATTAATAAAATCTTAACCAAATTAATCCTAATCTAGTTTAATAAAAATTGGTTGTTTTGAAATTAAATAAACTAAGCAAATGATAAAATTGAGCAAATAGTTAAACTAAGCAAAAGATATAAAGCAATAAAAAGATGTAAACAATCAAGGGAAATGAGTTAAGGTCTTGGAATCCACCTTATTAATTCATATCAGCATATATTTATGATCATTGATTTTTCCCAACCATTGCATGATAATTTAGAAATTAATCTTTCTATCATGAAAAATATTCTCATTAAAATCCTTATTTTGAAAATCAAAAGCATGTTTTTCTTCACTTCTTAAGTATAAAATAAAATCATCAATTGTATCCGTAGCCAAACAAATCACAAGATATATCCAATTCTAAAAATCAAATCATAAATTGTATCCATTGACAGATAAATCACAATCGATATCTAATTTTATAATCAAGAATTAATAAACTAAGCATTCAACTAATTAAGATAAATCCTAAATTATGAGAAAAACATGATTGAACTCATATCTAGAATCTCATCTTAGTCAATTGATATGAAGTAAGAACAATTTAAATCATTAAAGAACAACTATTGTGATAAAAATCAAATCACATAAATACTACTGATAATCCTTAACAAAGTTTCATCCTCAACCTTAATTATAAATTTAGCTACTCATAGTAATTGAAAGAAAACACAAAACTAAAATACTAAACATTTAGCTAGACAAATAAAATAGAGAAAAAAATAGTCACAGTGCTAGAGAAGAGCCATAAAAGAAACCACGTGTTGCTGCCTGTGCTCCAGTCCTGTTTCAAGCAACGCACTAAGATTTCAAGTACATGTTTTGGTGAAGTAATATGGTGGCCCACAACAACAAGTCAATTAGTGATTGATTTCAAAAGCTCGCCACGTTGACTTGTTTTCCCTTGTGACACACCTGTGCTTGATTGTAGTTTCTTTCCTAGCAAACTTCATCCGTGTTGAATTGCATCTTGGGCTTCTTCTTGAATTCATGCCTGGGCTGGATGCTCTACTTCTTTGGGCTGAATCTTTACTTCATGGCAAGCTCTCTTCTCTTGAGTTGGCTTTATAATTGGCCTAACCCACCTAGCATTCAATTTGTGACTTGTTCAGCTTCTCAATTGTGAATAGCCTTTATTTTCCACAAAACAAATATAATATATAATTAGTCACAAAATAATATAAAAATAAGGCTAACTATGAAAATTTGATGGTACTTTATTGTATATATTTCATGCATATCACAAAGGTTTTGTACTAGATCTGAAATTTCTCTTTACTATAGTGAATTGCTTTTCGGGAAGGTTTCCCCCCAGGTTTTTCACTGTGAAACTAGTTTGTTTAATTGGTTTTCCTAGGTCATCATATCTTGTCTTATTTAGTTTTCCCTTGTGCATGATTTTGACATGATATTGATGTTTGTTTATTTTAAAAAGTTTTATTCATAATAAACCTAATTAGTAACTTGTCTTTAAAACTTGTTAATTCTATCAACCGGGGTCAAAATTTCCCAACAAGGTTCTTCAATGTTATGATGTTCTCCCTCTTCCGCCATGGTGATGGGATCTTCAGACTTCTTGTGGCTTGAACTGTCTTGTAGGTCGAATATGGGATTATGATGTCGCAATGATGGAGTGTCTTCTATGCTCACGAGCTTTAGTACCATGACGAGAGTGATGGGCTTGGAACTGGAACTCCTGGCTTGAGTGTCGGTATTGGGTTCTCTTTGAAGCCTTCCCTCTGATCTTGACGAAATTCTCCCGTAAGAAAAGGCTTGGTTGGGTCAATCACAGCTAGGCCCCCATCTATATCAATCAACCAACCAAACAAACACACGCAATATGCAATGCAATTTTAACATGGACCGGCCTAAGGGTAGGTTCTACTTCATTACATTATAAGGTGGGTTTGTTGTTTTATTGTTTCTTATAGCTAGGACGTTACACCTCCCAACTTGTAATGTAATGAACATTACATTGGTCCAAATGGCATGGTCTATCCATTATAGCCAACAAGAAATGATCCAGTGACCTTGGGCTATGAGTTGGTGAGTTTGCAACTGGGTACCTGAATCTAATGAAAACCGGTGATCCATGGTTACTACCACCATATTGTCGAGATGGGTGCATACATATTTGTTGTTTTGATGGCACAAACTATGACAGTTAGGGAAAGCTCTTATCAATCAATACAAACAACAAAATACCATACAAACATCTCAAAGCATAAATAAATAAACAAATAACAATATCATGCAAAATCATGCAAAAGATAGGGGTATATATTTGGTCACTTAAAGTCTAACATGAAGCTTAGCCCTCGACATCCCCAGTAGAGTCACCACTGTGAGAGCCATAAAACTTGGGTGCTCTTAAAAAAGAGATTTGGGTGCTTTGAAGGGCACCTCTCTTTTGGGTAAGTGGTGTGGAGTAGCCACTTATTTTTTATACAAAAAAAAAGAGAAAAAACTAAATACAAATTACATATTTAAAATACTTTGAATGTCATTGATTGAATAGAGAAAAGTACAATTTTGGTAAATTAAACCTTACAAGGTTTTGGGTCTTAGTTACAATCCATGCAAAAGAATACAAAGCTTTGGTCCTAGTTACAATCTACCAATATTTAAAAAAAAAAAAAAAAAAAAAAAACAAGACACTAATCTACTTATCCAAAAATCCTAAGCTTAGGGGCTAGGTTACGGAATAGGAAGATGTTAGGCACCCATTTCGCCCAGACAGAGTTTGGTCTTCTAGACTCTAATGACCAAGATACTCTTTTCTGCCTCATGAATATATCCCCTTTTAAAAGAAAATTCAGATCGGTTTTGAGGATAAAAAAATAAGACTTGGTTTGTTAAAAAAAATCAAATCTGTTTTTGTAAAGTAAAAAAAAAAAAGTTTGATTTGTAAAAGTTAGATCTGTTTTGAAAAAAAAAAGGATTTTGTTAAAAAAGTCAAATCTGTTTTGAAAAGTTAAACAAAATGATTTTTTGTTTGTATGAAGAAAAAGAGTCAGATCTGTTTTTTAGAAATAAATAAAAAAGGGGATTTTTTGAGAGAGGATCCACATTCATGAGGTAAATTTAATATGCATGCATCACATATTAAGAAAAAGAAAATACTTCAACCTAATTTTTAATCCCTTCTTTTAAATTTCAAAATCTACAATTGTGTAACAAAAATGAAATCTTTATTTAATGAAAGTACAGATCAATTTTGAGTCTTAAAAAAATTAGATCTGTATTTAATGAAAATACAGATTAGTTTTTGGAGTTCATAAAAAATCATATTTGTATTTAATGAAAATACAAATCAGTTTTATGAGTTTTAAAATATCAAATCTGTATTTAATGAAAAAACAGATCAGTTTTGTTAGTTTAAAAAATCAAATCTGAAAAATTCAGATCAGTTTTGTGAGTTAAGAAAATCATATTTATATTTAATGAAAATACAGATCAACTTTGTATTAAAAAAATCAGATCTGAAACATTCAAATCAGTTTTGTGAGTTAAAAAATTAGATCTGAAAAATTCAGATCAGTTTTGTTTTAAAAAATCAGATCTGAAAAAACTCAGATCAATTTTGTATTAAAAAAATTAGATCAGTTTTGTATTAAAAAAATTAGATCTGAAAAATTCAGATCAGTTTTGTATTAATAAAATCAGATCTGAAAAATTCAGACCAGTTTAAAAAAAAAAATCAGATAACCAGCCGCAAGTTTTGAAATTTAAGAAAGAGAATCACAATAAATAATCATCTAAGAACATTTTAAAGAAAAATTCAAGCGTAACATGGTAATTATATATCAAGAACAAAAAATAATAAAACATTCTATAGATATTCATGTATCAAACAATAACAAAAATCAATGAAAGAAAGGAAAGAAAAAATAGAATTCCTCTTGCATGAGTGTGCTCTTCTAATAAAAGAATATTTTAAAATTCAAAGAAGTTTGTTCACCTATTTGAAGCCTAAAATGCTTTACTTACAAAAAAGAAATTCTTAAAGCTAAAGCTTCCGGAATGTCTTTAACATAAAGGGAATTGAAAATTCAAAAGAAAAGAGCAAGAGGAGGGGGGGGGGGGTGGGGTCAGAAAGTGTCTTGAATTTTGAGAGGCATTCCCTATTTGTAGAGGTTGGAATGCTTCAAAAGATTAGTTGAATGATCAGATATGAATTGAGGCGTGTCCTTATCTCTAAAAGGTCGAAAAGGGTATGGTTTATCTTCATCCAAGAGTCCTCAGGCCGAGCCTCGAGTTTGTGCCAATCGGCACTTGGGGAGTGCCGAATGGTTCTCTTGGGTGCCAAACCCGCGTTTGAATTTTAGTCCAATTTGGACTCATTTTTTGAGTTTTTTTGAGTCGGGAATTGCACTTAGACTTATTTTTAATCCGTATTCTAAAAATTAATTCTCTTTTCTAGATATTCAAGTCTTTAAAGTGATAATTATCTAGTAGATAAATATTCCAAAAAGTCTTGATTATCCTCAACTTCTTTGTTATCTGATTATCCAATTTATTCTCATGCAAGCAAGTCTATATTTGACACTAACTAACTACCCAAACAAACTATGCAAACTTGATCATGTGATATCTTTCAATCCGACGGCCCGATTTGAAAATTGGACATACCGTCGCGACCATCAGAATCTCAAGATTATTTTTATAATATGCAGTGAATGAATTAATGCATGTAATGCAACTCTAGATTTTGGGTATATGAATGGTCACTCTAGTCATTTTCCAAGACTAAATTATGGGTACAAAATCGAGTGTCTGCAGTCTGTTTATTGCTTTTTTGTATATAATATATCAAATTTATCATTATATTACTTGTCATACATCATTTTCTTGAATGAAATTTATTTTATTTGTGTACTAGCCCGGAAGCCTAGTAGTATTAGCTGTGGATTGTGGTTTTCCTAAGACTCACATACCCAGCAATGAGCCTACCACCCACCACTACAAGGATCATTATGGTTATGCCATGGTGGTTCATAGAGACAAATTGTACCATTTAAACCAACACGGCCTCCTAGTGTTAGGAATATGAAATAATTGTTGTAATTCCTTTAGCTAGGCAATTAGCTAGTTGGTTCAAATTAGGATGAGTTTGTTAGGATTCGAGCACATGTAGCTCATTTAACACGTGGCTTAATTCATAAAGCACATGTTGCATTAACTAGCCAATTATCTTGAGCCATGTGGGCCAATGACATTAGAGCTAATCTCCTATAAATATATGATTGTAATTCAACATTAGATATCAATTGAAGAATAAACAAACTCACTGCTTAGTGCGTCTCTCTCTCTCTCTCTCCCTCTCAATATTTCTCTATGGATGGTGACTACCTCGAATTTAGTCATTCCCTTACAATTCCTATCCATCTCCATTAAGAGCCACCGGGTTCTTAACAAGTGATATCAAAGTCGTTCATCTTGAAGCCATGGTTGAAACTAAATCTACAATACTTTTAAATGAAGCTATTTCCAACTTTCAAGAAATTTTTTTAAAAAAAACTTAGTATCATTTTGCAAAAATTATCTGATGCAAAAACAAGAAGACAACAACCCCAAACACTTCGATTCAATGAGAATCATACATCTAGCAATGCTCTAGCCATAACTTTTCCAAAATCCATCAAGGTTGATTTTCCTAGGTTCAAGGGTGAAGACCTCAACTATTACAAGACCCCAAATCATGAAAAGCTTCCAATGGAGTGTGGTTCAAAGATGCTAAAGATACTAGGTTATCTGTTAGTTGAGATGCCTTTGTTCAAGCACTACTAGTCAGATTTGGATCTACTACCCATGACAATCCATTGAAGGCTACTATTCAAGAACCACCTGTTCTTGTGAGAAATCTAATGCTCATTGGCTTTAGCCAAACCCATGTTTCACCAAATGGGTCTATTCATGCAATCAAGAATGAAGATGTAGACTCACCACACACTCATGTTGGGGGCCAAATCTCGTTGCTTAATGGCTATCACAAAACTAAGGAATTAGACGCTTCTTTTCTTAGTGATAGCTGTAAGATAAATGATGGATTCCATATCCAAGATGATCACAATTTTTACAAGAAATTGAGTTCTATATTAATGAAGGTTAAGTTCAAGATGATTTCTTTGCATTATGCTCCTATGTCATGGGCTGTGATTAATTACTTTAGAGTTGTTCGTGTAATCAATGGTCAAGATGCATTGGCATATTGGGTTAGTGGCTGGTTTCCCTTAATGAAGGTGTCATTTCACAACAACACCTTGTAGGCAAGGTTTTTCAAGGGGGAGAGAAATGTTAGGAATATGAAATAATTATTGTAATTCCTCTAGTAAGCTAGTTAGCTAGTTGGTTGAGATTAGGATGAGTTAGTTAGGATTTGAGCACATGTAGCTCATTTAACACATGACTTAATTCATAGAGCACATGTTGAATTAACTAGCCAATTATCTTGAGCCATGTGGACCAATGACATTAGAGCTAGTATCATATAAATATATGATTGTAATTCAACATTAGATATCAATTAAAGAATAAACCAACTCATTACTTGATGCATCTCTCTCTTAATTCACCCTTGAAAATTTGCTTGTACAAAGAGAGTGCCCAAGAGCTTATAAACATGGTTAAGGTTATACTTAATCCATGTGGGACACTAGGCTTATAACAATTTCCTACCTCGAATTATTTCTCTATGGAGGGTGACTACCTCGAATTAAGTCAATTCCCTTACAATTCCTATCCATCCCCATTAGGAACCACGTCACAAGTTGGGAGGTACGATGTCCTAGCTTGTGGGGACCTTTAACCTACCTTCTACCCATGTTGTAATGACCTATATAACCTACCTTTAGGTCGGTCCATGTAAATTGCATGTGTTTGGCTGCTGTTTAAGCCCATCATGATTGTTTGAACCTTGTATATTGTGAATGAAATCAAGCCCAAAAGCCTATGATTGAACTCTACTCGCCATGGAGGCCCAATTTTTTTTTCTAGATAAAATATAACAAGTGTGCTTGTAGTTTTCCAAGTGCAAGCCCAATCAAGTGAGCTCGGGCCTTTAAAGTTCAAGCTCAAGTCAACCAAGCTTATCACCAAATTCATTTGTCAACCTAAACTCATTCCTTGTAGCCATGGTTGAAGAGAATACATTGAATGAGCCCATGACTAACTTCCATGAATTTTTCAATACTTTGGTGGCGAGCCAAGCCCAACTTCATGAAGAGTTCAACACTTTGAGTCAAAAGATCAAAGGAAAAGATATTGCCACTTTCCAAAATGATGAGAATGAAGTTCAAGACCCACAATTGACTAAAAGTGAGAAAAAGTTGAAGGAGCACTTAGAGCCGTTGGGTTAAAGTGAATTGACCTCTTGCAAATTAATTAATTACCCAAGTTAATTAATTAGATCAAGTTACATGCAATAGTATGGTAGCACAAACAAATCACCAATTATACTAAATGTAGTGGAAAATAAATATGACACGGGTGATTTGTTTACGAATGGGGAAAACCACCGAGGCAAAACTTTATCGGGTGATTTTAAGGTCACCACTCCTAAGTATCCACTATTATCAATCACAAGCGATTATAAGTATAAAGAATCTTACCAAACCCTTTTGCCTATCCCAAAATACCAACATACAGTTGAACCCTTACCCAATACCTAATTGGACTTGTATTGTAGCGGTAATCTTTCTATTTAATGCACGAATCTTAGTGCGTGACTAACCAATGATGCACGAATCCGAGTATGTGACCAACTCCTTTGCATGAATCCTAGTACGTGACTAACTCCACAGCAACCCTTTAATTGATGTAGTTGATTTGCAACAGCTTCACATAGAAACACCAATAAGATCTTCAATGATAGTGTAAGAGATATTGCTTGGTTACAGAACCCAAAGGCGTATAAGAAATGCAGCAAGAACTCTTTCTTCTGTAGGAGGAGGCTAGGGTTCCAAAACAAAACAAAAAAAAAAAACCTCATGAAGCTCTCTGTGGCTAGGTTTTTTCTTTTTTCACCTCATTGTTTGAATAGGAGCTCAATGGGCTCTCCTATGCCAAATAGGCATACAAAAACCTTGGGCTTTCCTAGTCCAATAAGGATTATACAAACCCATAAACAAATAGCCTTTTAGAATAAAAACGTTGCTGTCTATAGTTTGAATCATGTAAGCTCAATAGATCGAGACATGTGTCGAGCTTTAATGAATCTCGACAGATCGAACTTTTGTTAAGGAGGTATCGAGACCTACAGATTGCACTTTTCTTGAGCAATTCTTAAGTAATCTTCATGTCTTCAATGTAACCACTTGTAATGATTATCTTGAACCTACTTAGATTTACCCAAATACAAGTAAAGTGCATTTTGTCAAAGGATATGCCAATTACATAAAAATATGTCACTTACAATCTCCCCCTTTGGCATCCATGACAAATCCACAAGAGTACATTAAATGTCCTAGAATACATTCTACTCAAGATTACTAAATAAATAAGCCTATTCTAAAAGATCTGAACCTTGGAAGTTGCTGCAAGAAGAAGGTTCAGAATCTTGACTTAGCTTTAACTTATCTTTCTTGAAAGGCACTAAACAAAACACATCAAGTTACCATGTGGAAAATAATGACAAGTTAAATAAATAAGAAACATGTGTATAAAGAGAGAAAAGAAACAACACATGTGAGATAAAGAAAAGAAAAAAATGCATCATCATCATATATATGGAAAATAAAGTACAATGTGTGTAAATAAAATGGTCACAAGACTGGTGTATAAGAGGCTAATGTAAATAAAGAAGAAAAGAAAAAATACATGTAAACCTCACTATATCCCTCAATACTATATACACTCGCCCTATCAAAAATGTCCTATACTAATTCCCCCTAAGTACAAGACTACTCTTAAACCCAAAAATACTCCCCCTTTTAGTCACGAATGACAAAGGGCAAGTCACTAAAAGGTCTTCATCTCGTCATCACTTGAAGCATCAACATCATTCTCATCATCCTTAGAAGGAGAAACTATAGGATGCTCTAGAGAAGGAGAGGGAGAAGGTCCATAGCTGCCGATGTGAGCCTGTCAGCATGCAATGCATCTTATCCCAGTGTTCATCTGACATATCTCATTAGTGAAATAGTCAAGATGACCACCAAAATCAGCATGCATCCACTGTAGCTGCTCCATGATGGCATCAAGAGTGACACCAGCTACAGAGGAGAAAGGAGCGGAGGTAGAAGGAGCTGGGGAAAAGGGTGGAACAGTAGAAGTTGCAAGATCGGTCGTCTCCACTCATGGCCGCTTCGGTTGAAGTTGGACCTCGCTCTGCCGAATAGAACTAGCGCATATGGCACCCATGATGGTAAAGAGAGGAGAGAGAGGAATGGGAATGGAGAAGTGTGTGAGGATCCGTGTGATAGTCGAAGGAAAGGTGAGCTTATCACGGATAGCGGTATCCTGATAGATATCAATAATAGATGTGATGAAGTGAGAGGAAAAGTCAATGGTAAGATCCTTTATCAAAGAAAGAAGAAAATGAGCATGAGGCTCAGTGATGGATTTATAGTGAGACAATGGTGTGGAATGAAGGTCATCACCATGTTAAGGAATCTCGGGCCTTTTGCAAAACCCGAGCATAGAGTGTTTAGCTTACCACCCCATATGGAAGGAGTCTCACAAAAGTGAGAGATAAGCTCATCTCTAGACACAGTCCATAGACAATCACAACCAGGGTAGTCAGGATGCGCTACCCTAGGGACTTGTAGTACCTCGGCAACAAGATCTGGGATAATTACAATACATGTACCTCTGAATGTAGAAACAAACTAAGGCACAGAGATATCGATGACGTGTATGTTAGAGTAGAACTCCTGTATAAACACTACTACGGGAAAACGCACCAGTTTCTCACAAAGAGACTCCCATTCCCGAGTCTAAATGACAAAATGACCTGGCGTAGAGTTGGAGAAATCCGAAAAAATGACCTGGTGTTTTGGATAAATGCCACGGGCCTAGAAGTTCTCAAAGAAGTTTGTCTTGGCCTTCTCATCACGGAACCAAATATGAAAGGGTATGGGAGGAATAGAAGAAGAGGATGACCCAGAACCATGACAAGGGTTTTGAGCCAGAGTGGATTTATTCTATTTGGGTGCCATAAGGAGGTTCTATTCTAGAGAAAGGAGGAGAGAGAGAGAGAGAGAGAGAGAGAGAGAGAACACAACACAACACATGCTTAGAATAGAAAGAAGGAAAAGAACGTATGCATGAATATGTGACATGTAAATGTAAAGACATTATGGGTGACACCCAATCCAATCTTATCAGCACCCACATTAATAATCAAGCATACACTCCTAAAATGCATGAAACATAGTTATAATACAAGGAATATGCAATGCATGAGCATGTGATAGCAATTTCATAAACCCCAATCCAAAAATTTCACAAAAAACTCAAAAACCCCAAAAATTTCCCAAAAACTCAAAACCTAGGTCTAAAATGCATAAATGCATGTAGAAAGGAGGATTGAGAAGTCTTACTAAGTGATTTGAGCTTGGATTAGGCCGAGAAAGGAGTGGGTTGATGGATTTTGGTGAGAAAGAGAGTTTAAGTTGAGAGTTTTGGGAAATTTAGACCTTAGTTGATAGGTTTAACAAGTTTTAAACCCAAGTTATTAATTAGATTTATTATGCATAAAACTTGTTAAAACAAACAAACATCAATATCATGTCAAAACTAAGTGCAGTGGAAAAATAAATAAGACAAGATATGATGACCCAAGAAAACCAATGAAACCAACCAGTTTCACAGTAAAAAACCTAGGGGGAAACCTTCCCGAAAAGCAATCCACTATAGTAAAGAGAAGTTTCAGATCTAGTACAAAACCTTTGTCCCTAGACTCTACAATCCCCGTAGATAAACTCACAGCAGAAACCTTCTACCGTTTCAGAACCTCTGAACTCTTCAATATATGAACGCCACCCTTTAATGCACGAATCCCAGTACGTGACTACCCAATTGCATGGATCCCAGTACACGACTTCAATCACCAACTAGAGAAGAAGAATGTTGGCTGCAAAGTTCTTCACTTCATCAACAATAAAGATCAAGAAGCACTTGGTTACAAATCTCTAAGACGTAAAGACGCAGTAGCTTCTTTTTGAGAGAATAAGGCTTCGGTCACTTTTTGCATATGTTCTCCTTGTATTCTCTTATGTGATGACCTCTAAAATAAGCCTTATATATGTCTAGGGTTGTGAGAAAAGAAACCCTACACAAATACAAAAGTTTGGCCCAAAAATCAGATTTGAAAATTCTGATTTTCGTAACCTCAATAGATAGCATCTGTCAAGCCTCATTAAACCTCGATAGATAGCTATCTGTCGAGCAGCTGTCCACCAGGTGTCCAGCAGCTATCCACAGGTGTCCAGCAGGTGTCCAGCTTTAGTAAACACCTTTTCTTCACTTGTTTCTTGGTTCAATCTTCATGACTTTAATACTAGACTTAAACAACATGTTCTTTGAAGTATTAAACACATCCTAGATCAATCCAAATACAAGTAAAGTGCGTTTTGACAAAGGATTAGCCAATTACATAAATAATGAATGCCATATGTTCTAAACAAGTGAAACACATATGTCCTAACAGAGAGAGAAGAGAGATTTGCAAGAGAAAAGGAGAGAAGTGAAATCTGAAACGCGCCTCAGCTATATATAGAAAACGCAGCTTGATGGATCGAGATTTCTATCAAGAATCTGTCGAGCACTAAATCTATCGAGGATTCGTTGAGGATCTGTTGACGGCTAAAGGATGGTCTCAATGGATCAAGGATCTGTCGAGAATTTATCAAGTAGACAGAGAGCACAAAATTTTTTCTTGATGGATCGAGGAAACTGTTTAGAAGCTATCCAGAGATAACCCAAAAATCTCAATGGATCGAGAATCTATCGAGAATATGTCGAGATCACAAGATGAAGGCTCGATAGAAAAGAATCTATCGAGGATGTGTTAAGAAGCTGTCGAACTTGAAGAAAGAAGGTTTTTCAAGAAGGGAAAAACACATAGAGATGAATGCAACAAACAAGCTTCTCAAACAAACATCCAAGCCACATATTAAGCTTTCAAATCTCATCTCAAACAAGATGCAAGGCATATAGATCCAAAAAAAAAAAACACACACACACACACACACACTAAACAAGTCTAACCAATTTTATATTTCAAAAACAAGGTGATGATGCACAGAAAACCAGTAGGCTGAATACTCCAGGCTTCAATGAACTAGTGATGAAGGCTTGAAAGGAAAAAGACACAAGATCAAAGGAGACCAGGTTGAACTGGCTAAGATCCCTCCGATGCTTAAGTTAGTTTTCTATTGGGGACTCAAGAACCCCAAATTTTTAGGAATAGTAAAAAACTTACTTTCATTTGTTGAGGATGAGTGCTTATAGTGTGTTTGGAGCGGTTACTTGTCTCATAACTTCCCCAATATTTGTGGAAGTCCAAAAGTTTAGACTTAACTTCCATAACTGCTATAGAAGTTAGAATGTTCAAGCTTATCCTCTACAACTGTCATTGGGAGTTAAGTACTTAGTAGGAAGTTATAGCAATGAACCAGGATCTCGCTCATGTATCAAAATGGTTTCACGAGGTCCGATTCCAAGTGTAGATAAATCTTACACTTGGAATTTTTCCAAGTGTTGAGGGTCATCTAGGAGCTTTCCTCATGGACGACCTTTATGCTTATAGACAACCGTCCTACGAAGGACGACCTTCTTATGCTAGGATAGTCTTTCTAGTCTGGACGACTCTTATGGGCATATTGGAGTTGATCCAATTTTTAGTTCACCATCACAAGGTAAGACAGTTTAGTGAGTATATATTAACACATGTATCTCTTGTGATGGCCAAATCACATTATACTTGTACATTTACCAAAAGTAGCAAAGAGTTTGCGTGTTGTATGTGAAACATAGCAAGAGTGCATAACTGTCTCATATTATGAAGATTTGAGACTAGAGAAAAACAATTACACTCACACACAATCATAACTATTTGATGGAGACTATCATCTTCGAGGTACATCATATAACTCCCATATCTCCTAGAAACATGCTTGCAATCATATAAAAGCATTTTGATCTTTTTGCTTTTACTCTTTGCATATTTTTCTTTTTAAGCATAGCATGCATGGGCATATAAGAGAGAGAAAAGAAATACCCAAATATGTAAGCTTTAACATCGCAATTTTGCTATGCTAAAGCATACAGATGTTATACATGATTGGCGGACTTTAGTGGTGAGATGGTTATTTATACCTTTCTCTTAGGATTTTCTAGTCCTTTCCATCTGTTAGGACGTATATGATTCATGTTAGGAACATGTATTGGCTAATCTTTTGACAAAACGTACTTTATTTGTAATTGGGTAAATTTAGGATGTGTTTAATGCTTCAAGAGATAAGGTTTCAAGTTCAAGTGTTAAGGCCATGTAAATCTGTCTAAGAATCAAGTGAAAAAGTGATGTTCATTAAAACTCAACAGCTAGTATCTATCGAGATTTAAAAAGAGCTGTTTCAGCCTGAGGCTCGACAGCTAGGGTATCTATTGAGATTTATGAAATTCAATTTTTCAGAGCATCCAATTCATGAATGTATGTTTGGACTTTCTTTTCTCATAACCCTAAACATATATAAGGATTATTTTAAGGGCCGTCTAGGGTTGCGCGAGTATTGAGCAAAGTCTTGTTCATGCAAATTGTGACCAAAAACAAAATTTATCCTAGTTCATCTTGAAGAAGCTGTTGTGTTTGTACACCATAGGGTTTTGTAACCAAGCAACTTCGTGATCTTCATCTATGATGAACTGAAGAACTTTACAGCCAGCATCCTTCTCAATTTGGTGATCAAGTCGCGTATTGGGATCTACGCATCTATTGGTTAGTCACGTGCTGGGAGCCGTGCAATACAAGCAGAGATTGTCACTACAGAACAAGTCCAATTGGATATTGGGGTAAGGGTTCAACTGTAGGTTGGTATAAGGCACTGGGATTCCTTTACTTATAACCGCTTGTTTTGATAATAGTGGATTCTCAGGAGTGGTGACTTTAAAATCACCTAGTGGGGTTTTTGCCTCGGAGGTTTTTCCCATTCGTAAACAAATCATCGTGTTAATTTATTTTCCGCTGCATTTAGTTATTTGGTAATTTATTTGTGCCACCATGCGTATTTCATGTTAATTGAGTTAATTAATTAACTTTGCTAATTAATCAATTAATTCATTACAAGGGGTCAATACATTTTTGGTCTATTAAGTGGTATTAGAGCAGGCACAATCTGATTAAGGTTTAATATTTGTTGTGTGATCCATTGACCCTTGTTTTTCATGGATAGAGGACAGTCACTCATTGTACCTCCTTTATTTGAAGGTACTAACTATGCATACTGAAAAGTACGCATGAGAGCTTTCTTGTAGTCATTAGATGAGAAAGTGTGGCAAGCTGTGGAGATAGACTGGACTAAGCCGAAGGAAGCGCTGGCTGATTGGGGTGATAAAAAGATTAAGGCGGCAAACTTCAACAGTAGGGCATTAAATGCTTTATTTAGTGCGGTCACAAATGAGGAGTTTAAGAAGATATCCTCCACTGAAACTGCAAATGAGGCGTGGATAATTCTCCAGACAACCCATGAAGGAACCAAGGCTGTTAAGGACTCGAAGCTTCAGAGGCTCACTACTAGCTTCGAAGAAATCAAGATGGAGGAGGATGAGTCATTTGATAAGTTCTATGCCAGGCTCAAGGACATAGTGAACTCAGAATTTAATCTAGGGAAAATCATTACCGAACCCAAGATTGTGAGAAAAGTGCTCAGATCTCGACCCGAGAGATTCCATACCAAGATCATTGCTATAGAGGAATCAAAGGATATTGACAAAATTCTTTTGACAAAGCTGGTTGGTAATTTGCAGACCTATGAGTTAGGTTTTGACAAGGATTGGCAAGTCAGGTAAGGGCATGAGCATGGCATAGAAGGCCAAGAGCAGTGACACAGATGAGTCTTTAAACGACGAAGATTCTAAAATGAAGTCCTACATCACCAGACAATTCAAGAAGTTCATGAAGAATGCCAATGCAAAGGGCTTTGACAAGGACTGTAGGCAATCAAGTTCTTCTCAGTCTAAGAGCCAAGACAAAGGGAAGAAGGATGCTAAGGATGACGATTAGTACATTGGTCCCTCAAGATCCAAGTGTTTCGGGTGTCAAGGATTTGGTCACATGAAATAAGAGTGCCCTACCTATCTCAAGTCCATTGGGAAGAGCAAGGAACTTGCTACTACCTTGAGCGATATCGAACCTGAGGATGATTTCGATAATGAAGATGACGGAATCCTAAATTCCTTCACCGCCACTGTCAATCCTACTGAAGGGATTGTAAAAGATGTGGATGAAGAAGAAAACTTGGTGGAATCAAAATTTGAGACGATGGATGAACAAGATGACAACCAAACTGCCTATGCAAAGTTATATAAGGTCTCTGAAAAGTATGAGAAGTTGTATAGGTTGGCCACCAAGAAGCTTAGTGATGTGGAGCTTGAACGAGAACAACTCTCCACCAAGTTTGATAAAGCGAATCAGACCATTGGAGCACTGACTCTTGTTGACTCCTCACCTCCCAAAACTTCTTTCTCTCACTTCAAACTTCATTTCTAAAGGTTTTTCGACCTAGATTGATCTTTCTTCTTCTGGTGAGATCTCGTTTATCTCATTTATCATGCATTTCATGCTTTCTAACCTAACTTTTGGGATTCTTTTGAGAAATTTTGGGGTTTTCAAAATAAATGAAACTTTGTGAAACTTTTGGGATAGGTCATGCTTAAATTGTTTTAAATCATCATGCATTGCATCACATTTGCATTATAACAATCTTTCATGCATTTTAGATGTGTGTTTACCTTGTTGCAATGATTGTGTGCTGGTAGGTTTGGATTGGGCTGAGCTCGTAATGTATTTACTGTTGCATATCACATGCTCATGCATTTTCATGCATACATACCTTACATTCTCTATATTCTTATATATTGATTGTGATTGGTGCTTTTATGCGTCTCTCTCTCTCTCTCTCTCTCTCTCTCTCTCTCTCTCTCTCTCTCTCTCTCTCTCTCTCGGTTAGTTACTCTATGGCACCTAAATGAAAATCTACTCCGTCCCGGAACCCTCTTCATTTTGGGGCATTCTCTTCTTCTGATCCTACTCCCTCTCATATTCGGGTCCGTGATGATAAAGCCCGCAAGAACTTTTCTAGACGAGGCATTCATTCAGAATAATGAGAGACAAGGTATTGGGGTAAGGGTTCAACTGTAGGTTGGTATAAGGTATTGGGATTCCTTTACTTGTAACTGCTTGTTTTGATAATAGTGGATTCTCGGGAGTGGTGACCTTAAAATCACCCGGTGGAGTTTTCGCCTCAAAGGTTTTCCCCATTCGTAAACAAATCACCGTGTCAATTTATTTTCTGTTGCATTTAGTTATTTGGTGATTTATTTGTGCTACCACGCGTATTGCATGTTAATTGAATTAATTAATTAACTTGGCCAATTAATCAATTAATTCATCACTAAGGGTCAATACATTTTTGGCCTATCACCATAAAAAAAAGTGATATGAGTATGAGATATAAGAGACAATCTTAAACGTACTCATCACAAACACGAGCCACAAAGCTCACTTGCTTAATTGTGCATTGAGATGCTCATCTAAGCTACAAGAGATACAAAGTTTAGAAAACTTTGTTTCAATGGTCATCTAGGGTACACAAGTACCAATATACATAAACACACATTGTTTTTGTATTTTTCTCATTTTTCAATTTTTTTTTGAAAAACAAATAAAACAAAAACTGAAAACAAATAAACAAAAACAATCAAACAACTATAAAGCATAAAAACTAGATGCAAATGCATGATTCCAAAAACAAATAATAAATCAAGCAAGAAAGTCCAACTTTAGATAGAAAGAATTGAAGCAGAGGACAAACAATTAAGTCTTAGAATCCTTCATCACTCACACAGCATGAGTCTTTCGCCGTGAAGGTAAAATAGGCACGTGTCCTGGTATGACTACTAAAGGACATAGAGGAATTAGAATTCCCCTGAAATTGAGTTAAAAAGCTTAAAACTTTTAATAACTCACCAAGAATAGGTACAGAGCCTTTAGATAAAGGATGAGACCTATTGGACACTCGCTTATGAGGAAACAACTCGAAACAATTAGGGTGAGTGTGACCAACATCACCACAATGGTGACAAACATGAGTAGTTTTAGAGCTACTCGGCTTCCTAGAAAGAGGTCTAACCTTTGAGGTTGACAACTTAGGATAATTTGGCCTAATATGACCAACAGTATGACAATGATGACAAGTGGGGACAAATTCAAAATTTTTATTCAACCTAGGAGGAGTTTTAGACATAGGTTTAGAAACTTCAACGTTAACATTAGATTGTTTAACTTTGTCTATTTTAGCAATATTAGCATTTAACTCTTCATTATTCCTTTTAAAAGGAGGAATATAAAAATCTTTTTCTTTTGAGTTAGGCTCAATAACAAGTTTGACAATAGTTAATTTTTCAACTTCAGTTTTAAATTCAACTAGTTGCTCTTCCAAACTCTTAATTTTGTCCACCTTAGATGAAATGTGATTTTTAAATTTCTCATTCAAATTATTAGCTTCATCCAATTTTGCAATCAGTTCATTTTTTTCAAGTTTGACCTTTTTAAAATTAACTTTTAATTTTGTAGAACATTCAAGAGATTTCATATAAAAATTATACAGCTTGCAATAGGCATCTTGAATATCATTATCATCACTCAACACAAGATCATGCAAATCAAAATAAGCAAGAGTTTCCATGACAATGGGGGTCAATGAATCACACAACAGGGATTAAAACCTAATCAGAGTGTGCCCGCTCTGATACCACTTGTTGGGTTAAAATGAATTGACCCTTTGCAAATTAATTACATGCAATAGTGTGGTAACACAAACAAATCACCAATTATACTAAATGCAGCGAAAAATAAATATGACAAAGGTGATTTGTTTATAAATGGGAAAAACCACTAAGACAAAACCTCACCGGGTGATTTTAAGGTCATCGCTCCTAAGAATTCACTATTATCAATCACAAACAGTTACAAGTATAAGGAATCTTACCAAACCCTTCGGCCCATCCCGAAATACTAACCTACAGTTGTATCCTTACACTAATACCCAATTGGACTTGTATTGTAGCGGCAATCTTTCCATTCAATGCACGGATCCCATTACGTGACTAACTCTTTTTCTTGAATCCCAGTACGTGACTAACTCCATAGCATCCCTTTGATTGATGTAGTTTGTAAAGTTATGATTTACAACTGTTTTGTGTTGGCTTTAATTCCATGCCAAATTTGATTGTAATTTTGTTCAATTTTTATACCCTGTACTTTATGTGAGATTTTATTGTAAAGGTTGTGTGATAGATGAACCTGTAGTTGAATAACCAATGGATGAAACTAAAGATGATGTGGTTGTATTACACACACCACAAGAAACTACTCGTGAGATGTCTAGTACACAGGTGCCTCGTCGTAGTGGGAGAATTGTTCGGCCTCTTGTGAGATTTATAGGTTTGGAAGAAACTTATGAAACTATCTCAAAAGAGGTTGAATCAGATCCCTACACTTATGAGGAGGCAATGAATGATATAGATGCACATCATTGAGTCTAAGCTATGAAATCTGAATTAGATTTGATGTATTCCAATCAAGTTTGGGATCTTGTAGAGACGCCTAACGGCATTAAACCTGTTGGTTGCAAATGGGTTTACAAGAAGAAGAGAGGGATAGGTGGAAAGGTTGAAACCTTTAAAGTAAGACTAGTGGCAAAAGGGTATAAACAAAAAGAAGGCATTGACTATGATCAAACTTTTTCGCCAATAGCCATGCTTAAATCTATCAGAATTCTCTTATCCATTGCTGCTCATTACGATTATGGGATTTGACAAATGGATATCAAGACTGCATTTCTCAATGGCAATCTTGAAGAGCAAATCTATATGTTGCAACCGGAAGGTTTCATAGCAAAGAATCAAGAGCATATGGTATGCAAGTTGAAAATGTCCATTTATGGACTTAAGCAAGCATCTAGGTCATAGAACATTAGATTTGATCAGGCAATCAAATCATTTGGTTTTGAACAAAATCTTGATGAACCATGTGTGTACAAGAGACATCAAGACAAAGTAGTAATGTTCTTAGTACTTTATGTTGATGATATTCTACTCATTGGAAATGATGTAGGAATAATGTCATCAGTTAAAGTTTGGTTGTCAAACTAATTTGATATGAAGGATTTGGGCGAAGCTAACTATATTTTAGGGATCAAGCTTTGGCGAGATCGAAAGAATAGGATGTTGGGTTTATCACAAGCTGGATATATAGATAAAGTTCTAGAACAGTTTAGCATGCAAAACTCCAAGAAAGAATTACTTCCTTTTAGACATGGAGTTCCTCTGTCTAATGACCAAAGGCCTAAGACTCAAGAGGAAGAAAATATGATGGGACAAATTCTTTATGCTTCTGCGGTAGGAAGTCTCATGTATGCTATGCTTTGTACTAGGCCGAATATTTGTTATTCAGTTGGCATGGTCAGCTGATATCAATCAAATCCAGAACCTAAACATTGGCAAGTTGTAAAGCATATTCTCAAGTGTCTATGGAGAACGAGAAATTATATGCTTGTTTACCGATGTGAGGATTTGATTCTCATTGGCTATACAGATTCAGATTTTCAGTCGAGTCTAAACTTCAGAAAATCCACGTCGGGTTATGTTTTCACCTTAGGAGGTGGAGCCATAAGTTGGAGGAGTGTTAAGCAATCTTGCATTGCGGACTCCACCATGGAAGTCGAATATGTTGTGGCTTATGAAGCAGCAAAGGAGGCTGTTTAGCTCAAGAAATTCATTTCTGATATTGGTGTTTTGAGAATTGAGTAAGTTCCTATTACATTGTTCTGCAACAATAGTGGAGCGGTTGCACAATTCAAGGATCCAAGAAATCACAAGAAAGGAAAGCACATAGAAAGAAAGTACCACATCATTCGAGACATTGTTGCTCGAGGAGATGTGGTTGTAGCAAAGATTGATGGTGCAAAGAATCTAGCGGATCCATTTACCAAAGCCTTGCCCCAAAAAACTTTCGAGTCCCATTTGGAGGAGATGGGAGTTAGATTAATGCATAATAGTCTTTAGGGCAAGTGGGAGATTGTTAAGATATGTGCCCTTAAATCCTATTGTATGATACTATGTGTATGATATTATGTATGACTTAATGTTGTAATTAATAAAGTTATTTTATTATTATCTAAAAATAATGGTAACATGAATATTGGGACACTATCATATAGTACATGAAATGCATTGTATGTGATTTATGTGATTTAGTCACAGAAGATGTAAATCAATTCCTTGTAAACTCAAAATGTAATTTGTAGTCGGTGATGAAATTGAGCATTTCATCTACGAAGAATATAACATATCAACTAAGATAATTTGTCTTGATCATGTAAATGGAGATTTCTAGTTGGTATGTTGATATATTTTAAGAGTTAAAATATATTGAACTAGACCGCTGTGAGATTTATTATTCTCCTAACGACTGTCAAATGAATAATAAACTCACGACTTATATTTGCATGAACTCTTAATCCTGAGAGAATAATGAACTTGATCATGATGTGTAAGTTGCTTTGATATATCAGGAGTGAAATCTAAAGAAACAGTCAAAATCTCAGTATGTTAGGCAACCACATTTAGTATTGATAGAATATATATTCTCAAGATAGAATTCATAGTCTCTTAACGGAGATACAAAATATTCCCTTGAGATAAGTTTAATGGGTTTGTTATTCAGAGAATTAGGCCTAACTACTTTAGTAAGGAGTTACTAAAGTATATGTTTATGGAATTGGATTTCATAAATATATGATGAATAACTTAAAGGATTAAACCGGGTACTCAAGGATAAGATGTAGTAATTTACAAAGTGGCAGCCTACATTCATAATTTTGTGTTATTGCGAATATTTTATGAAGGGGTTGCATGTACAATAAAGTCTTGGGATATAATTTATAAATAAGACCTAGATTGCAACTATATTTATATAGTGGTATTTAATATAATTAATGGTAACTTTGTACTTATCAAGAGTTGACAGAAAAACCTAAGGCCTATTGGAGCTAGTGTTTTATTGGTCCCTTTTGGTCCCACTCCAAGCCACACACTTAAGCCCAATTGGAAAGGCCCAAAAGGTCAGCCTAATTAGATAACCAGTTAGATACAAAGGGAGAAACATACAGAATTTTCTGGAGAGTATTGTAAGAACACTATTGCGAAGTGGTGTAAGAAGTGTTAGACACTTTGACATTCTCCCTTTGGAACTGATTAAGAGACCACACATCTTGGGCGTTAGTGGAATTGGAGTGAAGATTGAAAGTGTTCCCAAGTGCTTCTGATCTTCGGTTTTGAAATGCATCGCTCCTAGGTACACTCTCTTGTTCTCAAATTATGAAACTTACATAGTGCATGTTAACATTTATGAATGAAGTAGATCCGTTATTTTTCCGCTACGTATGTTTAGTATGCAATACAAATATGTATATTTCCATCAGAAGCCTCTCAATCGCTCCAGGTTCCAAGATAGAGAAGTCTCTTGGTTACCTTCTATTCAGATCGAGGTAGAGAAACTCCTTGGTCACCCACAGATTCAGATTGAGATAGAGAAGCCTCTCAATCGCCCTAGGTTCCAAGATAGAGAAGCCTCTTGGAAACTTCCCATTCAGATCGAGGTAGAGAAGCCCCTTGGTCACCCTCACATGTGGATTGAGATAGAGAAGCCTCTTAATCCACCCCAGATTCAGACTAAGATAGAGAAGCCTCTCAGTCACCTCAGATTTCAAGATTCAATTCAAGGTTAGTAGTTGTCAAGTAGGTCAAGTATTCACAATTTTCATTTTCAAAACAGCAAAACACTAGTTCTATGTCCCAAAGTTTTAGGTTCTAGGGCTAAGTAATCTTTGAAAAGTCAATCTCAATTGACTCATAGCTACTAAAATTAGTGTCTTTGTTTTACATTGACATTCCCTTTACAAGCTCTATCAATGAGGGGCATTCTGTAGACACTCGATTTTGCACTTATAATTTAATACTAGAAGATGACTAGAGTGACCATTCATATACCCAAAATTTAGAGTTGCATTAAATGTATTAATTCATTCATTGCATATCATATAATGATCTTGAAATTCTAATGGTCGCGACGGTATGTTCGATTTCAAAATCGGACCATCGGATTGAAATATATCACAAGATCAAATTTATATGGTATGCTTGCTTGCATGAGATCAAATAATTTTGTGATTGGTTGTTACTTAGTGTCAAAAGTAAACTTGCTTGCTTGAGAATAAAGTGTATAATCAGATAATAAAGAAGTTATGGATAATCAAGTCTTTTTGGAATATTTATCTACAAGATAATTATCACATTAAAGACCTAAATATTAAAAAAAATGGATTAATTTTTAGAATACGGATTAAAAACGCGTCTAGGTACAATTCTCGGCTCAAAAATCCTCAAAAAATGAGTCATAATTGGACCAAAACTCAAACGCAAACCTGGCACCCAAGAGGGCCTTTTAGCACTCTTGGAGTGCCGATCCGTACACGGCAAGTGCCGATCGACACTTCCCAAGTGCCGATTGGCCCAAACACTTGGCCCGGCCTGGGGACCCTCTAATTGAGATAAAACCTATCTTTTTCAGATTTTTAGAGATAAGGATGCATTTCAATTCGTATCTAATCTCATTCAGCTTATTTTTTAAGCATCCCAACCTCTATAAATAGAGGGGAAAAAAATCAGAATTAGGGGCTCTTCTTTTCTGGCTCTTCTTTTCTGCTCCCCTTACGTTAAAGACGTTCTGGAAGCTTTTGCTTTAAGAACTTCTTTTTTGTAAGTAAAATATTTTAGACCTCAAAGAAGTGAATAATTCTTTGATTTATAAAATATTCTTTCATTAGAAGAGCACGCTCATGCAAGAGGTATTTAGTTATTTCTTAAGTTATTTCTTTTCTTTTTCCATTAATTAGTATGCTGTTGTTCGTCGCATGAATTTGATTAATATGTTTTATTGTGTCTTGTTCTTAACATATAATTGCCATGCTTAGATACTTTGTTGGAATTTTCATTGACATGTTCTTTAGATGGTTGTTTATTTTAATTCTTTTTCTTTGATTTCAAAATCTGCTAATGATTATCAAAACTCTTTTTTTTTTAATAAAAACTCAAAACTGATTTGTATTTTCATTAAATACAGATTTGATTTTTCTAAACTCAAAACTGATCTGTATTTTCATTAAGTACAGATTTGATTTTTCTCAAAACTCAAAACTGATCTATATTTTTATTAAATACAGATTTGATTTTTTTTTTCTGATCTCAAAACTGGTCTGTATTTTCATTAAATACAGATCTGATTTTTCTCAAACCTCAAAACTGATTTGTATTTTCATTAAATACAGATCTAATTTTTTTACTCAAAGGTTATCTGTATTTTCTTTAAATACAGATCTGAAAATTTTTCTAAAAAAGTTTTTATTTTTTATTTTATGAAATTGCAAAATTTGAAATTTCAAAGAAGAAATTAAGAGTTAGGTTAAAGTCTTTCTTTTTTAATATGTGATACATGCATAGTAAGTTTGTCTCATGCATATGAATCCTCTTTTAATTTTAATTTTTTTTAACTTTCAAAAAATAGATCTGATTTTTACAAATCAAATCTTTTTCTTTAACTTTTCAAAATACGTCTGATTTTTTCTTAACAAAATCTTTCTTTTTTCAACTTTTAAAAACAGATCTGATTTTTACAAGTCAAATCTCATTTCTTTTAACTTTACACACAAAAAAAAAAAAAAAAAAATCTGATTTTTCTTAATAAAATCTTTCATTTTTACCATTTTCAAAACAGATCTGATTTTTTTTACAAATCAAGGCTTATTTTTTTCTTTAAAAAAAATGACATATTCATAAGGCAGATTTATTTAAATTAATTTTTGTGAAGTGTTTGTCATGTGCATTATAGCATATCATTCAACATCATACAAAAATGTATATTGGTCATTAGAGTCTAGAAGATCAGACTCTGTTTAGGTAGAATGGGTGTTTAACACCTTCCCTTTCCGAAACCTAGCCATTGAGCTTATGATTTTTGGATAGATAGATTAGTGTTTTGTCTTTTAATTTTGGTAGATTGTAACTAGGACCATAGCTTTGAATTCTTTTGCATAGATTGTAACTAAGACCAAAGCCTTGTAAGGTTAATTTACCAAAATTGTACTTTCCTTTATTCAATCAATGACATTTGAAGTATTTTGAACATGTAATTATATTTATTTTTTCTTATTTTTTTGTATAAAAAAAATAAGTGGCAACTCCACACCACTACCCAAGAGAGAGGTGCCCTTAAAAGCACCTAAATCTCTTTTTGAGAGCACCCCCTTCCCTTCCAAACGAAGCGCGATCTCTCACAGCTGCATGATTATGTATTTATTTGTTGCAGAAGTTGCAATTTTTTATATAAACATTTTGTGGGCACTGGGTAGGTAATAACAAAGATCCCTTTCTTGCACATAAACAGCTAGGCTAACTAATAGAAGTGGATTCCATAATCTCAACTGCCACAAAAAATTCGAGAAGGGTTAGAATATTTTAAATGGATCTCAGACATTGTATGAATGGATTGCTTCTGAAGCTAAAAAAGTTACTTTGAACTCAAAGACAATGCAATTTTTAAGTGTAAGCCGTAGGCATCAAAATCAAAATAGATGTGTAATAGTATAATTTGTATAGCACGCCCGAAAACTTTTCTATTTTCATGATATAAAAAATTTTATATTCTTTACCATTTGTGGTTTATGTTTGCTAGTGACATTTATTTGTTTGCCAATCATGAGTGTGATGAAATCTAGCAGACTAGAACTAAAAAGTGAAAACACCCACACACAAAAAATGACTTCATTGCCAGTTTGTGTTAATTTTTGGTGTAAGATCCCATTACACTCATTTTTGTTTTAGTGATTGGCAAACACATAAAAGTTGAAAATCCACAAAGCATGCTGCCATGCTCAAAGAGCATGTACGTGATCTATAAATTTTGGACAAGTGACATTTTTTGAGAAATGGTACATATTATTATTTGTCTAAAATGCATCAACGTAATCACATATTCTTTATTATTGGATAAACTAGCCTTTTCACACGCGCATTGCATGTGCTTAGAGGCTCTTCTATTTTTTTTTTTCTTAAGTACAAAACTTTCCAATCATCATAAATTGAGGTTGATGCATTTTTCAATCACAGATTTACCCAAGGGTGTGATGAGATTTGTGTATTTTTTTGGATGTATTATATTTTGTGTTGCATCTCATCACACTCCTGAGAATTTTGGTGATTGAAAAATGCATCAACCCTGAATTATGATGATTAGAAAGTTTAGTACTTTAGAACAAAAAAAGTAAAATAACCTCTAAGCACACGCAAGACATCAATGCTTGAATTTAGAAGGAGTTGCTAAGAGGAATTTGTGCTAAGAGGCCTTTCTTTTCTTTACTTTTTTTCTTTTTTTCCAAGACAATACTTTTCATTCTGTGCCGGAATTCACAATGAAAAGTATTGTCAATCCTCTTAGCATAAATTTATGCTACTAGCCTCCTACTATGCGCGTTGTGCGTACTTAGAGGCTCTTCTATTTTTTTGAGTAAATGTTAATAATTTGAATCTATTATAATTTGGGACATTTTCCAATCACAAAAACATAAGAGTTTGATGAAAAAAAATTTCACTCACAAACGCATAATACTCATCACATTCCTAATTTTTTTTTATTGGAAAATGTAATAATACCAAATTATAATAGATGCAAATTATTAACTTTTTTCTCAAAAAAAAAAAAAAACATAGAATAGTCTTTGAGGGTATTTTTCAATGGACTATTTTAGGATAGTTTCAATCCTACTTTCATGAAAAATGTAAAAAGTTGTTAAAAAAAAAAAATTAGATACATTTTTGGGCAAATTACAATTTTCCCACCTGTAGTTAGGCTGAAATTTAAGTTGCATACCCGTGATTTAAAATTTGACATTTTACCTGTCTAAGGTTAGCTCAGTTAGAGTTTTGTAACCCACATTTATTAAAAACATAGCTAAATATGTAATTTTGCTCCACTTTTATGATTTGCTTCTCTAAAAACACAAAAAACATAAAAATACAAGATCAAAAAAAAAAAATCCAGCGGAATACTTTCATTATAAGATTTTAAACCACAAATAGGCAACTTAAATTTTGATCAAATCTCAGGTAGGTAAAGTGTCAAATTTTAAATCACAAGTAAGCAACTTAAATTTCGGTTAAACCAATACCTTTATAAATTTCAATAAAAAATTATAAAAATAGTTTATAAACCAATACCCTTAAGGTATTTTTAAAATTTTTCCAATGAAAAAAGGTTACAAAAATTAATGGGAAAAGTTAACAACCTAAGGACATTAATTTAGAAAATACCTTTATAAACTTTTTTATAGAAAACTAGCCTCTGGGCACGCACTCACATGCATGCTCAGAAACTCTTCTATTTTTTTTTGTAAAGGTTAATAATTTGAATCTATTATAATTTGGGATCACTACATTTTCCAATCACAAAATACTTAGGGGTGTGATGAGTGTTTTGCGTTTGTGGATGAAATATTTTTTTCATCACACCCCTAGGTATTTTATGATTGGAAAATATAATAATCCCAAATTATAATGGATTTAAATTATTAACCTTTACCAAAAAAAAATAGAAGAGCCTCTGAGCACGAATGTAAGTATGCGCTTAGAGGCTAGTTTATCTAATTTATGTTCTTTCTTAAAGGTACGTTTGGTTGGAGGAGTAGAGAAGTAGAATGATAGAAAATGGTGAGAGAATGAAAAAGTAAGAAGATAAAAAAAATTTTATTTTCCTTCATTTTTGTTTGGTTGAGAGTGTAAAAAGTTGAGAGATAGAAAAAAATGAATTTGTATAAATTTACACATATATCCTTGTTAAAAAGTGAGTTTTATAAATTTATTTATAGGTACTTTCGTCCATTAAGCAACCTCATTTTCTCATTTAAGTTTTATCCCCATTTTAGAGAGAAATTTTTTTGGTAGGCCAGGGGAGAAAATACTTGAGCCCACCATTTATTTTTTTTCCACCCACTCAACTAAACATACTTGTTTCTCTAAAAAAAAAAAAAAAAAAAAACCACACTCCAAAAAATATTTTCTTTTTCATTTTCTCTTCAGAGTTTTTCATCCATCATATTTTACCTTAAAAAAAAAAAAAAAAAAACCTAAATGCCTTCTTAAATATGAACTTGATTACACCGATGGACCCTTCCCATGAACCAATAACGGAAAGCCACGCAGTCTTTCCACCATGAACCTCCACGCATCTAATCCCCACCCCTCATTCCTCTCCTTTCTTTCTCTCTGAGTGCACTTTCATTTCTCAAAGATCTGCAAAAACCAATCGCTCTCTCTCTCTCTCTCTCTCTCTCTCTCTCTAAAACAGAGCCATGAGCGACCCCATTGAACCCACAACATCGTCTTCATCCTCAACAAGAGACCCAAACCCGAACCCGAATCCGAATCCGAATCCAGTCTCTCTTATCCACCCGAGACGAGAACCATTCGAGCATGGCCTCCTCCCAATCTCCAAGCTCATTTTCACCGACCCGACCCAAACCCTAATCCCACTCAAACAAACCCTCCTCTCTAACTCACCGAATCTCCGAGTCAACTCGGCCGCCCTATCCGAGTCGCTCCAGATCTCCCACGACCACGCCCGACTCGTCCTCGACACACTCGCTTCCGTCCTCCACTCCGACTCCGACCCGCTCGTCCGCTCCAAACTCGCCGAGATTGACTCCACCGGCGCCGATATACACGATCTGGTTCTGTTCCTCTACATCCAGTCCTACAAGAAGCTTCTCCCGAGGACGCACAAGGACTCCGCTTCCGTCGCCGATGTTTGGCCCTCCACCTCCGCCTTCGATGGCTACTTGTCCGCCCTCTCTCCTCTCCAGGTCTGAAAACTCTCTATCCTCTCTTTACAAAAAAATGTCGGTGCCTATGTTAATTTCAATTTCAATTTTTTTTTACGAATTAGTGAAGCATGAAATGGAGTTGCTTGCGATTTCGAATCGGTTTGCTTTAATTTGAGTTTGTTTTCTGCATTCGAAAATGTTGTGAAGCGTGAAATGGCGTGGCTTGCAATTTCATATTGGTTTGGTTTAAGTTGAGTTCCTTTTGAATTGTCTATTTCTGTTGCTTTTTTCTCAAATGTGGTATGAATTTTTGAAATAATTTTGTATATCTGATTCAAAATGAATTCGCATCAATTTTTACAAAAATGTCGGTTCCTATTTCTGTTTAAATTTTATTACAAGTTGTGCATTCGAATGTTGCCAAGTGTGAAACGGCTTGGCTTGCAATTTCAAACCACTTTGCTTTAATTTGAGTTTGTTTTGAATTACTTATGTGCATTTGATTCGAAATTGTTACACTTTGACATTGGTCTGTCTATTTATTTCAGTAATTTGCTTAAAATATTATCAAGTTTTGAAATTTAATTTTACAAAATTTTCTGTGTATGAATTCTGTAGTATGTGCATTACAATTTGTTGTTTTTATACCTTTTATGTCCTTCACCACGGTTAAATCTTATTCTATGATGAGTTTTCATTGTGTTTTTGTGCTTTGTGATGGTTCTGATTTCGTACTTATTTTCCGGAATCTTTGTAGTGATTTTGCTAAGTTTAGCAAAAGATATTAAGCTTGGTACTGTGTTCAATCATGTGGCAGCTTGTACGTAGCAACAGTCGTCGGTTTATGCCATCGCAGACTGATGAAGAGGCTCATCAATTGTCATATCTACAAAAGCACTTGGTTAACATTCTCTCTCTCTTAGCGGAGCCTGTGGAAGGGGAAGGGGAAGGCGAAGAATCTTTGGTTTGTCAAACTGCTGCTTCTTTCCATACATAGTTCGATGGAGCTTTTATTTCTTTCCCTTATCTATATAGTACAGGCCAAGTTATATGTTGTAAAAGTAGATTTTAGTGATAGCATCCTTCATTTTTACTTTGGTGATTGTTTTTTTTCCTTCCAATTTGAGACAAAATTTTGACATGTCCCCAAGATCTTAATGCCATCGTTCAATCTGACTACTGGTTGGTGCCACCTCAATCAATATCAATGATGCACAAGGTTTCAGTGAAACGGGAGTTTAAATCCCTGACTTTCCACACTATCACACTAATGGCCTGTTTGGATGGAGGAGGAGTGGAGGAGAATAGAGTAGAGTTGGCTGAAAATAGGCTAATTTTGGGCCGATTTAACTCTATACTACTTCCCCTCCATCTCCCTCAATCCAAACAGACCATAACGGTTCAAAATAGGATACTAGCATTTCAAATTGGTTCATACCATGTATGGGGTTTGTGTACAGCCATTATCATGTTTGGAACTAAACAATGTATCTTGGTCATTATTTCTCTACAAATAATTATGTATTTACTTTAAATATTTAAAATGCAGGGGAATAATTAGCATTTGTTTAGAACATAATCCCATTATGCTTATTCTGGACTTTGTGGGGGGGAGAGGAATCAATGCACACGCGAGGGTGTGGAATTTGCTGTCATTTGGCTGAAATATACTTTTTTGAGATCATTGTTTGAATGTTTTTATTTGGGCCCTAGTGTGCATTTTATTGTAGATTTTGTTAATCGTCTTGCTTTTAGATTCTAAATTTCATTCTTTGTAATTTTTTAGGAGTATGTGTACATGAGGTAGCTCTTCTTTAGTAAAATTTTATTTCAATAACAATAACAACAACAACAAAGCCTTAGTCCTAAAACTTTGGGATCAGTTGTGGATCTTTAACAAACTAGTCGGGCTCATTCATATGCATTAGTTTCCACCATTCTATCCTATGAAAAACCATACCTTTTGTTACTTCCTTAATTAACATGTCAATTTTACTAGTGCTACTAGTGCTATCTTAGGTCGTCTTAATAACTTAAATAAAGAGAAGAGAGTCGGTCTTCTTGATGTAAGCCTCTTGAACTCCTGAAGAAAATTGCAAGGCTGCCGTTAATGGGGATTGAAAATTTGACTGAAGAAATACACATATTGATCCAATTCCCCTATTTCAGAAAAACCCATATCGCTCCTGAAATAAAGGAGACTACCCCAATTGACATATCATAAGCCTTCTCTATATTCAACTTGCAAATGACCCTTGAGATCTTGCTATGAACTCTGATATCCCAGACTTATATGGAGGGCTTGACCATCCATCTTATGGATGGGACCGTTACTTTTCCTGTTAGTGAAAAACTGCACTCATGGAGTTATCATTTGTTTTTGACTCCCATATATTTTACATTATCCAATTTTGCATTAACTTAATATTTTTACTAGTTGTCTTTTTGCATTTATAGCTTGTCTATTTTTTTTGGTACTTCTCCGGCCACCTTGTTATTTGCTAATTTAACGCTATTGTTTTAGGTTTTGACCATGGAAAGATTTGAGCACCTTGGATTTTTGATTCAATTTGGTGACAAGGGATCTGAAGGAATTCCATTGAGCCAGTATGCTCCATTTTTTGCAAATTCAGATCCAGACATGCCTGCTGTACCTGTTCCCGCAACACAAGTTCATGATTGGCTTCTGCAGAATATAGCTTCTGCTTTGGAACATATTTCTGAAAGAGCTGCTCCGAAAGAAAATGGCCCACCAAGTGCCTCTGATCAGGATGTAGCTATGGCTGATGCCTGTCCAACTTCAGTCAAGGCCTTGCCAAGTGCTAGAGGTCCTAGTTTTATTGAAGGGATTTCTAAATCATCACTTGTAAAGCAAGCATCCGATCTTAAAGGTCCTTCTGTAAAGGTTTGTATATGACACTTATATATCTTTCCATGGTTAATTTAGGCATCAAATGTTAAATATCAATGCCCATTTACATATCTTGAACTTGAATTAAATTCTGAGATCAGATTGTTAATGACTACACTTGCATTGAGGTATTTTCAATCTGATTAGTTTCTTGATTATTTATGCGCTGGTAATTAGTAGGATATAATGATACTTATAAAAAAAAAGGATATAATGATAACATGTAATTTGAAATTTATTATATCATAAAATATTACATGTGAATAATTAAATTAGAAAACATGTATTCTTGAGTCTTGCTTTGGGATTTTGATTGCATCCGTAATTCAAATCTGAAAGTTAATTTGGATGCTGGGTTGTATCTAAAGTCTCTTGAATTTACATATAGACTCATTGGGGTATCATGTCTTACCATTCATGGATTTTGCAGTGGGGATTTTAGTATCCCCACTGAATTTCAACTACTGGCTGACCTGCCATTAATTTCTTTTAGTTACTCCATCCATGTAAATTGTTTACTTGTTTACTTTTATTTTTCTGTTTGATGCGTTTTTGTCATTCTCTTTTATGCAGTAGGTTCAACTGGCCTTCTCTTTCTATCTTTATTCACTTTGTGAAGCAACTTTTCCCTCCAAAAAAAAAAAAAAACTGTAGTCTTCTTTAGATACTAGGGATTTTAATTATACACATAATTGTAATGGCGAGGGATAGATTGAAGTATTAATCTCTACAAATAAAAAATGTATCTTTATCAAATATGGGGTTAAAATGTTGTGTTTCAAACCTTTTAATTAAATAAACACTCACTTGATGTGATTTGGATGTTTATATATCTTGTTGGGTTAAGAAAATTCAAAATTTAGGTTTTGGAATGTTGAAGGTTTATGATCTTCAATTGATTAGGGCCAATGAAGGTTCAGATTTTCTAGATAAAAGAAAAATATAAAATCAGATACTGTGGCTCAATGAACTACCATTGACACTTTTTCTTGGACCAAAGGTCTTTTTTTTTTTTGATAGGTAAAAATATGTGCATTAAAAAAACACTACCTTATGCAAAAGACATAAGGCAGAGAGATAAGTACACAAGGAAGAGAAAGAGAAAAAAGAAAAAAGAGGAGAATAAACTAAGAACACAGAAGAGAACTAAGAAACATAGGGAGAGAATCACTAGAGGTGAGTCCCCAAGCCCTAGACCAATCAAGCCCCTCGAACTCCCAAAAAAATCAGCCGGGGTCCCATTAAACAACACCGAGAATTGGGCTGTAGATATGCAAGTGCGGATCCACCTACACCACCTCACCCCAAATCCCATTCTCCTCAACAAATCAAGAAGAGTCTCCCAATTCACATGGTCATACGCCTTCTCAATATCTAATTTGCAGATAACCCCCGGAATCTTACTTTTCACCCTACTATCTACACACTCATTAGCAATGAGAACTGAATCAAGAATCTGTCTACCACCCACAAAACTATTCTGAGACTCAGATATCAACTGATCCAAAACCTCTTTCATGCGATTTGCCAGCACCTTGGCCAAAATCTTGTAGACACTCCCCACCAAACTAATAGGTCTAAAATCTCGAATATTGGAAGCACCATTCTTCTTAGGGATTAAGGCTAGGAACGTTGCATTTAGAGATTTTTCAAACTTACTGTGTTGATAAAACTCTTCAAACACAGCTAGGACATCTCTTTCCACAGTTCCCCAACACTGGTGATAAAAAGCCAGAGAGAAACCATCAGGACCTGGAGCTTTATCTCCTTCCATCTCTTTGACAACTCGAAGGACCTCCTCCTTTTCAAACCTCTATTCAAGCCAGTCCCTCTCCAACCCCTCTATCTGAACAAACTCCAATCCTTCCACAAAAGGCCTCCACTCCTCTGTCTCCTTGTACAAATTTTTATAAAACTGTACAGCTTGGTCGGCCATCTCGGATTCGTCTTCATAGGTAACCCCATTCACTTCCAACATACTAATATGGTTATACCTTCTCCGAGAATTGGCCATCTTGTGGAAAAATTTGGTATTGTTATCTCCTTCTTTAATACAAAGCATCCTCGATTTCTGTCTCCACGAAATCTCTTCCAAAGAGAGAAGATTCTGAATTTGGGATCTCAACCCAGCCCTCTCACCTAACTCCACTTCAGAAAGACCATGCTCCCCTTCCCTAACGTCCAATAATCTCAAAGCCTCCAACAATTCTTTTTTCCGACGCTCTACATTTCCAAACTCACTCCGGTTCCACTGAATAATATCTGCCTTCAATGCCTTCAGCTTCTTGGCAAGAACAAAGCTGGGGGTACCTGAGACGGAGTATCGATTCCACCAAGAATGAACCCTCTCTTTGAACCCATCCGACTTTAGCCACATGTTTTCAAACCTAAAGGGACTTTTCCCCCTTACAATCCGTCCTGCCTCCACTAAAATGGGGAAGTGATCTGAAATAGGACGAGATAAAATCCGTTGGGTCACATCCGGGTAGTGATCCTCCCAATCGAGGGAAACCAGAGCCCTATCTAACCTAGACATCGAGGGCTGATCCGAACCACTCGACCAAGTAAAACTCCCTCCTTCCAAAGGCAAATCTATCAAGCTAAGCTCCTCAATGAACTCAGAAAAGTTCTCCATTGCCGGGGTGAGACGAGAACCCCCCAACCGTTCACTTGGGAACCTAACAATGTTGAAATCCCCTATGTAACACCATGGGACCTCCCAAAGTTGCTAAATACCAATCAGTTCATCCCACATATGCCCCCTCAAGTTATTATCATTCGGACCATAAACCCTAGAACAAGCCCAAATAAAACCGTCCCCCAAGCCCTGCCACCGGATTGAAACGGAAAATTGACCCACTAGAACCTCCAACTTTTCTAAAACCCTCCTATCCCACATCATCAAAATCCCACCAGCTGACTGATCCGCATCCAAAGCCACCCAATCTACATAGGGGCAGCTCCACAAACTGCAGATCAACTGACAATCCATGCCTGCGAGTTTAGTCTCTTGAAGGCAAACAACATCACAATTCCAATCTCGTAATAAATTTCTAACTACCAAACGCTTCCGCAAGTCATTCAAACCTGGCACATTCCATGACACCATTCTTAGCTTCATTAAAACTAAAAAACTCCCTACTGCAGCCTCAGACAAGCAAACAAGGAAAATAAAACTATCGTCCATCATAATTAACCAAGGAAATCAAATTCCTCAACTCCCTCTTCCCTTTATTCTTGGAGGCAACTTTACGGTGAGCTACATCTTTCCTGTGCACCAGCTTGGTTGCCTCAATCTCCGTCTCAAGTCTTTGTAGGAGCATAATGCACCTCTTCTCATGTCGACCCAAAGGAAGCCCCATCAACTTACTGAAACTGGGGAGTCTCTGTTTCACCCAATTAGACACCGCCAAAGTGTTATCCAACCTCCTCACCTCAGTATTTTTATTCAATTCAGCAGTCACAACCACCCCCAGGGGATTAATAGACATCAAGGGGGAAGAGCTCTCCGCTTCACCCAGGGCCTCAACTGCATAGGCTGTTTCGACCTCAGACAAAGCCAATACCGATTGATTAGCCTCAATCCCAACTCTCGGTGGACTTAGGACAGAGGTAGATAGCTCGAGACCTTTAACAGACCTTTCACCCTCTGTTTCAGCATTACCCAAAGTGAGCAGAGACTCAACGGCACTAGGCCCACCAGAAAAGAGACTCATAGCCACTGCCATAGTCTCCGCAGGACAACCCAAATGCTCCGAAGAAGAAACAGACACCAAATCAGGCCTCATGGTGTGAAGAAGGCCAATATTGGCCCTATCCAGTTCCGCCGGTGAAGCCCCGGCGAGAGACCCATCGGAAAAAGAGCCACCGTCCACCACCGAGACGGTCGCCGGCCCACAACTGGTCTCGGTTTGGGTCGCCGCGCTCGTCGCCGTCGTCGGAGCAGGTTGTCGCACTGAGGCGACCTTCTCCGATAGCTCCGGTGACTCCTCGGCAGGGGCGAAGTCAACCCCGATGGCAACCTGAGCCTTCGAAGCTTCGTATGTTGCTTTGGACTTAGCCAAAACTTGATCTTTCAGACTTAAGAGACTCAGGTTTCTCCTTGGTGGGCTAACACTCACTTCCAGCCTACTTGGGCCATTGGGCTCAGAAAGAAGGCCCACTTGGAACCCATCTTTGTCTAAGTCCACCACAGAACATATATTAGCCCGTGAACCACAAGGCTCCCTCTGATCTCTTGATACACATAAGGAACTCCTCAGACCAACTTTATGCCACGCCACCCTCCTTTTTCCTTCTGCAATCACTTCTATGGTCAAGCTGTTACCTGCCCACACAGGCTTTCCCAGTTCACGATTTTTTCCAAAAGCATGTTCAGACCCCTTTGATTTGAAATACAGCTGGGATTTCCTTTGAATTCCTTCCGGTTTTGTTATACCCACATTAAATGCCTCTGTACTGCTCCGAGAACCTGCGACTCTACCTTCTAGAGTCATCGGACCAGCCAAGCTCACCGGGTTCAGTTTCACAACTGGGTTTTGCTTCTCAAAATGATTTTTTCTTCTAACCTGCACCTCATGCCCACGCACCACATCGGCAAAGGATGTAGAAGATTTAATCCCTGAGTTATTCTTAAGGTGCTGAGCCACAAATTTGTACTGCCCAATCCCACTATTCGCATAGTTATCGGGTTCCAACATCTTCCTTAACTCTAACCCAAACACCCTCCATCCATTCTTAGCTCTGCCTACTGGAATAATAATGGACCTCCTAGACCCGCCAACTTTAAGTTCCGTCAATCGTAGGAACACGCCAAAAGAATTGGAGCTCCGTTGAAGGGTATAAGCAAAATCACCTTCCCTGAACGAAAAAAAGTACTTCGAATTGGACCCAACGACTAACTGTTCTAAGCTCTTCATCAGCCATTGTGCCACTGTCCATGAAGACCGACTTCATGAAGTACCTACACTGCTCAAAAATCCTTAAAGAAAAATACCGTCCCCCTTCCTCTACAACCAGTTGAAAAAGTTTGGATTCAATAAAAAAACTACGAACGCCACCCATGATCAAGGCAACTACAAACTCTAAGATCACAATAAGACTGAAAACAGGATTTCTGGCTAATTCGAGGTAGCCGGGCCTCCTAGTGAACCAGGAATTTCAGAGTCAGGGGCTAAAGTACCTTGAGTTACCATTGAGTTACAATTTAGAACAGGTTTCAAAAGCAACAAATTGGACCAAAGGTCTTGCTTCAAACTTACTAGATTTTATTGATCATTTTAATTTTAGAGCTCAGTTGTGATGTACATATAGATATAGTACATGCCATGTGTACTTGGTTCATTCTGATGTTTCTTAATAGAAGTATAAAAACTTATTATTTATTAAAAAAAAAAATCTTTCTTGATTTTTTAGAACCTATAGCAATTCTTAAAAACTTACTCTCTAGTTTTGTGCCTTTCATTGGCCTAGGACTGCCAGCAATTGAGAATCTTTGAGATGGTTGGTTTATGAAGGGGCCAAATCTCATTTATTTATCTATTTTCAAAACTTAGACCATGATACGTATTTATGTTTCCTAGATTATAATATGTGATGTGGTTTCCCCTGAACATAGACTAGTATGTATGCGTAAACATGATATATGAGTAAAAGTATTATAATTATTTGAAAATAAATCAAATCTGGAATGGGGTGAATGTAAGGAGAGGACCAATGTGTCTATTTGGGTCTTCCTTTGGGTGTTAAACCTAAGGAGAGGACTATTTGAAATCTGATTCTGGAGAAGATGGAGCGGAGACTAGCAGGTTGGAAGAGACTGTATTTATCAAGAGGGTAAGCTAACTCTTATTAAAAGTAGTCTTTCCAGCCTGCCTACTTATTTTATTTCTCTTCTTGAAATTCCGGTGAAGGTGGCAAACCGTATTTAGAAGCTACAGAGAGATTTTCTATGGAGTGATAGATAACGAACCTAAAGTCCACATAGTGAAGTGGTCTCAGATTTGTGAACCAGTGCAGAGTGGAGGATTAGGTATCAGATGTATATGAAGATTCAACCAAGCCTTTTTAGGCGAATGTTTGTGGAGAGATGACACTGAAGGAGATGCTTTCTGGAGGAGGGTCATAGAGAAGAAGTATGGGAGTGATTGTGGGGGGGGGGTGGGTGGATGGTGTACAAAAGCTGTCTCTGGTCCATATGGCGTTAGCCTTTGGAAATCCATCAGGTGACAATGGCCGACTTTCTCTAAGCTTCTTTGGTTTGATGTGGGTGATTGTACTAGAGAGAAGTTTTGGCATGATGTGTGGTGTGGAGATTATCCTCTTTAAGAGGTTTTACTGGAAAGTTACTGTATTATTCGATCTTTAAGAGGTTTTACTGGAAAGTTACTGTATTATTCGATCTAGGGAGGCTTCTGTGGCGGAGGTTATATGTTTAGCAAATGGGAGGCTTCACTGGGATATACAGTTCTCTCGTTCAGTGCTTGATTGGGAATTAGAATCTTTGGCCTTGTTTGTGGAAATGATCTATACTAAGTCTGTGAGGGGTGATGGTTGTGATAAAGTCTGTTGGAAGCCAGCTGTGAGTAGAGATTTTGAGGTTTGTATCACACTCTATCCCCATTGAGTGTCATGTCGTTCCCTTGGAAAATGGTGTAGCAAGCCACGTTCCCTCCTAGCGTGGCATTCTTTTCTTGGTCTGCTGCGTTGGGTAAGATATTATTAATTGATAATCTTCGGAAGAGGAGAATAATGGTTATAGACTACTGTTGTATGTGCAAACGGTGTGGGGAATCAGTGGATCGTCTTCTTCTTCATTGCCCTATAGCGTATGAGTTGTGGTCTTTGGTGTTTAGCTTGTTTGGAATCCGTTGGGTTATGCTGCAAAGGGTCATTGAGGTGTTATCTTCTTGGCAGGGCAGTTTCAGCTGACACCAAATATAGCTTTGTGGAGGTTTGCATGACATTGCATAATATGGTGCATTTGGAGGGAATGGAATGCTAGGAGTTTTGAGGGTTGTGATTGTTCTATTCTTGAGATTAAGTCTTTCTTCTCTCATACTTTACTCGAGTGGAGCTCAGCTCTATTTTCATGTTTTTCTTTTTCTGATTTGTTGGATCATTGTAATCTGGGTTCTTGGTTGTTCTCTTCCTATAGTACATTTTCAGTGTGCTTAGGCCAGCTTTGTTTTCAATAAAATTTTCGTTACCTATCAAAAAAAGAGATTTATAGGGGATCATGCGAAGTGGTACTAATAATAAGGTTATTACAACATATCTCATTTTAAAAGAATACCTTAATCATTCCTGTTATGGTTACAGCCAACATTTTGTCTTGCATGCCTTGTACATACAAGTGTGATAATTCAAGTGTCCTCGTTCCAGGATTGCCTGTTTTGAATACCTTCTCTCATACTTTACTCGAGTGGAGCTCAGCTCTATTTTCATGTTTTTCTTTTTCTGATTTGTTGGATCATTGTAATCTGGGTTCTTGGTTGTTCTCTTCCTATAGTACATTTTCAGTGTGCTTAGGCCAGCTTTGTTTTCAATAAAATTTTCGTTACTTATCAAAAAAAGAGATTTATAGGGGATCATGCAAAGTGGTACTAATAATAAGGTTATTACAACATATCTCATTTTAAAAGAATACCTTAATCATTCCTGTTATGGTTACAGCCAACATTTTGTCTTGCATGCCTTGTACATACAAGTGTGATAAATTCAATTGTGTCCTCGTTCCAGGATTGCCTGTTTTGAATATTGGTCTGCTTCTAATTTAGTTTTCTACAATTGCAGGTCCTAAATTGTCATGATTCTGTAATTTACCTTTTAGCACCTCTGAGATATGCCACTATTTATGGATGCTCTGATACTACTATAGTTGTTGGAGCAGTTGGCAAGGTGAGAACCAAGATTTGTGTACTTCAGTGTTTTAATTACTGTATGTTTATGGATACTCTGATGTTTAATTTTCTAATTTACTTATCAAAAAAAAAAAACTTAAACTTAAACTTTGAAATAGAAAGGCTTAAGTTCAGAGATAGTCGTCTCGCACTCTCAAAGCTTCGAGCATTCCGTTCCTGCCAATGCACCACATCACACAATGAGGAACTGCTTTCCAAATAGCTATATTTCAATGTTACCCAAACCGACCTTGCTAAGTAGCTAATAACTCCACTACACTCTTCGTCACACACAATAGACCACAACTCATATGCTATTGGACAGTGAAGAACCAAATGGTCAACTGTCTCCCCGTATACATACAACACCAAATGGTCTACTGGCAGATGTCACTTAAGCAAATTGTCTTATGTTAAAAGTTCTCTCCAAAGCTGCAGTCCAAGAAATGAAAGCAACTCTAGATGTTACCTTTGACTTCCAAATGCTTTTACGAGGAAAAGACAACCTATGAGTAGTAATCAACTCACCAGAGTACCCTCCAACCTCAAAACCTCGTCACTTAACTGGTTTCCAACAAAGCTGGTCCGCCCCACTCCTTCTCATTGGAACACAGTAAATTAACTCCATAAAAATCCACAAAGACTCCAACTCCCAATCATGCATAGATCTTAAAAAATTTCAAGTCTCACTGAATGACTCCATTACAAAACTTCATCAAATTCACCACAGAAGCATCTCTATCTTGACTAATCCATACAATTCTTAAAAAGCCTCATTTAAGGATCTATCCACACACCACATGTCACACCAAAACTCCTCTCTAGTCCCATCACCCAATTCATATTGGATATACATTGCATGAATGAGGCCCACTCGCATCTTATAGATTCCAAAGGCTCACCCCATTAGGACCCTAAGGCAATAGGCCAATGTAAAAGCGAAAACCTAACTTCAATGATTCTTTAATGATTTCTACGTATTGTAATCATTTCATTGAATTATCAAAAGCCTTGTATCTCATTGGTGTTGGTGTAACAATTGCGTTATCACTTATCCAAAAAAAAAATATATATATATATATATATATATATATATAATCATTTCATTGACTCCTATAACCATGAACTTGTAAGATGTTATCAATTATCACTTCCCACTCTTTAACAAGAACCTTTTATAGCTCAATTAATACCTCCTAGTATTTCTAACGAAGACGTCTAGGGTTCAAATCCGTCCTTCCTATTATTGTAACTATTGAATTGTCAAAAAAATTACCACTTCCACTTTTGACGTTAAAAAATATGAATTTTATTTGAAAAGGAGAACGGTAAAGCCTAAGAACGTGAAAGATGTGAACAGAAAATCTTGAAAGAGAACTAGTTCTTGAAATTTGAAGCATCTGCCACATTCAAGAAGCAAGAAAAAGAGAACCAAAATCAGGTATCCTAATGCAAAGGATGCACACAGAGTGACAGCTCTTTGATGGCAAATAAGTAAAGGATTTGTTAGATATTACATGGCATTGCTTAGATGTGTCACTTTAAAGCTAAGCATCCATTGGTAACTGCTAAGTTGGTTCCTAAGAAGGTTTTCTCACCAAAATGTGACCATACTTGAATGACAATTCTAAAGAAGACCTTATTCTAACATATTTCCATAGCTAGAAATTCATATTTTTCCTTGTGCTCTCTTTTAGATATGCTTGATCTTTGCACTTTGAGATGATGTTATTGGTCCTGTGTACATGCCCTGTGTACTTGTGATATTTTTTTTCATCAATAAAGTTGTTATTTATAAAAAAATGATTATCACTAGTAAAAGGGTCAGTCAAGGTCATTGTAATTCTTGGATGTGATTGATTATTCTGTATTCACTAGTGATTGTGGGAACATCTCATAAAGTGGTCTCACAAGTTTAGACAGTTTGCTTTGGTTAATCTTCATTTATACTTAGTTCTTTGAGACTAAAAGGCTTTGTTCGCAAAAGTGTTTATTTATTATTTAATCATTGTTTTATAATGTTCCAAACAAAGTGAAATTTTCTTTTCCCTGCAATAAGTAGATTTGGTTGATGTACAACATTGCTTCTGATTACTGAATTGGGTGCATAAACGATTTCACCTTTCCAGGCTATAAGAGTTGAACACTGTGAACGAGTTCATGTGATTACTGCAGCGAAGCGAATCTGCATTGCAAACTGCCGTGAATGCGCTTTCTTTCTGGGGGTAAACCAGCGACCACTTATTGTTGGTGATAACCATAAGCTTCAGGTTGGTGTGTCACTATTTACTTCTATTGTCCCGTGAAGTTGCCAGCTAGCACTGGTTGCTATATTGTTGTATTTACATGGTAATTTGCAATTGCTAAAGGTTCCTCGAGTGTTGTTTTGGTTATGCACCAAGTCTTACCATTCTCAAATGTGAATATATATAGTTTATAATTAAGACACTGCTTAATTTTCTGCTTTTGATGATATACAATCTTGGCTTTGTTCTCTGCTCTCAAAGGATTGTGCTTATGCTGATTTCTGAGGTTTAGTTGATTGGATTCACCATTTGAAGTTGCTGTATGACCTGGATTTATATTTGCTTAAAAAGGGCACTTAAGGTTCTCATTGGATAATCATTACTTCATAATCTGGTTATACTTATGTACTGTGCATATTGGACAACTGGTTTCTCTGTAATGTGAGGTAAAATTTTCAATTATCATGGCATTTGAAGTCTGTTGATTTCTTTTGTTGGTGTTTAATTGTATTCTAATTGTGATGGTGAAAAAGATAAAGCTTTAGGAACAACTGCTGGCCAGTTGGCGGTGCATGCCTCAATCTTGAACTCTAAAGAGTAGGTCTGCCTGCATAGTGCTGTCAATGTCAATTTGATTTTGGATGAAATACAGTCCCTGTCAAAAATGAATAAGACCTGACACAAATTCCCTTCATCTTATGGAGCCCTTTGTTAAGCACAATCATTTAATTCCATGTTTAATGTTAACGTTTTAAGAAATACTTCTCTTTCACTAATTTTTCAGGTGGCTCCATACAATACATTTTACTCTCAGCTGGAAGAGCACATGAATGAAGTTGGTGTTGAGGCTACAATCAATAGATGGGATGAGCCTCTTGCACTAGGAGTGGTTGATCCACATGATTCATTATCTCATCCTGCAGGTGTGTCTGATGTGCAAGCTGAGACTGCTACACGCCTGGAACCTGACCAGTTGACTAATTTTTTGGTATGTTTATATCTCATACTGAAGTCTTTTAATTATTTTTTTCAGTGCTACTTGTGTTGGTGGGTTGTCTGTCATTGAATAGTGAATCTTCTGTATGTGTATGAGTTGGTCATTTATTTTTTCTTTTGGGGGGAGGGGGTGTGGGAGATAAGTTGGGTTTTTTTTTTTCTTATTCAATTATGTTATATTTTATCATATGCCTCTTATTTTCCTTGATGCACAGATTCCTGACTGGTTTGGAGGTGAATCATCTGGTTCCACAAAAGATAACCCATTTCCATTACCAGATATTTATTTGGCATCTCAGCAGAGAAATGTATGTTTTCTGAACCATGTTGACTAAATGAGTTTCTTGGATTTTTTTGTTGTATTAGAGTTTGTTATGTATGGAAGTGTTACTATAAAATTTTCTTGTATACTTGTAATTGATTCTCCTGATGTTGGATTGAACCAAATAATTGTTTTTCCAGCAAAAGAATTTAGGGGAGGTAAAACAACTATTGAGGGAAGCACCCCTTGAAGAAAATCGAAAACGAGAGTTATCGTCCGCTCTCCATGTATATTTCAAAGACTGGTTATATGGTAATGATTTCCTCTTTTTATCAGCATCTATTTTATTGATACACAAGGTCTATTGTCTGCTGGAATATTCTATGCATTTGGACCACCATGTGCATCTGTATTAATACACAAAATTCTATTAGCCATCTTAAAACTTGGACCTACCTTTGAACTAGGCCAATTTTTTCCAAACTGAATGCTAATTACCTGTATTCTTTTTTTGTTTTCACTCATTTCATTTGTGATGTAACTATGTTTTAGATATATTATAGTTCTATTCAGTAGACTTTTTAGTTGAGGTAGCTTTCAAGTTATTGAGTTGTTTGTCCTGATGTTAAAATTTAATTAATGTTTTTGTTCTTTTTTATTATCCACATCAGTCATTGTCTGCTGTCCAAATTTTACCCACATACAAGTTATGATGTTGCATTTTTTATTAAAAACACCATAAAAAGAGTTTGTATGGTTGCCTTATCCAAAGAAGAATGTGTTCTTTATTCATGAGTCCTCTGGCATGATATATGAATACTCTCTCTCTCTCTCTCTCTCTCCCTCTTCATTTTTCCTGGGGCTTGATTTTCTTTAATCAATGTAAGAATATATGTTGCATGCTAGAATCTTCATGTTGTGCAATTTGTGGGGTTGTCAAGAGTTTATTTCTGCCTTGTTTTGGGCTAGTGAATTCTACTGTTTGTTGGAAACAGAGTAAGGCAAAGTGGGTCATTCACACCGGGCTTGCTTGTTGATTTGTGGGTGGCCTATGGCTTTTGGTGGGAGTCAATTCTCTGGTTTTACAGATTTATCATTCCTTCCTCAGGAGTCCACATTTTTTATCATCTGAAGATTTCTAAAATAAAATTTGTTTGAAGCAATCCTTATATTTTTGTGATTTTTTTTTTTCTTTCTGTTATGTTATATGTTTCTGCAGGTTGATAGTTGGGATGGGTCTAAAGGTTCACAACTTCACATCTTTCTGCTAATAATTATATATATACTTGAGGTTCAATTTACACATGGTTCAACTCTTGTTAAAGTTAAAACCACTTGATAACTTTGTATTAGTTGAGTTCTTTGACAAATCCACTATCGGAATATGTTTTGATACTTTTGACGTTTGTAAAAGTATCACAATTATCATAGATTAATGTCTCTCATCTCTCTCACTACCTCTGTATATGTTTGTTTTAATTTGAAGAGTCATGTATGATTAGGAAGCATGGACACTTCATTTGGGGCTCCGAACCCGTGTCGTACCCTGTATCTTACTGGTGTCGTACCCACTGTGTTATAGTATAACTTTTTAGAAATTGCTCGTGTTGTACCCATACTTGTATCCATATCCATGCTTCCTAGGTTGTATAATTTAAATGAGATTTTAACCATTTTGTTTTATTATTATTGCAGCATCTGGAAACATTCGTCAGCTTTACTGTCTACAGGGTGACTGATATAGTATGACGATGCTGTGGCACAGTTAAGGATGGTACAGAAGTTCGTTCTCTAGTTTTCATTTCAACCCTCACCAAGTTCCTCTTGCATTTCTGGTGGTACCACTGGCAGCTGAGAATCAACCCTATGTACTCCAGAATGGTACAGCTACATATGCGTTGACACTGGTGCACAGAATGGAATTCAAGATACATTTTCTAATCTCATTGTAATATTTATTTTTGAAAAAAGAAAATCTTACTGTAATATTTTGTTAACTTAGGTTCACAGCTTTGCATTCTTTTTTGTTCCCCTTGTTTAGCATGCTGAGTTTCTCTAGGGGTATTATAAAGCTTTGCCTATTTGTTACGAGTTATGAGTATTACTTTTCGGAGTGAGTTTGCAACAAATTTGAAATGCCGAACGCAGCGGGGTGTCAAATATATTTTTAACTGATCTTAATTAGATATTTGAATTGGGCGGAGTAGGATTGGAGATGGCAGATTATCAAGATACAGTTGGTTGAATAATTCAGGGGAAAGATGCCCCCTTGAGAACTAATGGAAGTCTACCATCAAATTGGCGCACACTTCAGTTCCTAAGATCTATCTTAAAGCATGACTGCCTGAAAGTGTCGGTTTGAAATAAGCTATCTTTAAGCATGACTTCCTAAGAGCATTCACGGTAAAGAACTTAAAATTTTTAGCATTGAACAACTCAAAAACTTATTTTTATCTATTTTAACAACTTTCTTTATAGTACACCTAACATCAAAACATCTATTTTTCACTTTAGCTAAGAACTTTTCATTTTTTTTATTTGTTTTTCTCTGTCTCCCTTTTGTCACGGTGTCCCTCAGCACATACACAAACCCTCAACCGGATGCTCACTGCCTCCACAAACCCATAACCAACCACCACATGCCTGCATAAATCCCAAACAACCACCACAAACACTCACAACCCACTGCCATCAGATCCTCAATCTCACCAAAAATGTCTTTCTATCCCTTGGATTGGAACTCTCTTCAAACACTCTCTGATAGTCCAAGAGCCCCATCGTTACCCATGACACAACCAACCATTGAACCCACCATCGTTACCTAGCAACCCAAGCAAAAAAAAACCCACCATCATTAACTACTTTGCCCAGCAGCCCAAGCAAGAAATCAAGTAAAATAGCAAAAAAGAAAAACAAAACCCCAACATTGTGCACGTTTTGCCTATCTTTCTCTCTACTACAACCGGCAACGCCCACCTCCGAGCCCGAACTCAAACCAAACCCACCCCAATCCAGCCATACTGCCATCGCCAAGGCACCTCCGATACAAACAACCAAGGCTCGCTAGCACCGACCCACATCACCACCGTGCCTCTTGACCACAATCGCCAAACCATAATCGCCGATCCACCAAGCACAAACAAAGGCACAGGAGTGACTAGTGAGCAAAGAGAGGAGAGAAATGAGACAGGAAAGAGAAGAGAGAAGAGACTCACCATAGCATGAAGGCAAAATATAGCAAAAATTTTACCTATAGCAACTTTATTGTAGGACTTGTTTTTAGTGTTTGGGTTGCTAAAATGACTATGTAGTCATTTTAGCAACCTCACTGTGAGTGCTCTAAAAGTGTGGGTTTTCATTATTGAATGTTGATGAAACTACTTTCATCTTGACACTTTTCGCTTGAACGTAAAAATTAAAAAGGTTGATTATGTTTTATATGGCATTGTTGTTTGATGAACTTCAAATGATTATACTTTTTAGGTTAACATATCACAATTTCCTCAGTAGAAACCACGCATGGGGTTTGCCAATTCGATACAAATATCGTGCAATAGCAGCATACAATTATCACTTTGCAATAGCAGCATACAATTACCACTTTTATGTGAAACAAAAAAGTTAATAGGGTATAAAAAGTAAAAAGATTTTTTTTTTTTACCCAATTAACTTTTACATCTCACTAAAGTGGTAATTGCATGGTGCATTTGGGTAATGACTATGATCCTCATTGACTTCACTTAGCAACAAGGACAAAGGATTTTTTTTTTTTTTTAAATTAAATGGAAAGAAAGAAGTAAAAGAATATGTTAAAACTCGTGACAGAGGATGAAGTTGACATAAGATATAGAGAAAGAAAGAGGTGGATGAAAACCTGGTGACATTCATGCCTAGAAGAATCATGTCTGGTAGGCAGTTTGCTCACAGCTAAATGTTTCAATGCAGAGGCATGGAAAGCTACCCTATATAACATGTGGAAATTGGAAAGCAGTAAAAGGAGTAAGGACATGAGAGCTGGGAACGATGAGCTTATTCTTGTTCATATTCAATGATTAGACGGAAAATTAGAGGGTCAAACAGGGAGGACCTTCGTCCTTCGGCAAGAATCTAGTGCTCTTGCTTGATTTGATATCCATGCACAATCAAGACAGATGACTGAGGCTTCATTCTGGGTGCAGATTTATAATCTTCCCCCCAAAGAGTGTGGTGAAGCAGCATTCAACAAACCTATATATATATATATATATAAAGCAAAGTCCTCTCACATGAGTATAAAGTTCTGCCAAGTGGCACATTGTATGAAATTCTTTTGATTTAGACTTATACCTCATCCAATTTAGAATTTATGTCAAATTATTAAGTAACTAGATGGTATCTCGCGCGATACGCGAACTACTTTACAATTTCATTTGAAATCATTTTTATGTATATTAAAATCTACATATAAAACTTAATATTTATTTTGTTGTATAATATTTATGTTTGCCCACAATATTGTTAAATACTTTGAAACTTGATTATTTTTTTTAATTCATAATTTATTTTAAAAAATTGTATAACATTGTAAGATTATAATATATTATAATATTTACCATTAAAGGTAGATTTTATTTTTTAAACTGATTAAATGATTTTGAAATCTATAAATAAGAATTCAAAATATAAAATATATTATAAAATTACATAAATTTAAGCTACCTACCAAACACTTTCTTAATCACTCTATTCTCACAACCAAATATGAAGACCTTGATCATAAACACCCAATTATTTATCTCAATGGAATTAAGGAAATCATCTGTAACCAAATATGGAGACCTTGATCATAAACACCCAATTAATAATCTCAATGGAATTAAAGAAATCATCTGTAAGTATCATCATAAAGAGAACATGATTAAACAAAGAGAAATTTGCAAAAGACACATTCATTTATCAAAATTCAATTGACTTTAGTTGGACTTCTGTATTCTTTTAAAAAAAAAGCAAAAAATACTTTTAAGTCACCATCGATTTTTGTTTTTACCACTATGGCTATATACAAAGAAACCTACAAATTATGAATTCTAACACAAAATTAAAATAAATAAGTAAATAAATAAATAAAAACTAACTTCATAAATAATCAATTAGAATGTTTCTTTTTATTTTTCTTTAGTTCTAAAATAAAATACATTTATAACTTTCCCAAACCAAAATCTCAAACACCCAAAGACTCCAAGCGAATCATAACCTTCACAAAATCTACAATATCTGACTTCAACATCAAAACCGTAAGCTATCGTCATTGAATAAAAAACGCAAGTCCCCTTCCTTGGTCATAGCCTACTTATACGGGTTATAATCAAATAATTATGCAACGTTGGAGTTATGTAGGTGTCATTGAAAGATTAAAGCTAAATGACATCATTTTTTGCTAAGTGTATTTGAGATAGGATGATATGCAAGGCTATGAACATGTGTATATGAGTAAAAGTGAAAATGATGAATGGAAATGCAAAGAGTTTTTTGTGTATGTGAGAGAAATGTCTTGAAACATTGAACCAAATTAAATAAATAATAGTCTTAAAACATTGAATACAAAATGTAACAAAAATTAGTCTTGAAACATTGAATCAAAGAAAATAAAGAGTCTCCACTTTTAAATTTGTTTTTATCTTTAATATGGCTTAAGGGTTTCTCAATTCTATTCATAGAGTGCTCCACATGGCAGAATCTCATGCTCTCTCGCATGAGGTCTTTGCTTTTATATATATATTGATTGAGTGTAGATACATTTATTTAAATGTATTAACAAGATTCAAAAAATTTATATATATTTATAACTTTAAATGCTTTGGCTTGATGTGGATGGATCTAAAAAGTAAATGTAGGAACTAAGAGAACTTTTCAATTTCCAACATAAGACTAACTTCAATGCAAAATTGCAAGAGTGAGATTCAATAAATTAGATATCATAACATGATATGATTATTTTTCTCCATATTTGTCCAATATAAATCCTCATTTGTCCACATTTGTCCAATATAATTTCTCTCATAATATATTTGGTTCCCCTTTTGAGAGATATGTTAATTTCCAAACTATTATGTTCATCTTAAATATTTTGTTTAAATTTTACGTATACGTTTTTACTAATGTAGCATTGTAATGTGTTTAGATTGGTTTTTTCTTATTGTTTGTCAATTTAGATTTTTGATTTTTCATATGATGCATATATATATAGTTGGTAAGGATTTGTAGTATTTTTGGTGTTTTGGCTGCTTTTAGAGAGGTTAAAGCATGATATTATTATGTCCCTATGACATTATTATTTGTGTTGTCGTATCATGAAATTATAGCAGTTTTTATAGTTAATTAATTAGTGGTGTATAAAGACCGATAGAATAGAGGCTTTGGGTTGTTATTCTTTTTGATAAAACACAATTAAAAGAGGATCCTCATACCTATCAGGTAGACTAAACAAATATCTTTGAAAGTAATTAGAAACATTCTATGTTAATGGGTAAAGTTAATATTTAAAATTTAGGGATAACAAATCTATTGTCACAAATTCTTTCAATTTTCATCTTATTATAATTACGGTCTTAAAAATCAAACTTTTCTTCAATTAAAATGTTAATGTGCCTTAATTTTATCTATAGTGTCAATTCTGAAACTGAAGAAAAGCTATTTTGAATGACATAAAAATTATAGGTGTTGAAATAGTGGAGACAGAAACTTTAGTGGCATAAGAAATGTAAAAATTAACACCATAGAATCTATATATAAAGCATAAATCATACAAGAAAAACACCTAGGAACCAACAAGTTTGTAGGTGACATTGTTAACTGTGAGTCTGTGACTAACCATAATAGTATTCATGAAATCAATAGGTCATAAATATTTTTTAATAAAATTTATCAAAATGCGTGTGGGATATTGGCTAGTATATGATAAATATAATAGCATTACCTTATGGCGGGTCAGCATTCAGCAAATATATTTAGACGAAATCATCCAAGCCATGAGTCTCAATGTTAAACTTGGAATTTTATTTTATTTATTTTGGTTTTTTGAGAAGGATGTTAAACTTGGATTCGATCTACCTTTTAGATGAATATAACATTCATGCAGCTGGCAGACACCTTGGATTTTTAGTTGCCTATGTTCATGCGATTCCATTTCCCATTTGATTAAACATTTTGGCCATATTATGTAAAACAAAAAGGACTACCCTCTTAAAAAAAAAAATTCAAACATCTTGGGCAAACATTGAAAATGGATTTCTACTATTAAATTATGTGACTGTTACAGACATTAACAAACTTTCCACCCAAAATTGAAAATCTCATTCATTAAAATATATATATATGAGAGAAACTGCAAAATTTTAGGCTCTTATATATGAGCCTAGCTTGTTGGTGCAAATTGGAGCAGCTTCTCTGCTTGCTCTGGGAAGAAGGTAATGAATAGGTATGCACCTGCACAATTCATTAAGGAAAGAAGAAAATATTTAAGAGACCAAGAACACAAGCATTGTAGCTTCAAGAGGTTTATGAAGAACTTACAGACAAGTACTGTTCCAAGTACAGCTGAGATCTTTCCTTGAACTGTGACCAGCCCAGCTTTGCCTGCATCCTGCAACTCAGTGGTTCCAACAGAATCAAATGTTCCTGCAGACCGAAATTTTTTCCTCTCTTTATATACACATACAATATAAGCTGGAATCACTAAAAGTATGTCTGCATCAGGAGGGAGAGGTGGTGGAGAGGAGGAAAATGAAAGGAGAATCCTTAAGAATATATTGAAATTTCAATAATGCCTAATCAAACACTTATATCACTTGGTTCACTCTATTGTTAATTTATACAATATCTTATCTTTTTCACTCTTTTCTACCCTACAATCAAATTAGGGAAGTAATACTTACCCCTCTCTCCTCCCTTTTATTTTTTAAAACACCCACAAAAGGAAATGGATTACCATTTACTTCCCCTTGTATTATCTATTTTTCTCTCTCCAAACTTGCAAAAATAGTGTAAAGGTATTAAAATGAAACTTTAACCTGGTTTTACTTTTTGAAGGCCCGATGTTATGCATGCTATGCTTTGGAAACCAGCTTGATCTAACTGATTAGCTGCAGCAGAAGACCTTGACATTGAAAAGGAAACAGAACCCTGTCAAACGGCTTCTAGATTAGGGAAAAATAACTTAATGTGAAGTAATAATGAACCAAAAGGATGGAGACTCAATTTGGTTTCTCTTTCGATTCAAAAAATTGAACAATAGTGTCTGGCAGTCATATGAGCAGCACATCTATTCTAGAATAACATTAGAAAAAAAAAAATACAGGACTGAAAATGCAGAAAAAAGTAAAAAAATAATTGATAACTCATATGCTACGGTAATCTCTCCTGAAGATGTTGAAAACTAATTCAAGTTTCTTTGTTTTTGTTTCCTTCTTATAGGTTATTCTTTAGAGGCAATTAATTTCGGCCGTAAAACATGGATTATGACAGAGAAAATTCAAAAAGAAGGGAAAAAAATAAATGAAAACCACATATCTTTTATGATAATTAATTAGCTCCTAGAAGAAGAGAAGGGGTGGGGGATACCATGGAACTAGAAACTATAACTTATTTTGCAATTGTGTTAAGCTGTTACAGTTAAACATTATTAGTTAAGTGGAACAAAAGTGCATGATGAGTCAAAACATTAAAGTTTGAAACAAAGGTAATGATCATAACTTGGGGAAATTCATTTTAAAAAACGACTGGTATATCATGTTTAAGAAGATAGATAACTAAAATTTAAATTTTTTACCAAAAGAAGATAGGCCATTCTCCAGTCAAATTTGACCATTGAAGAATAAACTCTATGCATACTTTTGAGTTGCCAATGATCTTTTGGATAACTTGCACTTCTTGGTGTTTTCAATAGAGACATCTGGGGTTTGAATTCCCTCGTGATGAACATCATTATTGATACCCTTTTTTCCACTTCTTCTTCTTCTCTTTTTATTTACAGTTTCCAACTCATGATGAACAGTTTTTGCTCTCCTGACATGTCAAATGTAAGAAAATATCCCTCATTATTTCTTAGCACTGCCAGGTCCCCTCTATTTTATTAGAGAGCAACCCCTCACCCTTGAGTAACCAGAAGCTCCCGCCTGAAGTTTGATACTTGCCTGGGCCATGTCAAAATTATTTCGACTAATTTTAAAAGAATCCTTCATGAAATCAAGCCTATTAAAGCCATCTTATCTATCAAAGTATGAGAAATTAAGTATCATGTCAATACTTTGTTCCATATTCCCTTCAGCTTCCATCTATCCTTCATCAAGATCATTGAATAATTGAGGTTGCTCTTAGGGGTGGATGTGGTCTTGTATTGTCAGATGAACTAACCTGGTATCAATCCCAGTTTCTAAAAACCAGTGATGGAAACAAAAAATTAAAATCATTTTGATTTGTAGTACCCTCTTTGTTATCATCTCTTCTTCCATTACCTATTTGATTCTGCATAACTGGCAGTCAGCGTTAAGTCATCAGTCATAAGTCATCGTCTCTCCTGCTTGGCACCTTCAATTAACATCTTCACTAGTCTACTCAATGACCTCGCCTGTTTACTAAATTCTAATCTTATCTTCTTAGTCTCTCTGGGTTATTAATTTTACACTATTATATACAATATATTCATAGTATCATTACAATCTCTAAATTTAGAACCAACACGTCATTCAATGTGGACCATTCTTCTCTTCACTTATACAGCAATAGTAGCTAGATGGTTTTGGATAAAGAATCCAAAAAAATTGTTCATTTGCATAAATCACAAGAAGGCTGAATTCACTAAGAAAGAATAAAAGCCAAAAGAAGTTATTAATAGTTCAATCTAACCTAAGAAGAAAAACAAAGAAGAACAACTTCAATCAGAGCCTCAAAATTCGTGGTGGGCCTCTCCAAAGGTTGTCTCAATCATGCAACTAATAACTAAATTAGGAGCGTTTTACTATCAATTGATTAGGAATTTCAGATGTTAATGGCAAACTCCTACATAGAGTGGTATGTGATCAATGGAAGCCATATGTTTTAAGAGTATACTGTTAAACATGAATCAACAAATTATAAACCAACCTCAATCCCTCCTGGCATACAAGCAAGAGTTTACTTTCTGGTGAAAATTGGCTCTTAACAGATTGCACGAAATCAGGATTTAGTTTAGTGAATGGCAGCCCAAAGAACAAACCCGAAAAATTGTTGTGCACAGTCCTCTTTATGATTGTACCTGCACGATAAATTACTAGCTAAAGAAAAACCATAGATGTTACGGAACCCTGAATACTGCATGTAATTTTAAGGAGGCATATATAGAACATAATAATTGATAAATGATGTAATAACACCACACGCTAATACGAAGAAAGCCTTACCAAAATCATTGTCCTGGTTTTCAACAAAAAGAGGCACATGATAACAGGATTTTATATGAGCTCGGTTATATTGAGAACTGTCCCGCACATCCAGAATTGTGTATCCCTCCACTGCTATAAGTTTCTTTGCTTCATCAGCATTCACATAAGTCACTTCTGCTTTAATGTTCACATTTCTCCGACGAAGTGGTTTCCCTGGTATGGTCCTTCTGCTGTGAGTTTCTACCAACCGAGATGTCCAAAAATTGCTGAAAAGTGAAAACACAACCTTGACCCTTTACTCCCATGCTCATTGATCATTGTCTATGGTAAGTGAATGCTTAGGTTCATTATATACATTACCTTATATCGAGATTGCCTTTATGATAATTAAACTCGAAAGAGAAAAATAAAAATAAAGCAAAGGAGGAAATTAGAAATTTAAATCCTTAAACTTTCCATGTGAACCGAGGAAGAATAAAACCACATTTACTTGAGACTAGCAAAAAATTAGCTTAGTTTAGTCAAACTTGTTACTCCTTGAAAGCAAAACAGTCAAGATCACAAGACAATTTCCTATCCCCCCCCCCCCCCCCACCCCTAATATCAGCAACTAAGTGGTGGATCACTGCCAACTCCATGGAAAAACAATGTAAATTCATTGAAAATTCCATCAAAAGAAGAAAAAAAAGAAGTTATTTTGCATTCTTATACAATTTCACAAGGCTTCACTACTGATCCATTTATTTTGACCAACTTTGAGCAATTTTTGGCCTGAAACCATTTGTGTCATTGCGAATTCAAATAACATAAACTAATTTCCTTGAAAGGAGAGATCTCAATATATATATATATATATATATGTGTGTGTGTGTGTGTGTATTTGAAGCCGATCTCAATATATATATTTAGAGCTGAATTAAACTCCGGAATCAGACCACCGGAAGGAGTTGGATTGCCACTTGGCCTAAAGACCATTGGCAACTAGAAATGCTACGTATAAATCGATTTATTCCGCTCAAAGTTCTAGCTAGATGATTAATATAATTGATTAAAAATCACATTAACATGAACTTCTACATTGTTACACTTGAGCTTCTAGGAATATAAACTGAAGCTAAATATGATATCTATAGTGAAAAAAAAAAAAAAAAAAGAGGAAGAAAAAACTCATGAAATGCATAGTCATAAATTTGTTTTAGTTATGGGCTTAAGAAAATGAAAATTACCTTACAGAAGAGAGAGTGGAAGAAGAGCAAATGCCTGCCATTGCTACTAGGATTATCCACTCCCACTTTCTCTCTCTCTCTCTCTCTGTGTCTCTGTTACTTTAACGGACAATAGACGAAGAGTGGCCCAAGAAATTTAGTACGGTCAATGGGTTACTGCCATCTGGCAGACAAAACTATCATTGGATATGTTTCTTCAATCTTAGAAATATACTAGGCTGCACTTGCGCGGCTTACCCAGTAGTGGGAAAATTAATACAGATTTTGTGTATGAAACTGTGAATTTTAACTCATTTAATTTAACTATATTAGAAAAGAAGTCTAAGAATACAACAAAATATCACAATATTTTTATAATATCTTTATTTTTAGGATTAGAATATTTATATTTTTTTTTATTTGAAAAAAATACTACATTCATAACATTTTTAGAACAAATTCTAAATGACAAGTTATTATTAGTTTTAAACTGATAATATTGTTATTGTTATTCTCAAAACATTTATTTTTAGTTATGGTTGGTCACAGTCTCATATTTTATTATTTTATTTCGACTTGTAAGAAATTGATACTTTAATATTTGTAAAAATATTGTGAAATTTGTTGTGTTGGTATAACAATATATATGCCACCTTACATAAATATTTAAAAGGAAAAAAAAAAACACAAACCGATTACTGGGAAAAAAAAACTTTAGGCACGGTAGAAATTAATGTTAAAATGTTGTGGACTTAACATTTTTTTTATTTGATCTATAAGAAACTGAGATCTCAACAATTGTGAAAATATTGTGATAATAATAAGTGTTGTAAAATTTTCTCAAAACATTTATTTTCAGTTGTGGTTAGTCACAATCTCATATTTTATTATTTTATTTTGACTTGTAAGAAATTGACACTGTCAATAATTATGAAAATATTGTGAAATTTGTTATGTCAGTATAACAATATAAATGTCAGCTTACATAAATATTTCAAAGAAAAAAAAAACACAAGTCGATTATTGGGGGAAAAAAAAACTTTAGGCACTGTAGCTACAGTGCCAGTTGAATAAACCAAAAGCACTGTAGTTCCAGTGCTATCCATCAATAATAGCTTACCTATGATTTGTTGTGAAATTAATGTTACAATGTTGTGGACTTAGCATTTTTTTTATTTGATCTATAAGAAACTGAGATCTCAACAATTGTGAAAATATTGTGATAACAATAAGTGTTGTAACATTTTTTTTTAACATTTGTTTTCAGTTTTAGTTGGCTACAGTCTCATATTTTATTATTTTATTTCGACTTATAAGAAATTGACACGTCAATAATTGTGAAATTTGTTGTGTCAGTATAACAATATAAATGTTAGCTTACATCAATATTTAAAAGAAAAAAAAAACACAAACCGATTACTGAAAAAAAAAATGACTAACTAAACCAAAGCACTATTGTAGCTATAGTGCTACAGTGTATTGTGATAACAATAAGAGTTGTAACATTTTTTTTAAACATTTATTTTCAGTTTTGGTTGGTGTAGATGCTCATTTTTTTAGAAGCCTAGCAGGAGGAGGAAGCCCAACAACGTGAGCAGAAGAAAGTGGGATGGAAACACCATTAAGCCCAAGTGGCAGGAATAATGGCTCATGGGTCCATAAAGCAAACAAATGGACCCTGAAGAAGTAAATGGGCCTAAGAATGCCCGAAAAGAAAGAAATAGCAAACCCATGGGCAGTATGGATATAGAAAAGTGAGAAGGAGCCACAGCTATTACAGCAGGCCCAAAGCAATGTAAGTAAAGAGAGTAAGGGGCAATGGAGAATCCATAAGTCTCAAGGATAAAGTATAAAGTACTTGGGCCAAGGAAGCTCAAGGAGTTAGTAAAAGCTCATGGGAAGCACACAACTGGAAAGGGCCAAGGATGCCCCAAGAAAGTAAACAGGTCAAGGATGCCCAAAAGGAAGTAAGCGGGACACGGGAGCCCGCAAGTAATAAAAGGCCCAATGAGTTTATTGGGCCATTAGAAAAGGGATGAACAGCAAGCCCAAAGAAGCCCAGTAGCCCTAGGTCAAGTAAACATCACGGCAGGCATGACAGAATAACACGACAGGAAGTAATAGCAAGGCTAGCAATAGAACACGGAGGAGGGTGCGAAGGAAAGGAAGTCCACAATCAGGCAAAGCCCAGCAAGCCATAAAGAATCAGAGATTAATAAAGCAACCCACATCGTAAGAATTTAAAAACAAACGGAAGTACGGGTAGATCTTCAGACCATGGCAAGCAGCAGACAGATTTTGGACGAGCATGGAAGTAAGGCACGCACAAGACCCAGACACCACCAACCTATACCCAGCCAATACAGGAAGTGGTGGGTCATGGGTCAGAGGTAAGAGGGCATGGTCTGGCGGTGGGGAGGGAGAAAACCTATTTTCATGTTTCCTGCTCAAGCTCTTTTGGAGGCAGTGTCTTGCTAGGATGACATACTACCCAAAAGAGGTAAAGCTGAGTTAGAACTACTACGTGCATGCCATGAGAGACAGAGAGTAAGAGAGTACTTACACCGTGGCGGGTAAAAATGTCACGGCAAGCAAACAAACAAAAGAGTCTTCTTTGTCTGGTGAGGTGGAGTGGTGCGGCCAGCACAGGTAAGTGGTGCTGGTTGGGCGACTGACCAATCAGTAATGGTCGGTAAGGAAACCCACACCAGACAAAAACGGTTAAGGGCTAAATTGGTAAAAGTCAGTCACAACTAGCATTATATAAAAAGCCCTTGCTGTGCACGACCAGGGCAATGCAACCTCGGGGGAGAGAATCACTATAACTAAGAAAAACATTGAAAGATAAAATTAAAAATTAAAAATAAAAAAAACAAAGAAAAATGAAGGAAAGAATTAGAGAGAGAATAGAAAGAAAAGCAAAAAATGGAGAGAATAGAGTGGCAGGCATGCACCAAATAGGTTGATCCTCCTCTCTCTCTCCGACCCATGTTCTCTAATAGCGGCAAAGAATCTCTCTAAGTAAAGTTATTCAGGCCCGCCCCTTCAAAGCAGTTAATTTCTCCCTCAAAGAGATTAGTCGCGTTGAAGAGATGGTTCCCCTTCTTGACTTAGACCCATCAATGTAACTTGATACAGCAAACTGACATTTTTCTTTTAATAAGCTTATTGCCATTTGTTTAATACTTATCCTTTGTTGTTATTTCATAAAATGAGTATTCATTATCAAAGCCCATTATTTACCTTTGTCTGAATAGTAAAAGAACTTTTATTATTGTCTTTATTATATCTGCCTGCTGTAGCTATTATAACAGCTCTGCCTGCCATGAGCAAGTGATAAAAATCTTAGTAAAACGGGGGCGTTGTTTTTGCACAAGCTGGACCAAGAAGGGTTGCTATTAGATCGGTCCCAACTCCCTAATCCAAAAAAATTTGGGGCCTAGTCCAGCAAAAGGCAGCCCAGCCCAACATTTGCAAAAAGGCCCCCACATTTAAATTGGTGACTCCACTGAGGAGTTAGGAAGCAGACAGGGATAGAGATCCTAGCAAACAAATGCTGCCAAAATCCAAGATGACGCGAAACATGAGCGTTGTCCCGTTGTAGGCCGAGTTGAGGCCAACAACGCCTCATCAGCCCAACCAGGCAGAAAACATCAACGAATTGGGGGCTGGACCCCAACCGTGGGCAAGGAATCCCGCTGACAATACCAATGCTTTTGTTGAGGTGCTGCAAGCACTGCAACACTCACAACAGCAGATGATAAAGGAAATCCGTCAGCTAAAGACAGAAAAGATTAAGGAAAAAGGAAGCCAGCATGTCCCAGAGCATGCGAGACAAAGAGGAGACGTCAGTCGAAGGCACCTCGCAGAATGAAGGACAACACTACATCACCATGGCCGAGGTAGTAGCTCTCTTAGAGCAGGAGAGGGCCAGAGCACCCAAGGAGAGATTCTACGCACGGAAACCTCCTTATTCGTTAAGAGTGCTTAGCAAGCCATATCCTGAAAGGTATGAACCACGTGCTTTCGCACAATATGATGGCAGGAAGGGTAGTGCTGTTGAGCACGTGAGCAAGTTCATCGATACTCTTGGCCCTTATGCGGCAGACGAGGACTTATGTCTGCGGGAATTTTCTAAATCATTATATGACTGTGCCTACACTTGGTACATTGGTCTAAAACCAGGATCAATCCCAACTTGGGATGACATGGTGGATGTATTTTTCACTAAGTACTTCCATGGAGAAGAAACATTGATGCTTGCTACTTTGCAAGCTACCAAGCAAAGAAACGGAGAAGATTTAATGGAGTACATCAAGCGATTCAGAGACATAGCGCTTTATTGCTATGACCATTGTGAGGAAAAGACATTGGTGGAGATGTGTATGGCGAATATGATCAGGGAATACAGAGTTGTTCTGGAAAACTTGGAGATCTCCCAGTTTGCACAGTTGTTATAGAAGGCTAGAAAGACCGCTTAATCGGTGAGGCCAAGTTCTAACAAAAGGAACGCCCCGCAAGCCATCGCGGCATCCACCGGCGAAAGGAAGAGGAAAACTGATGGGAGGGAGTACGATACCCCTCCACCAATACCATGCACCCCAAAGGAGCTAGATGTGCTCTTGGACAGGTGGATAGTAGACGAAGTTTTTAAGCCCAATCAAGTTTCTAGGGAGCCCATAAAAGAAGAGCCGAGGGACCCACTCTTCTGCCGCTTGCACAATTATGTGCAACATCCTACCGCAGAATGTTAGGCGCTCCGCAAACTGGTGCACTGCAGGATCAAAGAAGGGACCCTGGAGCTGTCACAGCAAGAAGTTCAAAGGAATCCACTCCCAAACCACAAAGGGAAGGGTGTGGCAGTGGTAGTAATCTATGCAGATCTAGGGGAATACGAGGAGGATAATCCAGCCCTAACTGCCATAGCAATCACCACCCTACAGAAGAGCTCCAAGTTCAAAAATCTGTTTGACCAATTAGGCCTTACAGCGAAAGAGCAGAAGGTAGTTACAGAGGCCCTGGTAAGCATTGCTTCAGGGGCAAGAGTAGAATGTTTGTCAACAGAAGTTGCAGATGATAAAGCTCTCTTACAAGAATAAACTAAAATCACTTTCAGTAATGAGGATATGGAAGTGGGATGCCCTGACCACAAGAGGCCCCTCTACTTAGCCGCATCCATAAATCAGATCCCCATCAAGAGAGCCTTGGTGGATACGGGTGCCTCGGTAAACCTTATTCCATTAAGCACCTTACAGGCGGCAAGAATTTCAGAAAGAAAGATCCAAAGGTGCCCAATGGAAGTAATTGGGTTCGGAGGAGGTAGTGAATATACTGCAGGTCACATTCAACTATGGTTAAAAGTGGGCCCTATAGCCTCTTTAGCTCGATTTCATGTGGTAAAGACGGAAGTTTCATACCATGTGTTCTTAGGGTGACCGTGGCTGCATAAACACCGACTTGTGCTGTCTACCTACCACCAGTGCGTGAAAGGGAGGTTGAATGGCAGGATGATACATATAGCAGCAAACCCATCACCATTTGAGCAAGCGGAGGCTCATTTAGTAAAAACTATGTTTTATAACCAATGGGCACCATCCGGGGAAAGCTCAGTATCAAAACCAAGAGGCACCTTTGTCCCTAGGTGGGAAGACATTTGAAGTGACCCACAGCCTGATCTAAGAGAATTACTCTCTCAAAAGAAGAAGAGAAAAGAAGCACATGTTGCAGAACCAGATGACACGCCATAATGTGTCAAGGTTCGAGGACCTGACGGCAGAATTGTGTATAAACTATGAAGGTGTGTGGGGCCCATGAGTGAAACACAAGCGGGCCCCAGACAAGAGTGGCAACACAAAAGCCTGGTGTGTTGCATAGCTCAAGAAGACTCAGAAGAAGAAAGTCATGGAGAAAAAGATGAGGAGGTTACGGCAGATAAGGATGTACAGGTTATGGCAGAAGAGAAGTTAGAGGAAGTCAACTTGGGATCCGACGCACAAGAACCAAGGACCATCTCAATTAGTTCAAAGTTGTTAAAAATGGAAAAGTTAGAATTAATACAACTATTGAAGGAATATATAGATGTCTTTGTATGGGATTATAGCGAAGTGCCAGGATTGGATCCTGGGCTAGTAATGCATACGCTGAATGTGGATCCAAAGGCCAAGCCAATTGTCCAGCCTGCCAGAATATTCCACACCGAAATAAAAGGGCAGATAGTCAAGGAGGTATAGAAGCTGTTGGCCGCAGGATTCATCAAACCCATTCAACATCCACAATGATTATCCAACATAGTGCCGGTGAAGAAGAAGAACGGGCAGATAAGGTGCCACGTAGATTTTAGAAATCTCAACAGGGTCTGCCCGAAAGACGAATTCCCACTGCTGAACATGGACTAACTAAAAGATTCTACGGCAGGAAGCGCCATGTTTTCCTTCATGGACGGGTTCAGCGGGTACAATCAGATCAGAATGGCGCCGAAGGACACAGAAAAGACTGCTTTCAGATCACCTATAGGAAACTTTTACTATACAGTAATGCCATTTAGGTTAGAGAATGCAAGTGCAACTTATCAACGGAAAATGACGGCTATATTCCATGACATGATGCATCAAGAATTAGAAGACTAGGTGGATGACATAGTGGTAAAGTCAAAGAAGTGGGAAGAACATGTCCATGTGTTAAAGAGGGTATTTGAAAGGTGTAGAACTTTCAATCTAAGAATGAACCCCCTCAAATGCGCATTCAGAGTGTCTTCAGGAAAATTCTTGGGTTTTTCTGGTCCACAGTAGAGGAATAGACGTAGACCCGGCCAAAGCTACTGCCATAGCAACTATGAAGCCTCCAGCCACAGTAAAGGAGTTGAAAAGTTTTTTAGGGAAGGTCTTATATATTCGAAGATTCATCCCCGAACTAGCATCCATCACCTCTACTTTCGAGAAATTGCTAAAACAATGGGCAAAACTTTGAATGGAGGGAGGCACAGCAAGTGGCCTTTAAAAGGCTATAGCAGATTATGATGAATCTCCCTACTGTGCAAGCTTCAATCCGTAGGAAGCCACTGTTGTTATACTTAGCCACCAACTAGCATGCCGTGGGCGCGTTGATCACCCAGGAGGATGGAGATGGTATGGACCAACTAGTTTATTACATCAGCCAAGCTCTAAAAAATGTAGAAACTCGTTACCTAATGGCAAAGAGGGCATGCTTGGCTATCGTGTATGCCTCGCAAAGGTTACGTCATTATATCCTGGCCTATAAGGTATGGCTGATGACTAAGTCCCACGCCATCAAAGCCTTATTACAACAACTAATTCTCTCAGGTAGAATATCTCAGTGGTTGCTGCAATTGTCGCAATATGATCTGAAGGTAGGAACGCCCAAGGCAATAAAGAGCCAGGCTATAGCGGATCTGTTGGCCCAGTTCCCAAGAAAAGAAGAATTTTCGCTGGATGATGAAGTCCTAGGAGAAGTAGCCATGGAGGAAGAAGTTGGAGAACGGGGTGATGAAATTTGATGGGTCTTCTACTACCCAATCGGGGGGAATAGGAGTAGTTCTGTAACATGAAGAAAATGAGGCTGTAGCACTATCATTCAAATTGGAATTCCCATGTTCAAACAACACGGCAGAATATGAAGCCTATCTAACCGGGTTAGCCACGACCCTTGAAATGGGGGTCAAGCACTTGAGAGTAATAGGGGACTCAAACCTAGGGGTCTGCCAGACCAAAGGAAGCTTCTCTTTAAAGGAACCTAGCCTAGCCCCGTACAAGACAATGGCCCAGAAGATGGATGAAAGGTTTTCGACCTTTGAAATAGAGCACACTCCGAGAAGCGAAAATCGGTTCTTAGATGCGCTGGCCGCATTAGTCTTCGAAGGGGATAGCACTAGGATAGAGGATAGAAAGAGGAAAGAATCTATTATCGAAGTATTGAAAGAAAAGTTCTAGGAGGAACAGTATAAAGAGGATTGGCGGAATCCCATAAGGGAGGTCTTGATGAAGGAAGGAGAGCCTATGGAATTAAAGGTACTAAAAGATTATGCCTTGGTAAGAGGAGAACTATACCGCAGGATGCTAGGTGGGGTCTTGTCGAGATGTGTGGGGCAAGAAGAGGCTCAGAGAAAGTTAAAGGAAGTACACAACAAGACTTGGGGATCCTGCGGAGAGATCAACCTTCACCGCAGACTCCAAAAGGCAGGCTTTTATTGGCCAAGTATAGGAAGAAACGCGGACCGAGTCCAAGTCCAATGCAAGACCTGCTAACTTATGGCTAACAAAGAAGAAAGCTACGTTGTGTTCGTCAGCGAAGACTGGAGAAAACCATTCACCTAGTACTTAGCAGAAGGTATCCTACCACAAAGCACAATGAGCGATACAAGCTTAAAAGGTTGGCAACATGTTACTTTCTGCACAACAGGGTCCTCTTTAAAAAAGGGTATGATGGTGTAGATGCTCATTTTTAAGAAGCCCAGTAGGAGGGAAAGCCCAAAGACGTGGGCAGAAGAGAGTAGGATAGAAAATGCTACTAAGCCCAAGTGGCAGGAATAATGGATCATGAGTCCATAAAGCAAGAAAATGGATCCTGAAGAAGTAAATGGGCCTAAGAAGGCCCGGAAGAAAGAAATAACAAACCCATGGGCTGTATGGATGTAGAAAAGTAAGAATGGATCACGGCTGTCACGGCAGGCCCAAAGCAATGTAAGTAAAGAAAGTAAGGGGCAATGGAAAATCCATGAGCCCCAAGGATGAAGTAAGAAGCACTTGGGCCAAGGAAGCCCAAGGAGTTAGTAAAAGCCCATGGGAAGCAAAAAATCAGAAACGGACCAAGGATGCCCCAAGAAAGTAAATGGGCCAAGGATGCCCAAAGAAAGGTAGGCGGGACGAGGGAACCCACAAGTTGTAAAGGGCCCAATGAGTTTATTGGGCCTTCAGAAAAAGAATGAATAGAAAAGCCCGGAAAGGCCCAGCAGACTTGGGTCAAGCAAACCTCACGGCAGGCATAGTAGAATGATGCGGCAGGAAACAAATAACAAGGGCAGGAAGCATAAGACCAGCCCACAAACAGGCAAGGCCCAGCCCTTGAGAGAAGCAAACCATAAATGCAAAGTCAGGGAAAGTAGCCCACGCCATAATAAGTCAAAGGTGAACGGCAGACAGGGCAGATTGACTTTCAGACCGTGGCAGACACATGAGCAACGAGCAGAACTTGGACGAGCATGGAGGTAAAGCACGCGCAAGGCCCAGGCACCACCAACCTGTACCCAGCCAATACGGGAAATGGTGAGGTTATGGTTTGGTGGTGGGGAGGGGTAAAAAACTCATTTTCGTGTTTCCTACTCAAGCTCTTTTGGAGGCAATGTCCTGCTGGAATGACATACCACCCAAAAAAGTCAAAACTGAGTTTGAACCACTAAGTGCATGCCATGAGGGACAGAGAGAAGGAGAGTACTTACATCGTGGCAAGTAAGAGTGCCACGATAAGCAAGCAAACAAAAGAGCCTTCTTTGTCCAGTGTAGGTAAGTGGCGCTAGCTGGGTGACTGACCAGTCAATAATGGTCGGCAAGGACACCCACACCAGAAAAAAATGATTAAGGGCTAAAATGGTAAAAGCCAAGCACGGCTGGCACTATATAAGGAGCATTTGTTGTGCACGGCGAGGGAGGACAATAACTTCTGGGATATAATCACTAGAATCACAAAAAAGATAAAGAGTGAGAGTGAAACCAAGAAGAAAGGAGAGAAAGAATCTGGGAGAAATAAAAAGGGAGAGTAAGAAAAATGAAAAGAAAGAAAGGAAAGATTTAAAGAATGGAGGGAAGGGTAAAAAGAAAACAGAGAGAACTGAGTGGTAGGCATGAACCAAATGGGTCAATCTCCCTCTCCCTCTTTAACCCATGCTCTCTGGTAACGGAAAAGGATCTCGCAAAATACAAGTCATTTAAGCCCGCCCCTTCAAAGCAGCTAATTTCCCCTTTCATAAGAGATTAGTCGCATTGAGGAGGTGGTTCTCCTTCTTGACTTAGACTTGGCAGTAACTTAATGCGGCAGACTGACATTTATTTCTTTTAATAAGTTTGTTGTTGTTTATTTAATACTTGTTATTTTGTTGTCGTTTTGTAAAACAAGCACTCCTTATCAAAGCCCACTATTTATTTTATCTGAATCTTAAAGGAATTTCCATTACAGTCCTTATTGTATCTGTCTGCCGTAGTTAATATGACAGTTCTGCCTGCCATGGACATGTAATCAAAGCCTAGCCAACAAGGGGCATTGTTTGCGCACAAGCCGGACCAAGAAGGTTTGCTCTTGGACCAGTCCCAACTCACTGATCCATAAAATCTTTAGGCCCAGTGTTGCAGCAGGCAGCCCAGCCCAATACTGGCAAAAAAGGCCCACATAGATGGAGATCCACCACATTGTTTGGGCCCCGAAGAAGCAAAAAGTATGATAAAGGAGGTACACGTGGAAGAATGTGGGGAGCACTAAGGAAAGAAGAAGCTATACAGATGTCTGCTACAAATGGGCTACTCCTGGCCTGCCATGAAAAGGGACACAGTAGAATTTGTAAAAAAATGTCACAGCTGCCAGGTACAAGCCAACTTGTTTCACACCCACCCGCAACACTTGCACAGTATGGTTACCTCATGGCCATTCCATACTTGGGGGCTTGATTTGGTGGGGCCGGTTAATCCACCATCGCGCAGATACATATGGATCCTAGTGGCTACGGAGTATTTCATTAAGTGGGCAAAGGCAGTACCACTTTGCAAAGTCACGGGAGGAGCAGTGGTGAACTTCATTAAGGAAAATATAATTGTAAGGTTCGGGGTGCCCCATAGAATTATCAGCAACAATGGCACGCCATTTGTCAACAGTGACATGAGAAGGATAATAAAATTTTACCAGGTCAAACACCATCGATCATCACCTTACTACCCGCAAGGAAATGGGCAAGCGGAGGCGACAAACAAAACCCTCATAAAGATCATCAGTAAAATGAGTCAAGAATATACAGGAGGATGGGCAACGCATCTACCAGATGCCCTTTGGGCCTACAGAAATTCGCTGAAGTCAGCCACAGGATTATTACCCTTCTCTCTGGTCTACGGAACAGAAGTAATGAGCCCAGCAAAAATAATGACCCCTTCCCTACGAGTTATGCAAATGAAGGAAAAGGAAAAGGAAAAGGAAAAGGAGAAGAAGGTCTTTGCGGCAGAAAGGTATGAGGACTTAGAAAGGCTTGATGAAAAGAAAGAAGAAGCTCAGGAGCGCAACCGCAGATATAGACAAAGGATGACGGAAGCCTACGGCAGGACGACTAAAGAAAGGGTATATGCAGAAGGATAACTCGTGTTAAAGGTGGTAGACTACGTCAGGCGAGGCATGGCAGGACCAACTAAGTTCTATGTCATAGCAGTAGCATGAAAAGAAACAGTAACCAAGTGTAGCATCTTATAGTTACAAAACTCAAATTGTGGCAAACCCGCCAAATGAGTGCTAAAAAAAAAAGGGAAAATATAAGAGGTACTAGATAGAAAAGGAAAGGAACCACATCATCATCAACGAAGTCCGGAGATAAGGGTCTGGTCTCTGAAACGGCTGGAACGACCAATGCTGGAAAGGAGGCGCTCACGACGACCCTCCAAGTCTGCCACCTCCTTCTTCAGAACCTCAAGGCGTGTGTCAATGGCATCAATGGCAGGCTGAACCTTCCTCATAAAAAATTCGCGAGCAATCTCACGAAGGTGATCCAAGATGAACTCTACAGTGAACCCCACACTAACAAGCTCCTGAATTGCAACCTTCCACTGCAGGATCCTCTCGGTTGAAACGGTGTCAACAAAATTATGCTCAATATCATTCATCACGCTCCCTAGCAGCTTCTGAAAGTGCTCCCTGGTGCAACGACCATATCGAAATCCTTGCATAAAGTCGTCGCGGCTGCTGTAAATCACCACTAGGTGAGAAGCGCAACCCTCAGGTATCCTAAAACCATGAAAGTCGACATAGGGAGGCCCAGAACCCTAGATGTCTGCAGGATAGAGGTTATTGACCTCGTGTTGGTCAAAGCGAGTAAAGAAAGTTGTGACATCACTCGCCGGATCCGGCACTGTGGCAGAACTACTACCCACCTCAAATTGAGAAGGAACGGTGGGAAGCGGACCTGGCAGAAGGTGTAAGGAGTGGAATAAGAATATACGAGGCAAGCAAATTGAAACACATAGTGAATGGGTGATGAAGAGAAGAGGAAAAGATGAACTCACCAGGGCCTGCAAGAATAGGGGTTGTAGGAACAACAGAAACAGGTGCTACAGGTGCGGCAGGGAAGTAGTTGTAGGCATATCTTTGTCTGCTGCAACCTCTGGCTCTTCAGAAGTCTCTGAAATAAATAAAAAAAATGGACATACAAAATAAAAGGAAACCGCAGCAGAAGGAGTAACACTGATATACATAAAGGGGAGATAGCAAAAAAAAAAAGGGAAGAGAAGTTTGGCAATACATAGAGAAACATACCCATGAATTCAACCTCATGCTCAGAGCCTTCTTATTCTTCTCCTTCAGATTCGAAAACTCTCTTTTTCTTGGCAGGTTCATCATCAGGATCCTCAAGAACATCCTCAGACTCTTCAGAGGACAAGTCCACATCAGGACCGCGTGTGGCAGAACAAGGAATGGAGGAAGGGGTAACCACTAAGGAGGAGCCATCCTTCACGGCTTGGGATAGAGATGCGAAAGGGTCACTCGTAGAGATAATAAAGGGCGTGATTGGAGAAACAGCCTCGGCCTGGACAGCAGCAGCAAGGATGGCCCCTTCCTGGGAAGTAGGTGTCAAGGCAGGAATGGGAATGGTCTCACTAACCCTTTCAATAAGAACGCCCTGTGGAACAGCAAGAGTGATAGAAGTTGCAACAGGGAACACCACATCCACCCCATCAAAGAAACCTCCCATGGGAGTACCCATGGAGGCAAAAATCTCTTCAGTCGCGGGGCAATACACAAAGATGGGTTCAGGCTCGGCCTGAGAAAACAAAAGACGAAGGTTAATGAGGTGTATTTAAAAAAAATGGAAGAAGGAGGCATACTTCAAACTTGGCTCATTGAGCAAAATAGGATGGGTAATAGACGAGTCCTCCTTGCACTTAGACTGTAAAAAAAATGAGAAGAAGGGGACAAGCCAGCAGGAGCAGAGGGTTAGCCGCAAGAAGAATCCTATACAAGAATGATAAAGAATAGGGAAAGTTAGAGATGACATACTTTCTGCTCAGTAGTGGTGGGTGCTTGAAGGAGAGAAGTTTTCCTTTTACTACTCCGGGTCCTGCTAGAATGAGGAGCATCAGTGGATGGCCAAGGAATGGTAGGCCTAGTCTTGCCTGCGGTGGAACGCTTGCTGGAGCGGGTGCGAACGGAAAAAGAAGTAGTGCTCTCTAATACAATGTTACTCATAGGAGGAAGGTCACTTTCAAAAGGTACAATATCCGAGCAAGTCTCAGAGGAATCATTACCTGCCTTCTTCTTCGTAGACTTGGACTTGGTGGAACCCTTCTTCGCGGGCACGAGGACATTAGTCACCTTCACTCTCTTCTCCCAACCCGCGAGGTAATCACCAGCGTGCCAGTACCACCCTCTCTCCTCCTCGACCCACTCGAATATGGCAGAACGGCTTTGTTTCCTAGCATCAGCCAGCATGGACATAAAAGGCAAAAGCAAGCGAGGATTGGCAGAACTAACTGCACCAAGCTCATCAGGAGGGATGAGGAAAAATTCGTGATTACCTAACAACTCCTTCTCGAAAGAAATCATCACTGCTTGCCAGTACCCGTGCATAGTAGCGGTACAAATGCCTTCCCTCTAAGAGCCTGGAATAGTAACTGTGGTAAAGTGCTAGCTCTAAAACTCAAAAGCGGTATGCCATAGGAACTGTCGGACAGAAGTGGGAGACTCCACCAGAAAAGAGATGTCATTAGGAATGTCCTGATCCAGTCCAAATTGCCTCTTCACTCGGTTAGCAGGATAATGTACAAACCTAACTCCTTCATCAGCCAAATAAGGCAACCACCCAACGTTGGTGGCTGCCAAGTATGTTATACCCCTCTCCTCAAAGCTAATCAGCGGGGTAGTAGTGCCAACAACATCAACAAATGTACCCATTACAGAATCCACACACGTATAACCTGTACCTAAACTCCTATACGCCCTTCATGAAAACCCAACTCCTTTATGAAAGAATTCAACAACAGGATGATCAATCGGTTTTAAACCAGCCCAACGAAAAGCCAAAGGAAAATCGGAATCAAACCTGCCACAGAAGTCCGTGATAACCTTCAGACATGAACTGTACTTTTCTTTGGCAAATCGGACAAGCCTACACTTTGCCAGATGCCTGATGCAATGCTCATACAACACATGCTGTAAGATGGTACTATAAACAGAAGTGGTGATTATATGACAGGAACCTGCTTGACTCTCATCACTCCGTAAGATGTCTAACTGGACATACAAATGCCCCAAGAACATGGATGCTAGCGGCAAACTCACCCCAGCAGAAATCTTAATAGCCAACAGAAAGTACAGAGCTTCACAGCATAGTGGGGATAGGAGCCAAAGACGAACTTACAAAGTCAGAATGTGATAAAGGCCGCACGGTTGGCAGCGACGGAGAGCTTTGAAGGAGAACCAATCCAAAATGATAACTTGGAGTTACCACTCATCCTTTTCTTCAACTCGGCCTCCACGGCCTCTTCCTCCGGAGTAAGTTCTAGAGTGGCAGGGTCGACATCGCCAAGGATGGGCAGAAGTAACTGATTCGCCACATCCTCCAAAGTCATGGTGATCTCACTGCAGGAGAAAAAGAAGGTGTGAGTGGTGGTGCACCATCAACGGACTAAATGGCGAAGGTTGAATAAGTCTCTGAAATTAGCCAAGCGACGAGATAGAAGGATGGCCTTCAATACACCAGCCTGCTGTAGCAATCTCATGAAGTCTGTATCGGACAGTTCTCTATCTACCTACTCCTTCCAACTCGAGGTGGCGTCGGACCCAAATTCGAAATGGATGGGTACAGGGAGTGAAGTGCCTTGGCGGATGGCAAGATCAGAAATCGAAGAGGCCAATGGAGCCCAAGAAACGTCGGGGTTAAGCCGGTAAAGGGCGAGCCACACACGGCCTAGCGGTGGCGGTGCATAATCGCCGGGAACCTTGGGGAAGTGGTCATGAACATCATACCAAGGATCTATAAGAGGGGCACACTCACTGGTGGGATCCTGCCGTTCTACTTCTTCATTAGAATGGTCTGATTCAGAATAGGCGGCCTCTTCACCCGCCTCACGCGCAACAGGATCATCAACAACCTTTTTCCTCTTAAGGCAGGAAGAGGTTTGACCTTTCGCCGGTGTCATGGAGTATCGGCTAATCGGAGAAGACGGTTTGTGGTGATTGGGAAAGACATAGAGAAGAAAAGAGAAGACAAAAGGTGTTTGTGTCCGAAATATGAAGGGACTCGGTCTTAAATACCAGCGCCATGGAGAATGGTGCGAAGAGATGCGATGGGTTAATCAGCAGATAAGGGAAGGAGTTAATGAAGCGGAGGTTGTGTTTCAGAATAACTGCTAAATTGGAAAATTCGAAGAGACAATACTATTCACAGCAAGAAAAGAAAAAAAATGAATGAGTTGGGGTCCACTTTTTGAAAAAGCCCGCAAAGGAAAAGAAGAAGAAGAAAACAGAAGAGATAGGAAAGTCTTTATTCACATATGAACTGTAGGAGCATTTCAAATGCTCAGGGGGCTAAATGTAGATGCTCATTTTTTTTAGAAGCCCAGCAGGAGGAGGAAGCCCAACAACGTGGGTAGAAGAAAGTGGGATGGAAACACCATTAAGCCTAAGTGGCAGGAATAATGGATCATGGGTCCATAAAGTAAACAAATGGACCCTAAAGAAGTAAACGGGCCTAAGAAGGCCCGGAAAGAAAGAAATAGCAAACCTATGGGCAGTATGGATGTAGAAAAGTGAGAATGGGCCACAGCTATCACAGCAGACCCAAAGCAATGTAAGTAAAGAGAGTAAGGGACAATGGAGAATCCATAAGCCCCAAGGATAAAGTATAAAGTACTTGGGCCAAGGAAGCCCAAGAAGTTAGTAAAAGGCCATGGGAAGCACAAAACTGAAAAGGGCCAAGGATGCCCCAAGAAAGTAAACGGGCCAAGGATGCCCAAAAGAAAGTAAGCGGGATGCAAGAGCCCGCAAGTAATAAAAGGCCCAATGAGTTTATTGGGCCATTAGAAATTGGATGAACAGCAAGCCAAAAGAAGCCTAGTAGCCCTGGGTCAAGTAAACATCACGGCAAGCATGACAGAATAAGGTAGCAGGAAGTAATAGCAAGGCTAGCAATAGAACACGAAGGAGGGTGCAAAGGAAAGGAAGCCCACAATCAGGCAAAGCCCAGCAAGCCATAAAGAATCAGAGATTGATAAAGCAGCCCACATCGTAAGAAGTTAAAAACAAACAGAAGGACAGGCAGATCTTCAGACCACAGCAAGGAGCAAGCAGATTTTGGACGAGCATGGAAGCAAGGCACACGCAAGACCTAGACACCACCATCGTGTACCCAGCCAAAACAGGAAGTGGTGGGTCATGGGTTAGAGATAAGAGGACATGGTCTGGCGGTAAGGAAGGGGAAAACCTATTTTCGTATTTCTTGCTCAGGCTCTTTTGGATGCAGTGTCCTGCTAGGATGACATACCACCCAAAAGAGGCAAAACTAAGTTGGAACCACTAGGTGCATGCCATGAGGGACGAAGAGGAAGAGAGTACTTACACCATCGCAACTAAGAATGCCACGGCAAGCAAGCAAACAAACAAAAGAGTCTTCTTTGTCTGGTGAGGTGGAGTGACGCGGCCAGTACAAGTAAGTGGCGCTGGTTAGGCGACTGACCAATCAGCAATGGTCTGCAAGGACACCCACACCAGATAAAAATGGTTAAGGGCTAAAATGGTAAAATCCAGCCATGGCTAGCATTACATAAGGAGCCCTTGCTGTGCACGATGGGGGCAGAGCAACCTCGGGGGAGAGAATCACCATAACTAAGAAAAACATTGAAAGATAAAAAAAAAAACAAAGAAAAAGGAAGGAAAGAATTAGAGAGAATATAAAGAAAAGCAAAAAAACAGAGAGAATAGAGTGGCAAGCATGCACCAAATAGGTTGATCCCCCTCTCCCTCTCCGACCCATGTTCTCTAATAGCGGCAAAGGATCTCTCTAAGTACAAGTCATTCAAGCCCGCCCCCTCAAAGCAGTTAATTTCTCCCTTAGAGAGATTAGTCGCATTGAGGAGATGGCTCCCCTTCTTGACTTAGACCCAGCAATGTAACTTGATACGGCAGACTGACATTTTTCTTTTAATAAGCTTATTGCCATTTGTTTAATACTTATCCTTTGTTGCTATTTCATAAAACGAGTATTCATTATCAAAGCCCATTATTTACCTTTGTCTGAATAGTAAAAGAATTTGTGTCTTTATTATATCTGCATGCTGTAGCTATTATAACAGCTCTGCCTGCCATGGGCAAGTGATAAAAATCTTGGTAAAATGGGGGAGTCGTTTGCGCACAAGCCGGACCAAAGAGGGTTGCTATTGGACCGGTCCCAACTCCCTGATCCAGAAAACTTTGGGATCTAGTGTAGCAGGAGGCGGCCTAGCCCAACATTTGCAAAAAGGCCCCCACAATTGGCTACAATCTCATATTTTATTATTTTATTTCGACTTGTAAGAAATTGACACGTCATTAATTGTGAAAATATTGTGAAATTTGTTGTGTCAGTATAACAATATGAATGTTAGCTTACATCAATATTTAAAAGAAAAAAAAAAACACAAACCAATTACTAAAAAAAAAAAAGCCAATCTCATATTTTATTTTGACTTGTAAGAAATTGACACGTCAATAATTGTGAAAACTAAACCAAAGCGCTATTGTAGCTACAGTGCTACAGTGTATTGTGATAACAATAAGTGTTGTAACATTTTTTTAAAACATTTATTTTCAGTTGCGGTTGGCTTCAGTCTCATATTTTATTATTTTATTTCGACTTGTAAGAAATTGACACGTCAATAATTGTGAAATTTGTTATGTCAGTATAACAATATAAATGTCAACTTACATCAATATTTAAAAGAATAAAAAACACAAACCGATTACTGGAAAAAAAAATAATAACAATCTCATATTTTATTTTATTATTTTATTTCGATTTGTAAGAAGTTGACATGTCAATAATTGTGAAAATATTGTGAAATTTGTTATGTTAGTATAATAATATAAATATCAGCTTACATCAATATTTAAAAGAAAAAAAAAACACAAACCGATTACTGAGAAAAAAAAAAAAGGATCACTAAACCAAAGCATTGTTGCAGCTACAGTGCTGCACAGTGTTTTGCACTGGATGCACTGTGCGCACATTCGCGCTTTTATTGTATAGATATAGAAAAAAGGGTTCAAACGAATATATATAAAAATAAATAAATAAAAGGAGGAAAAAGGGATCCTTGTTGCTTGAAAGGAAAGGAAAGGAGACTTTACGCTCACATGTCATTATGACATAAATCTCATACACAGTTCATAAAAGACTTTTGCTAAGGAAAAACTTTCTTTCAAATAAAAATTAAAAAAAAAATTAAAATAGAATCTGACGATAAATTAGTTACAAGTAGTATAAATTTTTTTTAGTTAAAATGTAAATTACACCTCTTAATTTTGATCTATTGTTAGTTTTTTTTTTTTTTTTTTTCTCTTTCTAAGTTTTTTTTTTTGTTTGTCAATTTAGGCTATTAAACTTACATTGATTGTCAATGTTAGTCAGCAAAAAAATTACCATTAAGAGCATTCTCATCAAAGATCTCAAAAAATTTAACATTTAACATCTCAAAAACCTACTTTATTTGTTTTAACAACTCATTTTACAATACACCCAACATCAAAGATTTTATATTTTTTACCACTTCATTAAAATATTATTATTTTTTATTCTCACTCTCACCTCTTCCACTACCCACAAACCCACAACCACAGCCACAGCCACAGCCACCACCACCCACAACCACCACCACCACCACCACCACCACCCAACCCCTAACCACCAAAATCACAAACAAAAACAAACCAATGTAAACCCAGCAAACCCACAGTTACCACCAGCTAATCCAAACCACAACAAACCCATAGTCACCATCAGCCACCATCACCCTCCCCACCTGCCACCACCATAAACCCTAACTCAAAATCAACCCACCACTAGCCACCACCACTACAAAACAACCACCAAATCACAAAATCCAGCCATCAAAAAACCAATCACAAAACAATCACCAAAACCCAGCCATCACAAAACAACCACCAAAACCCATCCATTACAAAATCACTAATCACAAAACAAAAGCCTAGCCACCAAATCACAAATCACAAAACAACCACCATCACAAACACAAAATCCAGCGATCACAAGATTTTACCCACCACCAAATCCGATCCACCACCAAACTATGACCCACGACCCAGACCCACCATGACCAAGCGACCCATGGTGACCACCAAAGCACTATAACTCGCCCCCATGGGAAATCGGTGAGAAAGTTGGGACGAGCAAGAGAGGGCAAGGGCGAGAGGGTTGGAGAGAGGAAGAAATAGAGAGAACCAGTGAGAAAGAAAGAAAAAAGATAGAGAAGAGAGAAACCAGTGAAAGAGTTAAGAAAATGAGAAAGAAGAGAGAGAAAAGAAAGTCTGAAGAAAGAAGAAAAATAGAGAAGAGAGAGAGAAGATATTTTAATTGGAAATGTATTAAAAAATTATTATTATTATTATAAGATTTGAGCTATAGTGGACTGTCATATATAGCAGTCCACTGTAGCTCAGTTTTTAAAAATTTTAACAATAACACCTTTGTTGTAGTGTGTATTTTTGGAATAAGATGCTAAAATATAGCATTTTTAGCTTTAAACATCTTTCATAGGAATGTTGTAACTATTTTAAAAAAATAACAATTTAAACATTTTAAAAGTTAAAACTATTAATTTTTTAAAACTAAAAAATAAAATAAAAATATTAAACAGAAATCTTAAACTTATTTTCAACCTATTCATTATTCAACTTTTAAACTTATAAACTATTAAGTTTACATTCATTGTTAGTATTTCTGCAGTAATGTTTTTAAAAATGAGTTATTTTTCAAAAAGTATTTTTAATAAAACTATCCTCTTTTTTTCTTTTCTTTTTTGTAGCAACCTTAAATGAGGTGAAAAACTATCTCTTAACTTCCCTTATTTAGTTTATTGTGAGATACAGTTGTTTTCCTAAAACATATTAGTGAAAAAAAATTTCTAAAAATAAGCTATATTTTTCCTGTTGACCAAAATAGTTTTCCTTTAACTCATTTTTTATAATGCTACTAGACACTTGAAAATACTGAAAACTATCTTCATATAAGGATTTTCATTGAAACAAATAGAATGTAAGTTTTCATTTTTGTTTTTGGTATAACTGTACTTTTATTTAATTTTCTCTACATACTAATAAATTAATGCAAATAAGTTCTCCCAGAGTGAAACACAACCTGTTATTTATTTATCACTATGCCATCCTGACAAAAAAAGAGTCGATTGCAATCGTAAATAAGCTTTTATAATAAAGTTTTGATACAACTTTTATTAGAAACTAGTAAGTTGCCTGTGCGATGTACGGATAATTTTGTGATATTTTATGTAAAACGGTTTTAGATAATGTTTGTACATATATTATAAAGAAAAAGTAAGCTAAATTAGAGTAAAGAAACATGTATATTTTGAGATATTAAAAATTAGTTTAGTAACTTCACTGCATATTTGTAGCCTTCTCAAGGTAAGATTTTTTTTTTTTTTTTAAATCATGAAACCAAAGATATATGAAAAAGAATAACAGGACCATGAAAATCAACTAATTTGTGTTGTATTCACTTATTTCATACCATGAAATGAAAGATGTTCAACTATCTCACTGTCTTCTACTCATTGATAGTGCAACATTAAAACATGATGTGGGCAAATGTGTATTCATGTGTCTTATAGATGATTTAAAACTAAACCATGGTAAAATATGGTTTTACATTGCGCACCAAATATTATCTCTACTTATATACCCAAAACAAAAACTATCCAACCAAATTACTCAAACCTAAATCATATTTAAATCCCTAATTTAAAAAAAAAAAATTATATATCTATAGGGGTTTCAGCATCTTGATGGTGGTGGGAGTCTAGTATAGCAGAGGTAGTGACCTCTCAGATTCCTCTTTCTCTCACTTTCGAATGTTTTGTCAGTCTCAGGTCTTTTATTTTGGTAATATATAGTGAAACAGTGCATTTTATTTAACAATCCACAACATTTTTGTGTCTCTCTACCTCTCTTTAGGGTCTTATGTGGTTTGTTATTAGTATTAGTCCTTAATTATTATTATTTTGCTTTTTTTTTTAAATAATAAAATAGTGGGTGTAGGGGTATTGGGCCCAGTAATTTATGAAGGACGGCCCAACGAAGTCTTTTGGGCTAGAAACCCAAAACCGAAAACATCAAAATGATCGTGGAGTATTTAAATATCCCAAAACGTCTAAGGAGTAGATTTGTCCTCGGAATGTTAAGCCGAGGATACACAGTATACGTGGAGGACAATAGAAAGAACGGTGGAATGTCTAAAGTAAAGCTGCTACCACCGCCCATACATTAAAAGCTCTGTAATTGATACGCTGACTGGAGAGATGGAAGGATGGGACCTGAGCATAGAGCTTGGAACTTGGTCCCTAATCCCAGCGGGCTTTAGGGAAGAATGGATGGGACAAGTATCCAAAAATCAAGATTGCAACCATAAAGTGGAAGATGATGAAGAGAAGGAGAGGAGTATAAATAGAAGGGAAGGCATACAAAGGAGGGGAGAGGCTTTTTGAGAAAGAAAAAGTGTATGATAATCAATATTTGTATCCAAACTTGAGAAATACTATTATAAATTATCCTCGGAAACAGTCCGAGGAGGAATTCTCAGTCTTACTCTTTGCAAACGATTCTTTGTTTTGTTCCATTGGGCCCAAAGCCCGTTCTTTTTGTAATTGTCTAAGCCTTCCTTGAAATCTAGATTACAAACCCATCCTCTACAAATTCATTGTGAAGAAAGGCCTTTCAAGCCCATTTCCTCCCAGTCGTGGTTTGGGAATTTGAATTGTGTCCTTACAGTGGGTATGCTAAAAAACATGAAGAATAGAGAAATGTGTAGTGTAAGTTTAGACAATTAATGAGATAATAATAAGATAATAGTCAAATAAGTTAATATGAACTTTTTGGTAACAGTAAAAAAATAATCATAAAAGAAGTTTTAAAAAAAAAAAGCTAAATGCAAAATTAGAATGCCACTTGGCAGGATCTAATGTTTTCCCGTATGAGGTCTCTGCTTATATATATATATATATTGATATAAAAAGCTACATAAAAAAATAAGTTTTTTTTTCTATAAATTTTTTTTTTAAAGTATTTCTTAAACCAAAGTGATCAGGATATTCATGAACTTTTTCTACAGATAAATTTTTTTTTTTTTTTATAAAGCCATTGGTCATAAGTCGTAAGTCATAGCACAAGCATTGACTAGCTAAAAGGAAAAATATCAGAAAAGCAAAACATTGCTTCACATAGACCTCTTGGTAAGTTGAAGTGGCTAATGATATAGCATCAATCCTAGAGAGGAAGAGATCAGTGGTACAAAGGGAGAGAAAGAGCATGGAATTCTTATCATCCATCTGCTGCTACTTTTATCTTTCTTCTCGTGTGTCCAATGATGGAGGAGGTGCCTTGAATCAGCCTCTGAAGTCTAATTTCATTAAAACAGAAGTTCAGACCACAATTCTAGTTCCACACTTCCCTATCAATTCAAAGCTATCTCGTTTGTAATTTTCAGCATAAGGAAATTCTTGTGAGCTTTTTCACTGTCTTTCGGCTTCTAGCACAAAATAAAAATATAAGAGTTCTGAAGTTTCCTTATATATATCTGCTTATCAAGAAATTGTAGTATGATTCTTTTTACCATCTTTTATGTGGCCAATATATACTTTGGATGATGTGTCTATGAAGAATTTAGTTTCATGTCAAAGTACTCTTTCTAAAATACGGTCAGTTAATATATATATATATATATATGCTTTCTCTTTCTAGTCAGTCATGTATTAGGTTGATGTTGATGCCCATTTTTGCAAATCTATGAGGAGGAAAGCCCAATGAAAAGTAAGGCCCAAATGGCCCACCAAGAAGACCAAAGAGCAAAAGAGGTCCAAAGGAAGAAATGCATGGGAAAATGAGCTGCAGCAATACAAATCTGCCACAGGATACAAATCTGCCGCGGAATACAGTTTTCTGGCAAAATGGTTTCAGCAAATGAAGATAAATTGGGCCCAAGACCCTTTTGATCCAACAAACATTATTTGGCCCACAAAGGCCCAAATCCTTTTGGATAAAGAAGATAGGCGTGAAAACTAATATGGAGAAGCACGGTGAAAAGAAACAAGGCACGGCAGGAAGTGTCAGCAGCAGGAATCACGTGAAGGAAATAAAAGTCAAACCAAGGAAAATGACAAATGCAGCAAGAACGCATGAAGAAATAAGACAAAAAACATGCAGCAGGACAAAACAGAGCTGATCTGCTGCGGCAGAAACGGCGTGGGAGACAAAAACAGAAGATGATAGAGCAAGTACAGAAGGGCCGGGGCACCACCAACTTGTACCCAGCCAATACAAGGGAGGTGGGCCCATGGTCAAGGAGATTCAGAGGGCGTGGCTTGGTGGTGGGGGGAAAAGGGGTCTATATTTGGTCTCCTGCCATAACTTCTTTTGGGAAAATGCCTTACTGGGATGGTATCTTACCTAAAAGAAGTAATAGATGGTTGGGACCATCTGATGCATGCCATAGAGCTAGGTAGTGAGATAGCCCAAGAGGTAGAGGTATACGGCAAGAACAGACAAAAAGGAATTTTGTCGTGAAATGAGAATGGTGCAGCAAACAAACTGAGCAACGATAGTGGTCAGGGCAAATAATGGGTCAATGGGTAGTCTTGAATGGATGCCCACAACGAACCAAAAACAATTGGTGAAGCCCTAGGGGTAAAAGGGAGAAATCCTATTGAATTTGCTCACTATAAAAGGAGGTAGCCATGGATGAGAAAAGGGGGACCCAAACCGAGGGGAGGCCAATAAGCACGGGAGACCCAATGGGAAGGGGACCCAAGAGAGGAAACACCTAAAGGAAAAGACCCAAGTGAGAAAAACAACTTACGGCAAGAGAGTAGTGAGGAAACTAAAAGTTAAAAAAAAAAAAAAACGGAGAGAAAGAAAGAAAGTGGTAAAAAGAAGAGAGAAAACGCGGCAGGAATAGGGGCATGCATCAATAGACCATCTTTTCCCTCCCTCTTAGCAAACCCATTCTCTGAAGTCTCCAAAAAAATGATAGCTAGTAGCCATTTAGGCCTATTCTCCAAAATGCACAACTTTGATGGCAAAAACTTATGGCAGGAGTCTATGATAAGGTTGTTCAATTTGGGGTTTGGGTTCCTTCTTGGTTTACTTATTCTATGGGAAGACTCAATATTTGATTTTGAGCGCAAATATATTTGATTTCACTCATTAAAACTTAAATCTGCTGTATTTAGTTATCCTATTGTAGCACGTTTTTTATCATTTCTACTGCATCAGTTGTCCTGCTGTGGTATTTTTACTTGTTGTACTAGTTATTCTGCTGTAGCACATTTTTATTGCATTTACTGTGTTATCTTAACCTTTCCTGCTAAAGCTTTTTTCTTTATTTATTGTTACATGTTTTACTTTGGACCCATTATCTTGCCACAAGTATATATATACATATATTTTGTTTCTCACATTCTGTGTATACGTATAAGTATATTTATGAATATAAGTATGTATATATTTGAGAATATGCTAACCCATGTAAGCTAACACTTGCTTGATTGGTATTTTCTTTGGGTTTTAGATTTGTTTATGTACAGGAAGCAGAAACATATTTCTGTAGTAAAAAATGAAGAGTCGTTCAGATTGCAAAAGGCTAAAATGCGTGGCAAACGGCTTTATTAGCATAGCAAACAGCTTTATTAGCACAGCGGATGGCTTTGTTAGCACATCAGACAGCTTAACTGCACAGCAGAAAGCTTCATTGCACAGCAGAAAGTTTTAATGCATGGCAAACAATTTTATTAGCACAGCAGACAGCTTAACTGCACAACAAGCAGTTTTGTTGCACCGCAGACAGTTTTATCATACAGCAAAAGAGTTAGACCTGAGGCAGAAACTGAAGAAAAGTTCCTTCTGCGGCAGAAACAAGGGATAAGTCCACTTTGCAGCGTCTTCCCTTGGGCTTGGACTCGTCGTTTGTGCACAAGCCGGACCAAGGAGAGTTGCTATTGGAGCGGTCCCAATTCCCTAATCCAGAAAACTTTGGGCCCAGTGTTGCAGCAGGCGGCCCAGCCCGACACTTGTAGAAAAGACCCACACAGTTGAATTACTATAGCCTTTGTAATTTTGATTGATGCATCATGGAGATATTGGAAAGAATTCATCAAAGCTCATAAATTCCAAACAATGGTCAGATGATTTAGAATATGTAAATTTTATCAAATAGATACAAGGATAAGATGCGATACAGGAAATATATTTGGTAAACCCTATTTGGTCAGGCTATTTTCAGCTTGTTTTTATTTTTATTTTTCTAAATTTCGTGGGCCTCAGTAGTGTGATAATCGTTTTGGCAAATGTTTTCAGCTCTCTGATTTCAAAAAACTTAATCGAATTTTCACTGTGCAAAACAAAAAATAAGAAACAAGTTTTTGATGTTTTCAATCTATATTTTATGTTTTGGACAGCATTTTTTTTTTTATATAGTTGGGTGGCATTTTTGTAACATTTTGGGGCTTGTTCTAAGTTTTTGTAATTTTCAGCCCATATGTGATTGACTTCCTCTCTCTTGATGTGTCTTTGTTTGGAGCACTGTCTGTTACGACTTACGACAATGGCTGGAGGCATGGCAAGTGGCAACAGAGTTGACAATTGTGGAAGTTGAACCGGTGATTACGGAATTGGGGTTTGGGCTGTAAAGGTTGGGCTTGTTTTGATTTGTTTATATATATATAAGGATTTGTTAACAAGCACCGATTCGGTGCTTGTTAAGCTGAAAAATGACAAAAAATATCAGAAAAAAGTCAAAAAAGAACATTATATAGTACTTAATAAGTTGAAAATTTGACATAAATGTGAATAAAGAAAAGCTTTTGTCAGAAAAAATATAAAAATATTGCTGTTAACAGGCACATTGCGGTACACGTTAACACAACCCATATATATATAGTAAAATTATTACTTGAAGGAAAAAAGATCACCCTTCTACTGAAGAAAGGAGAAAAACATTCCAATATTTAGAAAGGTGGATGTCCCAAACTCTCTATTACGGAGAGACTTTCTAAAAAGCTTGTGGAGTGATAGGATAGTTCTCACAAAATTGTTCTATTCATATTTAGTTGTTGGGATAATTGTTTGGATTGGGGGTTTTTTTTTTTTTTTTTTTTTTTTGATAGAAGATAGAATTTCTACTCTAGCCTAATCTACGTGTATATGTGTGTGAAGCTCCCTCCTGGAGACTTAAACTCCGACCCTTACCCCCCACACCCTACAAGTATTTATACTTGTGGAGTGACCACCGCACCAAGGGGATAAGATTTGTGATAATTGGATGGATTGAGATAAAAAATAAAAATAAAAAGTAAACATAATTTGGGTAAGTTTTAAGAATATCAAAAAACTCTTCTAACCTTTTCTTGTCTTTTGTAGGAAATAAAATTAAACTAAAGAGTATCTAATTTTAGAGTTTGTGTGAGGATATTTTGGTTTGCAAAATGGTGAAACTCAAACAGGGAAATCATGCTATTAGTTGTGTGTGTGTGTGTGTGTCTGTTTTAAGAAGAAAGATAATTGCACTTATCGCCCTTAAGACTTGGGAGAATGACATTCTACCCCAAACTTGAAGATAAATAAACACTTATTTCCTTTTAGATTTGAAGAAAATGACCAATCTGTCTATATTAGTAACAAAATATTCTAAAATTTTAAAATATTCTCTTTACCAGAGTTTAACAATGATTAATAAAAACATAGCTTATAAATTTAGAATATAAAGGAAAAGTGTATCAAGCTCCAAAAGCCTTGCAACCGCAAATACATAAGACCAAAAAAAATTCATAAATTGCAAATATACATAACTTGCCATACCCAACAAAATACATATAAATTGTGTAGGTTAGTATTCAAAACTTTTAACATCAATTAAATAGAGTTTGATCAAAAGGATGTGAAGGGAGAAAGTGTTTTTTCCCTCCAAGGTTGGGGTGGAGTGTTATTTATCTAAACTTCAAGGTCAAAGGAGGGGAGTGTAATTACCACCAAAAAAAAAAAAAAAAGGCAACAAAAACTTGACCAAACAAGTAAAAATATCTTCAACTATTTCTTTTTCGTCATTTTTTTATGAACTTATAATCAATTATATTTTATTTTGAGACAAAATTTAGCTACAAACTTAGTAATAATAAAAGAGATATTGCAAGATATATTTAGAAAAATGGTTAGTTAAAAGAAAAATAATCATGTTATTGACACGATGTTCTCCATAACTTATAGGTGTGAAGTTACAAGTGATAATCACATGATCCTACCACAAATATGATTTTATTTATGAATCAGTTACACAAAATATTACTTGAACAATGATGAAAAACGTTAGTGAAAATTTATGTTGATGCCCATTTCGTGAAAATCCTACAAGCCCAATGCAAGTCAAGCCCAATTTATTCTTGGACCCAACTCATACTTCATCTCATTTTATTTTTCATTATAACCCAAGTCATGTGTTTAGAGGGAGATATGAGAGATTGTGGTTTGGTTGGTGTGGGTAGTGCTCATGGAGAAGGACACATGTCCAAAAATTTTACCCAAATGGAGACCTATAGTTCTTGTTATATGTGGTTGAAACCTTCAAACGGACCTTTTTTTAGCCCCTAAGAACAAGTTCACTTCTTGGCAACTCTGGCTGCATGATGCCACTTAGGGCAACTTCCTAAGGGGCTGAATTGGAAGGGGAAATGCAACCAATCGCATTTGGTTAAGCTTTTTCCTCATTTATTCAAAAAGAAACCCATTCTTTTACCTAAGCAAAGGCTAATATGAAGTTTTCCACCTATTTAACAACCTGGGGTCAATAGCTTCACTTCTTATCAGTAGACTAGTCCTTAAGTACGCTCCAAGCTTGCTATAAAACCTCCCAATTAGATTTAAACCAACTAATCATGTTTTGCCCACAAAAACTTTGACTTTAGAGTAAAAACCCATATAAAAATAGCATAGGAGCAACATTTTGAGGTCAGTGCCAGCTTAATACTAAATGCAATTGATACAGTTGCCAAGGCCCCCAAGTATAAAAAATGCCCCAAATTTTAATTTAATTAAACTCAAATATTAGCCAATAAATAAAATAATATTTTTTATCAAATGAAAAATAAGAAGATAAAAAAAGATAAAAATGTTACTTTCACAAAAATTTTCACAACACTTTTACAACAAATCCAAAGTAGCAGGTTCTTAAAGGCTGTTATTGTTGACAAAAAAATAATCTCATCATGGGTTCTATTGTGAATGTAGCACTTCTCCACAAAAAAAAAAAGAGCAATACACAAAAGAAAAAAAAATTCAAAACATTTTTCATAATTGTTGCGTTGGCAAATTTTTACTAGTTCTCACATAGGTCCACCACTAACATCACTTTTCTACTTACCACTATCACGTCAACAGGTGTCAAATTTTTTGTGTTTATAAACTTTCTACAAATAAAAAAAAAATTACATGGTTCATGTTAATTAATAATAATTTTGCATATAAAACAAGATAATAGAGTTTGAATAATATTTAATCTTTCAAAGTCATATTTAAATATATAAAAGGTGTCAATTTCAATTTTCGTCTTAAGCCCCCAAATGTATCAAGCCGTCCCTATTTGAGATCTTGCGGTGAAATCCAATGCACAAACAAGTCTTCCCTCTCTCCCTCACTATCTCTCTCAAAATCTCTTTCTTCATGTATTTTGCCATTTTTTTGTTGTCTAGCACCTTGAGCTTGTTCTTGTGGAGCACCAATAACCTTTATTTAACAATTGAAATTTTATCTCAAAAAAAAAACAATTGGAAGTTTGGGCTTGACTTCTTCATTTTATTGCATTTTCTAAAACCCAAAGGATTGTTTTTTTGTTGGGCTTATTCTCTCCATTTTAGCCTATCAAAAATTGTCCAAGACAATTTGTCACTTGACTTTATTCACATCACTAGTGTATTGGTACTCTTAGTTTGTATCATTAATGTATTGGTACTCTTAGTCATGGTTTTGAACCCCGGACCAGACCGTACGATTTGACTGGATTGACTGAAAACCGTCCATCAAAACGGTTTTTTTAACTCTAAAAATCGGCATATACACAAAAGTCAGTGAACCGTGCAAACCGCGGTTGAACCTCCGGATTTGAAAACCATGGACGGTTCTCGCAGGTTCAGTTCAAAGCTTTTTTTTTCTTCTTTTTTGGGTACTTACCGGCTTAGCCATTGTTGAATCTTCATTCTACAACCTCAGACCTTTAGATCACACCACCATATCTTTTTATTCTTCTTCTCACTCTCACTAGCTCGATCTCTCTATCATGGTTTTCGCTGACTATTGTTTCTGCATTTTTCTCTCTGCACTTTTTCCAATTGCTCTTTCTGCATTTTTTTTTTCTCTCCCTGTGTTTTGCTTTTGCCTTTGCACTCTAGAGTCTTCAGTCTACAGGGCTACTGACTCTTCTCTGCGTAATGGACAACTTGCATTGCTGTCACCCACTAAATACTTGCTGTCAAGTTGTCAACTACTTTCTTTTGAAAATGTTATTGGCTTTTGTACTTTATTTATTCAAATATTTTAATAGTTTGGCCGGCTACTCTTCTAGCTTTTGTTTTTTTTTTTTTTTTTTTTTAAGTTTTCATAAATGATTTTAGTCAAATGGGCTTGGGCTGTTGGGTATGACAAATAATTGGGTTATCAAATGGGTGTGAAAATGATTTAAGATCATTTAGACAAGCTCCTATAAAAGAGTACAATATTAAACCTTAACAAAAATTATTTATGTTTGCTTAGAATTTAATATTTCTTATTTTCTTTATGAAAGTTATAGTATATATAAAAAAAAAAACATTTGAAAGATAAATCTTTATATTTTTTGAACTATTATAGTCAATTTTTCTATTTTTTACTAATTTAATATGTTTATTTATATTTTAAATAATTATTAAATTAATTATGACGTCATTACGGTTCGACCTCGGTTCAACTTCGGTCCAATCTTAAAAACCTTGAACCTCTCCCTTTTACGGTTCATTAAACGGTCCAAATTTCAAAACCATGCTCTTAGTTTATGGCCTCTGGATGTTTATATAAATACTAGTCGCAAATCCTCCGGGTTTGCGAAAATATGTAATGATTTATTTTATAATGGGATATAATATACAACTAATTTTAAAAAAATATTCACAATACTATATATTAGGATTAGTGAAATATAAGAAAGTATTTCTCTCATAAGAATATTTCATTTAAAGTGTATTAAATTATTAATTTTGATTTTTTTTTTTTATCTTTCCCCTTAGAAAACCAACCAAGTGTAAGAAGCCTCTCTTTTTTAACTTAAATTATTGTGTTATGTGTCAACTTATGAAAATTCTGTTGTCTATTAATATTTTTACTCTCTTTTGTTTAAATTTTTAATCTACTCTTATTATGAGCCAATCGGATGGGGGTAATTGCTCCCCTAGTCCCCCACCCAAGGTCTCTCCCCTTCCCCAAGATTCTTTTAAAATCATATTCCAATTTTTTTTTTATGAATATTTCAAATTCAAATTTTCTTTATTGAAAATAAATTTTAACTCCCCTAATGTAGTTAAAATTTTTTTAAAAAAATACCATTAACATCGGATAAACATTGATACTTTAAGTTGATTAAAAAATATGTCGTAAAATGTCTTTAAAAAATCAAAGTATACATAAAATATTTTAAATTTTTGACTGTGTGATCATATTGTTAATACTTGTAAGTTAATTTATTTTTTCCTGTTATTTTTTAAGTATTCAAATATTTTTTTTGCATATCTTATATTTAGATTAATCTTTCAACTTCATATAGTAATAACTATTTATAGATTATTTTTAGGAACAAATTTGACAACAAGCTTAGTTGTAGCATAAGACTATAACTTCACTCAATATCTTTTTATTTGATGTAAATTTTTTTTTAGCATTATTGGATGTAAATTTTGACAAAGTTACTATTAGATTACATTTTATTCTTATATTCTCCATGCTTGCAAAATTTTCAGAAAATCAAAGATCAATAGTTATGTTATCAATCAAATGTTTAAATTTCAAAATTTTATAGTTTAAAATTATGCATAAAAAATAAGTTATAGATCGAATTGTAAATAACATCTGATTGGTATGAAATTTGACATGTGTGTTAAAAATATAAAGAACATATAATCTAATAGTTAGATTTTCAAAATATGTAGCTTTTTTTTTTTTTTTTTTTTTTTGTAGGGAGTTGTAGCCTTAGACTACAACCAAGTTTATAACCAAACTTTGTCCTTATTTTTATATTCTATTTTTTTTAATCGTTTGAAATGTATAATTATAGTTTAGGTTAAAATATGAAATAATTTTTAGCATAAAAAAGATTTTCTAACTGTAATATTGGACTTGAAAAATATATTATAATTTATATTTAGATTATATTCTATATGTTAATCAAATATTTTGTGTAATAAATTAAGTAATTTTTTTCTTATATTAATAAACATTTTTTTGAATTAGTTTTTTCTTCAATATATCATCTTAATCTTGGCTCCCTAAACCAAAATCTTTACTCTGCTATTGGTGGGAATTAAAATTTTCCAATTATGATAGTTGAAAGGTTAGAAAAAATGTAGAGTTTCCACCGAAAACTTCTACTAGCAATGCTCTATTTTGATGTCTTAATTCCAAACCACTACATTTTCAACTAATAATCCTAGTTCCATCTCTTTTGAATTACACAAAAGTATGATCATAATATTTCTTACCAAATACATTGTTCATCTTGATACATTCATAAATATCTACTGAATCAAAATATACTAATAAAAAGATACTTTGCATATCAACAATTGTTGCCCAACAATGCCCGATTAGGAAAACAACTTTCAGTTGCTAACCTAATGAAAGTACTTTCTCCACAGCAAATTGCAAATTCTCCACTCAAAAAGATTGTCAAATAAATAAATATTAGCAGTCTCATAATTAAGTATATGCCTCTTTAAAAAAAAATGAAAATATAATTGCAAAAGCTAAAATGGCTCACTTATCTGATCATTTTTATTTGACTAATCATTATTTTGTCTAAATAAGTGCCAATATAGAATTATGAACATGATCTTTATTGTTGAATATATTGGTCATCTTGGTACGAATTCCTAAAAATCTACCAAATCCAATATATATTATAATTTTATTTTTTGCAAACAAATACAAAATGTCATACCATTAATTGTTGCTCCACGATGATAATTGGATTCATTTGGAAAACATCTTGGTTTTGATATATATATATATATATATATATTTATTGAGAGAACTTCTCCACAAAACTACAATTTTGTACATCCAAAAATGATTAATGTAAAAAAAGAGAAAAGAAAAAGAAAAGCAAAGCCTCATAATTTAACATCTAAATAGATCAGTCAAAAAAATAATTCTCACTCCCAAAAGAATTAATCATTTACCCAAACTAGTAGCAATGATCAGTCAAATGAAATAATCACAAACTAGTAGCAATGATCTCAAATCAAGAATTAGCATCTAACTTTGTCAGAATGGCAAAGCATATTTATTACATCATTGGTTCAAGCTATAAAACCTTAAAAAGTCTACATAAACGCAGAAAGACATCCAAGAGTACCATTACATCTCCCAAAAAACATACACACACCATTCAGAAAACAGTGAAGACTTCTATTGTAACATGCCAATGTCTTCTTTTCCAATAAAAGCAATGAAAAATTTATCACTCGACAGCAGATCTTTTCTTGGTGGTGTAAGGGTAGTACTCCTTGCCATTGTCAACTCTTGTAGTTTGACCCCCAATATCAATAACAGCAGAAGTGAATGCCAATGCTGCTCCAGCTGAAATTGCCGTTGAGAAGCTTCTATCTGTAAAATGGACAGCACATTAACCATTATGATTGACAATAATGCCTTCAGAAAACAGATTGACAATAATGCCTGTTGAAGATAATAAGCTTGGCTACCATACAAACATCTTAAGAATCCAAAGTCCTGATTCAATCATACATAATAGGGAGAGCATCTACACTCCAAATGCAGAATGAATAGCACATTAAACAATATAATTGACAAATTAGCTTAATAAAGAGAACAATCATATTTGTGCTGATGCAAATCAAGCCCTAATTTGATCACCTGTATAGGACACGTACAGCTCACCTGTGCCTTCTATGAGAAGCATAACTTTGTGAATTGAAGGCCAAAAGAAGGCCTCCAAATTCTATGCTCTGATTTTAATAGAAAAAGAATTATTAATGTTTCCAACTCGCAAGTTGTTTGAAAATTCTAATCTTTGCAAAACATGACAGTACAAACTGCAAATGAAATATATACTCAAAGATGTTCTTTAGGACAGTGAATACTTTTCAACTATGTAAAATCCTCATCTACATCCAAATGAACCTAGCATGATTCTCAAGCTATGGCACAATATCACATTGAAAAGTAAAAGGGACCAATGAGCTCTAGCTCAAATGTCATTTCATACTCTTACAAGGGTGAGGTTAAAGGTTCAAAACACATTGGGTGCACGTGTAACTAACCTATCAAAAAACATTGAAAAGTTATAAATAAATAAAAAAGGAGCAATAAAAATAAATAAATGCAGAAAACTATGTACAGTTCACAGAAACCAGGTAACTTATCAAGTTCAAGAAAATGCGCAAAGCTTGCCCAAAAAAATATATTGCCCTTGCACATGCAACATTCTTGCTAGTTGCAAAAAAGATCATACCTAAAAAGGCATCTCTTAGACAGACCAATGCTCAGAAGCAAACGAACTCATGACTGGAACTCCCAAAAATTTGTGATGCAAATGGGAGAATTTAGATCTACAGAATTAAGTTGATGGATCGAAAAAAAGGTAGAAAAACCAAGAATAACATTATAAAAGTAGTAAAAAAAAATCATGTCAATTAAGGAAGTAACAAAGACTATGACTTCGGATATACAAGAATGGCGGAAAAGAGTACATGTGATTGGCCCTGGCTAGTCTATGGAGGATCCGTAGCCAACCCCAAATATTGAGACTAGGCATTGTTGTTGGTGGTGGTGGTTGTAGATCTAATATAAAACAGCCAGAAGTGTCATATTTCAAGCAGATTGATACTTAAAAAGGTTTTAAGAAGAAATTCCAGCAATAAAAGCAAGATTAAAGTTATAATTGAAGTTGGAACACTTAAAGATCAATTGCAAGGCTCAAAGAGTCCAAAAAATATTCAACTATGAAATTTCATAAAGTAGACTGCTTACAACATGTCACAACCTTAGGAATGCAGTAGCCACATCTACCTTTTATCTCAAAAAAACTAGCCATATAAAAATAAGGGCTCCTTGTAATTGCTTATAGTTAAGATCTACTTAGTAAACACTCAATGTGGGACTCAACACATAACACACCACACACTCATATTTCAATCCAATCAAATCCTCAAAACCGTGAGCCACATGGCATTACTAAGTTGCCTTAAAGCAATGTCCTATTCATTGGTGGGGCCATGCCATGCCATGTCATGAGCCATGTGAGGGAGTGTAATGGAGTCCCATATCAAATATTGACAGAGAGGTAGATAAGTTCACAACTCTTGGGCAACCTTTCCCTATTATGCTAGCCTTTTGTGCTTGAAAGACCCGAGATCTTACACGACAACTTAAAAAAGACAATTTATAACAACATTTAGTAATCTTAGAATCCAACATAATAATAACAAAACATAACATAGATAATTACAAGACTTGTGATAGCAAACTAGTTTGAAAAATGGACGAATAGGCCTTCTTTACCGTGGGCTTAAATTCTCCAACATTAGTTCTTACCAGGTTGGAGAAAACTCATCTTTGAGTTTGGGTTCAATCTTCCACAATCTACAATCCTTTCTTTCTTTTATGTTGTCTTAAGTACATCAAGAAATGGCTCATTGTGCTTGTTTGGCATAACCATAAGAAGTTCAGCTTTTGTGATATAAAGCTTTTAACTAAAAAGAATTTTAGCATTTTGAGCATTTGGCAAATTACATTAAGGAGTGCTTTAATGCCTTGGATTGGTAAAGTATAAACACTAAATTGTATCTTTTCTAAAAAGCTCCGGATTTCAGTTTTTTTGGCTGTGATCAGGCACAACCAAACGAGGCAAAAAGAACTTGAGCCTACCAAGCTTGAAAAATTGTAACATGAACAAGTCAAGGAGAATAATTACCATCTTACTGAATCATAAAACTTTGTTCTAAAAATTACCTTATCCTCATCCTTACATCCCTCAATCCTTGTTGAATTGAGTATCTCTCAGTAAATTCTTCACAAACATAATCAAATCTTTTATTTAAGAACTTGTGCCTAACAAGCCTGAAAATGTTTAACATAAATAAGTCGCGGAGAATAAATTACTATCATACAAAACCATACAACTTCATTCCAAATATTAGCCTAACCTCATCCTTACATCTCTTGAACCTTGCTGAATTGATTATCCCTCAATATATTCTTCCCAAACATAATCAAATTTTTATTTTCATAATTCCCATCATCAAGACCACCTTATAGAATGTCCAAAGGGTCGCAGCCGCCATCTAGAATCTCCATACAGCTCCCGTTGGTCTCTGTCACTAAAATCTTTGTATAGCTCGCAACAAGTCTTCAATCATACATACTTATCAAAAAATAATCTTCAATCATATGCCTCATCTCAGCCATTTAAATATGATGGCCTTGATTTCCTATAACCCCCGCAACCTCTACCACAATCAACCACAGCTTAAAGTTGCAACCTTTGACTCATATTTGAATTTTGTAGCTTAGATTAAGGGTCTTTTTCTGTGATACCACTTGATGCAGTAGGGACAATTAGATCTAGTGTAGATCTAATATGAACCAGCAATAGGTGCCACCTTTCAAGAAAATTGATGCTTAGAAGAGTTTAATAAGAAATTCCAGTGAGATAACATGATTATAGCATAGAGAAGAAAATAAGAATGAAGTCGGAACACTTAAAAAGATAAATTTATAGGCTTAAAAAGTCCAAGAAATATTCAAATATGAAATTCCATAATGTAGATAAGGAAAAAAAAAAAAAGCCTACAATTACTCAAAAAGAGGCTATTTATAATAGCTTTTTTAGTAACCCCAGGATCCTAACTCTTCATCTTTCATAGAGGCTATTATAATGGCTTCTATTAACCCCAAAATCCTAACTCTTCATCCCTCATATTATCCTAATCCAATCTAATTAAAAGTCACATGCTAGTCACATGGCTAGATGACCTTTTGAAATACTAAAGACATAACAATAACAAAATATAACATAGATAAATAAAAGACTTGTGATAGCAAACATATTGGAAAAATGGAATAATGGGCCTTCTTTCCTGGGGCTTAAATTCTCCTACTTCAAATTGTCATCTAGAGCCTGCATCCAAGTAATAAAAATTCCTGGCAAGACCTTTTCTGAAACTTGATATTAGTAATGGCTTATACATTCCTTTGATTGGAAAATTGCAGTGCAGTCAATGGCAAAAGCTACCTTCAGGCACTAAGTATTTGTATCACCTGAGCCGTGAGCTGGCATAAAGGCACTCATTCATGCGCAGCAATAAGCCGGACTCTTAATATAGTTATCATACATATAATGAACAAAAATCTTTCGCACCTAATGTTTATTAGGCCCAATTTGAATCTTTCAAATTGGAAAGAGACTATTAATTAATATAAGAATAGACTTTCCAACAACCTTACATAAATAATTTCAAAAAAAAAAAAAACAGAAAGAGAACAGCTAGCAAAGCTAAAAGATTATTTTATTTTATTTTTAAAAAAACTTTTAAATTGATGAAGAAAGAAAGAGATGAAGAGCAAGAGAAACAGACACCCACTAACTTAAATTAAGTAATAGAATTGACCTTTTTTTTTGCCAAATTGCAAAACTGCCTTCTTTTTTATTTTTTATTTATAAGTAAAATATTTTTTTGATAATCAATGGTTGGGGGTTTGTTGGAGGTCATTTTTGGGGTCTGGATGTCTTCGTTAGAAATACTAGGAGGTGCCAACCAATTAAGTTGAGCTACAAGGCTCCTTTTTTTCTTTTTTTTTTAATTTTCCTTTGCTTCATTTCATTGAGGCTCTTGCTTCAAAGGCCTTACAATGCTCAAGGCACCCAGGCAATTGTTGAGGCTCTAAAGTCAAGCACCTCACCTCAAGGCTTCAAAGGCCCCTTAGTGGCGCCTCACTCGAGATCCTAGGCAAGCGCCTAGCTCACCTTGGACTACACTAGATAATTGGCATCCTAAATGGCCTTTGATGCTGAAATTTGGATCTAGATTCATCTGTAATGCTGGTAGCACTTTGAATGAAAAATTATATTTTGTACTACATGAAGGAAATTGGGTTGGAATCCTACTAGATAAGGTCTGGTTTTCATACAAAGTAGACCCAGTGGAGTTTATTTTGTGATTTTTCTGGAGACAATTTTGTGAATTAGGTGCTAGCTATGTGTAGTAAATTTGAATTTTTTACAAGAATATGAATTCAGGCATATAAATATCAGAGTTATCATCTAAACCATCTAGCTAGCGCGCAAGTGGTGACATACATAACATGATAGCCAGCAGCACCCTTATTTTACCATCACCTTTGCTGAAATTAAAATCTAATAACTTGTTCTTAATCGGATCAAGAGACAACCAAACAGAAATAAATCAAATGAATGCCCCATATGGCAGCAGAAAATAAATGCTGATATTTTCATATCTAAATTCTACAACACCCCAAATTTCCACATTAACCCTTAGTTCACTCAAGCCAAACTAGAACCAATGCTAATGGCTAATACTTAACATGCGGCTCAAAGGTGATAACTTGATACATAAATTTTAATTGGAATAACGAAATATTGAACCAAAATAAAATAGAGAAAAAAAAAAGGGTAAAATCAAATATAATTCAAATAAGCATCCAAATCACTAAAAAGTAAAAGAATTTATATATGTAGATTATGTCCAACTAAGTTAATATTTTCTTACTAAGTGTGTTGCCAAACCATATCAATTATCATAAGTTAACATCTTCCACATCTATGAAAGAAAGAATCAAAATAAAGAGAAGAAGTATGCATCAACCAAATCACTCACTTTTGAAACCAATAACAGAAGCCCCAGCAACAAAACCACCAACAGCTCCATTCACAAAGTCTCTCTTCATCCTATAATGCTGCACCAACTGCTCGACACCAATGTAAACTCCTCCAATTGCAGCAAATGTCAACCCGTGGTTGCCCATCATCTTTAGGGTCCTTATAAGACCCGGAAGAGCAACATTTCTCTCAACACGAGGCACATCATACCATATAGCAACAACAGTCCCAAAAAAAGTACCAGTAACAAAACCAGTTGTTGCAGCCTTAATAGTCTTCATCATTGGAGTATCATCATCCTCCAAATACCTACGATCTACTAGGTCCACATCCATGGCTTTCTTCTAACTGGGTATTCATTAAAGTTACAACCAAACACCAAAATCAGAAGTTATACAACATTTGATTCCTCAAAGACAAAAGTGACTTGGCAAAACAATATTTACACTCTAGATTAATGCCAAACTACGATAACGGAAAACCCTCGTTTTAAGCAGAAGTTTCTCTTTCTCAGGCACCCTTTGTTTCAAAATAATTTTTTTTCACATTTTCCAGGAAAATTTGTTAAAAACCGGATTTTTACTTAATGGGCATTTTTTATAATTCACATAGTAATCATACACCATGTTTGTTTAGATAGCTTCACAGATAACAATCTCAACACACCCAAATTTTAAGATAGAAACATTTTGGAAAATCAATTTCCCAAAAACTTTACGAACTAATCCAAACTAGAAACTTGGTTACAGATAGGAATATCTAATTTTTGAATATTCAATTAATCGAAAAGAGGGTGCATAAAATTAAGATAGCATTTCTGGAAGCACTTTTGTCCAAGCAAAAAAATAATAATAATAATGAAATAAAAGGAGTAATAAATCTAAGAAAATATCAATGATTAATTGAAAAATTACAAGGAAATCTGGGTTTAGATCGAATTCAAAAAATCAGAAAGAAAAGAGATCGGATTCAAACCCTAGAAGAATTAGAAGAAAGAAAAAGGGTTTGAATGAATCGACGAACCTTTGGGTTTGTTAGAATAGGAATTAGAGTTTTACAGAACAGAAATGAAATGGATTTTGATCGAAGAAGAAGAAAGTACCTTTGTGTTTGAGTGGTGTTTGATGAAATGCGCGAGTGAGAGCGAGAGAAAGAGAGAGCGTAGCTGCCTCAGGGAGTGTGTGTGTGTCAGGTGGACTATAAGTATAACAACTCTTAAGTGCTATACCAGAGCTCAGCTCCTACTTCTTCCGCACCGTTTTACCCAAAGCTCGCGTATTTACCATACTATCCTCTCTTTGTTCTATTTTCTATAAAATACTATTTCGGTTCCATAGTTAAGTTTGATTTAAATTTAAAAGGTTTGCTTTTTATCCTTAAATTATTTATAAAAAAATCATCTTTTGTTCTTAAATTATTAAAAATATTTCATGGTATATTTGGTTGAAATAATTTTAGGAAAAATAGAAAATAAGGGAGAAAATGAGTGGAAGGGTGTTTGGTTGAGAGGAAGGGGAAGAAAAAAATGATGAGACCCGACAATTTCTATTTAGACCCACTTGTGCGTGCCAAAAATATTATTAACGGGCTCAACCTATTTTGGGCTCACAATCTATTTGTATTGTGGGTTTTGGGTTTCCTACTATGAGTGATCCTTCGCCTAGAGACCCAGCCACTCACTCTAGATTTTACAAGTCTTTCTCTCTCTCACAAAGTCACTCCTCCTTTTCTTGAAATAGTCACTCTTTTCTCTGTGTGTTCTCCCCAGAATTGCCAACCCCCCTTCCTCCTTCTTTTCTCCTATTAGTCTAGGATAAGTAGAGATGTTATGATTACTCCCCCTTACTAGTGCGAATGGGAGTACAATTATATCATCTCTAAGTGGATGTTCCGTTAGGAGTGGTGGTAATGGCATTGGAACTGATTCTCACCTCCAAAAACCCGCTCGGCAGCGATATTCCTGAAGGCACTACCGGGCGGCCGAGTACAGGGTGTCTCTAAGCAATAGCGCCTCTAACCAGGTTAGAGATGATCGAGAGGGGCCTGCTTTGGGTATCTAGGATGGCGCAGTCTCATTTCAGCTCTTAAGCCCAAGTTGGGCCCTAAGGCGTCTGGTTCGAGGCTAAAGATCCGGAATGGGGACAAGGTCATATAATGTATCGTGAGGCTTGGGCCAAGGCCCGCGGTGCCTGGGGCCCATCCCCATACAATAGCCCCCCCCCCCTTGATTCATGTCTGGATCCCGAGCATGAATCAAGGAAGACATGCGCCTAAGGCTCCTTGGGAAGCTCATGTGTCAGTGACTGAACGGATAAGACGTTCATTTATGTGCTCTTAAAAGGTGCATTACGCCAGACTGTCAAGTGTAACTGTCATCATAGTCTGACGGTTCGTGAACCGAGGCGGCACGCATGGCAATTACAAAAAGAATTCGGAAAGTTTCTTCCCCCTTTTTTCATTAAATGCTCTTAACTCCATTTAGACCCTATAAATAGTTCCCTCTGATTTCCCACACCACTCTTTACATCCTTTTTCCTTCATCTTCTTCCCTATCAAGCATCCTCCTCTTGTGCGTAAACACTCCACTTCAGATCATCATTATCTAATGCCCAAAGTAAGTTCTCTTTACTCCTTCTTCCTTTCAATTCTTCTTCACTCCAGAGTTTAGGAATAGGATACTCTCATCTTCTTGCACCTGGGGCTGCCTTGGCCAACTTTAGAAAAGCCTATGGCGTCCTTAGGGATGTCGATATTGCCTATTGTCACAAGGGCGATATTGCTCTCGAGAGGGGCTCTGGCACAAACATAGTATTTTTTTCCCTTGATGGCTATGCTAGAGGGTGTGGTTAGGTTTCCCGTGGACCCTCTCATTATAGGTACTCTTAGGTTCTATGGCCTATGCCCCAACCAACTCCCTCCCAATTTTTACCAAGTTGTGAGTTGTGTCAATAGACTAAACCAAATATACGGGTTGCAACTGAACCATCATGACATCAACTTTATGTATAGTTTATGCAGCAATATTAGGTCAGATTATTATTTAAAGAGTAGGGACATGCGGGTACGGCTTATGTCATGCCTTCCCGACTCTAATAGAAACTCGGTGGGAGAATTCGTCCGGGTGAGCGGCAATTAGCTTGCCGATGGGCTCCCCTGCCCACTTTCGTCGCGTGATGTTGGCCGATACCGAGCATCTTTAACTTGTTAATCATGTTTTACCTGTTATTATTTTGTTCAGATAGGCACTGACCAACTTTTGTATTGTTTTGATGCAAAAAGCAAAAGGTTTAAGCCCGACCTTAGAGTAGTGCATATGAGAGACTTGAATTTCATACTCCGGTCTAAAATATTTGTGCACTCTAACGGGCAGCCTTGGGCATCGCACCTTATTCTCGGCTGCAATCCCATTTATACTACTTGGTAGCCTTTCAGGCCAGCTTTGTTAGTGGATAGCTCGTTGTTGTCATACATTGACGTTTGGCACGCCAATTTTCTTCCGCCCTCCTTGACAATCGGTGAAGCTCGGGACCTCGGCTCCAAGTATACTACAGCAGAAGATCTCGCACCAGTGAGGGACGCCTCGGCTGAACTTATGTCTCAAAGCCATAAAGTTCACGTTCCCGTTAGAGAGCCCGAAGCCCCAATTCAAGCAGCCAAACCAGCAGTAGTTGAGTCTATGAATTCCTCGAAAGCAGAAGCCAATCAAGAGGATAACGAAATGGTGGTCAGGCGGAAGATGGGCCTAACTCGTTTCGTGCCCCGCGCCCATCCACCGGGGCAACAATAGCCACCTCTAGTAAGAAGTCAGACTCTTCCCCCTGCTCCTGCCCGTTCCCGAAAAAGGTAGCGAACAACCGACCAACCATCTAGGGGCCCGGGAGACGCTCTACCGAAAACTCCTCCAACTAGGCCAACGGGTGGAATAGTTATACAAGAGCCTTGCAGTGCCACCCCGCCAGTCACTCAGTTAGGGTCAAATATGGCGTCTTCTTCCCACCCGACAGTAGGTTGGCAACCCATCTTCAAGCTAGGGAGTGAGCCTCTTCCTACCACAGCCAGCATTAGGACTTGGGCTCAAGAAGAGGGAGGTCGGGTTACCCAGAGAACCTAGGGCCTTCTTTGCCTGAGGACATATGTTTCTACGCGGAGGCCGTTGATGAGTCTTTGACTGCTATACTGCAATGGCACGTTATAACAGTAACATTCCTCATCCATCTCTTTCTGGGCTTACTTACATTTTTACTCAACTTAAGTACCTGAGGTGTTTCTATGATCTTAGGCTGCGCAATTGACCCATATAATGGATGAACAGCTAAAGGAGGTGGCGGAGGATGTTGACCGAGAAAAGGCAATAAAAGATGTTGTTGTGGCAACAGCGAAGGATAAGGGTAAGGTTGTCGCGGCTACAGAGAAAAGGGTTGCCGATTCCGAGAAGGCCCAGGCATTGGTAGAGCAGAGGCTAGTTGAGCTGGACGTAAAGCTGGGTGGCACCAAGCTCAAGCTAGCGGAGGCGAAGAGTCTCAACCTTTCACAGGTGGACGAGATAGTAGACCTGAAGGCGGCCTTGGGAGTATGTGAAGATAAATGGTACAATGCTGGCTTCATGGACGCTAAGAATTCTGCCGAGCCGGTCGTCTATGATACGGGGAAACTCAGCTTCCAAGAGGGCTGGATGGCTGCTCTCTAGGCCATGGGGGTGCCGGACGATTCTCCATCAAGGAACCCCAAGCAGATACCCTTCCCCAAGCCTCGCCCATTCAAAAACTTGCTGATGCTAGTGATGAGGATACCCCCAACTGAGGGAGTTGGTGCAGGAAATTGTTTCCCACGTGGAGGCCATCGATCTGGAAGTTACCAGCACTCCTGGAGCTCAGTTTGGGGGACATTTCAGCCCTGCCTACCTCTGCTGCTCAGCCAACTGTTGACGCACGAGGCCCTTCAGTCACTGACCCAACCGTGAAACCGTGAAAGCTTTTTAATCACTTACATGTTATATTTATTTTTGTTTTTAAATGGTTTACTTATGGTCACATAGTTGTGGTGACAGAACAATGGTTTAATTTTTAGTTGTTTACTTAGTCATTCCAAAATGGTGTCTGGACGCCTTTTTTATCCATGTTTATAAATAATTGCTGAATTTATAAATGATTGTGATTGTCAACTTACTCATCATACCTTATTTTCTCATTTTTTGATGACCGGTTATTCAAATCAAATTTTACTTTTCTGTCCTTAAATGCTTTGATTTAAGGTCTCTGATTGCTTGATGATTAGGATCAAACCGAGAAGCAGGTTTCCATTCTTAGAGTAATTTTGATATAAGGTTTCCACCTGCCCGGTGATTGAGATCAAACCGAGAAGCAAGTTTCCGTCCTAAGAGTAATTTTGATATAAGGTTTCCACTTGCCTGGTAATTGAGATCGAACCGAGAAGCAAGTTTCCGTCCTTAAAGTAATTTGATATAAGGTTTCCACTTGCTTGGTGATTGAGATCGAACCGAGAAGCAGGTTTCTATCCTTAGAGTAATTTGATATAAGGTTTCCACCTACCCGGTGATTGAAATTGAACCGAGAAGTAGGTTTCTGTCCTTTGAATAATTCATCTTAGTAATTCAGTCGTGTGGTTGCCGACTCCCAGTACTCTTCCAACAGGTTCAACTGTCTTACCATTAATTCCGCATTCTCAGCTGGAAAGAATCCCAAAACTCGGGCACTGTACAAATTTACCTCGGCCGATATAACTGCCTCTGCTCCATATGTTAAAGAAAATGGAGTCTCTCCCATGGACCTTCTCGGTGTTGTCTGGTATGCCCACAAGACATTGGGCAATTCCTCAGCCCACTTGCCCTTAGCACCCTCTAATCTCTTCTTTAATCCATTCACAATGGCTTTGTTGGTGGCCTCCACCTGGCCATTACTCTGCGGGTATGCTGGAGTAGAGTACCTGCTCTTAACGCCGAGGTCGCTACAAAACTCGCAGAAAGCCTTGCTGTCAAATTGTAGCCCATTAACTAATACAGGGGACTTTGGCACCCCGAACTTTGTTACTATGTTTCTCCATACAAATTTCTTAACATCACAATTCGGATGTTAGCCAACGCCTCTGCCTCTGCCCACTTGGTGAAATAATCCACGACCACTAAAACAAACCTTTGGTTTCCTTTAGCCTGAGGGAATGGACCAATAATATCTAACCTCCACTGTGCAAAGAGCCACGGACTACTAATAGGATTTAGGCCCCCCGCCGGCTGGTGGATCATCGGGGCGTGCTTCTGACACTGCTTGCACTTTCGTGCATATTTAGCAGCATCCTTTTGCATTCGTGGCCACCAAAATCTCTAAGTCATCGCTCAGTGGGCTAACGAACGTCTCCCAATGTGACTACCGCACACTCCCTCATGTAGCTTGGTCAGGAGTTCTTCAATCTTGTTGGGGTGCAAACACTATTGGTAAGGCCCCTTAAAAGACTTTCAGTACAGCTTATGATCAACTGGTAACCAGTACCAAGTAGCTGCCCAGCATATTCTCTCTGCTTCCTTTTCATCAGTCCGCACTCAATCCTCGGCTAGGAAGTCGATGATCGGATCCATCCAACACAATTTAGTCCCCGTTATCAGAGAGACGCCTACCCCTACATTAATACTCGGTTCAACTACTAGCTCCACTTTGATTAATCAAGGTACCTCTTCGATTAACGATGATGCCAAAATGGCCAAAGAATCAGCATGCCGATTCTCCCCCCTAATCACTTGAAACACCTTTGCTTTCAGAAACCGATTCATAACTTATTTCACCAGCTACAGGTACTCCATCATCCAAGGATCCTTGGCCTCAAAACTACCCTGCACCTGATTAACTACCAATCAGGAATCCGAGTAGACCTCCACCTCCCGAGCACCCAAATCCAACACGGCCCTTAACCCAACAAGCAGGGCTTCGTACTCGGCTTCGTTGTTAGAAGCCCTAAAGCCCAACCTAAAAGAATGCTCCAATCTTATACCTTTCGGGGTAATGATGAAAATTCCAGCTCCAGCGCCATGGTGTTAGATGCACCGTCCACAAAGACCTTCCACAGGTGCACCTCCATATGACAAACCACTTCCATTTCCTTCCTCGGGGAGAACTCCGCCACAAAATCGGCTAGAACTTGACTCTTCACCAAACTACTTGGTGTATATCTAATGTCAAAATAGCCTAGTCGGGTCCCCCACTTAGCTATTCTGCCCGTAAAATCTGATCTCTTCAGCAACAACTAAAGTGGATATTTAGTTAGTACATAAATAGTGTGGGCCTGAAAGTAATGGGGTAACTTCCTTGTGGCATGCACTAGCGCTAAGACCAACTTCTCCAAAGGCAAGTACCTCGTCTCTGCATCTACCAAGGTCTTGCTGACATAATATACTGGCTGTTGCACTCCTTGATCCCTTAGAAGCACGGCACTCACAGCGTGTTCGGATACCGAGAGGTACATGAATAATTCTTCGTCATGTTCCAGGGCTGTCAGCATAGGCGCTCGTACTAGATATTCTTTCAGGTCCTGGAAAGCTTTTTCACACTCTTCGTTCCACTCGAATCCCTTCCACTTCTTCAAAAGTTGGTAAAATCGGTTAAGTGCAGCTAACATGCTGGTCAATACTTGGATTTCCTTTAGGTTGCTCAACGACTTGAGGCGCTTCACAGTTTCTATCTGATCGGGGTTGACTTCTATTCCTTGGTTACTGATCAAATACCCAAGGAACTTGCCAACCCTTACTCCGAAAGCATACTTGTCAGCATTAATGTGCAGCTTGTGTTTTCGGAGTACTTCAAACACCTCTTTGAGATTGCAATATGCTGTGTTTCCCGTTTGCTTTTTACCACCATATCGTCAATGTACACCTCAACTGTACGCCCAATCTTATCTCTGAACATTATCGTCATCATCCGTTGATAAGTGGCCCCAGCATTCTTTAGCCCAAATGGCATTACGGTATAATGGTAATTAGCATCAGGGGAAATGAATGCCGTCTTCTCCTAGTCCTCAACTGCTAAGGCAATCTGATGGTAACCCTAAAAAGCATCCAAAAAGCTCATTCTCAAGTGATCGTACGTGGCATCCACTAGCTGATTGATCTTCAGCATGGGGAATGGGTCTTTGGACATGCTCGATTTAAATCAATAAAATCAATACAAACCGTCCATTTGTCGTTCTTCTTCTTCACCACTATGGTGTTCGCTAGCCACTCCAAAAAGAAAACCTCCTTTATTGCCCCTGCCTCCATTAATTTCTTGACCTTTTGCTTAATGGCTTCAACGTGCTCCTTAGTTGATCTCCTCAGCTTCTACTTCTTGGGGGGGGGGGGGGAATAATGGATCCACATTAAGCTTGTGAACTATAAATTCAGAGTCTACCCCGGGTACCTCGTACGGGCTCCAAGCAAACACGTCCACATTCTGTACAAGGAACAGCAGCATCCCTACCCTATCCTCGTCCTTCATACTTGCTCCTATTTGGAAACTCTTATCATCGTCTGATAGTATCCTTACCTTTATTAGTACCTCGGCACCACAAGCCCCCATGTCCTCTTGGGACCCCTATAATTGCTATAAGGGAACCTCTTCGACTGGCTCCTTCTGTTTGATCTCCTTGTTAACAGCGACCACCAAGCACTGCCTGGCCACTTGTTGATTTCCCCTCACTATAGCAATACCTTGCTCGGTGTGGAATTTGACTTTCACATGCAGGGTGGATGGTATTGCCCCCATTGCATGAATCCATGGCCTTTTGAGAATTGTTGTATACGGCGAAAATGAGGCGACCACTATGAACATAACCATTACCTCCTTGCCCTCTAGGGGTGTGTCGTATTTAATGAGATCCTCATTTTACAACCCAAGCCCCCTGAATAGGTTAGAATACATCACTTCAGCACCACTCCCTTAATCTATCAATATCTTTTTCACTATGAAGCCATTTATTCAAGTGGTGACCACTAAAGCATCGTCGTGTAGCTGGATTGTTCCTGGTAGATCATCATTATCGAAGGCAATGGGCTCCCGAGTGAGCTTTAACTTCTTCTCGGAGGGTTATTTTTCCGGGCAACCTTCTGCTGGCACCACAATTAATACCCTTTCCTTCTAGATACCCTGATACCCCTTGAAACGGCATGGATGACCTCTATCACTCCTAATGGGGGTGGGATAGGGTTTCCACACGGCCGAGCTCCCTGTCCGGCAACTTGATTCCTCGGGTCTATTACAAACTCTTTCAAGTACCCTGCTTTTACCAGCTGCTCAAGATAGTCTTTCAGCACCCTGCATTGCTCGGTGGTGTGCCCCTTATCTTTATGGTAAGTATAGTACAGGTTTTGATTTATCCTCGATGGATCACCCCCATCTTATTCGGCCATCGAAAGTATGGCACATTTTTTATTCGATCTACAATTCTGTACACCGGCTCTTTGAACGTCACGTTCATCTCCCCCACCTGTACGCCCAACTCCCGAATCCTCAAATCCCTTTGGGGTCTCGATTGAAAACCACCCTGCCAAGGCTGACTCATGATCGGTGCTTTGCTTTTATTCTGCTGCCGGTCATCCTCTAACCTCTTGTATTCTTCAATACGCCTCATCAGCTACCTCATATCCTCAAGTGGTCTCCTTGTCAACGAGTCTCGTAGTTCGGACTCCTTGAGCAATCCCAACCGAAAGGTACTCGCTGCGATTTTTTCGTTGCCTCCTCCAATTTCATTATACAACTCCCAATATCGGTTAGCATAGCTGCGAAAGGTTTCCCCTGCCCTATTTTCATTGATAGTAATGCATCCACGGGCTGCGGAACTCGGCTACATGTCATGAACAGGACACCAAACTCTTGTATCAGCTCGGCAAAACTGTGAATTAAGCCTTTCCTTAATCCGTTGAACCACCTCAAGGCGATGGGTCCAAGACTTGAGGGAAATACTTTACACATTAATGCATTGTTATGAGTATGCAAGGACATCATCTGAATATAATGGCTTATGTGCTCTACCGGGTCCGTTTTTCCGTCATAAGAATTGAACGAAGGCCGCACAAATCTACCCAGCATGGGTGCCCTTTCAATGTCCCCCGAGAATGACGAACGAGCAGCCCTGCGTAATGCTCGGCTCATAGCGTTCATAGCAGCATTTCGGGGTTGTTGCTCCTCTGGGAAAATTAAGTCCGGTCTGCATACTCCCGTGAACGATCCCGGTGTCGATGGGAACCAGATTGGTGGGAGCCTGTTCTATGGCGACCTCCCACGCTAGCTGACGCTTCCTTACGCTCCTCGCGGTCCCCTTTTTGACGCCTACCTCTTATTTCTAACTCCAAATCCCTCACCAAACTACGTAAACGTTCGATCTCTTCTTCCCTTTCATCAAAACAATGATGTCCCAACGCATTCGACATTGTTTGGTGCATTTGAAATGACCCTTCTCTAAAGTCAAACTGCTCTTCCTCCTGCTTACGCTGCCTGTCTTCGTGCCTTTTTTGCCTTCTTTCTTGCCAAGTAGATCCCCATGAAGATCTCTGAGAACCACTTTCAGCATAACTTCCTGATTGACCTTCGGATATTTTACCTACGTGAGTTTTGGCAGAACCACAGCTATGTAGGAGATTCCCACAGACAGCACCAATTGTGCATGCCAAAAATATTATTAACGGGCTCGACCTATTTTTGGGCTCATAATCTATTTGTATTATGGGCTTTGGGTGGGTGATCCTTCGCCTAGAGACCACTCACTCTAGATTTTGCAAGCCTTTCTCTCTCTCACAAAGTCACTCCTCCTTTCACTCCTCCTTTTCTTGAAATAGTCACTCTTTTCTCTGTGTGTTCTCCCCAGAATTGCCAACCCCCCTTCCTCCTTCTTTTCTCCTATTTATAGGCTATGATAAGTGGAGATGTTATGATTACTCCCCCTTACTAGTGCGAATAGGGGTCCAATTCTATCATCTCTAAGTGGATGTTCCGTCGGGAGAGGTGGTAACGGCATTGGAATTAATTCTTACCTCTAAAAGCCCGTTTAGCAGTGATATTCCTAAAGGCACTACCGGGCAGCTGAGTACAGGGTGTCTCCGAGCAATAGCGCCTCCGACCAGGTTAGAGATGATCGAGAGAGGCCTTCTTTGGGTATCCAGGATGGCACAGTCTCATTTCAGCTATTGGCCCAGGTTGGGCCCTAAGGCATCTGGTTTGGGGCTAAAGATCCGGAATGGGGACAGGATCATATAATGTATCGCAAGGCTTAGGCCCACCCAAGGCCCACAGGGCCCAGGCCGGTACACCACTAAAAACCAATCTCTCCAAAATAGAGAGAAAATGCGAGTGAAAATGGGGTGCAAAAATCTGGACTAAAATGCCCACTACCTGCAACGTGTCAGTTCTTTTTATTTGAAGTGTTATTCATTTCTTCATCTTCTTCTTCTTTTTTTCATCTGTTTTGGTTTTTTTTTTTTTTTAGGGATTATTTGTTTCTTCTTGTTCTTTTTTTTCCACCTTAGTTTTGGTGTTGGTTTTTTTTTTTTTTTTGGTTTTATAAAAAACAATTTTGGGTTCTTGAATTTATTGTGTTTTTTATTTTTATTTTATTGAAGTGTCCATTCATATATATATTTTTAATGAAAATTTTAAAGCGTTATTTTTTGTTTTATCTAATAGGGATAGATTGTAAATTTATAAAAACTACATTTTCTATCCTCCTATTTTTCTTCTTAACAAAACAAAAATGTTTTCCATCCATCTACTTTTCTGCTCCTCCAACCAAACATAAGAGAGGTAAACTAATATCTCTTTTATTCTCCCACTTTTCTACTCCTCCAACTAAACGAACCCTTAAGATTTTTTTTTTTTTTTTTAACTAAGCCTATAAATGATATTCAAATTTGAGCTTGTCAAAAAGTTTAAAAGCTTGCGCTCGACTTGATTCATTTAATCAAGCCAAGCTCAAGCTCAATATCGAGCTCTTTGATTTTTTGTGGGAATCCTTATGTGAAGATAGATTTTTGCATTTTTCAATGGTTGTTAGCATTAGAAAAAATGAATTAAAGAAAAATTACTTTGGGTCAACATAAAATGTATGACTTATTTACTAAAAATTGTTTTCCACTAAATTTTTTGTAAAACAACTATATCTCATGGCAAGTTATTATTGGAAAAACACATGGAAAATACGTGTTTGTATCTCATACAAAACATGCGGAGCGGAAAATTAACGGATCTACTTCATTCGCAATTGATAACATGTACTATGTATGTTTCAGAATTTAAGAACAAGAAAGCGTATTTTGGTGCGGTGAAATTCAGAACCAAAGATTAGAAGTAATTGGGAACACTTTTAATCTTCACTCCAATTCCACTTAATGCCTAAGAAGTGTGATCTCTCAATCAGTTTTCAAGTAGAGAATAAGAGAGTGTCCAACACTCACATACAAACTATTTCATTCCTAATATGATCATAATGAAAAAACCCCTTATCAAATTCTGTATGTTTCTCTTCTTATATATAAAATAATTATCTAATTGGACTAGCCTTTTGGGCCATTCCAATTGGGCTCTTGTGTGTGGCTTAGAATAGGACCAATAAGACACTAGCTCCAATAGGTTTTGGGCTTTTCTGTCAACTTTTAACAAATCCAAAATTACCATTAACTATATTTAATACTACTATATAAATTTAAATTGCACTCTAGGCCTTATCTATAAATTATATCCCAACATTTTATTGTACATGCAACCCCTTCATAAAATATTCGTAGTAATACAAAGTCATAAATATAGACTGCCACTTTGAAGATTACTACATCTTAATCCTTGAGTACCTGGTTTAATCCTTTAAGTTATTCATCATATATTTATGAAATCCAATTCTACAAATATATACTTTAGTAACTCCTTACTAAAGTGGTTGGGCCCAACTTTCTGAATAACCAAACTCATTAAACTTATCTCAAAGGAATATTTTGTATCTGTTAAGAGACTATGAATTTCATTTTAAGAATATATGTTCCATCAACACTAAATGTGGCTGCCCAACATACTGAGGTTTTGATTGTGACTTTTAGATCTCACTCCTGATATATTAAAGCAACCTACACCTCATGATCAAGTCCATTATTCTTTCACGATTAAGAGTTCATGTAAATAGAAGTCGTGAGTTTATTATTCATTTGACAGTCGATAGGAGAATGATAAATCTCACAGCGGTCCAGTTCAATATGTCTTAACTCTTAAAACATATCAACATACCAACTAGAAATCTCTATTTCCATGATCAAGACAAATCATCTTAGTTGATATGTTATAGTCTTCGCAGATGAAACGCCCAATTTCATCACCGACTACGAACTACATTTTGAGTTTATAAGGAACTTGTGATTTATATCTTTTGTGACTAAATCACATAAATCACATACAATGCATCTCATGGACTAAGATAATGTCTCATTAGTTCATTTATAAATAGTCTCATATAATTAAACAATTTAATTATTTATGACATGCCAATAAATTGGATTTTAGGGTATAAACTCCAACAATCTCCCACTTGCCCTCAAAGACAATTTATCATATATCCGACACTTATTTTGCTTTAGAGTAATTCATAATCACTCTGATGCAAGGCTTGGAAACAAGATACAGCCAAATTTATTGCATAAATTCTCTTTTCTACTACTACTTCTCACATATTCATATCTCTCTAATGAGATGATACTTACGCTTAATATGTATCTTCACCACTTAGAATGAACACATATCTTGAAGTCCAACTTCATGAATCACAATCAAACTACAAGTCAATATTTGTACATCCAATAACTATCTAAACCTCATTTTGATGGACAAGTATATAATCTCTCATTCTCCTAAGATATTTGAGTATATGCTTTACTCCCACTAAATTAAGTGATCTTTGATTGAATTGATATTTACTTACTATGCCCACTGCAAAATAAATTTTTTTTTTTTTTAGCCTAGTATGTAGCATAGCATAAAGACTTCCTATCAAATTAGTATAAGGAACTGTCGTATTATGCTCTTCCTTTTATATGTCTTAGGACCATAGCCCTTTATAAAGGAACTTCAAACTTAAAAGGAAAGAATCTTTTTTTGAAACATTACATGCTATACTTGACTAGATTTAATCTATTTAAGCAGTTTGAGATAGACTAAACATCCTAAATTCTGAATTTTAATAAAGTTTAATTCTTGGAATGTGACCAGTCTTTCCCAAGTACTTTATATCAAATTGGACTAAACAACCAAAAAATCCATTGATGACAATAACTTTACATCATTTTAAATGATTAGAATGTCATCAACATACATTAAGAAATTTATTATTCTATATAGCTTTTACACACATAAGGCCTTTTAATACTTGATCAAAATCAAACAATTTGATTTATTGATCAAATATGATATTTTATGATTCATATGCTTGCTTTAGTCTATAAATGGAATTTAAGCAACTTGCATACTAAACACTACTGGTTATTTGTTATGTACAAGTCTAGTTACATCATATAGATGTCTTTCTCAAGATTGCTACTAAAAGAAGTTTTCTTGACATCCATTGTCATATTTCATCCAAATGAAATATAATGGATAAGAGAATCTAAATAGTATCAAATTTGACTATTAGTGAAAAAATCTTTTCATAGTCGAACCATTTCTTTCTAAATAAATCTTTTCGCTATTAGTCTTGACTTTGAAGGTTTGCACCTTCAAATCTATCAATCTCATTTTCTTATAGACCTATTTGAGAACAATAGGCTTAATGCCACCAGGCACCTCTACAAGTTCTAGACTTTAAATAGAATCTAATTCTATTCACATAACATTGATCCAGTAATCCATAGTCATATCATCTATTGCCTCTACATAGGACTGAGGCTCAAATTCATATCCTTGTGGAATGATTTCAAAAAGTTTATCCCAACAGTATGAATTTATTTGGTAATTAATAATCCTCCCACTACGATATTGTACTTGTGTACTAGCTATATATTTAGAATAATGCCTTGTGGTGTATTTGATACAACCATCTCATTTCTAAATGTATTCTATAGTTGTCTTACAACAAATTCTGACATTTTTCTTCTAGAACAATTTTATGTATAGCTTTAAGATTATTCACATAGTCATCATTAAGAACTTTGTATTTGTACTTAACAAACATCTTGTCTTCTTTATGACTACCAAAACAATCTTCTGCTGATGTAGAACACAATTTATTGTTTAATTATTGTAATTTATTATTTTTGGTATTTTTATGTAAAAACGTTATTTTAGTTTTAGGTGATTTATTTCCTTATTTTTAGGTGCATTTAATGCTTTTTAGGTCAAATTTGATTCCTGATATGGTAAGGTATCAATTAGGAGTTATTTTAGAATATATTTTCTTGTCTGTCAAGTTTTATGGAGCCCTTAAATAGGCTCTAAAGTTTGTAAACGTTTTTCATCATATTATTGAATAGAAATCAGAAAATGTGAGGCTTTGCTCTCTTTTGGTTCTTCAAGAACTGTGAACTTATCAAGGATTCTTCCTTGTGGCGTTCAAACTTTATACCTTTGGTTCGTGATTCTTTATAATCATTGGGTCAAGGTCAACTTATACCTTTGGTTCGCGTTTCAATTATAAACGTTGGGTCAGGGTTTCTATCAAAAATCTGAAATTTTAGCTTTCTTGGGCAAGTATTCCAATATTTTTGTTGGGTCTCAAAGCGTGTCGATTGAGGTTCGCATCATCTGCAATTCATTTTAGATACCCAACATAAAAACATATTTTTCTATCTTTTGATTTTAATTTGTTAGACTTTCTTTCTAGCACAAGTGCTGGACATCCCCAAAAGTGGAAGTAACAAATACTAGGTTTTCACCCAATCCACAATTTGACAAATATCCTAGAAATAAACTTTTGAAATCAGGTTTAGAAAATGTATAGTAATAATTGTAGTATATCTCCAAAAGAAATAAGCAAATGGAAATACTTATCATGTACTTTACTATTTCTAAAAAAATCATATTCCTCCTTCATGTATGCACTGACTTAAAGAAGTCATTGAAACTACATTCCTTTACAAAAAGAGCCCTAGATCATATTATCCTCTAAATAGAATTCATAGACTGGGAATATAACAAAATAATGGTTCTAAAAGCCCATCTTTCACTAATCTTGAATATCATTTAAATACATAAGTGTCAAAACATACATTGCTAAATGATGAAAACTAGACATAATGGACAATGCTTAGCTTTACCAAAATCGGAAACACTTTTCTTTTGGTCATGCTTTTGGCCATGCTTTTGAGTCTAATTTCCTTTTGGCAACTACTAGGGCAACTATCTTGTCCAACTGTTTGGTATTATAATTCTTCTTCTTACCACCCTTACCTTTCGGTCTAGGCTAAGAATTTGAATTAAATCATATTAATCCTAGCCTTAGCTTTTAGGATGTCTTTCTTTGCATAGAACTCACTCATCAATTCAGATAATATAAAAAAAATATTTTCAAAACAATCTGAATTGATGAAATGATTCTAGCAAGTACTTGTAGATCATATCCATATGAGATTAACATTTAATCTCTACATCCAAGAATTCTAATTCATTTTAAAAATAAAATATTTTCATTAAATGACATAAAATTGGTGCTCCTTAGGCTTTTCTTAGCACTCAATATGATTCATACCAAAACTCTCATTTAAACTTAATATAAAGTCTAAGTCTAGTACTAACTCTTGCATCTCATGCTACAGCACAATTGAGATAGAAATTAATGTTACATTTCAGCATTTCAATGGAGACTATGATCATATCATAAGCTATTTTCCATCAATGCATTATGCATAGGAAATTATGACAATGCTAAATCGAAACATATTTATGTACTTCAGCTCCTTTAAGCACCATGTCCAAAATTATTTCTTAGTTAATGTGATTCAGTTAAAATAGTAGCTAGAAAACAAAATTTATGACAACTTTATTTTGAGACTACGAACTTAATACCAGGACATTATGTTTTGCAACCATAACCATATAATATGGAACCCATAAAACCATACTATACTAGGCGCAACGACAACCTAATCCAGCAATTAATATTCCTCGGTAGCGAGTTTATACCAATCACTATGATCAGGTGAGAATCATTCTCATTATTAATGTTATCATGGTAACTCTTACCAAACAAAAATAATTTGCCGCTCTTTCTTTAGCCTCTAAGTAATAATAGCAAGAACTCAGCATAGAAGATATTATCAGACTTAGTCTAGTGTACACCATTGCCTAGACCCATGTGTAGCCACATAACTCTACCCTTGTAAGGTTTAATCTTGTGGTACCATGATGCAAAACACCCTCCTCATGAAATGCAAGGCTAGAGGCCAAGACGAGGTGCTTGCCCCACACCACTATAAACCGGGAAGTTCAAACTTGTAGTACCATGAAATAAACACCCTCCGCATGGAATGCAAGGCTCGAGGCCAAGACGAGATGTTTACCCCACACCACTATGAACCGACAATGGAGGCCATAAGATCCAACCCTTGAATCTCTCTCCCACTATAAATTTTAGAACAAGTGGATTGTATTGAAATCATTGTGCTCTTATCACAATTTTAACCCTACACATCAAATGTGTTTAATTGTTTAAATTCGATGTGATGTAACTAAGTCACGTCACAATAGCGTAATGAACATTCGCGCAATCACAAAGAAGTTTAACCTTGTAATCCGTGAAGCAAATACCCTCTACATGGAATGCAAGACTTGGAGTCAAGACACGGTATCTATTCACATTACAATAAACTTAACAAAAGGGTTATTTCAACACTCTCACTCGTTATTTGAGTTTTTCTTAGATAATTGTGATCCCATCACAACTTATAACCTTGCACTTGTTGAAGACTCTAATCTCATTAGAATCACTAACTAAAACGGAAGTCCTAAACTATTTAGGATTCCTTAAACACTAATGAATCAAAAATTAGTTATAAAGAACTCTATCCTTAATTTCCTAAATGAAAAGTTTTAATCTCATTGGAAACTATATACATTTTTAATTAAGCTATAACCTCATTAAAATTTATAATTAAAATAAATTATGGACTTTCAATCATACAACAATTCCAATCTCATTAGAATGTTTGTTAAAAGACAAGTCCCAAACTATTTAGGACTAAGAGTTCTATTTAACTAATACCATTGATCTCATTAGGTCTTTTAGTTAGAACTATGTGTAATCTCATCACACATAGCCTTGCTCTTTATATATGTAAAAAACACTTAGAGAAAATTCTAAATCTTGAGTCCTTGATCGATCAAGGATGTACCTCGACCGATCGAGAAAAATTTTGCCAGCCCGATGATGCTCGATAGATCCTCGATTGGTCGAGAAAAATTCTGTCAGCTTGATCAATGCTCGATAGATGCTCGATCGATCGAGTTTCGCGAATTTTGAATTTTCCAGAATTTTTCTAAGATAATTTTTTAACGTTTCTTATGAACAAACAACATCATATGAACATAATGGACAAAAATTGATATCAAAACTGAATTTCATTGATGCTATAGCCTTAAAATTCGATTTAAAATACTTAAACTCAAATTTAAACAACATCATAACATCAAAATCAGTTTTCATCAACCAATAATTTCAACAACCATGCAGAAAATTAATTTCTAACAACATGAAACTATTGTCACTAATTCAAAAACTCACAAAAAATGTTATACAATTCAAAATTGAAGACCGCTTTGATACCAATTGTTGGAAAAACACATGAAAAATACGTGTTTGTATCTCATACAAAACACGCGCAGCGAAAAATTAACTGATCTACTTCATTCGCAGTTGATAACATGTACTATGTAAGTTTCCGAATTTAAGAGCAAGAAAGCTTACCTTGGTGCAGTGAAATTCAAGACTAAAGATTAGAAGTACTTGGTAACACTTTTAATCTTTACTCCAATTCTACTTAATGCCCAAGAAGTGTGGTCTCTCAATCAGTTTTCAATGAGAAAATAAGAGAGTGTTCAACACTCACATACAAACTATTTCATTCCTAATATGATCTTAATGAAAAAACTCCTTATCAAATTCTGTATGTTTCTCTCCTTATATATAACTGATTATCTAATTAGGCTAGCCTTTTGGGCCATTCCAATTGAGCTCTTATGTGTGGCTTGGAGTGGAACCAAAAGGGACCAATAAGACACTAGCTCCAATGGGTCTTGGGCTCTTCTGTCAACTCTTGTCAAATCCAAAATTACCATTAACTATATTTAATATTACTATATAAATATAGTTGCACTCTAGGCCTTATCTATAAATTATATCCTAAGACTTTATTGTACATGCAACCCCTTCATAAAATATTCGTAGTAATACAAAGTGATGAATGTAAACTGCCACTTTGAAGATTACTACATCTTAATCCTTGAGTACCCGGTTTAATCCTTTAAGTTATTCATCATATATTTATAAAATCCAATTCTATAAATATATACTTTAGTAACTCCTTACTAAAGTCGTTGGGGCCAACTCTCTAAATAACCAAACCCATTAAATTTATCTCAATGGAATATTTTGTATCTCCGTTAAGAGACTATGAATTTCATCTTGAGAATATATGTTCCACCAACATTAAATGTGGCTGCCCAACATACTGAGGTTTTGATCGTAACTTTTAGATCTCACTCCTGATATATCAAAGCAACCTACACCTCATGATCAAGTCCATTATTCTTTCAGGATTAAGAGTTCATGTAAGTAGAAGTCGTAAGTTTATTATTCATTTGATAGTCGTTAGGAGAATAATAAATCACACAGTGGTCCAGTTCAATATGTCTTAACTCTTAAAACATATCAACTAGAAATCTTCATTTGCATGACCAAGATAAATTATTTTAGTTGATATGTTATAATCTTCACAGATGAAACGCCAAATTTCATCACCGACTACGAACTACATTTTGAGTTTACAAGGAACTTGTGATTTACATCTTCTGTGACTAAATCACATCTAATGCATCTCATGGACTAAGATAATGTCCCATTAGTTCATTTATAAATAGTTCCATATAATTAAACAATTTAATTATTTATGACATGTCAATAAATTGGATTTTAGGGCATAAACCCCAACAGTTATTCCTACACATTTAAGGTTGCTATCAAATATTAGAAAATAACTCATTTTCTAGAAAATTTTAAAGTTGAAACAAACAGAAGATCTAACACAAGTACATTATCAAGCATAGCATCAAGCTTATTTGGTGACGAGTAGTCACAAAAGTCTTTGTAAGATTAGGTTTTATTTGTCAGACACATATCAAGTTTATTACAAACTCATAAATAAGCACAAGTTGGTTTGTACCGAGCCTTAACATTCACAAGCCTATTTATAAACAATTTTTTTCCTTTGGATAAATTGTAAATTACACCCCTAAAGTTTGGAAGTGTTTGAATTTTACATCATAAAACTTTAGAATTTGGGTTTTACCTTGAAGTTTTGAGGCGTTTGGATTTTACACCTAAATTTCATGGTGTAAAATTCAAATTCTCTCAAATTTTAGGATGTAAAATCTAAATTCTGAAATGTTAGAATATAAAATCTATACACATCCAAATTTCAAGGGGTAAAGTTCAAATTTTAAAATTTCAGGATGTAAAATCCAAACACCCCAAACTTTAGGATGTAATTATTATTATTATTATTATAACCAAAACCTTTGAAATTCTCACAATTTTTCACGTCAGCACATTCCACGTCAGCACAATATTTAAATAAAATTATTTTTGTTTAGTCCAAACTTAATAATGAGTGAAATTCTATCTTTCTAACAAGTCCAATTTAAAATCAAACTCATCATTATCATTAATATTTAAATAAAATTATTTTTGTTTAATCCAAACTTAATAAGGAGTGAAACTTTATCTCTCTAACAAGTCCAACTTAAATTCAAATTCATCATTATCATTGTTTTAAAACAAAATTATTTTTGCTTAATCCAAACTTAACAAGAGTGAAACTCCATATTTTTGTTTAATTCAAACTTAATAAGGAATGAAACTCTATCTCTCTAACAAGTCCAACTTAAACTCAAACTCATCATTATCATTTTTTTAAAACAAAATTATTTTTATTTAATCCAAATTTAACAAGGAGTGAAACTTTATCTCTCTAACAAGTCCAACTTAAACTCAAACTCAAACTCAAATTTAAGCCGAAGCCTTTGACTTTTTGTTGACATTTCCAGAACTTGACACATCATTATTATTTTTTTAAAACAAAATTATTTAAATTTTTTACACCTCATTATAATTTATTTTATTTTTTAATTTCTTTAATTAGATTGAAAAAAAAAATAACAACTTAAAAATACAAACATAAATTGTATCAATCTAAAGTAGAGTTTTAAAGAATATAAAATTTCATTAAAAAAAAAAATACACCAACTAACCGTGTATATATATACATTCTCCACTTAAAAGAAGTCCAAGTAAAAATCAAATACCTTAAAATTCTTGAACTCTACATTAATATTGTGTATATTGTTGGAAAATCTGATTTTGTATCTCATACAAAACACACAGAAGAAGTAACGAACATGGATCTATTTCATTCATGATTGATAACATGCATAATGTAAATTTTAGAATTTAAAAACAAGATAGCGTGCCTTGGTGTGATGAAATTCAAAACAAAAGATTAGAAGTACTTGGGAACATTTTTAATATTCACTCCAATTCCACTTTACGCCAAAGAAGTGTGGTCTCTTAATCAATTTCCAAGGGAGAATAATCAAGTGGCTTTACTCACACATACACATCATTTCACAATAATGTTTCTCTTTCTTTTTCTCTAATAAAAAATTTTGTATGTTTCTCCCTTTATAACTAACTGATTATCTAATTGGGCTGGCCTATTCGGTCTTTCGAATTAGGATTTAGTGTATGGTTTGGAGTGGGACCAAAAGGAACCAATAAGACACTAGCTCTAATGAACCTTAGACTTTTCTGTCAACTCTTGACAAGTCCAAAGTTACCATTAATTATATTTAATACAACTATATAAATATAATTGTACTCTAGGCCTTATTAATAAATTATATCTCAATACTTTATTATACATGCAACTCCTTCATAAAATATTTGTAGTAATACAAAGTCATGAATATAGACTATATAAATATAATTGCACTCTAGGCCTTATTAATAAATTATATCCCAATACTTTATTATACATGCAACTCCTTCATAAAATATTTGTAGAAATACAAAGTCATAAATATAGACTGTCACTTTGAAGATTACTACATCTTAATCCTTAAGTACCTGGTTTAATCCTTTAAATTATTCATCATATATTTATGAAATCCAATTTCATAAATATATACTTTAGTATTTCTTTACTAAAGTGGTTAGGCGTAACACTCTGAATAATTAAACCCATTAAACTTATCTCAAGGAAATATTTTATATCTCCGTTAAGAGATTATGAATTCTATCTTGAGAATATATGTTCCATCAACACTAAATGTGGTTGCTTAACATACTGAGATTTTGATCGTGACTTTAGATGCCACTCCCGATATATGAAAACAACCTACACCTTATGATCAAGTCCATTATTCTCTCAGGATTAAGAGTTATTGCAAATAGAAGTCGTGATTTATTATTCATTTGACAGTCGTTAGGAGAATAATAAATCTCACAACGGTCCAGTTCAATATGTCTTAACTCTTAAAATATATCAACATACCAACTAGAAGTCTCCACTTCCATGATCAAGACAAATTATTTTAGTTGATATGTTATAGTCTTCGCAGATGAAATGCACAATTTCATCACCAACTACGAACTATAATTCTGAGTTTACAAAGAACTTGTGATTTATATCTTCTATAACTTTTCACATAAATCACATACTATGCATCTCATGGACTATATGATAATGTCCAAATATTCATGTTACAATTATTTTAGATAATAATAAAACAACTTTATTAATCATAACATTAAGTCATACATAGCATCATACAATAGGATTTAAGGGTACACATCCTAACATATATATCAAACCTTTTTTTTTTTTTTTTTGTAGGGGGATATATACAAACAGAGAATGTTTATAATCAGGTTCTTTACAAAAGATGTAATTAAAAACTGGATGCTACTTCAAAAACCACTTTTTTGAAACCCTAAGATTGAAAGGATAAAAACAAACCAAATCAAAACCAACATCAAATCTAAATCATATTATTAAACTGATTGAAAGAGTTTTTTTTTATTTTAATTATGTGTATATAATAATTGAACTCTTCGAATATTAAAAGATCATGATATATTAGAACTTTAGAAGACTAACCACTTAGTGGAGAAATTATTGGCACATGGCTCTCAGTAGTGACTGCTTGATTGGTGATGAAGAAAAAGAAGTCGCATTATATATATATATATATATATATATATATATATATAATTTCGATCTCAAGTCTCAACAACAAGCTATTATCCTAGGGTAAACTTGGCACTTGGTTCAACCCACCAGTAGATTGTTTCATTTAAATAATTCTATTGTGTTTTAACTGCTTACTTTTTGGTTAATTTTTTGTAACATTTGAAATTTTCTTATATATTTTAACAATTATAGCAATTGATTATTCTTTTGAGGGTAGAATATCTTTCTTTTATATTTCTCTATGTGTAGTTACATATATATTTTTTGTTTATATTTTGTTTCAATAATTTGTAGGTGCCAAATTTTCTAATTCTTTAGTTTCATCTGAATTTTTAGGTTTATTTTTTGCATTATATGAAACCGTCTGGCATATTTTAACGGCATCTTTCTTTTATATTTCTCTTTTGTGTGTAATGACTATAGTCATATATTTTTTCTATTATTTCAATAATTCTAGGTTTAAAATTTTCTAATTTTTTTAAATTATTTTTTTGGCATTTTAAAAATTTTAACATCTGACTTTGTGCATTAGTTTTAGCAATATTTGAACATGTTTGGTAGATTTCAAGGACTATACCATGGGTAATTATTTTGAAGATAGCTAATATTTCTCTATTATGTAGCCATATATATTTTGTTTTGTTTCAACAATTCTTAGGCAATGAATTTTCCAATTCGCTAATATTTTAAGTTTTGACTTCTTCATCAAATTGTAACATAAATTCAAGTTAGATAAGAGTAGTTTTATACAATTGTATAATTTCATAATCAATTTAAGTTCTCGTGCATAGTACGAATTATCCGCTAGTTATTATTATTATTATTATTTTGGTTAAAAGTTATTATTATCTATATAAAATCGAAACTTTGCTTGCTCCACAATTTTTCACGTCAGTATTATTTAAAAAAAAAAAACAAAACTTCTGATTTTTTTTTTTTAAAACCCGATAATACATAAAACCCAATAATATAAAAAACTAAATTCTGATTTACTATTTCTCCCGTTCCCCTTCTTCTTCCCCGTTCCACTTTTCTGTCATCCAAAACACACCCCAGTCAAACCTTCTCTGTCGTCCAAAACAGACCCTACGGCCAAAGCCCTTCTCCATCATCCAAAACTCAGACCCATATTAGCTCCAACAAAACCCGATCCCATTCCCCTTCTCCGTCGTCCAAAACGCCTCAGAAGAGATTCACTCCAATCGCATATACAGGTCGGCCAAACCCCTTCTCCGTATCAGACCATTCTCTTTGTATTTCTCAATTAATCTATGAATAATATCTTTTCCTATTGTCTTTAATTAGGTTTTTCTGTCAATTTAGGGATTTCGTCTTTAATTAGGTTTTTCTGTCATTTTAGGGATTTCACTTCCTAAGCCTTGGGTGTGTTGGGTTTTGGCCGTCAACTGCAACTAAAGCCAGTCTCCTCTATAGAGGAAGTCCAAACCCGAGGTAAGAATTCTGATTTGCTCTCACTCCTCTCACTCCTTAAAGTTTGGTTTGTGTCAATTTTGATTCATGGTTATTTTGTTTTCTTGAGTGTTTATCATCTGGGTTTTAGATTTTCAAGATTGACTTGAAGAATTTGGATTCTTCTGATGTTTGACTATTTTTAATGTATGAAAATTTTTCATTTTGATCTTTTTCAAATTTCAATTTTCTTTGATTGATATCGATCACAGTGATTCCTCTCGGTGGATTTCTAGATCATCCACACAGAGGTTCTGCACTCATTGTTGTTTTTGATATTATGTGCGTTCATTAATCTTGACTCATTGTGTATGATAATTTCAGTATATTCTGATATATATTCTGTTTTACAGGTTTTTTGACTGTCGCATACATGTTACAGGTACACTTTGTCACAAAGCTATTCAATTACTTGATTATTATCAGGTTTAATTGTAAATAAATTAAAATTGGGTTTTTTGGGTTTTAGGGAGGCATTACTCATCAAGTTTCTGCAGGCCATAAGGATACAATTGGACCCTGTGATGTGCAGGTAAAGACATATTTTGAGTATGTTGGAAAAATTTGTTGTGTTTAGTCTTTTATGAGAAACAAATATGGATTTTGTTTTGGTTTGATCTGTATTGAGTTTCCCTAGATTTGTTTCACTTTTTATTATGCAACATATTGTCTTCTTTGGATTTGTTTTAGTTTCACTATTAATGTTCTGGGCTGTCACATAAAGTTCAATTTTGTTGTTTTTTCTTTGTTCTAACATGTGTTAATTGATATAGAAAAAAAAAAAAGCAAAAAAGAAGAGATTGTTGGCCAATAAATGAGGAAGAGCAGGGCATAGGGAAGATAGTATAAATTGGGGCATTGCAGAGCCAATACTCACTTTGATTGGTCATCTAGTGCCTTCTTTGTTTACTGCATAATTTATATTTTTTTAGAATTTGTTTTTCTTATTCCATTGATATTGTGAGCTATAGATGGTTCTCTTAAAAAAGAACCACTATAGGCATGAGAATTACAAATTTCATAATGATTTGTGCATTAGTTAGAGATAATAAGTGCTCAGGTATAATATTTTCATCATTTGTGAACAAATCCTTGGAAGTTAAGAGGTCAGTACCACTGACATCTACATTATTTAAATGCTTTAGATATTTAAGCATGCGCAACTTAAAGACAAATTAGCTATGTAGTAGGGGAATTGTACATATTATTAATTACTCTTAGTTACTTTTACCCAGAGGAACAAAACTTTGAGTTGAACAGCTAACTGAATTCAAATACAAGAATCATGAGTGTAAGCTATTATGTCCTTCACAAATCTGTTAAGAAAATTATTGGACTAGCCTTGGCCCTAATGTAGCACAAAATGCTACAGTAAATGCTGTTAACCCATCCAGTTATGACCAAATGAAGCAGTTAACATCATAGCATTATGTCTTTTAAGTTGAAATTATTTTGTATTTCAAAGTTGTTTCTATGTTAAACTACTTCCAAAATGTACTGATTCTCTATACCTTATGCATTTAGACTGTATGCTGGAAGAATTGTGGTTGGATATGTATCTAATTAAGATAAATTGGTTCTTTTCTTTTGTCTTTTCTTTGAATTTTTCTGATTTTTTTTTCTTTCATCTTCCCCTTTTAAAATCAGCATAAAACTAATATGATCTATGGCCCTCTCTCATGAACAATAACATTTAATTGTTTGCAAAGACTTGAGCAACTGAAATTATTACCTTTTTTATTTCAAAATGGTAGCAACAGTCACCTTCACCTTGCTTCATTTATAGTTAGGACATTTTGGGCCTACAAATGAATATGAATTGGATGCCTCCTCTGCTTGATCACTTTAGAAGTCTAAGATGTTTGTTTTGCTCTATCCAACTTCACTGCTGACTCTTTTGTTTTTTGTTTTTATTTTTATAATAGTTATCTTCAAATTAATCTGACACTTGGTATCTTTTCTTTTCATCCATGATTCCTTAATGTGATATCTTATAATTGGAACTGTTTTTTGGCTTTAAGATAGGAGAAAATTCTAAGATTCAAATAATAGAAAAATTGCCAAATCATTTTTCTCAAACTTTGTTATTATGTTTAGAATACTTCAATTTCATATTAATCTGATAAGATTTTTTTAATATTCCTGCTGCCTATGTCTTAGCTTATGTATTATGTCTTTATATTAACTAATGATATGCATTTCTATTTGTCTCTATTTAATCATTAGTTATAGGCTTTTTTAACCATTAGTTTGATAGTTATATCCAATAGCGGGTTTATGCATGGAGTTTCTGACCATGGAGTGGGACTCTGCAGCTTAAAGATTGCTTTTTTGGAACAGGAATAGAGAAACTCTTTCTATATTGCTTCTTTTAAGGATTGTGATTGTGCCAATAAATTCTTTTTCTACTAGAGTCTAATTTGTCTTTCCAGATCTGGGTGATTCGGTGCTGACATTGTTACTTTACCAATGAAGGTAAACTCCGCATCCCCTCCTATGCGTGTAAAGCAATATTTTTGTGGCTGAACCAAGTATATGAGAAGATAAAATCATGAAGTTCATTGTTCAAAATGTTCCACCTATATCATACATTATTTTTTTTTTAAATTCACCATCTCCAATGTGCAATTTCTTGGAGTTTGTAACATCCTTTGAAAGTCTCTCTCTCTAAAACAACATCAAACTCATTTGACTAAGCAAAATAAAATTCAAGCTGACGTTTTTTCTTTTCATGTTTCCCTCGTTAGACACATCTATTTGGCCTTTTTAGTTGCCCATGAATTGGAATCATTCATATTTTGTATAATACTACATTCACAAATCTAACATCTTGGATGATGCTTTAGAATTTGAAGTTGTCATTGTAGTGGATAGAATGACTCATTTGTACAAAGTTATGAAATGTCACTCCTTCAATTGTTCATTGAAGCAAGTTGTCTAAGCCTTTTGTTGTAAAATTAGTAGTACATTTAGCATTTTCTTTATTTTCGTACGCTTTCGTGCTTTGATTGGAAAGTTGTGCTAATGAAGTTCCTTTTCAGTTTCTATTGTATTTGGTCTATGTTTGTTTTTTAATATAATTTGCTAATAAAGTTTTAAATTTTTTTCACATTGTTTGTAGTCATATTTGATTTTCTTTAGTTGTGAAAAGTTTTTGAATTAAAAGTTTCTAGCATGTGTTGGATAGAATTCATGATAAATGTAATGTTTAATGAAAGTCACGTATAGGTTCTTGCATTGATGTTCAATATTATCAAAACATATTGGATCGTCATCCCTAAGCCATCCATATTGCTTGCTTTTCGATTCATCATGATTATTCTTTTTTTTTTTTTTTTTTTTTTTGTGTTGAAATAAATGGTATCTTTCATAATTGCTTCATGTCCTGAGTATATAAGTAGTTCATGGATTTATGTAAAGTATTCTTCCCATTGTTTCAGATGAGTGGTAAAGGGAGGGAGGTGCATACTAATTGCAAGCCTCCATTAACAGTAGAAAATATATATTGATTCCTTTTATTTCCTTCTAAATGAATTATTTTTTAGGTATGAATTCTCTTATTTTGCAGATAATATTTTCAAGTGGAGATTAGGAGTTGTACACTGGAGATTTGTTTTGCCTTTGTGTATAAAGACCTTGGGAATTTCAAAATATTTATGTGAAAGCTATTTTGTTAGTTGTTGTATCTTTATTTACTTATGCTTGAGTAGTAGTTTTTAAAGTTTTCAAGAGAGGGAGTGTTTATAACTTATTTGTATGAATTTAGTTATAAAATTATCTCTAAAAATAGTTAAATCATTAAATTATTATCCCTAAAGTTTGTTATGAGTTTCTTCCTTTATATTGTGCTCATGTAGAATATGAGTATCATCTACTCTTCTAGATTACAAAGTATAAGGAATATATTTTCTAAATAAGTCAAAAGATGAATAAACAAAAAATATTAAATGTATTATTTGCCTAAGCATTCATTTATTATATATTTTTTGTTCATCTAGATATTTTGCAATAATTGATATACAATATTTTAGTTTCCTTTAATGTTTGATTACATTTCAAATAAAATCATACTTACATAGTATGTTTTGAGCCATAGTAAGTAGAGGTGAATTCTTATTTGTTTCAAGTGATTATTTCTCTAAGCAAAGTAAATATATATGTTTTTTAAAAACCATCCCGTGCATCGCACGGGTTAGCGACTAATTATTATTATTATTATTAGTCATTAACCCATGCAATGCACGGGATAATTAAACAAAAATTACAAATATTTATTAAAAAAATAAATAATGTCAGTAAAATCAATCAAATTGAGTATGACATTGCCTTAAATGTTTCTTCATAAACAGCAAATAGTGGAGCTCAGTGGTCATCATCTCAGCGAGAACTCTCTCGGTTGCTACCTCCGAGAAAACCTTCTCACAATCCTTAACATGTTTAAAGCAACGTTTAAAGCAACATGAAAGCCAAAATTACAGATGAATAACCAATGAAATACATGGAAAAACTTTTTAAGGTTCTCACCTTGAGGAATCAGACACTAAAACAAAACATGTTGAAATGTAGCAGGCCTAAAATTTAAGTAATAATTTACAAAAAAAAAAAAAAAACCCTCAAAGATTAAAAACAATATGAAAATACACACACCACACAATATGAAAATTAATGCCTCTTTCCTATAATTTAATACAACAATTTAAATCTTCTTTTGGTAATAACAAAATCTTGTGTCAAACATCAAAATCTTGCGTCAATATAGACAATATCTTCTTCCAAGTAATAACAGTGAGCTCCATGTGAAGATTTTGCTTAAGATGTGAAAAGATGAAAATATGGAAAGCAATAAATTTATGTATTGAGCACTATTATGCTGCTAAAATTTTATATTACACTCATTAAGATTTTCCCATTTTAGAGGCCTCCAAGTGCCATCATGAATTGGAAAATTGGAGATTGAGCTACATATAATTAAGTATATTTTTGTCAACAAAGACAGATTTTGCAACAAAAAAGAAAAAAGAAAAAAGAAGAAGTGGAACTTCTTGATTGATTATTACATAAATCTCTATCATAAGAAATCTCCACTTCCGTTTCAAGCATCCTTCTTTTTGGGAGGGCAGGGGGGGAGAAGAACTTAAAATTTTTCAACAATAACCTAAAATTTCCATTTCATTTTGGAAACATGGTCCTATAACTAAACTGCTTAAGCAAAGTGAAGCAAATAGCCACATCACATCCACAAGAAGCATAAGAAGAATAGTCATTGCAGTTTTAAAACTAAAATTCACAAACAAATATCCTCAAAAACATTAGCTCTGGTAATTGATTAATTGTTGCATGAATCTCCTCAAAAGCAAGCACGAACTCTGGGTCATCCAACCTCTGGTTCCTATATTGATTCGTCTAAAAAACCTGGAACAGAAATGCAGCCTGGTGATGTTGCTAATAGTAATGAATGAGAAAAAGAAGAACTTCATCCTTTCAGTCCTTAATATAATTTAATTAACATCTTGAGAGAAATCAGATACAATATTGAAGGCATTGTTAAAATGACCGTATTATCCTATCATGCCATGCTATCAAATAGACATCCTGATATTTATTGGGCAGCTAAGGGGCCAGGCCATACTGATATTTTCAATGATCTCTAAGCATTTGAACTTTGGGATTTATCAAACATATTGCATGTCTGTCCAAAAAAGACTGATTTCAGCAGCCTAAAAGAAACTTCAGTATTTAAATCTGCAACCTAAAAGAAAACCCAAAAACGAAGAAGATATGTGCCTAATGTTTCTTCACCAATCTGAAAGATACATTTGCCCATGCTATGACAAAGCAATTCATTGTCCTCATTTATTTTGGTGGTGTTAAAGTTGTTTAATTTGGTTTAGTATGCAATATTATGCATTAATCCAGCTCAAGTGAAAAAAAGTAAATACGATATATTCTTGATGATATGATGTAGAGCATTCAATCAATTATATTTTGGTAATGTTCAATTTTAAACTCATCCACATATTTATATCTTAATTAGAAATAAATGTATACTAATTTAAGATTTAAGTACTATTGAAAATTCACCATAGTTCTGCTTGACAGGGGACATGAACTCATGCAGAAGTTCATAATATTCCTGAAAAGAATTTTCAAAATAACCTTATGGAATGTATATTATACTATCACCTGCAAAAATTTATGAACCAAAATTGGAGCAAGGCCATCTTTCAACAACTGTTAATTGTTTGTCCCCACATCAATTGTTATAGGCAAACATTACAAGAAGACAGTCCATACAATTCTTGATCAGAATAAGGGATAGTATGTGATTACAACCAAGGCTTTTATTTTGAACTTGGTTTTGCTTGGCATTTAGAAATGTTCCCTAAGGTTTAAAACAAAGTACATCATGTGACCAACAATTTACAATGTAGCAAAATGAAGCAAGAACCACAAGTTTTATTTAAAAAAACTTACTGCAGAAGGACGAAGACCTCCGAGTGCTGTATACAAAGACAATTTCCCCACAGGAATCCCCATCCCCTAAAACATATCCAACACCATCATGTGAAGGCTAGTTCACTTTTACAGCCCAATAATTTACATAGAACCCTGTTTAATAAGTATAGAATTTAAAAACGATGATTGACATCATAACTACCTGACAGCCAAGATCCCCAAGTCCCGAAATTCGCTCACCATCTGTCACAACAATTGCTTGAATAGTCCTCTCAGGCCAGCTCTTCAACACCTCAAGAATCTTGCCCCTGCAAAATCCGAGCACTCCTTCATATTATGACTAAAGTAGCTCTAAGTTGCACATAGTTACAGCAGAAACAGAAATTCATACTTTTCTTTATGTAAAGACCCTGAGGACGCATGAAAATGCTCCCATACTTCTGGCAAGCCTCACCCACAGTTGGAGTATAGACACCCACAGTTGGAGTATAGACAACTGGGAGCAATTCCTCAACATTATCAATGAGAAGTTTGTAGAATAGCCTTTCATTCCTCTCCTGTAAAAAATAAAACATAAAAAATTTAAATAAAATAAAAATCTATATTACCCCTCTTTCAAAATTTTAATAGGACTTCATTCATCACATAAGGATAAATCCATTTGTCTTTCCACAGAATTCTAAGCACACAAACATGCATTCCAACAAAGCCTCACTAAAGAAAGGGGTTTAATTATACCAACAATAGAAAGATGAAGGAAATAAAGAAACAATAAAAATGTTAAGGCATCATAATTAAACAAACTATAGTCCTACAATGTCTCAACATCTCAAGATGATCCCAAACTTGAAAATACACAATCAGTCCAAATGTCATTATGCTCAAGACAATCATTTTCAATACTATTCAAAATATTATCAGACAATTTGTTTGCACGTGGTGACCATATGCAAACAATGTACAACTAAATTCAATGACAGTGAAACTCCTAAGTCCTACGTGAAGCTCCAACAAGGCAATGTATTTTTGCAGCGGGACTCGATATTGTTGGATGTTCTGCATCAATTTCTTCTCTTGGGATTAGTAAAATACAAAAAAGGGTCAGCGAAAATTCAAACTATGAGAACAATGAATCAGATTATAATTCACCCATGATCCAATTCTACGCATCACGTATGAAAATAATAATAATAACAAAGTAATGTAAATCCAGAACCAATAACCAAAAATTAAAGAAAGAATCTTCCACCTCTAGAAGAAGATGCCCAAGTTTGAAAACCCACTAAAGTGTTCGACTTCTACCCCAATAAGATATAAAGCTTGGTGAACTAAAGGCCAATCATTCAGCCATAGCAACCCAAAACACCAAAAGTAAATAAAAACAGGGCAGGACATTGGAGAAGAAGCTTAGGTCTGCAACCAAACAAAGAATCAAACAAAACCCCTCAAAAAATCTATTTGGGTTTCTCATAATCGACCCTAAAAGCCCAATCTTTATGACCAATCTTGAATCTACAATTAGGATTGTGAGAAACCAATCAGCAAAAGGAAAAAGTAGACTTACAATTATGAAGCGAAATTAAGAACCAAGGGAGTTATACACAGTAGCCATACCCTCTGCCACAGCTGGGACAGTGGTTTGTTCGGTGATGCCTTCTTTCTATCTCGGACCTGACAGTGTGGGGATGGCTTCTTGGCAGGATTGATGTTCAGTGTTGGGTTTTGCGGAAGGAGAAGGTAGAGAATAGAGAAGAGAGAGGAACAGCAGAGCATGGGTCTGCGTTTTGGAGGAAGGATAAGGCAGAGCATGGGTTAGGGTTTTCAAATATATATTTGCGTTTATCGGGTTTTAGAGAATAGAGAAGAGAGAGGAACGGCAGAGCGTGGATCTGCGTTTTGGAGGAAGGATAAGGCAGAGCGTGGGTTAGGGTTTTCAAATATATATTTGCGTTTATCGGGTTTTAGAATAGGTGTTTTTAAAAAAAAAATACTCTGCTGACGTGGAAAATTGTGGCAGCTTCGGTTTTATATATCTATACTACTATTTAAGGGCTTTTTCTGTTTGGATTTCTATTTTTTTAGTTCAAAAATGCCCCTATAGTCCTATGTTTAAATAGAGACAAAACTAAAGGACAATTCGGTAAAAACTCATTTTTTTAGTTCAAAGATGCCCCTACAGTCTTATGTTTAAGTATAGATAAAATTAAAGGACAATCCGGTAAAAATGCAACTTCAACTCCCACTAAAATATTGCCTAAAAAATAGGACCACTCTCCTATTAAATTTTAAATTGATTTATTCACTTATAAATTAGATTTTTAAAATAAAAATCATATATATATATATATAAAATAATTAAATATAGTTTTTTTCTACAAAATAGGACTACTAAAGAAGAAAAGTCTAGTATATATATATATATATATATATATATATATATATATTGGTTATTGGATTTGGGTTTGACTAGTTTGATTATCTATACTACTATTTAAGGGGCTTCTTCTGTTTGGATTCTTATTTTTTTAGTTCAAAAATGCCCCTATAGTTCTATGTTTAAATAGAGACAAAACTAAAGGACAATCTGGTAAAAACTCATTTTTTTAGTTCAAAAATGCCCCTACAGTCTTATGTTTAAGTATAGACAAAACTAAAGGACAATCCGGTAAAAATGCAACTTCAACTCCCACTAAAATATTGCCTAAAAAATATGACCACTCTCCTATTAAATTTTAAATTGATTTATTTACTTATAAATTAGATTTTTAAAATAAAAATAATGTATATATATAAAATAATTAAATATAGTTTTTTTCTACCAAATAGGACTACTAAAGAAGAAAAGTCTAGTATGTATATATATATATATATATATATATATATATTGGTTATTGGATTTGGGTTTGACTAGTTTGATTATGCTAACAAGATTTTTATTATTTATATTTTACGGAAACAAGCCGGGCAGTTTGTTTGTTAACGGTACCCGTAAAGACAAAGCTGAAGAAGCTGAAACTGAAATTTGGGTCTGACAGACAAGTCTCTCAAAACCCAGATAGGAAAAAAAATGCAGAGTGGCGATGACATTCGAAACCTTCCCATCGACATCACATTTTCTCGTCTCGGAGGTAAACTATCTATACCCACACCACTTTCAATTCTTTCGTTGAATTCACGCAATTTCGTTTTTACTTTTTATTTATATATATATATATATTTTTGTATTTTCCTTTTGAATTCAAGAATGGTTGATTGATCGGAAACGAATACCTTCGGATTGGCGAAAAAAGTTGGCTGCGATCAGAGCTCGGATTTCCAAGGATTTCTCTTCGCTCCCTAAGGATATCGATCCCTATTTCCAAACCCTAGAACCTGAAGGTGTGTTTCCATTTCTTGTCTAAACATTTATCGACTTTTTATGTGTGATTTTGGTATATAAATATATGGAAAATGTTGCTACACTGTCTTGGATTTTTACCTTGTTTTAGGTTCACTTTTGCAATTACTTATGATAAAAAACTTGTGTCGTGGGGAATGACCTATTTTACTTGGTTCTGTTTGGTTGTGGGAAATTTTTTTTTTTTGGTTGAATTTGTGTTTTATTTTGGTTGTGGCTAGGTAGTAGAATATGTTGAAAATTCAAACATTAACAAATGCTGGCATTAGCAAAGCTTGTGTGATTAGAAAGGGTATGATTCATATTTCATAATGTGACTTACAAATCCTACAAAGGATTTTTTTTTTTTTTTAAAAAAAAAAAAATCTTAAATTAGGCAGGTAGAAACCCAATAAATTTTCAAAAAAGTATAAAATGTTTTGATGATGAGGCTAAATATGTTGGGAACCCAATTGGTTTGTGTATCGAACAGCCGTTGCTTGGTTAAGTAGACTATTTCGGGTATATGAAAGACAATTATGGTCCATTTTTGTAGGTTCTTTACTTAAATTAGCTGATATGCTTTTTCTTAAGTCTTAGGTTGGAGAAAAACCTATAATGAGAACAAGTGGATAAGTACAAATGGCACAAGTCAAAGGCTCTATAAGTTGAAAGTAATATTTGAGAAGAAAAGAAATCAAAGTAGTTTAAATTTTAGTGAAAGATATATTCTAGGTTTTAGATAACAATCTAAACGCCGAACCATCATCTTATAGATATGGTCATCAAGATAGTAATACTTCATATTTTTATGAATTAACTATTTTTCTTCACTTTATTTGTTTGTTATTGCTAGTACTTGTTTATGATTTAAATCATCATACAATGTATCAAAGAACAAAGTTTTGGAGTGTATAATTTGGAGTTGTGGAGGTGTTAAGATTTCAAAAATTAAAGCACTTCACTTGTGAGATTTTTATTTCTTATTTATTATTTATATAAATATCCATTAGAAGTGTAAGGGATTAGGCGCTAAAGTGATGAGTTGGTTAATATGACCATTTGGTGGTGCTATGATGATTAAGATATTGTTTCCAGGGATTGATTACTTAGAGTCCAAACGAATATATGAAGTTCTTCTAAAGTCAACTCCAGAAAGCCGGAATATATTTGGCCGGCTGTCAGGTGCTGCTGTAAGACATTCATCTCTCTCTCTCTCTCTCTCTATGTGTGTGTGTGTGTGTGTGTTTAAACTCTTCATAAGATAGTTTAATATATCTTAGAATTTTCTAGGGTGCTTGGGAGGCAATTGTGCGTTCTTTTGAAAAGGATCATATTTACCTTGGTGAGGCCACTCAAATTATGGTTCAAAATGTAAACTATGAAATGTAAGTGTGCTCTCTTGCAGTTGTTCTCTAGGTTGTTAGCTGAGAATTTGTAAGAAGCTTATTTAATGTCTATGTGGTTCACTTTCTTTTCAAATATGAAGACCATATCAGAAGAAACAGGTGCAGAAGATTCAGCAACAACTATCAGAGCTAGAGCGCAAGGAAGCTGATATAAAAAGAAATGCAGCTCTATCAGCCGCTAAGTATGTTGAGGCTTGTCAAGAGCTTGGATTGCAGGTTATGATAGTGGACCACTTTAATAATGTTTTGGCATCTTGGTTTGGTGTATGTTCTTGCTTACAATCAATACATAAAATTGGCACTTGTTAAATCTTGCAGGGAAATAATGTGAGGCTTGAACTTTTAGAGACCGCAAGATCTCTCCCAAGCACATTCAACAAGATTTTGGAAGTTATAAATAGTGATTCTATGTCACAGGCTATGGAGTACTACTCAAACTTTGTGAGAGATGCTCACACAAAAAAGGATGTAAGGAAATAATTGGGTTTTCATTTGTCTTGTGATGATTGTTAGATAGATTTTCCCTGAATGAATTGTGATTGTAATGTATTTGCAGAAATCTTTATCGATTGTGTTACCTAACTTGAGAGACATACGTGAACATCCCCCGTCTTTGCATGTTTATGTGGGGTCTGAGATTGATAATTCTGTAAATACTCAATCAAGCTATAATGAGCCAGATCTTCTGAGAGCAGATGTGGATGTTGCTGCCAATAATATTGACTGGGATATTTCGGTTGACAGTTCTCAGATTGATTGGGATATTGGTACTGTGGAAGAAACAGATGATAATGGCAATGGTTTGGGTCCTTATGAAATAATTAATGCAAGTGAGGTCTTACAGGACCCTTCACCAAATGAAGTTGTGGAATCTGATCGAACCTCATTAGATAAAGTTGAACTTGGTCTACACCCAGAGATTTCTGTGTCAGAGATATCTTGGGATGTTAGTGTTGATACTCCCCAAGTTGATGTCATTGATGATGTCAGTTTGTCAAACGTAGGTCTGGACAAACAGACATTTGTTCCAGATACTTCATCTCAAATGCCAGAAATAAATGAAGAGAGGAGCAAGCTTTTGGAGACTGAGTACAGAAATAAGATTGTTGATGATCTGCATGAGGTCTGTGTTAATTATTGTGTTTTATATCTTACTGGCTCATGGGAATCCAATAAACCTTTTTTGTTTTTTTCAATATTTAGATCATTAGACGTCTTTTACTTCTTCTGTAGAAAAACTGTGATCCAGCCTTGACAGAACTAATTAGTTTGGTATTGCTCTAACATGAGCAAAGTATTTTTAGTTCAAGGGTTGATGTTTAGTATTGACATAATGTTACCAGGTCAAGGCTTTTCTAAATCAACGATTGGCAGAGGTGAAGAATGGAGAAACTTTGTCCTTGCAACATCAAGTCCAGGCAGTTGCTCCCTTTGTGCTGCAGCAGTATGCTCCTGATGCCATGGAGACCATGCTATCTGACATTTCCTTAGTCATGTCCTTGCTGACTAATAGGAAAACAAGGGACTTGATCTTGATCCTCAACTCTAAAAGGTGCTAGTCGATATTTTAGACTGCATTGTACCTTTCACATCTGTCGTTCTCTTCTTCTCCCCCCTATTCTGCATTTCTTTTCCCTTTAAGTTTCCAACGAAATTTTTATACATTTGGTTTGAAAAGCAGTAAAAGGCTGCAGTAATGAGTTAAGTTGATTGGAATTTCCACCTTCGATTCATCTTTTGTATACCGAAATGTGGATGTAGCATCTTGTATTCTTGATTAGTGCACAATAATGGTAATTTTTTGCTCAGATATTGCATAATCATTTGATATCGAATATATCTTGGAACTCTGTTCCTGTTCCTCTTTTTTTATTTTTTTTAATAATAAAAACATACTTTTTGCTTCTCTTTTGTCACTAGTTCATTTGTAGTATATGTAGTAGCCATTGGTTCAATCTAAATGTTAGAAAATTTAGAATTCTAATTAACTCTGGTTTTGGCCTGAATTTCAGATTTTTAGATAGACTAGTGACCACATTAGAGGAGAAGAAGCATCATGAAGTCAAGTTGAAAGAGGGATTGAAGAGCTTGGCTACCAAACGCATGGAGCTGCACAATTCATTATCCTCTTCTTGGCCAAAGCAAGTGAGTTGTATTTTGATTTGATGAATAATGCTTATCTATACTGTTATACCAGTGTTTTCTTTAGCATGCTCCAAGATGAATCACTATATAAAAATGAACACAAATTATACATATTTTATTTTTAGAAAAAAAAAAAAATTCTTTTGTATTTACTAAAACTTTCTACTCCCTTAATGTATTAGAATAATTACAATAGGGGAAAGGGAAATTGAATCTTGGACATCTACGTTGGAAACACCACGAGGTGCAAGTTGAGTTACAAGGCTCTTGACATATAAAAATATGTTTTATATTTTTGGTAATTCATAATCTACTTTTGTGAAATCATTTTTCTACTTGAAGATGTTAACCACCCAAAATTTTCTAAAATGATGCAGTAGTGTTTATCCAACTCTTGGCCTTTTGAGGACCTTTTTATCTGTGTGCGTGCATGTCCACTCCCACACAAGTCCCAACGCACATTAACCGGTAACCATTTTGGTAGACCCCATATTTGAATGTTTAAGTTTTCTAGAAATTCATCTTTACTAAGAGCATCCGTAACAGATGTTGCAAAAAAAATGTCATTTTGCAACACCAAAACCTTACTTTATTATTTTACCATATCATTTTACAACATCCCATTTATCAGATGATCTATTCTTCAATTCTATGTATTAAAATAATATTTTCAACATATTCAAATAATATATTAAATTCATCATCTTCATCATCAACAACACCAACACCAACACCAACAACAACAATTACAACAACATACAGAAAAATTGTTGCGGCCACAATCACCAGGAAAAAAAAAAAAAAAACACACACACACACACACAACCACCATAATCAACCCACAACCGCCGCCGAATCACCGTCAAATCACAACCACCAAAACAAAAAAACAAAAACAAAAACAACCCACCCACCACCGATCTGCCCATCCGAACTGCCATAACCCACAACCCATGAAACTCAACCCACCCACCACCGTCAAAAAACATGAACGGAAAAAAAAAAAACCCACAACCAGAGACCCACGCCCAGAGACCCACCACCACTGAAACTCAATCCACCTACCACCGTCAAAAAACGTGAAAAAAAAAAAAAAAAACCCACAACCAGAGACCCACCACCACTGAAACTCAACCCACCCACCACCGTCAAAAAACGTGAACGAAAAAAAAAAAAAAACCTACAACCAGAGACCCACGCTGATCACAATCCGAAGTCATAAACCCACAACCCAGAGACCTACGCCCACGCTGATCACAATCGGAAATCACAAATCCACAACCAGACCCACGCCAATAGGCGATTCTGAGATAGAACAGAGAGGAGAGAGCGAAAAAAAAAACCAGTGAAGGAGATTTTATAGATCAGTGATGGTAGAGAGGAAATCGGTGGTGGCTCATATTCATGAATGTGAAGAGAATAGAGTAAAAGGGAAGAGGGAAGAGGGAAGAAGAAAGAGTATGGGAGAGTGGAGATGGAGGCGGTGAATACTGAATAGCGGAAGGAGAAGATGAAAGAGATATGAGAGAGAAAGAGGAAGAAAAAATTAATAAATCCATATGCCACAGCTTACCGTACCGTGGCAAATTTGTGACTCTACTGTAGCATGTTGCAAAAAATATGGCATTTAGAACATCTGATAAATGGGGTCAAATGGTGTTTGGTGTGGGATATGTGCCAAATATTTAGCATTTGGCACATATCCCACATCTGCTGTGGATGCTCTAATGAGAGAAACTGGTCACTTGTCCAAAAAAAAAAAAAAAACTAATGGGAGAGAACCTGGTTTCCATGCAAAGCTTTTTAAAATGAAGATCTCAGTTAATTTTCTCCTACATGTTTCTCTTCGCAAGTCCACAACAGTTTTCACATGTAATGCATGGAAGATTTTAGAAATTACATATAGATGTGCATTAGACTATTTTCTTTGTAGCTAAGTGGCATATATAATCATGCTCTCATTATTCATTTCCTTTTAGATTACTCGCAATATAGTTGTCACTTACACTCATTATGCAGTTGCACCATGTTTCTTGCCTTTATTAACCCCCTTCTGAAATCAACTTTATTATAACTTTTATTAGTTCTTGTTTGAGTTCACTCAGATGAAAAAAATACACAATTATATGTGGTTCAATTAAAATCCACTATTTTTCTTCCCTTTGTCACTGGTGACTGATTTATCAAATACAAAATAGTGAGTATATCTATTTCCATTTCAGGAAGCAGCTCTTTCAAAAACCAGGGAGTTGAAGAAGCTTTGTGAGAGTACACTTTCGTCCATGTTCGATGGAAGACCTGTTAATATCATTGGCGAGATCAATACCCTGTTGACGAGTGGCCTCGGGGCTTAAACACTTGAGTTGCTTTTGGCAACAATGAAATATTCTGTGAGGTAGTGGGTTGCAGGATCAAATGGCATTCTTTTGAGCCGGAGTCTTTATTTTAACTTTTTTTCCTGTTCTTTTTTAAAGGATATAGAAAATTATCAGTAATTAATTTCAACTTAGCTATTTATGTAAATTGAACAAACATGTCATTTTAATTTTTAAGGTAAAATACATTTTATTTTCTTATGCATCTGGAATTTTGCTTTGGTCACAAAGTCCATTAATGGTTCCAATTTTATTTATTTATTTTATGGACACCGTGCAATGCTATTGTTGAGGTACCATGGCTTTAATACCATGTTGTGAAATAAAGTAAGGTAAAATGCAAAACTGACTCTCTAAGTTTTTTCAGATTTCATTTCGGTCTTCTAACTTTGCTTTTGTTCATTTCAGTTCTCTAACTTTCAAGTTTATTCAATTAAGACTTTTCCATCAACTTTTGTTATATATTGTGGTTAATTTTTTAATTTTATAAATTTTTCTTCAAATTTTTTTAATTGAAAAAATTCAATTAATGATTGAAAAATAATTTCCAGATTTATTTTTTCAAAAATTTTTAACAAAAGTTAACGAAAAGGCCTTAATTGAATAAATCTAAAATTTAGAGGACCGAAATGAATGAAAGCAAAATTAGAGGACTGAAATGAAATCTGAAGAAATTTAGAAGGTCAGTTTTGCATTTTAACCAATAAAGTATAAGGGTTTGGAGTAGTCTTGAAAGTTACCGGTGAGTCGATGGTGGCACCAAGCTAGAAGGTAAATGTGGATGGGGTGATATTTACTCAAACTTGATAGTCTGGGGGTAGGGGTGGTGATTTGAGACCATGAAGGAGTGGTTACAGCGGCTTTGAGCCAACGAATACCACAATCGTCGAGACCTCTAAGATCGAAGACATTAAAAAAGGAAGAAAAAAAAAAAAAAAACAACCTCAAAGATTTGAAGAGATTTTCAAGATGATGGTAAAAATCAAGTTTAGAAGTCAAGAGAAATGATTTTCTTAGCAAGAAATGATGTGAAGAAAGAGAAAATGCAAGAGAGAGAGAGAGAGAGAGAGAGAGAGAGAGAGAGAGAGAATAGTGACAATGGAGGAGGAGAAGAGCAAAAAGAAAAACAAAATATAAAAGAGGAGGAGGGAGGCCAAAGTTTCAGCCTCCCCTCTCTCTCTCCACTTTAAGTGAGTGAGTCAACTCAAGGTTGACTGAGTTAACTCAGTCAAACTTGAGATACGATTGCAAAAAAAAGTAAAGTAACAAAAGAGTTTCACGAGCAAATGTCATTGAAGTTCAAGAGTGAAATTTTTCTAAAATAAGTTTTCAAAAATTGGTTTGCCAAAGACAAAAAAAAAAAAAAACCTCAAAGATTTGAAGAGATTTTCAAGATGATGGTAAAAATCAAGTTTATAAGTAAAATAAAGTGATTTTCTAAGCAATGAATGGTTTGAAGAAAGATAAAATGATGAGAGAGAGAGAGAGAGAGAGAGAGAGAGAGAGCTTGTGAATAGTGACAGTGGAGGAGGAGAAGAGAGAAAAGAAAAGAAAAAGACAAAGGAGGAGGAAGGAGGCAAAAGTTTCTCTCTCTCTCTCTCTCTCTCTCTCCTTTAAGTGAGTGAGTTAAATTAAGTTTGACTGAGTTGACTTGGTCAAACTTGAGTTAACACACCCAATTGTAAAAAAAAGTAATGTAAAAAATGAGTTTCAGGAGGAAATGTCATTGAAGTTCAAGAGTGCAACTTTTCCAAAATGAGTTTCTAAAAATGGGTTTGCCAAAGACAAAAAACACAAAGATTTGAAGAGATTTTTAAGATGATAGTCGATATCAAGTGTAGAAGTCAAGAAAAGTGATTATCTAAGCAAAGAATGATGTGAAGAAAGAGAACATAAAAAAGACAGAGCTTGTGAATAGTGACAATAGAGAAGGAGAAGAGAGAAAAGGGGAGGGAGGCCCAATTTTTGGCCTCCCCTTTCTCTCTCTCTCTTTCACAGTAAGTGAGTCAACCCAAGTTTGACTAAGTTGACTTGGTCAAACTTGAGCTAACTTGTCCAATTGCAAAAAGAAGAAGAAGAAGTCAAGAATGAATTTTAGGAGGATATGCCATTGAAGTTCAAGAGTAAAATTTTTCAAAAATGAGTTTCCAAAAAAGAGTTTGCCAAAGACAACAAAAAAACTCAAAGATTTGAAGAGATTTTAAAGATGATGGTAAAAATCAAAAGACAATGGAGGAGGAGAAGAGAGAAAAGAAAGAAAAAAGATAAAGGAGGAGGAAGACCACCAAAGTTTCGGCCTCCCCTCTCTTTCTCTCTCTCCTTTAAGTGAGAGTGTCAACTCAAGTTTGACTGAATTGACTCGATCAAACTTGAGTTAAACCATCCTATTGCAAAAAAAAAAAAAAAAAAAAAAAGAGTAAAAAATGAGATTCATGAGGAAATGCCATTGGAGTTCAAGAGTGATTTTTTTTTTTCAAAAATGAGTTTCCAAAAATGGGTTTGCTAAAGACAAAAAAAAAAAAAAAAAACCTCAAAGATCTGAAAAGATGGTTAAGATGATAATAAAAAATAAAAAATTAAGGATGACAATGAGGCGGGGTGGAAGGATGGGATCCTCGCCACTGCCCCCGCCCCACCCCGAATTATGGAGAAAATTTTCTTACCCCATTCCCCATCCCCACCCCTTGGGGTCCCACCTCACCTCATAAAACTCTACTTCTTATTAATTTGCCCCACAATTATTACATTTTTTTTAATAAAACATGTTTCATTAATGAAAATATACTTGAAATTACAACTAGATTTATTCCATCAAATCTAAATAATTTTTAGCAAAAACTAAATAATATTATTCAAATGTTTAGCAATACAATATCACAACAAAAATAAAAATCTCATAGTATAACACAACAAAATAGAGGCGGAGAGTCACATTGGGTAAAATAAAATCTAATATTGATATATTTGTTTAAATAATAGAGTTTTAGGTAATGAAAAATTTACAATTGTAACTCTTACCAAAGCAGGATGGGGTAGAATGGGTTTAAAAAGTCTAAACCCATCCCCATTCCGTCGCTAAAATCTTGCCCCCTCTCCGTCCCACAACCTTAACGAGATAAAAAAAAAACTCACACGGGGCGAAGCGGGGAGGGGCAAGTCAAGCGAGGCGGGGAAAAATTGCCAACCCCACTACAAATGTCTAAAGTGCAAAAACTAAATTAGAGCCTTACCCAAAAAAAAAAATAAAAAAATAAAATCATACTAAGCTACCTCGAAATGTATCAATAGACGCTAAATGTATCCAAAGGTGCTTAAATCTAGTTGCTCCCCAGTGACCGTCTTTGTAAACATATTGATATGATTACAGAGGAGTCCGCCGAGCGGACACAATTTTTTGAAAAGTTGTCTCCCTCAACAACAAAGTATTTCTGATCCTTTGAACAAAATAATTCTTCTGCTTGATACATTAGAAGAGAGTTCACAAAATCCAAAGTCTAACTGTGCTGCAACAAGTTAATCAGCTGAAGAATTATTTTCTAAAGGAATACATCTACTCATATAGAAAACTTCCCTTTTTGACACATTACCAGTGGATGCTATAGGTGCCAAGCTGCCGTAATCTTACCTAACCATTCTGCAGGAGGTAATTTTGTATTGTATAACAAGTTGTTTAGCTACTTGTATTGATTTTCCAGTGAGGTTAGGTAAAACGTGCCGGTGGCCTCAGCTTGGCAGGATGGGAATGACGGTTGAGGAAGCAGGGAAGAAAATGTTATCGCTCATTTCAAGAATCAGTAGAATCTAATGGAATTAAAGAGTGAATCCTTATGCTTTAAACTGCCATTGCATGATATGAAAACTGTACAAATGAATATTAGATCATTGATGCTAACTATGGGATTTTGTTTTGAGGAGCAATGAACTAAAATTACAAAACATTCCAAGCAATCAAGTTACTGTAAAGCAACTATGGCAATGGCATGAAGCATATTACAGTAAATTCAGTCTCTGAACTGGTAATCAGTGGTCAAGGGGATGAGTAGCTCAATGTAGGTGAACCCATGAAGCGGGTATTGCTTGAGATGAAAGACCTTTCCTCCTCTTCATTACCGTCTGCTGTGCCACTTTTTGCCTTGCTGAGCTTTTCTAACAGAGACGTAAGTGATTCCGCAATTTCAGACATTGGAGGTCGGAATTCCTTCACAGGCTGTCCCAGTCCCAGTCACATGCACAAACACACAAAAGTTGGGTAACATGATCACGACAATGCAATTTATATACCTATATTTGTGTGTGTGTAGATGTTATGTGTGTTCACAAGCAACAAATGATTTGTATCAAGCTTTATAATCAAATTTAAAAGAAGTTTAATATGAAACTAGACTTGAATAAAAAATTTCTAATTTCAATGTCTCAAGAGCATTTTGGTGAATTAAAAAAGGCACTGCTTGGAAGTTTAAACAATAAAATAAAACTATTTTGCAAAATAAAATCATGAAGCTAAAAATTATATTTTCGACTTCATTTTAGCAAGATGTCTAACTAGATCGTTTGAATCAATTTTCTTGTAGCTTCCCAATACAACTAATTAATCCTTGATGTATAAGATAAGGGCTAATACCTGTACACAGAGGGATACAATGTCAGCATAACGGGAGAGAGCCTTGGGGGGTATTGTTCGTTTGATGCCTGGATCAATCATGTGTTCCAAACTCTCACTGTCATGAAGCTGTGATGAAGCCCATTTCACCAGAGATTGCTCCTCCCTTGATCTTGAACTGTGTTAAAAGAGGAGAACAGACATAATGAAGAAACACAACAAGAATTTGTTAGGAAATAAAGAAAATGAGCATGAAGCATACTCATCAACTGGTTTCCTTCCCGTTAATAACTCCAAAAGCAACACCCCAAAGGCATAGATGTCACTCTTTGTGTTATCAATTCCTGGTTGGACATGTTCATGTGCAATGTAGCCAGTGTCACCAATAGCAATTTCAGAAGCCTGGTTGCAACAAGCAATTATAATGTATAAGTGTATTCCTTGGCCATCTTTATATCTAGCAAAGTTCCTTAATGAATTTTATTTTTCAAAACTATGTTTAAGCTCTCTTTGTTGAGGATCTATAGTCAACCCCGAAAAATTTGGGACTAAGGCTTTGTTGTTATTGTTGTTTTTTAGGCCCTCTTTGCCTCAGCTTTTAATTAAGTTTAAGCGGCCTACTCTTAGGAACTTGTGGAAACAAACTTATAACCTAGTGCATGTGCTTGTGTGCATATGCTTTCTGATAAATTTCTGAAGAAGTGATAAGCCATTATCAATAATGGGGTGACTTATGACTTTGTTATATTAGTGGCCTAAATATTTTAGCATATAAACAACTCTTTTTATTATGAAAGAAAAATGTTACGAATGTTAGGAAAATTTGGCCAAAGAACATTTAGCAATAATTTTAATTTGGAAAATGAAACTAATTCATGGTGACACTTACCTTAATTTTAACTTTATTGCTTGTTAGTGGCCTCAAAACAGCTAGTCCACAATCACAGACACGAGGTGTCAGTTCTTCATCAAGTAAGATGTTGGCAGCCTTCAAGTTGCTATGAGCAACAGGAGGCGAGAATGTGGAGTGCAAATAGCTGAAAGCATCATTTAAAAAATGAAGATAATCAACATTTGGAGAAGAAAAACTTATTATTAGGATTGCTCCTTTTTCCTCACATGAAAGGTGTAATTTTTTAGGGGTTATCTACGCTGTTTTACCTAGCAAAATTCTTTAGGTATATACAATTTTGAACCAAATTCATACTTAGAAAAGCATTGGTATAAAAGGATGCTTTCACTAAATGATTTTATCAATTACCCTAATGGTCTTTTACATCCAAATATCCATTCTATAATTGTGGAATAGCACTGGAAGATATGAATGTATTGGGGGGACAATATAGGACACTTACTCCAAAGCCCGAGCAACACCTAGAGCAATGTGGAGACGGAGACACCATGACAGAGGCTTGTATGCTTCACAGTGCAGAGCATCATCAAGAGATAAGTTTCTAACATACTCGTACACAAGAAGATGCTGTCCATGTTCTGTACAATAGCCAATAAGCGTTACAATATTTGGGTGCCTCAAACGGGAAGCAGTCCAAATCACATCCATAAATTGTTCTTCTTCATTGAAAGAAAGTGCCACCGTATTGATGTTCTTCACAGCCAAAATCTGAACACAAAAAAAAAAAAAAAAATCAATCAAATAATCTCCTACTTGTATTAAGTTTGAACGTTATAGTAAGATGAGAAAATATATGATAAGTGTAAGCTGTACTTGGCCATCATAAAACTCAGCTTTGTAAACAGAACCAAGAGATCCCTCTCCAAGAAGGTTCTCTTCACTAAAGCTGTTTGTAGCTAATTGAAGCTCTGCCACAGTGTAAATCTTAGTTCGTGCTGGGATTCCGCATTTCTTAGAGAAACTTTTTCTTCTAGATGTTTTCTCGATTCTGGTGTGGTTAATAGGAGGAATCCGCCTTGGACTACGAATGGGCGGAGTTCTCAAGGTCAAAATTGTAGGGCTCTCTTCTGGTGCAGTAGAATAGTCTGTTATCAAGTACAAAAAACATACAGGGAAAAAATCACTAACAAAGTAATCTATGAGACAAGCAGGCTTGATATCCCAAGAAGAAGCTCTGCTGTAAAGAAATGAATTGAAATCCATCCAAACTAAAGGGCCCGTTTGGTACATGTGTTTAAAAACTGAAAATTGTTGTTTGAAAATATTTGTGAAAATACGTGTGAGTGAAAAAGTGTGTAGAAATACTTGTAATCTTGTTTAAAAACTGAAAATGGTTGTTTGAAAATACAAACCAAACATCCCCTATCTTTGTGCCATTAGTCTCAAATAAGCCTTCTGCCAAAAGTGACATTGTAAGCACTTGAAATTTTGGTTTCAAGGACACACTCCATTTCTAAGAAAGTTTATGCAGATGAAAGATGGATAAAAATTTAATGCTGAGTAGATAAACATATGAAACAAGAACTCCATTCATATTAATTGGAGGCTATAACAATATGGTTTAAACTTGGGTTCAACAAATATTCTTTTCAAAGCGCAAATGCTATAAAATCTTAAGGAAAAAGAAAATTGACAAGAAAATACAGAGAATATTGTCTACTCATTCACATGCAGAAAGAGAAGAGTAGCATTTCTTGGAATGCAACTTGCAGTGGAAATATACCAGTACGGCCATTGAACTTTCACTTGCAAGAAAATTTTGGCATCCTCTTTGCATAATCAAGGAGGAGAGTACAATTTTATGACAGTAAGTTAAGATTCAATTTTAATACTAAAGAAGATAATTCTATGCAAACATCAATCTTATATTTGAGTCATATATGTAGGAACCTCTTGTCAAATTATGAAAATCAGTGATGCATTTCATCAATGCACCAATCTTTAAAACTTGTATATAAGAGTACCTCTGGCTGTAGTACTGACAGGAAGAGAGCACAGGGATCTATTGCTGTTTTCCAACATCTTATGCTTCTGTGCACGGGATCGGTTAATGCTGATTGCAATGGCAAGGGCTGCACATGTTGCCACCAGAGTTCCTCCACCAACCATAAAAGCTATTCCTCCAGGACCCAGCTTTTTCTTCTTGTGTCCACTTTCTTTGTGAGGGGGATAGTTCTCAACAGCACTTGACTGAGTTGTAGGAGGGGTACTAATATTTTGCTCAATTGGCACAGTTTCCAGGGGAAAATCCCAGGGTGGAGAGTTGTCCCCTACGTGGAACCTGTTTCCCCCAATCCTAATAAGAGGGAAAATGAAAAATTAATGAATTGATAATTTTGATTTCATACTTTATGCAGGCGATTGAAAGGTAACCCCCATTGAAAATTAGATCACTTACCATAAATTTGGTATTGTCTGAAAATGCTTTGGTATAATGCCACTGAAAGAATTATCTTGAATGTTCCTGGCGAAAGAGATGTTCAAGCAAGCAATCAGGATGTATATAAGTTGCAAAGTGCAGCAAAAGAACAGCTATTGAGAAACCTACAAGTCAGTTAGTGGAAGCTCAGCCAGGTAGGTGACTGATCCGGTGAAGTTGTTATTGTGCAAGAACCTGCATAATTATGGAAACCAAAATGACAAATAACTCAAGAAAGACAATGTGCTTATGGTAGAACAGAAATCAAGAGCGAGGGGTGGGGACTCACAATCTAGTAAGATTTGTCAAAGATCCAAATGAACTTGGTAGATCTCCAGTAAAGTTATTGTATGATAGGTCCCTGTTAAAGGAGTGACACAAAACATTTAATTTAAGGATGTCCATCAGATTATACTGTCAATTGACAACATGCTTAATGCACTTAAGTTTAGAATAATAATCAATTCAAAAAGAGGGTAGCCCAATGCTTAAACTTAAATTATGCAATGAACTCATCAAATGAAATACCACAAGAAAGAAGATTAATTTGACAGTTTAACCTGGGAAGAAAAAACATTTGCCCATCCTGTTACAATATAAATAAATATAACACTTAAGACAAGATTTCAGGAAGCAATACCAACTATCTTAGTTCTGCTTTACTCAATTTATATTAAGTTTGATTCAAACTCATCAAAAAGATAGTAAGAGGCTGTACCATGAAAGAAGTTTCAGAATTGCTCATAAGAAAAACTAGTTACAGAAACCCCAAGTTCAGTTATACTAGAGTTTGTTTATATTTCATGGAATGTTGTACTTTACTTTCTTTTCACTTCAAACGCCAGGGAAAAGGAAATATAAAGATCAGGTGAAGAACACATACATCTCTCTGAGATTCTGTAAGCCAGTAAAGACATTGCCAATTGGTCCAGACAACAAATTGTGGCTTAGATTTCTACAAGAAAAGAATTAAGAGATTCTGACTGAATAACCAAAAAAAAAAAAAAGCAATTCAGTAACTAGGCACTTGGGGGGGATAAGTAACTCACAGATGTCGGAGATATTTCATGGTCGGTAAAGAGTGGGGGATATTTTGGCTCAAATAGTTGAATGCCATATTTCTGCATTCATGAAAAAGTAGAAGAATCACGAAAAACTTTGAAGGAAAAAAAAAAAAAAAGCATATAAGAATCGTAATTTAAAAAATGGGCATCTTACATATTTGTGGCATTGGGGGGTAAGCTATATGGAATTTCACCCTGAATGTTATTGTAGCTGACATCCCTAAAGAAGAAACCAGGATAAAGAATTAAATAAACAGTACAGGTACTATTTCAATAAGAGCTAAATATAACAAGGCAGTTTCAGTTACAGGTGCTTCAAATGATGCAGGTTATTAAGCTGGTCTCCAATCCACCCAGTGAGGTTTAGTCCTTGAATTTTACTGCATAAAGTTAGTTGAACATAGAAGGGTAAGATTTTGGGCCTTTTTGGCAAAATGTGGCATTGTTAGTAGAAAAAATAGGTTAGCTAAGTGGATTACAGGTGTATAACAGATGAATCAGAACATGACACTCCTGTCCATGACTCCTCACAGGGATCCCCACCATCCACTCTCCATCCCTTCAGTACTGGTGGGTTGTTCAGGGTCCTGTATAGATCTTGAAGGGCACTGACTGCACAATGTAAGCAAATGAGAGCACAGCACAGCAATATCTGAACTCAAATCAAATATAGAGAGAAGCAAAATAAATAACACTAGTATTAGTATAGTACCCAGAATAAATCGAATCAGTGTAAAAAATAAAATTAATTAAAAATGACGTAAATTCAAAGCTGCGGGTATCAATCTACCACACTATCGTTTATGGGAATTTCTGATTGTTTCACATATCGCGCGGAACCCACTACACAATTAGATTGTAGTTGTACATGATTTATCAATTACAGCTGGGGGCCACGTAAAAAAATTCAGTTATTTCCTACCCCCGCCAAAATTTGGGCCCAATTTTCCCGCCAAAAATTGTGAGCAAGGACAATGAAGCTTTCACAATATGGAAGCGCGAGTGTTGTACTAATTCTCTTTGATTTTATTTTATTTTTTAAAAGTTATTTTCTCACTAAACAAACAGAGAATAATGAATATTCTAATCACAGATTATCTCTAGAATACCTAAACTCTATAAATTTTCCTATAAAAGAATCCAATGAAAGATAAAACACAAGAAAATCAAGAACTAGAATTAAAGAAAAAAAAAGGGATCAACAGAATTACCTTCAAGTGGATTGGTAAATGCCTTAGCTTGTGAAGCCAGAGTTGCTGAGAAGACAACTACCACGAGACACAAGCATAGATACTTTTTGGCCATATTTCTTTTTCTCGAGAATCAGACTAGGAATTCTTGGTGCTTCCCTGAAAATTACAGAGACAGTTCTAAGTGAAACAGTGCAAGTCTATAGAAAGCACGAAGAAATATATATATATATATATATATATATATATATATATATATATATATATTTATATATATATATAACACTCTAACTTGCTTTCCCGAGAAAACGAAAAATTTCAATCCAAGCCAGGCAAGTAAGTGATTGTAAAAAACTTGTATACATAACAGTTTTTAACTACAAGTTTCTGTCATTTTCCTCTGTTTTCTCAGAGTCCAACAGAGCAGAGTACTGCTAAAAGAACCAGTGCACATTGATCAAACACGATCAAGAACACAATTCCAAGCGAATAAAAAAGTAAATTGAAGTTCAGAAATATATCGTGAAAATTAGTGAAATTTTGGACCTCCAAAGCCAAAAGAACACTGAAAATCGGAATCAGCCAGAAACAGTCACAGAAGTTTGATCAATTTCGCAAGAAAAAAGTTAGTTAGAGCATGAAAACTGTTAAGAAATGAAAAAGCTCTAGAGAATGAAAACTGTTAAGCTATAATATTTTGTGTGCGTGTCTGTGTTTCAGAGAGAGAGAGAGAGAGAGAGAGAGAGAGAGGGATTTGTGTATAGAACAGAATGTTTACTGTGGAGGTATGTAGTGTACTTAGCAGTTCACACTCTGTCTGTCTGATACTGAATTAATTCTTTGCTGAGCTAGCATCCATCCACGTCAGCAAATTCCGTTAATTAGTTATGATTAATATACCAACACGTGCTCATGTGACTCATGTGTAACTTTTTTGGGCTCACCAAGTTGGGCCTCAAGTCTTTTTTAGTTCGGCCCACTAAGCGAACATTTCCTGAGCCCTGAAATCCGAAAGCCTCAAAGCCTCACCTCACTGTAAAAGTGTAACGAAGCTCTCTCAGTCCCAAGTCTCAACCATGGCGGAATTGAACCAAGCCCAAGGCAACACCAATGGATCTGAGGAACCAGAAGAAGAAGAGGACTACATGGGGGATCTCTCTCGTTTTGTTCCACCGGAAACCTCTCTCCCTCCAAAACCTGCTTCCAAAAAGGTCAGTTTATGCCTTGTTTGGTTCGCCAGAAAAAACTTTGTGACAATAATAATTGCCAAAATTGTCTAGGGTTCTATCGCTTTTACAATCTACTTCACAGCTTAGTACTGAATTCTACTTTCTTTTCTCTTTCGTTACTTTCTCAGCGCGTAATTGCCCCAGTGTTTCACAAACTATTCGACAACGAAACCCTACCACTTGAATACTTCTAGGAAATTCCAAACCCTAAAGTAATCGTTATATGGAGAAAATTTATTTTTATTTTTCTTTTTTACTTAATTCATATTTCAGGTTGTCTTGTTCCTGTGAAAATTACGAGCCTGTTGAATTGAAGTTTTTTTTTCCCCTTATTATTTATAAAGGGCTTAATAGTGTAGAATACAAACCCTGTTTGGTTGCCGCGAAAAATGAAAAAAAAAAAAAAAAGGAAAGATGAGACAATGTTTGATGTGGTGTTGTATGTATTTTGGCGGGAGTTTAAACAGTATTATTGGTTTCCAATATTTTAATCTAATTAGCTGCATGAACTATGAAGCTATGTTTATATTAGATTAGTGTTTGTTTTTGGTCATCAGCAAGGAGGAAGAATTAAAAAGTAAGGAAAGCTAATCATAGTTAGTGATGTAAAAAAATTGAATCTTAGATGAAATGAGCTGACATATCGCTTATTATCTTTTAATGTTGTGTTCAAGGTTTTAGGGACCAGAATCACCGGATGAATGCTCTACGTTTATGATCAAACTAATGTTTTTAAACCAAGAAATGGAATGCTTTGGGGTTTAAAAGAAAAAAAAAATTTTGAAATTTCTTCAGATTGAAATTTAGGCACTTTTTCAGCTTGATGCTTGAACCTTATTAGACATGAAATTTAAAGTGGGTTAACTTAGTTTTCTCAACAACAAATGGGGAGATAGGGTCATAATTTTCTTTATTTTTCCTTTCTTTTCCTACTTTAGGGACCAAATGGGACAATACTTAAACCTTTTTCTTTAGGGATTATTAGTATGCAAACATCAACCGCTTAATTTTTCCAACAAGAAACCCAGAGCTTTGAATTACCAAGAACAAGATTGACTCAAAGGAAAGTGGAAGCAAACCTACCACCCTGTTCGGTTGCCTTCAAAATTGAGGAAAATATGCAAAGAAATTATAGTTTCTACTTTTCTTTTGCTGGGTTCAATGAGAATGCAGAAATATATTTATTGATTAAATTATTGTTTTGCAAATAACTTGCCTTTTCCTTTATTTTCTCCTTGCTTTCTGCAGGTCTCCAACAACAAATCCCTAATTGCTCAATCCTCCAAGAAGCAGTCCAAAATTTTAAACTGGCAAGAATGGCGTAAACTTGAAAGAGAGCGAAAGCAACAAGAGGAGGATGAGCAAACCTTAGCAAAAGTGGAAGCTCCAATCCCACAATCCAACATTGGATTCAAACTTCTGAAGCAAATGGGGTACACTCCGGGTTCAACCCTAGGAAAGGAGGGGTCAGGCAGGGCTGAACCTGTGGGGATTGAGATTCGAAGGTCACGAGCTGGGATTGGTCGAGAGGACCCCCACAAGGAGAAGAGGAAGGAGGAGGAGCTCATGGCTGAGAAGAAGAGGAGAAAGGTAGAAACTTTGATGGTAGAGTTTGGGTCTTGGCAGAAGTCACAGTGGCATAGTCGAAAAGTTGTAGTTAATTTTAAAAAGGCGAAGGCCGCTCTTGATCAATTGGAGAATAAGGAATTTGTGGAGCCTGAGAAGAATGAGGATGAAGAGGAGGGTGAGCAGGCAGAAGATGAAGAGGAGGAGATAACAGAAGAGGTACGTATTTTCCATTTATGTTTGTCATCTAGACGTTCTGCATAAGCCATTTTTGGCTTTGGTACATGGAAATTGGTGTCATTTGATTGTAAAATGGTAGTGGAACATTTTCTTCATTTGGCCAGGAATGCCTCTTATGCGGGTTCTTATGTTCTCTTCTGCAATAGTAACTTAGATGGATCAACCAGACTATGCAGTAATCATTATCCGACTTTTAAGTTGTGATGTAACAACAACAACAACAAAGCCTTAGTTCCAAAATTTGGGATATGGATCCTCGACGATTAGATTGGGTTGATCACATGAATTATTTTCCTCCATTTTAATTTATCTGAAGGCATTAACTCTGTTACTTCCCTAATTGACACATCATTTTTTATTACTTCTACTAATGTTATTTTTGGCCTTCTTCTACTTTTTTTCCATTCCCTCTACTTGGATCAACTCATTCTTTCTTATTGGTTCATTACTCGCTCTCCTCTAAATATGACTAAATTATCTCAAATGATTCTCCTCATCTTTTCATCAATAGGGGCTACTCTTATCACTAGTGCAGAGAGATATAGGGTTTATTTGGTTAGGGTGTTTGAACAATTGTTTTCAGTGTTTAAACATTGAAAACTATGGGCCCAAAAAAAAAAAAAGCATTTGGTAAGGGTGTTTTTTACTGGAGTGTTTGAGTTACATTGCTCATTTAAGGGTGTTTAAATTCTGAATTTAGAAAATTCCTCTTACCAGTTTTCAGTTTTCAAACAACATTGCTCAATGGCACTTTTATAAATATATTGAAAATCATGGGGCCCACTTGATTAGACAAAACAGAAACTGACTTCTCTCTCCTCAAATAAAAAAAAAATGGAATTGTGCTTGTCAACTTTTTAAAAATAAAATACACACATACCAAACATACAATTATGTTTTTTCACACACTGAAATGTGTTATTTGAAATATGGTACCAAACAAATTTTTTGTTTTATGAATACTCTAAACACATGTTTCAATGACACTTTTTAAACCATAGTTTTCACATTATTTTAAACAACGATACTAAAAATCTCCAACCAAACGGGCCCATTGGCTTTGTGGTGATCCTTGATGCAAACCTATAGTGATAGGAAACTCACTTGAGGTTCATCCACTTGTTCTCTCACACTAGATACAGCTTTGTCATACATTTCCTTAATAAACTTAATATACTTTAGAGAAACTCATTTCTTCTCCAAAACCCATCACATAACCTCTCTAGGGACTCTATCATACAATGAAAACCATATGAAGATCCTTTCAAGCCTCTCTATTTTTTCCATTAGACATCTAATTCAGAAAATAGCTTCCATGGTAGATTGTCCTAGCATATAACCAAATTGATTTTCCAATATTGTTGTTTCAGGTCTTAACCTCTGTTCAATCACTCTTTCCCAAAGTTTCATAGTGTGACTCATGAATTAATTCCAAGGTAATTTGTACAGTTTTGAATACCCCCCCCCCCCCTCCCCCCCTTTTTTTGTTGTAAATAAGTATTAAAGTACTTCTCCTCCACTCGCTAGGCATTTTTTTAATATTTAAGATCTTATTGAGAAAGCTATTCAACCAAAATACCCCCACATCATGCAAGCACTTTCAAACTTCAATGGGGATTCCATACGGTCCCATGGCTTTTCCCATTTTCCTCCTCTTTAATGCATTCTTTACCCTAGCCGTCCAAATTCTTTGAACAAACCTACGGTCTCTATCCTCTATTGGATCACCCAAATCACTCCAATCATTCATACTTTTTCCATTAAAAAGTTTATCAAAATATCTTTTCCATCTCTCTTTAATTCTTTACCTCAGTCATCCTAATTCTTTGAACAAACCTAAGGTCTCTATCCTCCATTGGACAACCCAAATCACTAGAATCTTTCATATTGTTTCCATTAAAAAGTTTATCAAAATAACTTTTCCATCTCTCTTTAATTTGCTCTTATTTTACTAGCACTCTTTGATTTTCACCTACAATATACTCGTGATGTAAACAGAAGGCAAATACATTACTTGCAGCCCACATATAAGTCAGAAATGACGCAGGCATTTTCTCTGGCATCTCGCTTTCTCACTTCTAATTACAGAAAACATATGAATTGAAGTTTACATTAAAAAAAAAAAAAAAGAAAAAAAAAAAGAAGAAGAAGAAAAAGAGCCATGAGGGATTAAATTCCTGCAGTGTAACCTAGAAAGCACGGACGCGGCTGGGAGGGTGCCGCACCCGAGTCCGACGCGGTTGCCCGCGCGTCAGTGCCGCGTCTAAGCTTTTTTTTTTTTTTTTTTTTTTTTTCACGGATTCGCGCCGACTCGGCTTGATTCGTGCCAACTCAGCTTTGAATCGCGCCAAACTGGGCCAATTCGGCTAGAATCGGTACGTATCGGCCGGCGGCCGAAACTGGCCGAAATCGGCCTTGAATTATGCCGAAATCGGCTTTGAATGAGGCCCAAACACCCTAAATCTGTCCTTCCTCAATTTTATTTTGAATATTTATTACTTCTTTTGTGTTTTCTTTTTGGTTTTGTGTTTTGTTTTGTGTTTCTTGCCTTCTTCTTTCTTTATTTTGTGAATCAAGGCATAGTAATATGTTTTTTAAGAATATTTTAATAGTAAAAATATATAGAAAATATAAATAAAAATATTTTTAATAATTTTTTAATTGCCGAGTCCCACCGCACCCGCACTCACCTTTTTCAAAAATTGCCGAATCTCACACCTGCACCCGAGTCCCGAAACGCACCCGTGCTTCATAGTGTAACTAATTTTATGAGAATAAGAAAGAAAGAGATGTTGCAGTGATTATATGACCTATCTTTCTATTAATTTTCACTCCAAAAACCCTATAATAAAAGCTTCTTTTACATACTTGGGGTGGTAAACAGTGGATTAGGGTCCGGTGTATTGAACCGGGTGTAATTACCCCTTCCCCTCTCACAATTTTTTTTTACCACTTCACTTTTTAACTTCTAATTTTTCTACTTATTTTAAAAATTTTTATTTAATGGTTGAGATTGAAAGTTGTTATTTTTCAAGTTTCAATCTCAGCCATTGAAAGCAACTAGCCAATATCCTACGCGGTGCATTTTGATAAATTTTATAAGAAATTATTTATGACCTATTGATTTCATGAATACTATTATGGTTAGTCACAGACTCACAGTTAACAATATCACCTACAAACTTGTTGGTTCTTAGGTGTTTTTCTTGTATGATTTATGCTTTATATATAGATTCTATGGTGTTAATTTCTACATTTCTTATGTCACTAATTTTCTATCTCTATTCTCTACTATTTCAACACCTATAATTTTTATGTCATTCAAAATAGCTTTTCTTTAGTTTTAGAATTGACATGATAGATAAAATTAAGGCACATTAACATTTTAATTGAAGAAAGTTTGATTTTTAAGATCGTAATTATAATAAGATGAAAATTGAAATAATGATAGTTTTGTGACAATAGATTTGTTATCCCTAAATTTTAAATATTTAACTTTACCCTTTAACATAGAATGTTTCGAATTACTTTCAAAGATGACAAATCCAAAGCCTCTAATGTCTATTCTATATTCTATCAGTCTTTATCCACCACTAATCAATTAGCTATAAAAGCTGCTATAATTTCATGATACGACAATACAAACAATAATGTCATAGTGACATAATAATATCGCAATTTAACATCCCTAAAAGCAATCAAAACACCAAAAATACTACAAATCTCTACCAACTATATATATGCATCATATGAAAAGTCAAAAATCTAAATTGACACACAATATGAAAAAACCAATCTAAACATATTACAATGCTACATCAGTAAAAACGCATACATAAAATCTAAAAAAAATATTTAAAATGAACATAATATTTTAGAAATTAACATACCTCTCAGAAAGGGAACCAAAGATATTATGAGAGAAATTATATTGGACAAATGTGGACAAACGAGAATTTATATTGGACAAATATGGAGACAAATAATCATATCATATTATGATATCCAATTTATTGAATCCGACTCTTGCAATTTTGCATTGAAGTTAGTCTTATGTTGTCGTAGTCCCTACTTTTCTCATGACTTTTATATCCATCCATATCAATCCAAAGCATTTAAAGTTATAAATATATATATGAATTTTTTGAATTTTATTAATACATTGAAATAAATGTATCCACAATTACTTAATAGTTTGACATAAATTCTAAATTAGATGAGGTAGAAGTCTAAATCAAAAGAATTTCATACAATGTGCCACTTGGCAGAATCTCATGCTTTCTCACATAAGCTCTCTGCTTTTATATATAATATATATATATATATATATATATATATATATATATATATATATATATATATATATATTTGATTGATTGATTGATTTCATATGGTGCAATAGTCTCAAGCCGTAAACAGTGATTCGTCATCAGGGTATATCTGCATTTAAAGTTTTCAAGTTATTCCTATGATTGAATTTATACATTCAAGTATGTGGGTCTGGGTGAAAAGTGAAAACCGACATAGGCTTATGTGTGAAGACAAGCTATTAACCTGATTCTATCAAGATAGCGAAGACAATTATATGATCTATGGACTGATGATGGATGTGACAACTAGGATGGACCAGCTGAGTTTTAATTACTTAGGATCGCTTCATTTTCATCATTAGGCTACATTTAATCAAAACATGGCTATTATTTTCATATTTGATCTTTGCTCATAATCTAACTCTTGCTTTTGAGTTCATTACTTATGCACTTGGTAAATGTATAGTGGGTGATAATCACACTGTATTATATGCAGGATTTGCAGGATATGTTGATGAAACTTAGAGATGAATATCAGTACTGCCTCTTCTGTGGATGTCGGGTGAGTAGGGTATAATTATGTATCAATACTCAAAAGCAGTGCTTAAGATTTTACCATGTTGCTCTCAAACTGACATCGCTACTATAAATACTAATCCATGATACTAAACCCAAATTCTAATAGCTCTTTCCCCTCACCCTTTCATCTTTCTTCTTTCAGTATGAATCAGTGGAGGCACTGTTGGCTAACTGCCCAGGAACTGATGAAGATGACCATTAAAACTGTAAGAGTTGCTCGCTCTGTTCCAATGGAAGATTAGGTGTACAACTGTCATTTCTGCAAGTGGACCTCTCTCTCAGTGCTCTGCCATCCCACTATCATGAGATGAGTGGAAAGCAGAAATGAGTATCCAAAAGAGCAACTTGATCCTGGGGTTTCCCATCAGTAGGATTAGACCTGTACACCATGTATACATTCTTTGAATATTCTCCCATCTAAAGGAGGTGGTATAAGTTATTTCGGATGCATGCATCTTCCCACTCACATGAAGGTGGGCAAGTGTGGGACCCACCCTCATGTGAGTGAGAGGATGCATACATCCGAAACACCTTGTATTTTCTCCATGTAAAGGATTAAGAACTGCACAAAATTATAGAATTCACTAAATCTCTTATGGGAGGAGTTGTACGTGTATTGAAGGATCACAGGGACTGACAAAAAACAATCAGACAAGATAATTACAATATCATACTAAAGCTTCCCTAGTCATATGATATTTAGAATGCAAGAATTTTCTGTTTGATGAGGTTCCAACGAGCCTGCCCCATTGTGTAGCACTGCGATAGAGAAACAGTACGTGGACCTATATTTTAAAATTTATAATCAATAATGCTACGGATACAATTTAATTCATAAGATATTCACAATTGTTGAAGTGATCAATTGAGTGATGTGTCCTTGAGTGTCAGTTGTGTCTATCATCTATAGTCAACGGCTTCTGCAATTGTAAAATTTGTTGTACCGCCAGAAGTATGCGTCACAGTTGCACACGAATTACACAGGTCATTATTCACCCGTGGGGGGGGGGGGGGGGGTTGGGGGTGGAAATCTACTAGCAACATAGATGCCATAAGTGATTAGCATTACTGTTAGTGCAAACCTTCCGGTGGTCACAACAGCAATAAGTAGCAGTCCACTAGTAAGGAAGCCACTAGCAAGATGGATGCTTAAGCGACAAGCATTATTTACAGGTAAAGAAAAACTTTTTAATCATAACTAAACCTTAAGTTCCAAATGTGAATATCAATAGCAGCGCCAGTTCTCTTTTATTAAGAGAATCAAAGTTCGTATTCCCCAACTATTGAATTATCAAAATAATTTTAAGATCGACTATAAATACTCAACCGTCAACGGACTAATTAGAGTCGGCCACATGCATTCTAAATTCCTAATAGAGAGGCCACAAGGTGTACTTGTAATAAATTCATTAATAATAAAATGATTAAATTTTATGTTGATCATCAACCTATCTCTTCCTCCTCGTTTGAAACCACTAAACAAAATATGACACTAGCAGAAACACAAGCATAATTAGTGCAAACCTTCCAGTCAATTCATCCATTTTCACCCCAATCCCCACTGGTTGGACAATGTATTTCTCGTGCTCAATCAGTAAAAGACCAGCATCTTTTATTTATCTCTTGATATATGTGCTGGTTATATACTTGGGTTCCATCTTCCATGGCACTAAAGTAAAAAGACCACAATTAGCTGCCCTGAGAAGGTGAAGGATTAGTCCCTCAGTTCCAATGCCAGACAGCAGCTGAGAATTTGAAAAGGCACCAGAACCTATCATAACCTAATGTGCTTGAAAAAATATTTCACTATAAAAGGTCCGGTTAACAGGTGTCCTTAGGCATTTGTTAATGGACTATTTTAAAAAAATATTAATACCACTTTTATGAGAAATATAAAAAACTATCCATAATTTCAATAACTTTTCTCTTTTCCCATAAAAAGTTTCTTAAAATATTTTTTAAACCAATGCCCTCAAGGCATCCATTAACTTTTCCCACTATAAAACCACTCATTGAAAAGAAAACCAACCATCATCAAATGATCCCAAACAAACAGTTAAACTTACTAATTAGATAATGCAGGGTGAACACCTTGATCATCAGTGCTACAGTTTTAAACAACACAAATTAAAAGTTACTTAGGGTTTATCCCAACAAAAAGGCCTGCAAACATTCAAATCAGTTACTTTGGCTCTGTCCCAAAATAAAGGCATATGCTCATCTGCAGACATTCAAATTGTTTATTTCCAGTCAGCGAGGTGTCCAGAAGAACCAGAGCACAAACAGGGCACTTAAAGTGACCAGTGCATCTGCTGAGGGGAGGTGTCATAAGCCCTGGAGTGCTCAAGTCCCATGTATTGCCTCCTACCCTGCTGAGGCAGCTCAAGCTCACAAGAAAACTGACTGTTAAGAGGCTGAGAAATTTGGCCCAAACCCAGATCAGGGGGCATCTCATGTGAGCTGCTACCAGCCTCGTTGCCCTTGAAACCCCATGAACTGCTTTGAAACTGATTAATAGCTGCACCATTGGGAGCCATTGGCTGAGACATAGATGCCCCTTCCGTATTCATCAAGTCTTTCACCCCAAGACCTGATGCACGGTTTCGTGAGCCCCATGTTTGATTTGACAGAAGAGAGAGAGCACAGTTTGAGTCAGTGACTCCTGTGAAAGCTCCCGGAGGAATTCCTGGACCAGGATAACTACTCCCACTTGCTGAACCTTGCAGATATAGGTCAGATGGAGGATTTTCGGTGGTGTTTTGCCATGGATGAGGAAGAAACTTTCCCATCGAAGTGGCAGATGGATTTGCAGGCATTTGCTCTGACCTTGCAGTTGGCCATGCATCCCTCCCAGAATGCCTTGGATATGCAGTAAAGTCCATCAGAAACCCTCTACTGCTGGTTTCTGTCATTTCAGGAATCGAACAATTGAACTGAAGTTATAAGCAGGGTAAAGCATAACCAAAAACTGCATATATTTTCACACAGCTAAACAAGCAAAGTCAGTCATTGAAAATGATATTTATACTGATAATGTCTAACCAAAGATGGATGATGAGAGTCGGCCAAAGCGTGAGGACAATAATGATCCAGGTGGCGGTTTCCTCCTTCGTTCATTATGACCAGCAAGGCGCCTGCGACAACTTCGTTTTCCTTGGTCAAATTCAGGGAGCTGATGAAATCTGGGCAGAAACTTTCACAGTAGCTATTAGTTGGGATAAATGAAGCATGATTGCCTATTATTTGGTAGAAAACCAACCCTTTCATAGAAAATTGACACAGCAAGAAAATAAGGCCAAGAACTGAATATAATAATAACACGTAAACTGGTAATTGTTTCCCCAACATGAGATGGCATACTCTTCTTTGCCTCTGTGAATTGAAATGGGAGAAGTTCAAGAATCCTCACTAATCATCCAGTTCAATACACATGAATGTGCATATAGACAAGCCCTCAAACCTTAAAATGAACAAGCACTAGCTTGCTATCGACAGACATCCCCAACATCCTCAGTTCAACAGGTCAGATGTTCAAATTAGACGAGGTACCCACAAAAGAGGAACTAAAAGACCTTCATCATATAAGAATTTTAAGGATTCATGAAGTTGTGGGCAACAGGTCTCTGATTAACTACTATCTAGACATTCATCCCACTCAATTCCATCCCCTACCACACGTAAACACATAGTTAATGACATAAAAGCCCTTGCCAGGACCTACTATTTCAATTGAAAATCCTGAAGCACAGATATTGCTAGCTTACTCAGTTCTTTAAGTATATCGGCACTAGTCTCTAGGGTCAATCCTAGATCTCATGGAAACTACTATACATGAAAAACAAAAGAGAATTACAACTACATCGTCATTTAATACATGAATATGGTAATGTTGGAGCAAATGTCAACATTTTTTTTTTTAAAGTAGGAATTAAAAAATAAGCTGATTTACATGAATATTCAACTTCCTTTGATGACTCCAAAGATCAACCTTTATTCCATTTGAAGTGAGTTATTTTACACCTACCCACCAGAGTCAGGTCCCTGTCTCCTTAGATCTCAAAGAGATATATGAGCCTATAGGATGACCCACCATACTCTTGATATTTTTGTCTAAAGAAATTCTCAAAATTCTGTCCAATGATTATAGCTTATAAGAGACAAAACAAGCAACTTTTAAATGAAAGATGCCAATTTGTCACATTGACAGTTCACAAACTTTAGGGCCTACCAATGCCTTTAGAAGAATAATAGTATTAGTTAGCATCTAGCATCTAGCATCTATCACCTTTCAGAAACTCAAGAACTTTTCCTCAACTAGAAAATCTGCATTTGAAAACCCATGAAAACAAAAGTTATTGTGTCATGCAAATGCAATATATATACAACCATTTTATTTACAATCTATGTTTATTTCCTACAGCATCTGAAACCATGCAATTTGTTCCATGTTTAACTGGTATCCATTAATATGACGGATCTTTGAATTTATCTCAGTTATATATGCATTCTTAGTTTCAAAAGTGGAAAATTTATTTAAAAAATTGGTCCGTGCCTAATTACTGAATTTATTTGCAAGTCATTTCTAACTGCGGTATAAATTGGTCCGTGCCTAATAAACTGAATTTCTCATGGTAAAGCTGAAGCCTCACTTTCATCTAAATTATATCTCTATTCCTACCAAAGACTACCCCACCCCAAATCAAACATTAGTACACTTTCACTAGAGAAGTCTTATAAAATTTTAGATAATTCCTCACATCTGGATTGAAGGATTTAAATTTTGGGATTTGAAATACTTGTGACGTTATGGATTTAAATTAAAATCTTTGTAATAATTTCAAATCCAATATTAATTGGGATTAAATCCATCCATAAATTCCATCAATAGGAAAAATCGGCCCTTTCATACTTAATTCAAGTCATTTAAACTTAGTACTGAAAACCAAATCTTTCTTTAGGGACTTTCTAGAAAACGTAACATCAGAAATGAAACCTACTTTTTTATTCACAATTTCGTTTTAACAGTTTGACAATCCATTCTCAAATTAACAACTAAGGAAAATTTTATCCTCAATAAAAACAAAGACAATAATTGTGAAGCAAACCATATTCCTAGTTTCAACCATACATCACTATGCAGAACTTTAAAGTCCTGAATATGTAGTAACAGTGATTGATGTGGTTATAACAGATGACACCTTAAGCAAGAGTTGTGATCAAATCCGCTACCTAATGATGATTCACTAATCTACAGAAAACAAAGAAAAGTACTCAAGAACTTTCAGCTTCTCCACACATGTCAATGGTCATTTTGATTGCCAGGTCCTACAAATACAACTAACTGCGCTCACTGCATGAGCTGTAGGTCAATCATGATTCTACATTGCAAAGGTCTAACAATATGTACAGGATATTTGTTTAGAACTTTCAACTTACATATCATTTTACAGATTAACACATTACAAACGCGTTAGAAATTTATACCAACTGGAAAAGGTTTCTCTTCAAACTATCTTGGAGAAAAACATTCAAACTCCTGCTATATCATTTTATTATCTTTTAATTGAATGTGAATTTTGAAAATCTAACCATTAAATTGTATGTTTTTATAATATCCTTGTACATGCAAATTTCAAGAAAATCAAAGATCAACAGCTCTGTCATCAATGACATGTTTGAATTTCAAGTTTTTGTGATAAAAAATTATTCATAAAAAATAAGTTCATTGATAGAATAGTAAATAACATTTGGTTTGAACAAAATTTGACGTGCGTGTTAAGAATATAAAGAACATGCAATCCAACAGTTAGATATTCAAAATTCACATCCAATAAAAAGATATAGGAGGAGTTTGAAGGGTTTTTTCAAACTAGTTTAGAGAGAAACCTTATCCCAATTGGAAAAGATTTCTCTTACAGTACTCTGTTGGATACAGCTTGATTGCGCCCAAATATTTTTAACAGTGATATGCTGAGAAGACACAACTCCCAAATCTGGTTTGGAACTGAAATGTCATACATAGCTGACCTTTGTATCAGCTATTATTGTTGGTGTTTTCGACATCCTACCTTACAAGTTCTACCATTCACATTCACCATTCCTTATTTATTTATGATACAGGGCTATGTTTTAGACCTATGTAGCACCTTTGATCAAACTTCAGCGTGATGATTAACTCATTACATGATTTTGGACCATTTGATTTGCATGCTTATCTTTGCATTTCTTGCAACAGATATCAAAGCATTGAAAGCTAGGGTATAAAATCAGCTTTAACAGCCCTCCAATAAACCTGTTCTCTTCACTAAAGTGGAATATATCAAACGTTCGATTTCAATCTCCTAATTTCAAGCCACAAGTGCCAAATATTGTGCTTCCACTTGGGTCATTGAATCTAGCACTTAAAACATCCTTTATTTTAGAATCAACTGTGTGGTAAACAAGGTACTTGCTATTTTTGTCCAACCCAAGTTGCCAGCTTAATCTCTGTAACACCACATGCAGTGAGTCCATTTGGAATCATCTTATTTGGATTTTTGCTGGTTCCTTTTTACCAAAAAGTAGATAAGTTTTTATAAATCTGTACATAATCAAAATAAGCTAGAGCTAAACGAAAAAGCTCATGGCAAACAGACATGGCCCATCATCTCCTGTATATAGGGTGGGAAAAAATATTTCTATCCTTAATTCAAGTACACACAGGTTGCAAGTAAAGGATCAAACCAACATTTAGTGCACCCCACCTAAGTTAGATGCATAAATCAAAGACTTGGTCCAAAACAATCCAAACACAATGAATTTTTTCCACATAGATAACCCCTAATTGAAATTTTTCCAGAGCTACTTTCACCTTTAAAGACTGTAAAATGCCTAGTTATTTGGCTCTTGAACAGCTGAGCCTATGCTTCAAATTTGGTTATGGAACCTGGAAGCTAGATATTTTGATAGACTTAAGAATGATAACTACACATGTTACAAGTGCTTACATCAAAGAAGTTTATGTTTAACTTGTAACTCATTTTAGAAGTAGAGATATAGTTTAGTCTTAAAGCAGGTTGTCTTAGTGTGTGTGTGTGAAGAAGACTACTTATGACGTACACCATAATTATTACAAAAAAATTATGGTAAGCCATAGCCTATTTGTAGAGAGACTTTAGACAGGCCCAAAGTCACAGCAATGCCAATAACAGATGGAAGAATTATATCAATTTGTCAGCAACTAAGCATAGGTGTAGCTTTGGGTTAAAATGCAATCCCTTTCACTAAGACATACTCCTTGTACAACACAATTATACAAAAAACTCTCCTTATGACCTAAAAAATTAAAATTAAAAAAAAAAAAAAAAAAAACCTCAAACTCAGAACATTCCAATTAACAGGCCAAAAATCAACTTCCATCAACACGCATATCCAAAGCTAAACAGTGAAATGGGGGAAAAAGAACCCCATAATCCCAAAACCAATCTACAAACAAACCCGGTATCCTGCAGCATCAGCAACAACACTTAAATTTTCAGAAATATGAAGAAATCCCTAGCAGAGGACAAGCAGTAAATACCAAACCATTTTTCACTATGAATCCAATACCAAAATACAAATGAAAATGTCTAATCCCCTGCCCCCTTATTTATTTATTTATTTTTTAAATTCACCCAGAAGCAAACAAAACCTTAAACAACAAACACCTAAACCCAACAACAAGCACCCACATCAAAACCCAATTAAATTAAAAAAGAAAAAGAAAAAAGACATACTTATTAAACCTAAGAAATCCAAAAACCCCATCCTACTGATAACAAGAATCTCCAAAACACAAAACCGACCAACAAATGTTCAAGAAAAAATAACACGACCCATCAAAGATTATAACTTGAATAACAAATACAAATAGGAACCAAATGAAATAGAAGAAAATCAAGGAAGGTTAGCTTACCTGCTACACTGCTGGCAAAACCTCTGCTCGATGCCAGCAACAATGACCTTAGGTGACTTGGAATGCATGCCACAGACTTTGTGCCTTGAATAGTAAGCCTTGGCATCACTCAGATCTGCCTTGCACCCTTCAACTTGGCACCGAGGTGGCTGAGCACCCACTGCACCACCGCCACCTCTGACTTTCTTTGGAGGGGTGGACTCGGGTCCATCGCCCGGTTTGGCCGGAGCCACGGGACCAGGAGGGGCATCCTCAAAGTAAATTTTGCGCCCAAATTTCAAACCATTGAGTGAGTCAGAGGAGGAGTTTGGTGGGGAAGAAGAGGATGAGCCTCCTGATGAGTCAGCCAGAGAGCCAGAACCCATTTCCATAGTATGTACTCTCTAGCTTCTACTACTCTAAAGCTCATTCATTTTTTGTCATTTTGATAACACCGGGAGAGTAGTGGTACGTGTAACACTGTAACCAATAAACTATGCGTGTGTGTGTGTGAGAGAGAGAAAGAGAGAGAGAGAGAGAAAGAAAAGAGAGATGGGTTTGTTTTAAAAGTGGGTGAAGAAGGTGGTCGTGGTGGTGGAGGAGGAGGAGAGGTTTTGAGAAGGAGCGATCTGACAGTAATAGGACATGCTGACAGCTGAGTCACAGCTGAGCTGGGTGTTTGTAGCTGTGTTGTATAGTGTAGTATGGTACACTCAGAGACTGTCTTAGACTCTGGGCTCCAAATAATGCAGGGAAAAGAGCACGAAAAAGAGAAAGAGAAAGAGAGAGAGAGAGAGAGACTGATGGGCACGTATGTACTTAGTATTTGTGGAGCTTTTACGAAGCTACTTTTAGCCTTTTATGCTCTCACCATCACTATCTGTCGTTTTGTAAAACTTCTTTTCCTGTGTATTTTGGCCCCTCTCTGTCTGTCTAGTATGGACTGTGCCACTGTGGGAGAGCATTCTCTCTCTCTCTCTCTCTCTCTCTCACATCTTTCTTCCTTTATGTGGTGATGGATTGTGGTTGGGGTTCCTGGCCTGATGGGTTCAGTGTGCTTTTGGGGTCCACCATTTTATTAACAAGTTGGGGAGGATTATAATTCATCTGAGTTAGTTTGGTTGGGAGTTGGGAGTAGGATAGAAAAAGTTACATGAATAAATTTATTATTATTATTTTCTTATTACTTACAAGTTTGTTTGATTAAATGGAAAGGGAAAGAAAGAATATTTCTTTGTTTGGTTAAAAAAAAAAAGTGGAGAGAAAGAAAGGGAATGAATTGAGTAAAGAGAGGTGGTGTAAAATTAAAAGTAAAACTATAAAAGATAAAGTTTTAACTCTAAATATGTTTGAAGTCAAATGATTAAACCACCTATAGAAATATGACATGTATCTTGTCAAGTATAATACACATGATTTACTTGGTTGACTGGGTTAAGTGAGTCATGTGTATTACACGTAATAATGACAAATGTTATCTTTCTATTAGTGGTTAGAGTCCAAGGCTTCACACATGTTTGGAACCAAACTTTATTTGCGTAAAACTCTCATATTACATTCTCACCTACACCTAGCCATATAAGCATTCTTCAAATATTAAAATACTCTCACACACATACAAACATCCCTAATTACAAATTATATTACTATTGTGCATTATTGTCATTCCAAAATTATAAGTGCTTGTAGGGGACAAAGGTCGGTTTTCAAGTTTTCAAATGAGAGTTTCACACATACACTTAGATTATGTTAGAGTAAAATTCTATCTCAGTTTTAAAAAAATTATATTTATTGTAGAAAAAGTAAACAAAATAATAGATTAGCAACCAACAATGAACTGAGCCAATTTGATCAAAGAGGGAGAAATCATACTAGAGAAAAGAAGATAGCTTTGACAAAAGAAAGAATCTCTCTCTCTCTCTCTCTCTCTCCCTCTCCCCTTTTATTCCCTCACAATTAAGGAGAATAAGTTTTTAATTATCAATTTGTAATTTATAAAAATAAAATAGTATAATAATTTTTTCATTATAATTTTTTCACTTCCTTCCTTCCTCTCTCTTCCTCTTTACATTCAAACACACATGGGGAAGTCTTTTTCTTTGCCTTTCTTTTCCCCATTTCCATTCCCTTACTCTTTTCTCTTCTCTTCCCTCCCCTCTGGCTTCTATGCAACCAAACATGGTGTAAAAAATGATAGAAAAAAACAATTATAATTAATAAAGGTAAAATAGTAAATTCAATTTAAGAAACATTTTTTTCTTCAAATTTAAAGCATTCACATTGGTGATGCTAAAATAATTAAAATACTATTTTAGTACCCAAAATACTGAAAATTATGCTACATTAGTGGTGGTAAAGTTAAAAATTTATACAACTAGTTGCCATAGAGTGATAAAAAAAAAGTTAGTTTATTTTGTGGGGTCACATCTTCTCATTATTGTAGCAGAAAGTGATAAAAAAAAATTCAAATAAAGTGGTATTAAAAATTTTAATGTTGGGTGTATTGTAAAATGAAATCTTAAAATAGATAACATAGTTTTTTGGGTTATTTGAGCACTCACATCAGTTCGTGCAAAAATAAGAACCTACTTATTTTAACATAAAAACATACTTTTTATATTTTACATACTCATTACTTTCTATTTATTTTAACATAAGAACCTACTTTTTATATTTTACATACTCATTCTTCAAAACACCTCACATCAGATTATCTATTTTACACTACATTTCATTAAAATATCAATTTTTCTTGATTTTTTAAATCATTTCTCTTTCTTCACACACAACAAACACTATCCACTTATTTCCTTTATCCTCGAGATACATAAAGAAAAAAAAAAAACTAAATAGGTTGTGTTTGATTTGACAGTAATTGATATTTGGAAAATGTTGTACGCCATTGATGGTGTTTGGTGTTTCAAGAAATTACGGTCAAACTGAAAATACATTTAGTTGATCGTAAAATACCCTCCCCCCCCCTTAAAGTGTAAAATGTTTTACACTTTGAAATTACCTTCAAAGCATTTCCACTCCTCACAAAAATCCTCTCCTCACTCACATTTTCATCACTCATGCCATGCCCAAGCTAAAGGAAGGAGAGAGGTGACGTCGGTGAAGCCCAAAACCAGACATTGACCTACGGCCCCACCATCATGCCTGCAAGCCCTGCCGCCGATGAAGGTAGTTTGGGCACTTCTCTCTTCCTCTACTGACCCATCCATTTTCCTCCCCTAACCCACCTCCACCAACCCATTAATTTTCCTCCACTAAACCACCTCCTCCTCCACCGACCCATCTTCCTCCTTTCTTTTTACTCAAGGCCCACATTCTCTAATTTAGATCTAAGTTTTTATGGGGTTGTTCCTGTTTATAGTGTAGTTTTTTTTTTTTGGCCATGATTTGGTTGAGGTAATAACAATGATTTGTTCTTGGGTTGCAATTGATTTGTTTTTGTATGTTAGAAATTGAAAATTGTAACTAAATAAACACACAACAAACACTATCCACTTATTTCCTTTATCCTCGAGATACGTAAAGAACGAATAAACAACTAAATAAGCTGTGTTTGATTCGACGGTAATTGATATTTGGAAAATGTTTTACACCATTGATGGTGTTTTAGGAAATTACAGTCAAACTGAAAATACATTCAGTTGATCGTAAAATACCCTTCCCCCCCCCCCTTAAAGTGTAAAATGTTTTACACTTTGAAATTACCTTTAAAGCATTTCCACTCCTCACAAAAATCCTCACCTCACTCACACTCTCATCACTCATGCCATGCCCAAGCTGAAGGAAGGAGAGAGGTACCGTTGGTGAAGCCTAAAACCAGCCATTGACCTACGGCCCCGCCGTCATGCCTGCAAGTCCTACAGCTGGTGAAGGTAGTTTGGGCACTTCTCTCTTCCTCCCCCGACCCATCCCTCTTCCTCCATCGACCTATCCATTTTCCTCCCCTAACCCACCTCCACCGACCCATTCATTTTCCTCCACTAAACTACCTCCACCTCCACTGACCCATCTTCCTCCTTTCTTTTTACTCAAGACCCACATTCTCTAATTTAGATCTGAGTTTTTATGGGGTTGTTCCCGATTATAGTGTAGTGTTTTTTTTTTGCCATGATTTGTTTTTGGGTTGCAATTGATTTGTTTTTGTATGTCCAAAATTGAAAATTGTAACTAATCCATTGATTTGATTAATCGATCCATTGTTTTGATCAATCAATCCATTGAAAATTATAATCCAATTGTATTAAAGGTATTTTTTGATATTTTCTCTGGAAAATGTTTTATATTGGAGAACCAAACACTAGAAATACTTTTCTGGCGTATTTCCTAAATCACAACCAAACAAATAAAAATGTTTTCCTTTCCGTAAAATATTTTACACTTAGAAATTACACTTTGCCAAACACAGCCTAAATACAAAATGAATAGTGTTTGTAAATTTACACAATTATTGTAGCAAACTTATAAATTTACACAGTTATATACGAATTGATGTGGGTTATTTTTAGGCAAAACTGTATAAATTCTACACGTTTTTTCTATTATACACGGATTGCTGTGAATGCTCAAAAGTTGAATTTTCTAGCACTACCAATGTGAATGCTCTGAGAATGATGATTTTTGGTGGGCCTAGGTGGAAAACTTCACCAACCCCCTTGTCCATTCTCTCTTATTTTCACAACACACATAAAAAGGACCTGAGTTAAATCTCACATTTTTTATCCTCCATTTTACATTCTCCCCCTTTTCTACCTAACCAAAACAACCATAAGCCTAATACGCACTTTTTTTTTTACAATACCATATATTTGCACTTTTTAAAAATCATTATAGAATTTGAATTTATGATATTCATTTCATAGTTATACTCTTTATTATTAGATTAACATATTAATGAGTTTTTTTTTTTTTTTTTTAGTGCAAGTGAGATTTAATCCTATGACCCGAGTTCAAGAATAAGTGATTTGATCAATTGAGTTTAGTGGAATTCATATAAAAGTGATAATTTTTTAAATTATTAGCGTAGGAATATATATTTATATGATATGATATGAAGAGCCAAATTTTCTACCAAAAGAAAAAAAAAAAAAAAAGAAGATGAGCCAATTGTGTTTAGAAGGGTCTGGAATCAAGACAATAATCCTAAGCCCTAACCAAAATATTTAATATATATATATATATATATATATATATATATAAAATTTGGTAGAACTCAATATAGGGATTCTCGGTCTCAATCTCTGCAAATTGATCTTCATCAGAACTCAATATCTTGGTCTCAATCTCATACTCAGTCTCTCTCTCTCTCTCTCTCTCTCTCTCTCTCTCTCTCTCTCTCTCTCTCTCTCTCTCTCTCTCTCTCTCTCTCTCTCTCTCTCTCTCTCTCTCAAAGTTTCACAGGTTAGGGATTTAGGTACTTGGTTTTCTTTTGATTTCATGGGAAGGGGAACAATGCCTTAATGTTTTTTTTTTCTTTTTTTTTTTCCAGATTTTTCTTATTTTAATTCCAAAAAAAAAAAAAAAAAAACCACAAGCAAAACGGTGTCATTTTAGTGGTTCTGACAGTAGCAATAATGGTGCCTTGAATTGATAAAAATTAAAAATTAAAGGACTGAATTAACAAAAATAAAAGTCATAGAACTGAAATAAAAAACGATGAAAATTAGAATGACACTTTTACATATTTGCCAAAATTTAATCCTGGCTCATCTTCTTTTTCTTTTTTGGTAGAATATCGGGCTGTTCGTATCATTGTGAAGAATGTTTGACTGAATGTTCAAACGTCGAATAAAGCCCATCTGTCTTCATTAGTTGTGTTGTTACATCGTTATTTTTGTGCATTGCATCATTGTCAGTGTCCAACAATGTTTTTACCAAAAGTAAAATTTTATAAAAGATAATAATAAAAGCTTGCTTACAATACCTCTACTTTATCTCTTAAAGAGTTCTACCTCTACTTTATTACTATTTTAGGTTTTTCTTTTATTTTTATTGTTTTTAGAAGAACTTTGCTAGCAAGGCAAGTACCAAGTAGTTACTTTGTTTTGTGATAGTCAGTACCAAGTAGTTACTAGTCAGTTGATTAGTTAGAAGTGAATCTTTTAGTATTTGAGTAGTGCCATAAAAGCATACGCAACGTAACTTTTTTCTGCGACATATATATATTGGTTTGGACTCAATATTTTTTTTTTTAGCTTAATTATTTTTGGGGGGCACACACTATAATTTTGATCAATAGCTATTTTAGTCCATTAAGTTTTAAAAAAATTTCATTTTAATCCATTAACTTTGATAATGCAGTCACTTTAGTACTTCCATCAATTGTTATTAACAAATTTCGATTAATACCCTTAAAACAATGTTGTTTTACATTTAATTTTTTTTTTTCCAGAGATTATGACTTTTAAAATTTTTAAACTTGACTAAAAAGATCATTGATAAAAAAAAAAAGAAAAAGACTAACAGATTTAATTAAACATGTGGGGTTCAAAAAAATTTAATAAGGTAATAATGCCACGTGTCATACTCGAGGCCGAGGAGGCCAGTGCAATTCCGAGAAGACCGTACCCTTGGACGGTAAGGCCGGAGAGGCGGGCCATGACAACGTCAATGGCACATCACCAGAGGAAGCCTCACTGTAGAGAAAGAACTTCAGAGTAGGGATTAGCCCTAACATGACTGGAGGGATGGTAACTGCCACCGCATTTATGTAGAGAAGACCTCTGAACAGTGCTGTCTTGGTTGCTGTAACTCATAAAGGATCTGAGAAGGGCATCTGATGGGACAAGTACTCGAGTAGTGTCCTTCACAATTAACAAGTGGAAGGCCAAGATCAGCTGAAAGAGGTTATATAATGCAAGAGATTCTTCAGGAGGAGGGGGGTTTTTTGTATGAGAACCTGTAGAGAAAACACTGTAGCAATAGGAACTGAGATTGTAATCAAGTTTAAGAAAGATATATACAATAGCCATTCTCCTTGGACCTTACCAAGGAAGAGTTATTTTGCATAAAACTTGTTTACCTTGGTTTTTCTTGTCATCTAAATCCACTATAATTGTTGTCCAACTTTCTAAAGCCTTGTTTTGAACCCACTATCTACAAATTCATTGTGTTGGGCTAGTTGGGCCTCAATCCCATTACCTTTTTGAGCTTAGGATCTAACTCGTGTCCTTACAATTAGCGCCGTCTGTGGGAAGTTCTTGAGTTTTAGTGAGATCAACGTTCAGCCATGGTAGGTTTAGGGCCTAACTGAGAAGAGTCTATTGGTTCCCAACGTCAAGATCATTTTCTCAATCTTGAATGAAGAAGGAACTGGGAGGTTAATGTGCACATCACACACACCAGTAGGAGCCAATCTTGAGGTGGGAGTCACATCTCTCATGAGGAAAACACTAAAAGCCTGCAACTGGAAATAGATCATTTGCAAAGGAGATTACGCCGCAAGCAACGTAGAGGAACTCCTTCGAGTCCTGACCATTCTTCTGGTGATGATAATGATAATAGCTACTAGCCTAGGTCAAGGACTCCTCCCAGTGAGTCTTTTCGTGTGATGAGGAGCATCATGATAGGCGGAGAGGGAAGAGTCCATCTCACGAAGGCCTGGGCAATGATGCCATGAGTAAGGCTCTGAATCAGATTTCTAAGTCACCCTTTACCCATAGGATTAAGGTAGGAAGACTTCCTCGGCGGTTTACTCAATCAACATTCACCATGTATAATGGCAGAACGGACCATGTGGAGCATGTTAGCCACTTCAACCAGAGAATGGTTGTTCACTCAAAAAATGAAACCTTGATGTGCAAGGTGTTCCTATCTAGTTTAGGGCCTACAGCGATGAGATGGTTCGATGGTCTGAAGGAAGGTTCTATCAACTCCTTTAAGGAGCTTACAAGGGCCATTGGTTCTCGTTTTGTAACTTGTAGTAGAGTTCCTCGGCCTTTGGACTCCCTGTTGTCTACGACTATGAGGGAAATGGGAAACCTTGAAGACGCATTTTGATAGGTATTGGGAGATGTTCAACGAGATAGATGAGAACTTTGATGATGTGGCCGTAAGGACTTTCAAGGTCGGCCTACCTGTCGAGCGTGATTTGAGAAAGTCGTTGACTAGGAAGCCTTTTAGGAGTGTGTGTCAGCTTATGGACCGTATTGACGAGTATAAGTGGGTTGAGGAGGATCAACAATAAGGAAAATGGAAGGCTAAGGTGGTCCCTCAAGATAGAAGAGATTTTAGGTTGGACCGATACAACAATAACCGTCCCCAGAGAGATTTTACTGGGAAATCTGGATCTACTGCTGCTTAAGTGGTTAACATGGTATTCTGAGAGCCAGTACATCAAATTCTAGAAAAAATTATGAATGAGCCATACTTTAAATGGCCAAGTAAGATGGGAGAAGACCCCACAAAGTGCAACCCAAGCCTTTATTACCAATACCACTAGGAGCGAGGACACACCACAGAAGATTGCAGGACTTTGTGGAGTCATCTAGAGCAGCTGGTCCGAAGTGGAAAGTTAAAGCAATTCCTGTACTAACCTAGTGGACATGGTAATCAGGCAAGGTCGGGAGCTCAGAGAGATGCTTCTGCTAAACCACCTTTGGGTACAATCAGCGTCATTCTTGCTGCTCCAGGGAGGATTGGCTCGTAGCCATCCAGGGTGATGTCTATAGCTCGCTATCTACAGAAGACTCGGCCCTTGATTCGAAGAGGGGTAGATTGGAGGCTCGACCAGCTTTGAGCTTTTATGATGAGAATAAAGTTAGAACCTTGCAGCTACATGATGATGCCTTGGTAGTTACTCTCAGGATTGAAGGGTATGACGTGAAGAGGGTGCTGGTAGATCAGGGTAGTGGTGCAGAGATTATGTACCCAGACCTATATAAGGGGCTGAAGCTGAGGCCTGAGGACCTGGCCTGCTATGACTCCCCTATGATAGGGTTTGATGGGAAGATTGTCTTTTCGAAGGTGTTAGGACATATGTGTTTCACTTGTTTAGAACATATGTCATTCTTTTATGTAATTGGCTAATCTTTTGACAAAACGCACTTTACTTGTATTTGGGTAGATTTAGGATGAGTTTTATGCTTCAAGAAACTGTGTTTCAAGATCAAGTGTTGAAGTCATTAAGTCTGTTCAAGAAATAAGCTGAAAAGTTCAAGTTTATTAAAACTCGATAGCTAGCATGTGTCGAGGTTTAAAGAGTTGTTTCAGCCCCGTGGCTTAACAGCTGCTCGACAGCATCTTGACACCTTTATCTGTTGAGGTTTAAGAAAAACAGATTTTAAGTTCTGTTTTGATTCCAATCCGTGGATGTGTCTTTGGGCCGTCAAAGCATTCACAAGTTGCACAAGCATTGAGAAATCCTTGTTTAAGCAAGTTGTGACTAGAGAAAAAGTTCTTGCCTTAATTCATCTCTCTTGTGAAGAAGTTGCTGTGTAATGTGCACCGTAGGGTTTTGTAACCAAGCATCTTCTTGATCTTCATCGTGTGGATGAATTGAAGAACTTTGCAGCCAACATTCTTCTTTCTCAAGTTGGTGAATGAGTCACGTACTGGGATTCATGCAATTAGTTAGTCACGTACTTGGGAGCCATGCATTGAAAGGAGAAATTGTCACTACAGAACAAGTCCAATTGAGTATTGGGGTAAGGGTTCAACTATAGGTTGGTAAGGTATTTGGGATTCCTTTACTTGTAACCACTTGTTGTGATAATAGTGAAATTTCGGGAGTGGTGACCTTAAAATCACTCGGTGGAGTTTTTGCCATGTAGGTTTTCCCCATTCGTAAACAAATCACCGTGTAATTTAATTTTCGCTGCATACTTAGTTTAATTGGTGATTTGTTTGTGCTACCACGCGCTTTGCATGTTAATTTGATTAATTAATAACTTGGCTAATTAATTAACTTAATCTATCACAAGGGGTCAATACGTTTTTGGCTTATCAAGTGGTATCAGAGCAGGCACACTCTGATTAGGGTTAATCTTTGTGTGTGATCCATTGACCTTTGTTTGATGGTACTAACTACGCATACTGGAAAGTACGCATGAAAGCTTTCTTGCAGTCTCTAGATGAGAAGGTGTGGCAAGTTGTGGAGATAGGCTGGACCAAGCCTACAGAAGCGTCGGCCAATTGGGATGATGCTAAGATCAAGGCGGCAAACTTCAACAGTAGAGCATTGAATGCTTTATTCAATGCGGTCACTAATGAGGAGTTCAAGAAGATATCTTCCATTGAAACTGCTAAGGAAGCATGGACTATCCTCCAGACAACCTATGAGGGAACAAAGGCTGTCAAAGATTCGAAGCTACAGAGGCTCACTACAAGTTTCGAAGAAATTAAGATGGAGGAGGATGAGTCGTTTGATGAGTTTTAAGTCAAGCTCAAGGACATAGTGAACTCAGCCTTCAATCTTGGAGAAACCATTCCTGAACTCAAGATTGTGAGAAAAGTGCTCAGATCTCTGCCTGAGAGATTCCATGCCAAGATCACGGCGATAGAGGAATCAAAGGATATTGACAAAATTCCTTTAACTGAGCTGGTTGGCAATCTGCAAACCTATGAGTTAGGGTTGACAACAATTGGCAAGTCGGGTAAAGGCAAGAGCATGGCACTGAAAGCCAAGAGCAGTGAGGCAGATGAGTCATCAAACGATGAAGACTCTAAGATGAAGTCCTACATCACCAGGCAATTCAAGAAATTCATGAAAAATGCCAATGGAAAAGGCTTCGACAAGGACTGTAGGCAATCCAGTTCTTCTCAGTTCAAGAGCCAAGATAAAGGGAAGAAGGATGCTAGGGATGGCGGTCAGTACACTGTTCCCGCAGGACCTAAGTGCTTCGGGTGTCAAGACTTCGGTCACATGAAACAGGAGTGTCCCATATATCTCAAGAGCATTGGGAAGAGCAAGGCACTTGCTGCTGAAGGAAAAAATCTGGTTTTGTATCTCATACAAAACACATAGCGGAAGCAACAAACAATGATCTATTTCATTTATGATTGATAACATGTACTATGTAAATTTCAGAATTTAAGAACAAAATAGCGTACCTTGGTATGGAGAAATTCAAAACAAAGATTAGAAGCACTTGAGAACACTTTTAATCTTCACTCTAATTCCACTTTACGTCCAAGATGTGTGGTCTCTCAATCAGTTTTCAAAGGGAGAATGAAAGTGTGTATCACTCTCACATACACACCGTTTTTTATATCTCTCATAAAAATTCTGTATGTTTCTCCCTTTATAACTAACTGATTATCTAATTGGGCTAGCCTATTGGGCCTTTCCAATTGGGCTTTAGTGTGTGGCTTGGAGTGGGACCAAAAGGGACCAATAAGATTTTAGCTCCAATGGGCCTTGGGCTTTTCCGTCAACTCTTGACAAGCCCAAAGTTACCATTAACTATATTTAATACCACTATATAAATATAGTTGCACTCTAGGCCTTATCTATAAATTATATCCCAAGACTTTATTATACTTGCAACCCCTTCATTAAAATATTCGTAGTAATACAAAGTCATGAATATAGATTGCCACTTTGAAGATTACTACATCTTAATCCTTGAGTACCCAGTTTAATTTTTCATGTTATTCATCATATATTTATGAAATCCAATTTCATAAATATATACTTTAGTAACTCCTTACTAAAGTGGTTGGGCCCAACATTCTGAATAACTAAACCCATTAAACTTATCTCAAGGGAATATTTTATATCTCCATTAAGAGATTATGAATTCCATCTTGAGAATATATGTTCCATCAATACTAAATGCGGCTGCCCAACATACTGAGGTTTTGACCGTGACTAATAGATCTCACTCTTGATATATCAAAGCAACCTACATCTCATGATCAGGTCCATTATTCTCTCAGGATTTAGAGTTGATGTTAATAGAAGTCGTGAGATTTATTATTCAATTGACAGTCGTTAGGAGAATAATAAATCTCACAGCGGTCCAGTTTAATATGTTTTAACTCTTAAAACATATCAACATACCAACTAGAAGTCTTCACTTCCATGATCAAGACAAATCATCTTAGTTGATATGTTATAGTCTTCGCAGATGAAACGCCCATTTTCATCACCGACTACGAACTACATTTTGAGTTTACAAGAAACTTGTGATTTACATCTTCTGTGACTAAATCACATAAATCACATACAATGCATCTCATGGACTATGATAATGTCCCATTAGTTCATTTATAAATAGTCTCATATAATTAAACAATTTAATTATTTATAACATGCCAATAAATTGGATTTTAGGGCATAAACCCCAACAATCTCCCACTTGCACTCAAAGACAATTTACCATATATCCGACACTTATCTCCATTTAGAGTAATTCATAATCACTCTAAGGCAAGGCTTGGAAACAAGTTACAGCCAGATTTATTGCATAAATTATCTTTTCTACTACTATTTCTCATGTACTCATATCTTTCTAATGAGAAGATATCATTTACACTTAATGTGTATCTTCACCAGCTAGAGTGAACACATATCTTGAAGTCCAACTTCATGAATCGTAATCAAACTATAAATCAATATTTGCACATCCAGTAATAATCAAAACTTCACTTCTGTGGACAAGCATATAACACCTCATTCTCATAAGATGTTTGAGTATATGCTTTACTCCTAATAAATTAAGTGAGCTTTGATTCAAATGATATTTGCTTACCATGCCCTTCGCAAAATAGATATTTAGCCTAGTATATAGCATAGCACAAAGACTTCTTATTGATATGATATAAGGAACCGTCATAATATGCTTTTCCTTTTATATGTCTTAGGACCACAGTCCTATATATAAAGGAACTTCAAACTTGAAAGGAAAGAATCCTTTCTTGAAGTTTTACATGCTATACTTGGCTAGAATCTAATCTATTTAAGCAGTTTGAGATAGACTAAACATCCTAAATTCTGAATTTTAACAAAGTTAAATTCTTAAGATAACTAGTTTTTACCAAGTATTTTATATCAAATTGGACTAGACAACAAAAACTCTATTGATGACAATAACTCTACATCATTCTAAATGATTAGAATGTCATCAACATACATTAAGAAATTTATTATTCTATATAGCTTTACACACATAAGCCCTTTTAATATATGATCAAAATCAAACAATTTGATTTCTTGATCAAAGATGGTATTTTATGATTTAGATGCTTGCTTTAATCCTTAAATGGAATTTAAGCAACTTACAATCTAAATACTACCGTTTCTTTGCTATGTACAAGTCTAGTTACATCATATATATGTCTTCTTCAAGATTGCTACTAAAAGAAGCTTTCTTGATATCCATTGCCATATTTCATCCAAATGAAATATAATGGATAAGAGAATCTAGATAGAGTCAAACTTGACTATTGGTGAAAAAATATTTTCATAATCAAACCATTTCTTTCTGAATAAATCTTTTCACCACTAGTCTTGAGCTTGAAGGTTTGCACCTTCAAATCTATCAATCTCATTTTTCTTGTAGACCTATTTGAGAACAATAGGCTTAATGCCATTAGGCTCCTCTATAAGTTCTAGACTTTAAATAGAATCTAATTCTATTTACATAACCTTGATCCAGTAATTTATATTTATATCATCTATTGCCTCTACGTAGGACCGAGGATCAAATTCATATCCTTGTGGAATGACTTCAAAAGTTGATTCCAAAAGTATGAATTTATTTGATAATTGATAATCCTCCAACTACAATATTGTATTGGTGTATTAGCTATATATGTAGAATAATTCCTTGTGGTGTATCTAATACAACCATCTCATTTCTAAATGTATTTTATAGTTGTCTTTCAACAAAATCTCACATATTTCTTCTAGAAAAATTCTATGTATAGCTTTAAGATGATTCACATAGTCATCATCAAGAACTTTGTATTTGTGCTTTACAAACATCTTATCTTCTTTATGACTACCAAAACAATCTTTTGAAATTCCTTTTGGATACCTAACATAAACACACATTTTTCTACCTTTTGATTTCTATTTGTTAGAATTCCTTTCTAGCACAAGTGCTGGACATCCCCAAAAGTGGAAGTATCATATACTAGGTTTTCACCCAATCCATAATTTGACAAATGTCCTAGGAACATGTTGAGGTTTATGCCCTAAAACCCAATTTATTGGCATGTATTTAATAATTAAATTGTTTAATTATATGAGGCTATCTATAAATGAACTAAGACATTATCATAGTCCATGAGATGCATTGTATGTGATTTATGTGAAAAGTCACAGAAGATATAAATCACAAGTTCTTTGTAAACTCAGAAGTTTAGTTCGTAGTCGGTGATGAAATTGGGCGTTTCATCTGCGAAGACTATAACATATCAACTAAGATGATTTGTCTTGATCATGGAAGTGGAGACTTCTAGTTGGTATGTTGATATATTTTAAGAGTTAAGACATATTGAACTGGACCGCTGTGAGATTTATTATTCTCCTAACGACTGTCAAATGAATAATAAACCTCACGACTTCTATTTACATCAACTCTAAATCCTGAGAGAATAATGGACCTGATCATGAGATGTAGGTTGCTTTGATATATCAGGAGTGAGATCTATTAGTTACAGTCAAAACCTCAGTATGTTGGGCATCCGCATTTAGTGTTGATCGAACATATATTCTCAAGATGGAATTCATAGTCTCTTAATGGAGATACAAAATATTCCCTTAAAATAAGTTTAATGGATTTAGTTATTCAGAGTGTTGGGCCCAACCACTTTAGTAAGGAGTTACTAAAGTCTATATTTATGAAATTGGATTTCATAAATATATGACGAATAACATAAAGGATTAAACCGGGTACTCGAGGATTAAGATGTAGTAATCTTCAAAGTGGCAGTCTATATTCATGACTTTGGATTACTACAAATATTTTAATGAAGGGGTTGCATGCATAATAAAGTCTTGGGATATAATTTATTAATAAGACCTAGAGTGCAATTATATTTATATAGTGGTATTAAATATAATTAATGGTAACTTTGGACTTGTCAAGAGTTGACGGAAAAGCCCAAGGCCCATTGGAGCTAGTGTCTTATTGGTCCCTTTTGGTCCCACTCCAAGCCACACACTAAAGCCCAATTGGAAAGGCCTAATAGGCCAGCCCAATTAGATAATCAGTTAGTTATAAAGAGAGAAACATACATAATTTTTAAAAAGGATATAAGAAACGGGGTGTAGGAAAGTGTGTGATACACTTTTATTCTCCCTTTGAAAACTGATTGAGAGACCACACATCTTGGGCGTAAAGTGGAATTGGAGTGAAGATTAAAAGTGTTCCCAAGTGCTTCTAATCTTTGTTTTGAATTTCTCCATACCAAGGTACGCTATCTTGTTCTTAAATTCTGAAATTTACATAGTGCACGTTATCAATCATGAATGAAATAGATCCTTGTTTGTTACTTCCGCTATGCGTTTTGTATGAGATACAAAACTAGTTTTTTTCTTCAGAACAAACTTTTGAAATCAATTTTAGAAAATGTATAGTAATGAATAGAGTATATCTCCAAAAGAAATAAGCAAATGGAAATACTTATCATGTACTTTACTATTTCTAAAAGAGTTTTATTCCTCCTTCATGTATGCATTGACTTAAAGAAGTCATTGAAACTATATTCCTTTACAATAAAGGAACCCTAGATCATATTATCCTCTTAAATAGAATTCATAGATTGGGAATTTAACAAATAATGGTTCTAAAAGCACATCTTTCACCAATCTTGAATACCATTTAGATTAATAAGATCTAGACATAAGTGTTAGACATACAATACCAAAGGACGAAAATTTTCTCTTTAAAAAGTAAAACATGTAAATCTCCATCTAGAAAACAATCATGGACAAAGCTTAGCATTACCAAACCAGAAACACTTTCCTTTGGTCATACTTTTGAGTCTAATTCCCTTTTGGCAACTACTAGGGCAAATAGCTTGCTCAACTGTTTGGTATTTTAATTCCTCTTCTTACCACATTTTCCTTTCGGTCTAGGCTAAGAATTTGAATTAAATCATATTGATCCTAGCCTTAGCTTTAAGGATGTCTTCTTTTGCGTAGAATTCAGTCATCAATTCAGATAAAATAATAAATAAAAAATTTATTTTCAAAATAGTCTGAATTGATCAAATGATTCTATTAATGACTGGTGAATCATATCCATATGAGATTAACATTTAATCTCTACATCCAAGAATTTCAATTCATTTTAAAATGAAAATATTTTCATAAAATGATACAGAATTGGAACTACTTAAGCTTTTCTTGGCACTCAATATGACTTATATTAAATATCGTCTAGTAGCATGATATTTCATACCAAACATCTCATTTAGACTTAATACAAAGTCTAAGTCTAGTACTAACTCTTGCATCTCATGCTGTAACACATTTGAGATAAAAGCCAATGTAACATATTAACATTTCAATGGAGATTATGATTATATCATAAGCCATATTCCATAAATGCATCATGTATAGGAAATTATGACAATACTGAATCGAAACATAAACAAGTACTTCAGCTCCTTTAAGTACCATGTCCAAAATTATTTTTTAGTTAATGTGATTTAGTAAAATAGTAGTTAGAGAACAAAAATTTATGGCAACTTCAATTTGAAACTATGAACATAATTACAGGGACATAATAGTTTGCATCCATAACCATATAGTATAAAACCCGAAAAACATACTATACTAGGTGCAACGACAACCTAATCCCGCAATTAATATTCCTCAGCATAGAGTGAATACCAACCACTACGATCAGGCGAGAATTACTCTCATTATTAATGCTATCATGGTAACTCTTACCAAACAAAAATAATTTGCCGCTCTTCCTTTGGCCTCTAAGTAATAATAGTAAGAACTCAGCATAGAGGATACTATTAAACTTAGTCTAGTGTACACCATTGCCTATAATCATGTGTAGCCACATTTCATCCCTTTAACAGGCTTATTATGTAGTGCCATGATACAAAACACCCTCCGCATGGAATGCAAAGCTCGAGACTAAGACAAGGCGTTTGATCAAACTACTATAAACCAAGAAATTCAATCCTGTAGTACCATGAAATAAATACTCCCCGCATGGAATGCTAAGCTCGAAGCAAGACAAAGTATATATTTCACATTACTATGAACCAACAATGGAGGCCGTGAGATCCAGCCCTTGTATCTTTCTCCCACTAGAAATTTTTAAAAAACAAGTGGATTGTCTTGAAATCATTGTGATCTAATCACAATTTTAACCCTACACATCAAATGTGTTTAATTGTTTAAATTCGATGTGATGTTACTAAGTCACGTCACTTTAGTGTAACGAACATTCGTGCAATCACAAAGAAGTTTAACCTTGTAATCCTTGAAGTAAATACCCTCCGCATGGAATGCAAGACTCGAAGTCAAGACAAAATATCTATTCATATTACAATAAACTTAACAAAAGGGTTATTTCAACACTCGCACTCGTTATTTGGGTTTTTCTTAAATAATTGTGATCCCATCACAATTAATAACCTTGCACTTTTTGGAGACTCTAATCTCATTAGAATCACTAACTAAAATGGAAGTCCTAAACTATTTAGGATTCCTTAAACACTAATGAATCAAAAATTAGTTATATAGAACTCTATCCTTAATCTATTAGATAAAGTATTCTAATCTCATTAGAAACTATATAACTTTAATTAGAATTTTAATCTCATTAAAAACCTCTAATTAAAATAAATTAAGGACATTATCATACAACAATTTAAGATTAAGAGTTCTATTTAACTAACATCTTTGATCTCATTAGGTCTTTTAGTTAGATAATGATTAATAAATATCCTTAACTTTTAAGGACTATAAAATTAATCACATAGCCTTGCTTTTATTAAAGTTTTAACACTTAGTCAAAAACAAGTGAAAATTCAAAATTCAGTGCATTCGATCGGTCGAAAAGAATTCTCGATCGATTGAAACTCGCAAAACTGAATTTTTTCAGAATTTTCAGGCAATCGTTTTTGGCATCTTCATTGTTCTTGATTTTATCAACGAAGATTTATAGACCAAACTTTAAGGTTTTCAAGATTATCATCAAGAACCCTAATAATGCTAGACACTTTGAAAACATAATCCTAATCTCATTAGGAATAAATTTCATTAAACTAGCATTAACATATATAAATATATATAACGTAATAAAAACCCTTATTACATATAAAAATTCATATTATATTATATATAATATAATATACAAATTAATATATGTAATATATAATTATTACATTATATATATATATATATAATATTTAACCTTCAGATGGTTGGAATCCATAAAACAATATTCGGATTCAACCTTTCCATGGCCATAATATATGCAAGACAAAGGATCTTTGAATAGTCAAGCCATGCAAGCCATGCAATCCATACAATTGCATCAAGTCCATGTTGTGAAAACAAAAAGGCCAAGTGGTGCATTAAATCTAAGTAGTTCATGCTTTATGGTAGAGTAACCGTTTTATAACTACCGTTTGCAATCCGTGCGTTAACTTGATGAAATAACAATCAATGCAATCCACAATCACTTAAAGGCACGGCACCATAAATGTCCATTCAATCCCACTTGCAATATATATTACAAACTATGATTTCCATTCCATTCTATCCGTGCACTCTTGGTATAACGCAGAAACAATATATTGCATATATTGATCAATGCTCTCAAGGTTTATGGAACAATATCTTTATGCAGAAAATTAAAAACACAAAGATAACTGTTTTCTTAAATTCTAAAATCCAATCACACGTTATACAATCATGATATGAAAACCTGGCTCTGATACCAATTGAAGGAAAAAATTTGGTTTTGTATCCATACAAAACACATAGCGGAAGCAACAAATAAGGATCTATTTCATTCATGATTGATAACATGTACTATGTAAATTTCAGAATTTAAGAACAAGATAGTGTACCTTGGTATGGAGAAATTCAAAACAAAGATTAGAAGCACTTGGGAACACTTTTAATCTTCACTCCAATTCCACTTTACGCCCAAGATGTGTGGTCTCTCAATCAGTTTTCAAAGGGAGAATGAAAGTGTGTATCACTCTCACATACACACCGTTTCTTATATCTCTCATAAAAATTCTGTATGTTTCTCCCTTTATAACTAACTGATTATCTAATTGGGCTAGCCTATTGGGCCTTTCCAATTGGGCTTTAATGTGTGGCTTGGAGTGGGACCAAAAGGGACCAATAAGACACTAGCTCCAATGGGTCTTGGGCTTTTCCGTCAACTCTTGACAAGCCCAAAGTTACCATTAACTATATTTAATACCACTATATAAATATAGTTGCACTCTAGGCCTTATCTATAAATTATATCCCAAGACTTTATTATACATGCAACCCCTTCATTAAAATATTCGTAGTAATACAAAGTCATGAATATAGATTGCCACTTTGAAGATTACTACATCTTAATCCTTGAGTACCCGGTTTAATCTTTCATGTTATTCATAATATATTTATGAAATCCAGTTTCATAAATATATACTTTAGTAACTCCTTATTAAAGTGGTTGGGCCCAACACTCTGAATAACCAAACCCATTAAACTTATTTCAAGGGAATATTTTATATTTCCATTAAGAGATTATGAATTTCATCTTGAGAATATATGTTCCATCAACACTAAATGCGGTTGCCCAACATACTGAGGTTTTGACCGTGACTAATAGATCACACTCTTGATATATCAAAGCAACCAACATCTTATGATCAGGTCCATTATTCTCTCAGGATTTAGAGTTGATGTTAATAGAAGTCGTGAGTTTATTATTTAATTGACAGTCGTTAGGAGAATAATAAATCTCACAGCGGTCCAGTTCAATATGTCTTAACTCTTAAAACATATCAACATACCAACTAGAAGTCTTCACCTCCATGATCAAGACAAATCATCTTAGTTGATATGTTATAGTCTTCGTAGATGAAACGCCCATTTTCATCACCGACTACGAACTACATTTTGAGTTTACAAGAAACTTGTGATTTACATCTTCTGTGACTAAATCACATAAATCACATACAATGTATCTCATGGACTATGATAATGTCCCATTAGTTCATTTATAAATAGTCTCATATAATTAAACAATTTAATTATTTATGACATGCCAATAAATTGGATTTTATGGCATAAACCCTAACAGCTGCTACTTTGAGCGACACTGAGCCTGAGGATGATTCCGACAATGAGGATGATGGAATTTTGAATGTCTTCACTGCCACTGTCAATCCTACTGAAGGGATTGTTGAAGATGTGGATGAAGAAGAGGAATTGGTGGAATCCAAGTTTGAAAAGATGGATGATCAAGATGACATCCATACAGCCTATGAGAAACTGTACAAGCTTTCTAAGAAGCATGAGAAACTCTATAGGCTGGCCACCAAGACGCACAGTGATGTGGAACTTGACCGTGAGGAGCTTTCCACTAAGTTTGATAAAGCAAATCGGACTATTGGGGCACTAAGATTCGAGAACAATTTCTTGGCTGAGAAGACCAAGAAGCTTGAAGCGGAGCTGTTTCAAGTTAGAGCTCAATTGGAGAGGACATCAAGTGAGAAGCTGGATGAGATGCTCAGCATTCAGAAATCTGCTTCTGATCGAACCGGTTTGGGGTATGATTTCTTTCCTTCTAATATTGCTTCTGCTAGTACTAATGTTTTTGTTCCTCCTGCTAATAACATTAAAATTGAGAACAATGATGTTAAAATTGAATTAGCCAGTGGGAACCTAGACGAGGGTAAATCCATCTTAGGAGCACCCCCTAAGCTTGAGAAGAAGGAAACTAAAAACCCTAGGACTAAGAAGGCTAACTCTAAAAGCCTAAACAGAAGAAGCAGCATCTTTGTCATCATTGTGGTATTGCCGGTCATACTCGACCAAATTGTTATAAGTGGTTAGCCACTCAACAGAGCAATGACATGGTAGCATTTGGGAACCAGAATCAGCTTTAAACCTCTCTTGCTCCTCTTGGAGATCTTCTCAAAGCCCTTATGTTCTTTTCGAACTTGAATGGTTTCAATTCTTCCCCCTCCTCACTAATTTAAGGGTTTGCAAAAAGGAAAGGTTCTTCCAAGGTGTGGAAGAAAAATGGTTCCAAGTGATTTAATCACTTTTTTTCTCTCTCCTCTTCTTGTTTTTGTCTTTGCATTACTTGTGTGTCTTGCTTTACTGTTTTTGAGCCAGTCTAGTATTATGCATTGTTTTGCTTTGATTAACAAGTTTTTGTTTGCTTACTTTCAGTTTTTGTTTTATTTTGTTTTTCAGATAAAAAAAAATGAAAAAATGAAAAATACAAAAACAGTGTATGTATGTGTACATCGGTTCTTGTGAACCTTAAAATGACCATTGAAACAGAGTTTTCTAAAATTTGTATCACTTGTAGCTTAGATGAGCATTCTTATGCACAAACTAAGCAAGTGGGCTTTGTGGCTCTTTGTTTGTGATGAGTAAGGTTAAGTGATCTCTTGTATTTAACACTTGTATCACTCTTTTTGACGGGAAGGACCAGAAAATCCTAAGAGAATGGTATAAATAACCATCTCAACACTGTTGCCTGCCAATCATGATATGACATCTGTATGCTTCGGCATAGCAAAAGTGCAATGTCAATGACATTTGTATGCTTCGGTATAACAAAAGTGCAATGTGAAAAGTTTAACATAATTGGGTATTTCTTTTCTCTCCTTTATATACCCACGCATGGTTTTCTTAATAAAAAGAAAATATGCAAAGAAAATAAAAGCAAAAAGAACAAAAATGCTTTAAATATGATTGCAAGCGTGTTTTCTAGGAGATGTGGGAGTTATAGGATGTACCTCAAAGGTGATAGTCCCCATCAAACTGTTATGATTGTGTGTGAGTTAAAGTGATTTTCTCATATCTCAAATTGTCATAACATAGAGACACTTATGCATTCTTGCAATGTTTTCACACACAACACGCAATATTCTTTGCTACTTTTGATACATGTGTAGGTACAATGTGATTTTGCCATCACAAGGTTTACATGTGTTGATGTATACTCACTAAATAGTCTTGACTTGTTTTTGAAATATAAAATTGGTTAGACTTGTTTAGTGTGTGTGTGTGTATGTTTTGGGATCCATGTGCTTAAAATTGTTGTTGAGAGATGATTTTGAGAGTCTAATATGTTGATTGGATTATTGGTTGAGTTGCATGCGTGATTGCATTCATGTCTGTGTTTTTCCCTTCTCGAAAAACTGTTTTTAAAAGCTGGCTCGATACCTCCTTGACACCTCCTCGATACCTGGCTGTCTATCGAGCTTCTTAGCTTTTTCTTATCGCAATCTTGACATCTTCTCGACACCTGGTGGATCGATCGAGCTTTTGTTCTTGTGTCTTTTCTTTGTTCCTCGACACCTTCTCGATAGCTCTATCTATCGAAGTTGCATTTCTCGACACATTCCTCAACAGATGACTCGACACCTCTTGACACCTGTATCTGTCGAGATTTACTGAACCTCTATTTAAAGGTTCTGCGCGATCCGGCTTCTCATTTCTCTCGATCTCTCTCTCGATAGCTCTGTCTCTTCACTTCCCAAACCTCTCTCTTTCACTCCAAACCTCTACCCAAGGTTTCTTCATATTTTTTCAAGCTTTCCTTCACTTGGTAAGCTTCTAATCTTCTTCATTTACATGCATTTCATGTTTTGAAACCTAGTTTTTGGGGTTCTTGAAAAATTTTAGGGTTTTTCAAAATTGATGAGTTATTGTTGCAATTTTTGGGATAGGTTTAGTAGAATTGATCTTAAAAACTCCATGCATTGCATCGCATTCGCATCGTAACAGTATTCTCATGCATTTAGATGTGTGCAAATTGTTTGTGTGCTGGTAGGTTTGGATTGGGCTGAGCCCATGATGCTTTTTATATTGCATGTCACATGTTCATGCATTTTCCATGCATACTTTCTCTCTTTTCAATATACTTGTTATATTTGAATTGTTTTGGGACTTCTCTGAGTGTTTACGTTAGTAGTGTCTATGACACCAAAACGTAAGTCTGTTCTGTCCCAAAACCCTCTCCATTCTAAGGGCTTCTTCGTCTTCTGATCCTACTCCCTCCTTTGTTCGGTTCCGTGATGAGGATGCCCAAAAGGACTTTTCGGAGAACTTTTCTGAGAACTTTTCTAAACGAGGTGTTCATTCGGAATGCCAAGTTATTCTGGCAGACTTCGCCTACACTGACCTTCCCGATGTCATTCCTCCCGTCTGACTCCATCTAGATCTGCTCGAGTCTCATCTGCTCCCTCCTCTTCTTCGAGCAATGTGTCACTAGGAGACATCATGGTGCAGCTTCAGTGCATAGATGCTTGCCTAGATACGCTCTCTACAGAGTTGTATCAGGTGAATGTTTGTGTTGGTCGCATTGCTCGGCGACAGGCGACCATGGGTAGTTTTGCTCCTGAGGTTTCTCCTCCACCACCTCCTGTGGCTTCCAAGTCTGAGGATGATGATGGTGATGACGATGATGCTTCGGATAATGATGATGGAGATACTAGCTCTACCGATGAGATGTCTACTTGACCCTCTACCCCTTGTCACTCATGACAAAAAGGGGGAGTCGTAGTTTTGGGCTATGAGAATAGTCATACTTAGAGCTTGTATAGGACATCTCTGATAGGGGGAGTGTTGTTGTTTTGAGGGATGTAGTGAGGATTACTTGTATCTTTTTCTTTTCTTTACTTTAGATACATTTTCTTCTTGTACCTAGGTCTTGTGACCATGTATGACATACATTGGACTTATTCTCTTTATATGTTGATGTATGTTTCTTTCACCTACCCTTACATGTGTTGTTTATTTTCTATCTTTATACACATGATTCTTATTACTTGTATGTAATCTATTTTTTCTGTTTCACACTAAGATGCCTTGATGAGTTTTGTTTAAAGTATTTCAGAAATACAGGTTGTCAAAGTCTGCTTGCCATAAACTCTCTTCTTGCAAAGTTTTTCAAGAGTTTGTGTTAGGGTAGATTTTATTGTATTCAACAAGTGAATATGAGTTGAGTGATTTATGACTTCTCTCATATGTTCATTTGTTAGTTATGGTTTTGTCACGGATTGCCAAAGGGGGAGATTGTTAAGACATATGTGTTTCACTTGTTTAGAACATATGTCATTCTTTTATGTAATTGACTAATCCTTTGACAAAACACACTTTACGTGTATTTGGGTAGATTTAGGATGAGTTTTATGCTTCAAGAAACTGTGTTTCAAGATCAAGTGTTGAAGTCATCAAGTCTGTCCAAGAAACAGGCTGAAAAATGCAAGTTCATTAAAGCTCGACAGCTAGCATGTGTCGAGGTTTAAAGAGCTGTTCCAACCCCGTGACTCGACAGTTGCTCGGCAGCATCTCGACACCTCTATTTGTTGAGGTTTAAGAAAAACAGATTTTAAGTTCTGTTTTGATTCCAATCCGTGGATGTGTCTTTGGGCCATCAAAGTATTCATAAGTTGCACAAGCATTGAGAAATCCTTGTTCAAGCAAGTTGTGACTAGAGACAAAGTTCTTGCCCTAGTTCATCTCTTTTGTGAAGAAGTTGTTGTGTAATGTGTACCGTAGGGTTTTGTAACCAAGCATCGTCTTGATCTTCATCGTGTGGATGAATTGAAGAACTTTGCAGCCAACATTCTTCTTTCTCAAGTTGGTGAGTGAGTTACGTACTAGGATTTGTGCAATTGGTTAGTCATGTACTTGGGAGCCGTGCATTGAAAGGAGAAATTGTCATTACAGAACAAGTCCAATTGGGTATTGGGGTAAAGGTTCAACTGCAGGTTGGTAAGGTACTTGCGATTCCTTTACTTGTAACCGCTTGTTATGATATTAGTGGAATTTCGAGAGTGGTGACCTTAAAATCACCTGGTGGGGTTTTTGCCGTGTAGATTTTCCCCATTCATAAACAAATCATCATGTAATTTAATTTTCGCTGCATACTTAGTTTAATTAGTGATTTCTTTGTGTTACCACACACTTTGCATGCTAATTTGATTAAAATAACTTGGCTAATTAATCAACTTAATCTATCACAAGGGATCAATATGTTTTTGGCCTATCAGAAGGGCAAAATCAGGCTACCTGTTCAGACAGGGTCAAAGGTTGTGGAAGTGAACTTCATCATGGTAGACGCATACTCCCCTTATACTGCTATTGTGGCGAGACCTTAGCTCCACGCCATAGGGGTTGTGCCTTCCACCCTGCACTTAAAGGTAAAGTACCCGTTAGGGGACAAGGGCGAGGAGCTGGTTGGAAGTCAGTTTATGGCTAGGTAGTGCTTAGTGGCTGCGATCAGGCATCAGGCCGGAGGTGAGTCCTCGGCTGCTGCTGATCAGGGTTTATAGCAATCAAAGGTGCTAGTGTGGACCGCAAACGTGGTGGTAGGAGAGGCAGGATGTGAGGAGCTAGAAAAAGTTGTTATTGGTGATGATGAAGGTAAGTTCTTCCAGGTTGGAGTTCAGTTACCCCCTTAGGAGAAGGAAGAGCTGGTAGTATTTCTCAGGAAAAACATCGATGTGTTTGTATGGAGCGCTTATGAAGCTCCTGGGGTGGACTCAAACTTCATTTGCCATTACTTAAACGTCAATCCATCTGCCATCCCCAAAAAGCAACCACCTTGGCGCTTATCTAAGGAGCATTCTGAGGTTATCAAGAGGAAGTGACCAAGCTCAAATGGGTAGAGGCTATTAAAGAGGCATTTTATCCTGACTGGTTGGCCAATACAGTAGTGGTGAAGAAGAAAAGCGAGAAGTGGCAAGTATATGTGGACTTCATGGATTTGATTAAGGCCTGTCCAAATGACCCTTTTCCATGTCTTGGATAGACCAGTTAGTAGATGCAACTGTGGGCCATCCTCAAATGAGTTTTTTAGATGCCTTTCAAGGGTACCACCAAATACCATTAGTTTTGGATGATCAAGAGAAGATGACTTTTGTTACACCTACTGGAAACTACCACTACAAGGTGATGTCCTTTGGATTAAAGAATGCATGGTCTACTTATCAGAGGATGATGACCAGGATGTTTAAGCTATAGTTAGGTCAGAATATTGAGGTTTATATAGATGATATAGTGGTGAAAAGTAAGGTAGTATCATAGCATATGGGTGACCTTGGGAGCATTTTTTAAATTCTAAGGAGGAACAAACTATGTCTTAATGCTTCCAAGTGTTCTTTTGGCGTTGGCTTGGGTAAATTTCTAAGCTACATGGTCACTTATCGTGGAATTGAAGTCAACCTTAATCAGATCAAGGCAATTAACAATTTGCAACCTCCTTGAAATCCCAAAGAGATCTAGAAGTTAACAGGAATGATTGTTGCTTTAAATTGATTCATCTCTTGGTCGGCAGATAGGTGTAGGCCTTTCTTCCAGTTGTTGCATAAATGGAAGGAATACCTTTCTCGATCACCTATTATGTTTAGGCCCGAGGAAGAGGAGGTTTTGTTTGCTTACGTTGTTGTAGCCTCCCATGCAGTGAGCTTAGTGCTAATACGAGTCGACAATGGAGTGTAGAGACCAGTTTATTATATGAGCAAGTCATTGCATGAAGTAGAGGTTCGTTACCTACCACTAGAGAAGGCCATTTTGGCAGTGGTACGTGGTGCATGCTACGCGTAAGCTCTCTCATTACTTCCAAGCTAACAAAGCTGTGGTTTTAACCCAACTTCCTCTTCAATCCCTACTTTGAAGAGCTGATTACACAAGAAGGATTGCCAAATGAGGTATATCGTAGGGGCTTTTGATATCAAGTATATGCCTCATACCTCTTTTAAGGGTCAGGTCCTTGTAGATTTGGTGGCTGAGTTTGCTGAATATCCACTGGAAGAGGAGGGAAAAAAGCAGAACATGGATGGAAAATTAGTTGGGATGGTGTCCTTGCAAGAACCTCTAACCTGAAGGGTATACGTGGATGGTGCGGCTAATCAAAGGGGATATGGAGTGGGGCTAGTTGTGGTATCTCCTGATAAGATCACTATTGAGAAATCCTTGAGGTTGGGCTTCTCGGCCATGAACAATGAGGCTGAGTATAAGGCTTTGCTGGTGGGGATGCATATGGTCCATAAAATGGGAGGAAGAACATTAGAGGCATTTTCAGATTCAAGGTTGGTTGTTGGACAGGTAAATGGAGAATTGGAAGCTAGGGATTTGAGGATGCAAGGATATTTGAGTCAAGTTAGGCACCTGCAGTCGGAGTTCAAGTCTTTCGCCTTACAGCATATCCCAAGAAGCAGAAATACACATGCAGATTCCCTTGCCACTCTCGCAACCTCCTCGGCGTGGAGCCTACCTTGGGTTATCTTGGTCGAGGATTTGTGTAAGCTCATTCAGATGAAGAGAGAGAAGGCTCAGATTCATCAAGTTAGGGCAGGGCCTAGTTGGATGGATCCTATTGTACTATTCCTTAAGGACAACGTCTTACCCGAGGAGAAGGTGGAGGCCGATAAAGTGTGGAGAAAAGCTCTTTGGTTCTAGTTGTTCGAGGATCAGAAGTTGTACAAACGCTTTTTCTCTGGACCATATTTGCTATGCACACATCCTGAAGCAATAGAGCCACTCGTAGAGAGCTACAAGAGGGGATTTATGGAAGTCATATGGGAGGTAGATCCTTGTCTCACAGGGCCTTCACTCAGGGATATTGGTGGCCAAATATACAAAAGAGAGCACAAGAATACGTGAAGAAGTGTGACCAATGCCAAAGATTTGCTCCAAACATTCATCAGCCAGGGGGTGTGTTTAACCCTCTGTCTAGTCCTTGGCCTTTAGCTCAATGGGGTTTGGATATTGTAGGGCCTTTCCCTAAAGCAGCAGGGAATAGGAGATGACTTTTAGTTGGCACTGACTACTTCACCAAGTGGGTTAAAGCAAAGCCACTAGCAAATATTAGGGACGTGGATGCAAAGAGGTTTGTGTAGAAGCATATTGTCACTCAATTTGGGATTCCTCATACCCTCATTTCAGACAATGGACTTCAGTTTGATAGCAAAGCTTTCAGAAGGTATTGTTGTGAATTGGGGATCAAGAATAGGTACTCAACTCTGGCTTATCCACAAGGGAATGGATAGGTCGAGGCTATCAATAAAGTCATAGTGAGTGGACTCAAGAAGAGGTTAGATGATGCAAAGGGTAAATGGGTGAAAGAGCTGCCACACGTTTTTTGGACATATCAGACTGCCCCTCGTAGGTCCACAAGGGAAACCCCCTTTTCAATGACTTATGGGGCCGAGGTTGTGATTCCTCTAGAAACTGGATTCCCAACGTTGAGGACAAGCTTATTCACTCCAGACAACAATGACAACCTACTAGGAAAGAGCTTGGATTTAATTGAAGAGCGGAGAGAGAATGCCATGGTTCAATTAGCATGTTATCAACAGAAACTCAAACAGGGGTATGACTCAAGTGTGAAGTTAAGACCGTTAGCCCCTGGGGACTTGGTGTTAAGGAGGGTGGTGGGGACTGCAAAAAACCCATCATAGGGAAAGTTAGGGCCTAATTGGGAAGGACTATACCGTATCACCTCGGTAGCTGATATAGGTGCATACTTCCTATAAGATCTAGACGGAAATGTTGTGTCACGCCCCTAGAATGTAAATAACATGCGAAGGTATTATTATTAATAAAAGGTAATTTTGCCATGCTTTTATTTGCAATGTCTTGTGTCATTCTTGATTACTTTTCTGAATATTAAACAAAATCTTGGTCATGCCTAGTTCCTTGGACCACATACCTTAGGTAAATTAATATTCTTGATTACTTGTTTAGATATTAAACAAAATCTTGGTCATGCCTGGTTCCTCGGACCACATACCTTGGGTAAATTAATATTCTTGATTGCTGGTTTGGATGTTAAATAGAACCTTGTTCATGCATGGTTCCTCGGACCACATACCTTGGGTAAATTAACGCCTCAATAAATTCTCTAAGGGTTAAATAGAACCTTGGTCATGCCTGGTTCCTCGGACCACATAGCTTGGGTAAATTAACACTCAATAAATTCTCTAAGGGTTAAACAAACCTTGGTCATGCCTGGTTCTTCGAACCACATACCTGATGGAAATATGCATGTGCGCAGTGGAAAAATAACGGATCTACTTCATTCATAAAAGTTAACATGTACTGCATAAGTTTCAAAATTAGAGAACAAGAGAGTGTACCTTGGAGCGGTGAATTTCAAAATCAAAGATCAGAAGCGCTTGGGAACACTTTCAATCTTTACTCCAATTCCACTAACGCCCAAGATGTGTGGTCTCTCAATTAGTTCTAAAGGGAGAAATATCAAAGTGTCTAACACTAACTTGCACCACTTCGCAATAGTGTTCTTACAATTCTCTATAGAAAATTCTGTATGTTTCTCCTTTTGTGTCTAACCGATTATCTAATTGGGCTGGCCTTTTGGGCCTTTCCAATTGGGCTTAAGTGTGTGGCTTGGAATGGGACCAAAAGGGACCAATATGACACTAGCTCTAATGGGCCTTGGGCTTTTTTGTCAACTCTTGACAAGTCCAAAGTTACCATGAACTATATTTAATACTACTATATAAATATAGTTGCACTCTAGGCCTTATCTATAAATTATATCCCAAGACTTTATTGTACATGCCACCCCTTCATAAAATATTCGTAGTAATACAAAGTCATGAAAGAAAACTGTCACTTTGTAGATTACTACATCTTAATTCCTTGAGTACCCGGTTTAATCCTTTAATGTTATTCATTATATATTTATGAAATCTAATTCCATAAATATATATACTTTAGTAACTCCTTACTAAAGTGGTTAGGCCTAACTCTCTGAATAACAATCCCATTAAACTTATCTCAAGGGAATATTTTGTATCTCCATTAAGAGACTATGAATTCCATCTTGAGAATATATGTTCTATCAACACTAAATGGGGTTGCCCAACATACTGAAGTTTTGACCGTTACTCTAGATCTCACTCCTGATATATCAAAGCAACCTACACTTCATGATCAAGTCCATTATTTTCTTAGGATTAAGAGTTCATGCAAATATAAGTCGTGAGTTTATTATTCATTTGACAGTCGTTGGAAGAATAATAAATCTCACACGGTCTAGTTCAATATGTTTTAACCCTTAAAACATATTAGCATACCAACTAGAAATCTCCATTTCTATGATCAAGAAAAATCATCTTAGTTGACATGTTATAGTCTTCGCAGATGAAGCGCCCAATTTTCATCACCGACTACGAACTACATTTTGAGTTTACAAGGAACTTGTGATTTACATCGTCAGTGACTAAATCACATACAATGCATCTCATGGACTATATGATAATATCTCAATATTCATGCTAACATTATTTTTAGATAATAATAAAACAACTTTATTAAACACAACATTAAGTCATACATAATGTCATACATAATAAAATACATAGCATCATACAATAGGATTTAAGGGCACTAATCCTAACAATATCTTGGGTAAATTAACGACTCGATAAATTCTCTAAGGGTTAAACAAAACCTTAGTCATGCCTAGTTCCTCGAATCACATACCTTGGGTAAATTAACACCTTAATAAATTTTCTAAAGGTCAAGTAGAACCTCGGCTAGGCCTGGTCCCTAGGACCACATGCCCTAAGAGAAATGAAACCTCACAATTTAACCAAGGATGAGTCCTTGGCATATGCACCATCATGAGAAAATAAGGACTCACCCTAAGTTTTGATTAAAGGAGTCTAAAGATACATTCATAAGGTACCCTTAAAGTGAGAGGTCTTAAACATCTATTTTTCTACTTGAATTAACGACAATTCATCATTGTTAGTGATAATGCGAAGAAAATCAGTAGGCTGGATGCTCCGGATTTGAAAGGACTACTTGCTCTTTCGATGGCCTGGAAAAGAAAGAAAAGTGATCAAAGGTGACCGGGGTTGCCGGCCAAGAACCCTTCGATGGCAAAGTTAGTTTTCTCTCTATATTTTTGGAGTTCCAACTTTTTGGGAAATATAAAAGCATACCTTTGTTTGGTTTGAATGGGCGTTTATATAGTGTCCTAAAGACAGTTATCACACTTGTAACCTCCCATGGATTTGAAGAGGTGTGAGGGTTCGAAGATAACTTCCATAACTGCTTAGGAGTTTTATACTTCTCACACAACGGTCACTGGAAGTTATACGTGTAATAAGGAGTTGTAATATTACACTCTAAAATTTTCCTAAGTGTAACAGCCTCGTCCGAGGATCTTCTTGTCGAGCGTACCTAGCTTAGAAATAAGGGTCGTTCCTCCTATGGACAGATTTTGTTCAGGACGAGCTTCGCGACTCTCTAGGACGATGCGACTTGTTCCCTGATTATACGAACCTCGTCCAAGCTTCTTCCTTCATGGACGAGGTAGTTATTGGTGAGGTTTCCGGGGTCCTTGCTTCACTGGCTAAGTCCTGGACGACCTCTATGGACGATGTCGTGGTTGGTACTCTATCGTACCCTATCAGTTACCTCCTCGTCCAAAGGTCGTCCAGAGCTCCTGGTCTTTGGGCACGTGTTTCCTTGTTCATGATCATGAGTTACCCCAGGTGTCACAATCTTGATGGTTGAGTTCCATTGGTTTCGGATTGTGCCACGCGTCATTTCTTTATTGGTTAATCGTCGCGTCGGTTCGTGTTTTCGAGGAAGTTGCCACGTGGCTTTTCCTGATTGATCACATCGTTCTAGGTTCCATTTTTCAACGCCTATAAATAGTAGATTTCCTCCAATACCCTCTGCATTTTTCAAATTTTCTTGTTTGACATTCCTCGTCCATCACCTCGTCTAGAAGTATTCCAGCGTCCCTAGTTTCCCTTTGTCTAGAGCCAGGTATTTTCTTTACACTCGTCTTTAGGTTTCCTTTAAATTTCCACAATGTCTGAAGTTTTTTCTTCGTCTAGTAATAGTGTTGACAAAGAGATAGACGAATACCACAACTCAACTAGTTAGAGTGGCTCTAGTAGTAACAGTAGTAGTAGTGGGGGTAACACCACAGACGAGTATGTTTCTGGGGTTCCTGGGGTTCCCCTGGAAGTCTTTCAAGAGGAATTTAGGATGAGAGCGGCGTCCGGGTCTGGGGCTGGTCCCTCTAGTGCTCCCTCGTCCACTCCGAAGGACGAGGTTGAGACCATTTATAGCTGTGCTATGGGGGTTCCTTCTAAGACAGACGAGAAGAAATTAGCATCTCTTAGGAGCTGGTATCAGATTCCAAATGAGCTAAACCCTAGGTTGGCCGTCCATGATGAGTGGTGTTGCCAACCTTATTTTGGCATAGGAATTTATGAGGCCTATCTTCTAGGAGGTCTTAAGTTGCCTCTCAATGCATTTGCTAGGGAGTTGCTCACTAGATTAGGTTTAGGGCTGTGTCAGTTCAATCCCAATGCATGGAGACTCATCGTTTCTATGCAAATTTTGTGGAGAGAGGTTTTTAAAGGGGATTGTCCCCTTACCGCGGACGAATTCCTTTTCTGCTACAAACCCTCTGAAATTAGCCAATCCCGTGGTTTTTATCAATTTACAGCCAGAAGAAGAGATTGTAAGATAATAAAATCATTGGTCACATCAGATAGGAATTGGAAGACGGAGTTTTTCTTCGTCTCTGGTTTTTAGGCAGGACACCCTGTTGAGGTGGGCAGGGATCCATTTGCCCCATATACAGGAGAGTTAGGGAACCTTCATCCTGAAGGTATGCTTATTACTATTATAGTATTACCTTTATCACACGTCGTTCCATACTAAGCTCCTCGTCTTTATTGCAGGTGTTAAAGGCCGTCTTTGAACAAGTTTTATTTGGGACGTGTTCAAAAAGCTCGTCTTCACCCAGAGAGGGACTTCCATTCCTTGGTTACCCTTCAACGCCTCGCTACTGGGGGACTTGGCCTTGAGCCCTCTCCAAAAGCCACAGCTCACGAAATTACAATTCGCAGACGTAAGTTTTTACAATCCGTATATATATATTCTTTTTTTTTTTTTGAATGATGCTAACAACTTTCTTTGCAGGAATGACTACTATGAAAGAGAACAAGGGTAAGGAAGTTGTGGACGAGGCAAGCAAGCAAGATGTTGAAGCTTGGGCTCATCCTGCTGTAGGTGATAAGAGAAGCCTATCAAAAGCTATTAATCTTGAGAATCTCCCCAGCTGTCTGAAGGAGAAGAGAGCGAAGCACAGGAGGTCGTCCAAGTCTGGGGTCGTCACTCCTGTTGTCTCTATTCCTCCTCCATCTTAGTCGTCGTCCATCTAGATCCTGGACGTAGAGTCGTTTGAGCCTACCCCTATCCCTTCGTCCAAAACTAATGCTCCTACCTCATCCTAGCCTCCTTTGGAAGTTGCTTCAAACATCATCGAGAATGAGGACTTAGCCTGGGAGAGGTTTGAGAAGGCAGTTTCTGGCGAGGATATGACTGCGTGCTACAACATGTCCTTGAGAGAGTTCGAACACTCAGGTGTCCACGACCTTTTCAAGGTAATTAATACAAACTTTTCTCCATTCTTTTTCCTTTCGTCCATATCTTCCTCGTCATACGCTTCATTTATTTGCTTTATACGAAAATTCGTAATCACTTGTGTAGGCTATGTCGAAGTTCATAGCCGCGTCCAGACAGGCTACTGAGCTGGATAAGACGAGGATTTTATTGGAGAGGAGGATACAGGAAGTCAGGGACGACTGTAAAGGCTGGGCTGAAATAGCAGCCAAGGCTAAGGAGGAAACCAAGGGTTTGCCGAACCTCGTCGAAGAGCTGAAAGCTGATATAGTAGAGAAAGACACTCGTTTTGATCACTTTCAGAAGAAGACCGACGAGTTAAGCAATTCTCTTGAGAAGGCCAAGGAAGATGCTGTAGAGGAGTTTAGTACCTCAAAGCAATTAACTAACTTGCTGGACGCCAACTATGTAGCCGGATTCGAAGATTTTCGCATGGATGCAAAGGAAAAGTTTCCCGAGGTTGATTTCAGCTCCATTGTGCTTCAATTAGGGGGTGCTGCTAGTTCTTTTCTTCAGACAAGTTCTGAAGATATCAACATTGAAGATGACGCCTCGACTAAGCCTGCCCAGGACGACCCCAATGCCGATGCCCCCGCTGCCTGAAGACGATATTTTGACTTTGTTCAAAGTGTTTGTTTTGTTTCTTTGTTTTGGTCCACTATTTTTAGGACCTTTTTCATATGTATTTGAATACAATTATCTCGTCCAACGTTTTCTGGATGAGTTTATTAACAATTGCCTTTTAAGGCTTACTTTGCAGGGGTTTTTGGACGTTGGTCGTCTACCCTTGTTTTAAACTTTGATGAATGCATACTTTTATTCAATATTGACTTTTATTGTTTGGACGAGTCTATGCTCTGTTTTTACCATTAGATGTGGGCTTTTAAACAGTGAGCAGTGTTGTATAGTCGTCCATGCATTTTTCTTATGGACGACCCACCTATGCATGGACGTCTTCGTTAGCTATTTTAATTTTTCTAAGTATAACTCGTCTCAGAAATGGCAACGATGATCATGCGTCCTTTTCCTCGTTCATGGCTAGACAGTTGGCATTCGTCTTTCGTTCAGACGTTTGTAGTGTTTACCTTGTCCTAGAGCATCTGGGCGTCTTGGCCATATGCTCGTCCATGGATAAATTTCACTGTATGCCCTTTTTTTTTTCCCTCGTCCGTGGATGATCATGCCTTAGCTTATTTTCCCTTTGCTTTATCCTCGTCTCGAGAAAAACTTATGAATGTCACATCCCTGCGTCCAGGGATTTTCATTCATTTTAGGTTTTTGCCCCCTTGTGGGTATTATTATGGAAATTAGATTTATGCATTGAATACATTAGAAATCCAAACCATATTATTATATGAACATTGTCCACAAGTATGGCACACGTTTATAAGCTAGTGCCTTATTAAAATACTTAAGAAAATACATAACCTCGTCTTTCACAAGCTGGTCTGTAAGTGGTGCAAAAGTTTAAGAACTAGTGCACTTTTTATTCTTAATACACACCATAGTAGTAGTAAGAACATAACAGTATATATAAATGAACACGTAGATCATAGCTGTAACTTCGTAATTGATTTCCCTCATCCCTGCTTATCACTGATAGTACCTCCTCAGGTGCTCCATGTTCCAGGGATGCTCCAACTTCCGTCCGTCCAGAGCTTCCAGGTAGTAAGACCCCTGCCTTTTACAGTTGATTACCCTATAGGGTCCTTCCTAATTGGGTCCCAATTTTCCATGAGCTGGGTTCCTAATTGCCAAGGAGACTCTTTTGAGAACAAGGTCCCCGACACTGAATCGTCTGGGTTTCATCATGGCATCATGCTGTCTAGCCATAAGATTCTTGTATCTTGCTGTCCTTTGCTCTGCATTCATTCTTACCTCGTCAATAAGATCGAGGTCGAGGCGAAGTTGTTCCCCATTCTCTTTCTCCTAATACTTCATCACTCGATGATTAGCCATATGAACTTCTACCGGTATGACGGCTTCACTTCCATAGGGTAGTTTAAAGGGGGTTTCTCCTGTCGGAGTTCATACAGTCGTCCTGTAGGCCCAAAGAACACCTGGTAACTCGTCTAGCCATATCTCTTTTGCCCTCTTGAGCCGAATCTTGATGATTTTTAGCAGGGATCGATTCGCTACTTCTGCTTGTCCATTCGCCTGTGGATGGGAGGGTGAGGAATAGTGATTCTTGATTCCAAAATGTTTGCAAAAGTCCCTAAAGGGTGCGTTGTCAAACTGATGTCCGTTATCCGATACTAGTACCCTGGGTACTCCGAACCTACATAGAATGTTCTTCCATGCAAAATTTTTAACATTTTGCTGAGTGACTGTTGCAAGAGGTTCGGCCTCTACCCACTTGGTAAAGTAATCAATCCCTGCTACCAAGAACTTCATTTGTCTGGTTCCCATGGGGCAAGGACCTACGATATCCAGTCCCCACTGTGCAAAGGGCCATGGGGCCATCATTGGGGTCTGGTACTCTGACGGCTGTCTAGAGACATTGTTATAGCGTTGACACTGGTCACATACCTTGACATAAGCCATAGCATTTGCCTGCATTGTAGGCCAATAGTAGCCTGCACGGACGACCTTATGGACTAGTGATCTCGCTCCTGAATGATTCCCATATGTTCCTTCATGAACTTCCCTCAAAACATAGTTTGACTTGTCCGGAGCCAAGCACCTTAGGTAAGGTTGGGAAAAACCTCGCTTGTACAGCACTTCGTTTATGAGGACGTATTTGGCTGCCCTGACCCTCAACTTCCTAGCTTTGTCCTTGTCTTCTGGAAGCCTTCCGTTTTTAAGATAGATTACTATTGGACTCATCCAATTTTCTCCTCCTCCTATCTGCTATATGTCCGGAAAGTCTATGCTCGACATATATTGGACGTTGTCGTACTCGTCCATAACTCCTCCTGCCGAAGCTGCTTTCCCTAAGGCATCTGCTTCCATATTTTCCTGCCTGGGAGTTGAACAAAACTTACTGCTGAAAACTTTCGTGCAAGTCGTTTCACTTTGCTGAGGTATTTCTTCATCCGATCTTCCTTGGTATCACACATTCCATTTACTTGGTTGATGACTAGCTGAGAATCTCCTTTGATTATTATCGACTTCGCCCTTAAGGACTTAGCCAATTCCAATCCTTTGAGTAGAGCTTCGTACTCAGCCTCGTTGTTGGTGGTTTGATACTGTAGGCGAGCCGCGTACTCCAGCTTGTCACCCTCTGGGGACTTTAGTATGACTCCAATCCCTCCTGCATATAGTGTGGACGATCCGTCTACATTAATAACCCACCTTTCAACTCCTTCATCTTTGTCCAGCTCATCCTGGCTGGGGGTGAACTCTGCGATGAAATCTACTAATGCCTGCGCCTTTATCGCACTCCTTGGAAGGTATCTGATGTCAAACTCGCTAAGTTCTATAGCCCACTGTATTAAACATCCAGCGGCTTCCAACTTGTTCATTGCCTTCTTTATGGGATGATCTATTAGGACATTGATAATATGAGCTTGGAAATTATGCCTCAGCTTCCTGGAAGCCGTAATCAAGGCAAAAGCTAGCTTCCCCATCATCGGGTATCGTCCTTCTACTCCCATCATCACATGGTTTGTGTAATAAACCGGTTTCAGGATTCTCCCTTCTTCTCTGACCAATGCCGAACTTACTACGTGTGGGGACACCGCCAGTACAAATACAGCTCTTTTCTAGGTACATACGGACTCAGCAACGGCTTTGTCATGAGATATGTCTTCAAGTCTTGGAAGGCCTTTTGACATTCATCTGTCCACTCAAATGCCTTCCTGAGGACTTTAAAGAATGGCAAACACTTGTCAGTAGCTTTCGACACAAACCTGTTAAAGGCGGCAACTCGTCTAGAAAGAGACTGGACTTCCTTGATATTTTTCGGTGGTTCCATATTCAGTATCGCTTGGATTTTGTCCAGATTTGCTTCAATTCCTCTATGCGAAACCATGAACCCCAAAAACTTCCCCGACGAAACTCCGAAAGCACACTTGCTTGGATTTTATTTCATGTTATACCGCCAAAGTGTATTAAAAGTCTCTTGAAGGTCGTCCAGATGATTTCCCTCGTCCAGGCTCTTTACCAGCATATCATTTACATAAACCTCCACATTTCGCTCGATTTGAGGACGGAACATGTGGTTAACCAGTCTTTGGTAAGTCGCCCCTACATTCTTCAAACCGAAAGGCATTACTTTGTAGCAATACAACCCTTGGCTTGTAATGAATAAGATATTTTCTTGATCCGCTTTGTCCATCTTTATCTAGTTGTAGCTTGAGAAGGCGTCCATGAAGCTTAGCACCCTGTGACCTGCCGTCGAGTCCACCAGCTGGTTAATGCATGGCAATGGGTAACTATCCTTGGGGCAAGCTTTGTTTAAGTCAGTAAAGTCCACGCACATTCGCCACTTGCTGTTAGCTTTCTTTACCATGACTATGTTGGCCAACCAATCTGGATAATAAACTTCTCAGATGAACTCCGAGGCGACCAACTTCTGGACTTCTTCCTTGATGGCATTGTCTCATTAGGAGCAAAAACCCTTTTCTTCTGATGCACTGGTTTGGAATAGGGACACACGTTCAGGCTATGAGTAATAACACTTGGATCAATACCAGGCATGTCCTCATGACTCCATGCAAAGACATCGAGGCTTTTCTTCAAAAACTTGACCAAAACATGCTTTGCCTCTTCTTCCATGCTCGCCCCAATTCTAGTGAACTTCTCAGGCTGGTTCTCGTCCAAAGGGACGTCTTCTAACACCTCAGTGGGTTCTACTACGATCCTTCTCCCGTCTATACTCATTGCCTGCATATGCTCGTCCATCACCAGCATGGCTAAGTAGCACACTCTGGTGGCCAATTGATCTCCTTGTACTTGGCCCACTCCGTGCTCGGTCGGGAATTTGATGGACAAGTGGTAGGTAGAGGTTACCGCCTTCCAACTATTCAAAGTTGGTCTTCCAATAATTGCATTATATGACGATGCACAATCAACTACAAGGAAATTCACCTCCTTGGTTATCTGCTGCGGATATGTTCCAACGACCATTAGTAATGTGATGGTGCCCACTGGTTGTACCTTCATTCCTCCGAATCCCACCAATGACGAATTCACTGGTCGAAGTTGATCTCGTCCTAGCCTCATTTGCTGGAAGGCGAATGCAAAATGTCCACAGAACTTCCATTGTCTATCAACACCCTTCTGGTCATGTAGTCAGCAATGAGTAGGGTGATGACTATCGCGTCATCATGTGGGTGATGAAGTCGTCCTGCGTCCTCGTCTGTGAATGTAATGGCCTGCTGGTCTACTTCCCTCGTCTTAGGAGGTCGTCCGGACAGCTGGATGTTCTGCACCACCTTCAGGTATATCTTCCTCGACTTGGATGACTGCGCTGCCGAGTTTCCTCCGATAATTACCCTTATCTCTCCTAGTGGGGGTCATGATGACTTTTCCACCTTAGCTTTCAGTTTCTCATCTCTCTGGTCTTGTCCAAGGAAGTTCCTTAGCTTTCCTTGTCTAATGAGGTTCTCTATCTGCTGCTTCAAATCAAAGCACTCATCCGTGTCATGCCCGTGGTCTTTATGAAAGCGGCAATACTTGCTCCTATTGCGCTTGTTAGGATCTCCTTTCATCTTATCCGGCCATTTCAAGGACAGATCATCCTTGATCTGCATAAGGACCTGCTCTAGTGGCATACTCAGGGGTGTGTATTACTGATTTCTCGCTGAAGAACCTGCCTTCTTACCGTCCTTGTCTTTTCTCTCGTCTACTCGAGCCTTCTTTGGACGAGGTCCCTGATCTGAGTAACGCTGGTGGCCCGCTTCCGAGCGCTCTGCTTTCTTTCTCTTCTTGGCTATGATAGCGTCCTTAGCATTCATGAAATTCTGGGTCGAATGGACGAGTTCGGCCATAGTCTGTGGTTCCTGCTCGTAGAGTTTATGGATGAACAAGTCAGAATTGACCCCATTATGGAAAGCGGACAACAATAACTTGTCATCCATTTCGTCCACCGTCAAGGCTTCCCTATTAAATGGGTAATAAAGGACCGCAAACTCTCATTCTTCCCTTACTCTATAGTCAGCAAACTAGAAGAGGAACGCTTGTAGCGCTGTCCTCCAATGAAATTATTGACAAACAACTTACTCAATTCTTCAAATGATCCCACTGAGTTTGGGGGTATTTTGCTGAACCACACCCGCACTGGTCCCTTAAGTGTGGTAGGGAAAGCTCTGCACATAATTTCGTCTGGGACCCCTTGAAGGTGCATGGTCGTCTTGAAAGTAGCAATGTGATCGCACGGGTCACGATTTCCATCATACGAATCCAAAGAAGACATTTTGAATTTCGGAGGTAGGGGATGACTGTTGATGGAAGCCGTGAAAGGGGAGTCCGTTCGATGAACTAAATCATCCACTGGGTTCGCCCGCCTTATGTTCTCCCTTATCTCATCCATGGCTTTTCTCATTTGGTCCATCTCTCTTTCCAAATGTGGCACTCTTCTTGAAGCAGTACCCCTTGTCTGATTTTCGGACTCAACATTTTCTCCTCCACCTTCCTGACTCTGGGCTCGTCCTTCCATGTGCCCATCTTAGCACTGCCTCCTAAGGTTAATCTCCCTATTCAACTCCTGATTTTGACGGGTAAGTTCTGCCATAGCGGCAACCATGGATTGTATATGTTGAACAGAAGGCGGTTGCATGACAGACGCTAACCTTCGATCGCGAAGGGGATTACTAGAAGCATCCCTACTCTCCTGGTGGCCTGGGCTGGTAGCCCTTGATCTTGTTTGAACCATTCAGCCTTTTGTCTGGGAAAGGCTAATCGTTGACAACAAAGCAGATAATTGAACGAAAAGAAAAGTGAAATTTATTCCCACAGACGGCACCAACTGATAATGCAAGAAAATCAGTAGGCTGGATGCTCTGAACTTGAAAGGACTACTTGCTCTTTCGATGGCCTGGAAAAGAAAGAAAAGTGACCAAAGGTGACTGGGGTTGCCGGCCTAGAACCCTCCGATGGCAAAGTTAGTTTTCTCTCTATATTTTCGGAGTTCCAACTTTTTGGGAAATATCAAAGCGTACCTTTGTTTGATCTGAATGGACGTTTATATAGTGTCCTAAAGACAGTTATCACACTTGTAACCTCCCCTGGATTCGAAGAGGTGTGAGGGTTCGAAGATAACTTCCATAACTGCTTAGGAGTTTTATACTTCTCACACAACGGTCACTGGAAGTTATACGTGTAATAAGGAGTTGTAATATTACACTCGAAAATTTTCCTAAGTATGACAGCCTCGTCCGAGGATCTTCTTGTCGAGTGTACCTAGCTTAGAAATAAGGGTCGTTCCTCCTATGGACGGATTTTGTTCAGGACGAGCTTCACGACTCTCTAGGACGATGTGACTTGTTCCCTAATTATACGAACCTCGTCCAAGCTTCTTCCTTCATGGACGAGGTAGTTATTGGTGAGGTTTCCGGGGTCCTTACTTCACTAGCTAAGTCCTGGATGACCTCTATGGATGACGTCGGGGTTGGTACTCTATCGTACCCTATTAGTTAGCTTTTTGTTAAAGTATGGGTTTTCACTCTTAGAAGCACTATCAATCTAACCTCTCAGCAATAGACAGAACAGCTACTACATCCAATTAGAGATAGACATTACAGAGAAAATGGAAGCTCACTTGTCATAAAGCAAGAGTTAATGTCTTTTCATTAATAAAAAAGAAAGATAGATCATAAACCACGATAAATTGCCAGAACAAAAAGAAGAAAGTACAAAGAAATAGAGAAAAATCCTTAGCTAAGCCTTGGCTGGAGGGGGATCTTCTTTCCTGACTGGCTAGGAGACTGGAGGATTCAACAGCCTTGCCTGAGGTGGCCTTCTTCTCTTGGGCCACGACTTGAGGCTTGACCGGCTTAGACTCCTTTGTCTTGAGAGCAGCTTCCTTGCCGTTGCCCTTATCCTCTGACCAAGCTCTACCTTGGCTAGTCTCCTTGTTCTTGGCCACTTCCACCCCCTAACTTGCATCACTAGCCTTACCAGGCCCTTTGGCAGCCTTGGGAGGAGGAAGAGAGGCCTGGGTGGTTGGAAGCTGCTCTGGTGCAGTTGTAGCAGGGGTTGCATTTGTCCTAGGGTTCAGAGCTGCCTCAGGAGCTTCTCGAAGGTCTTCTGGATAATAAAAAGTCTCAGCCTTTCTCCACTTCGAGTTAGTAGGAGCTCCAGTCACGTTCAGGGCCTCAGTCCACACCTTGAGGTAGTAATCCCTGCAGACCCTAGCCAACTCTTCAATCAGGCGAGCCTCGGTCTCCTGCACTCTGAGGTCGTAGAACTTCTACCCTGAAGCATCCGCAACTGCCTGAGCAGTCTCCTTGGCCCTCTTCAACTCTACCTTCAACTCCACGACCTACTGGTTGGCCGTAGCCAGCTCTAGTTTAGCGTAGTAGAGCTTCTTACGCTGTTTTTTAGCTTGCACCTCAGCAGTCTTAAGGCCACCTTTAATGCTCCTTCGGTCCCTATTTGCAGCAGCCAGCTTCAGAGCCAGCTCCTTGTTCTTACTTTCGACGGTGGCTAGGGGCTTGCTGATTTCTGCGCGAAGATTGTCTACGAACCTAGCCTTATTCTAGGCATCTTTCACCCATTCTTTGGTAGTGAAAAGCTCCTGGATTGCTTGCACAAAAACAACAAAGAGATACCCTATTAGATAAGAAAAAGATGCCCTTTCATGAAGTTAGTAAGGCGTGTCGAAAATCTTACCAAGGCCAAGTCCCTTTTTAGGGATAGAAACAAAACCTGCTGCTTCATGTTTTTCAGAGCAGCCATGTCCTTCGGTAACAAAAGGGGTTGCTCCAAAGCATCGGCAACATAATGGAACCCTCTCTGGAACACCCTGATGAAGGAGTTCCAGGGTATTGTTGCGTTGTCCAACTCCAGCCAAGAGTTCCACGCCAGATTTAGGGGACGCACCTCAGCCACGTGCTCGGCCTCTGTACTCTTGACTGAAGAGGCCTTTCCCTTGCCCTTAGCTGTCTTAGGTAGCTTGGGAGGAACCCCCTCATTGTAGGGGACTAATTCTCCCTCCTCGGCCATCTCCTTAAACTTCGTCCTCTTCTTAAAATTGGCAGGCGTGAAGGGATTGATTGAAGGAGCAGGAGGAGGAGAAGGAGAAAGCTCGAAGCTTGAGGCATCCTTGAGCGTCGACCCTTTGGACCTTTCCACGAGGAGTGCATGGAGTCCTGGTCCATCTTTCCTTTCTAGCTGCATTTATTCCTCTTCTTCTTCTTCTTCCGAGCAGCTAGCTATACACATAACAATGAGTCTGAAGGCATGAACGCCTAAAGACCTGTTAAGCTCGTCTTCTGAATCCGAGACCTGAATCACAGGCTCTCCTTGCTCCTCCCTCTTTTTCTCGAGTTGAAACTGGTCTATCTCCGCCTTGAGTGACAGACGCAAAGAAGCTGTCTTTTCTCTCAGAACCACTTCTTCAACGGGAGAATGGTGGGAGGTCAACTTGACCTTCACGATACCTTCTCAGGTTAGGAATCTAGGCACTGAAACGTCAATCCAAGCCAGCCGAGGATCACCCACTCTGATCACATTTTCGACGTCCTGAAACTTATCGGATAGGGATTGGAAGTCAAGAATAAGGTGGACAGCTCTCAGTTGCCTATCCTCGCTCACAAACACCTCGGACCTTAGCACGCTGTTGAGATCTAGAATGTTGAGAAAGTTGAGATTGGGAGCCACGTATCTTTTATTTGTAAAAAAGATCTGAGAAGCAAAACCACAGTTAGAAAAACGAGTCATCAGTCAGAAGGAAACAAACTACAAAACTAATCCCTGTGTTAAAGGGCTTAAACCTAGGGTACCCCACTAGGTGCTCCTTCCTGGGTTGGCTAGTGAAGATCGTCATGCCATTCACCTGAGATGATTAGAAAGTCATCTTTCATGCCCTTGTTTAATTTAGGGAGACACAAGATAAGCCTAACGTCGAAAGACCTAGACTTAAGGTAATAGCCAGAGTCTGCAAGCAGATGACACTTATACATTAAGACAACCTCATGCCAGGTGAGGCCCAATCCCATTTGCTTGTCAAGAGCGTCTACGCTACCTAAGACTTTAAACAAGTTGGGTGCGTATTGGTGAGGGCAGATTCTGTAGGCGATCAGGAAGTCCCTAGTCACTCTACCCATGGGAAGTCTCATTCTCCCTTCTATAAAGGTGATCATGGGAATAATGACATCCCCCTCCTTTCTGAAGGTATGCCACCCACCCAGAGGGCAATACCGCAAGGAGACACCTCGAAGAATATGAAACAGGGCCTAAAACCCCTCCATACTTGCGAGGGAATCTACTAAGTGGGCAAATCTACCCATCTAAGCGGGCTAAGGAGAAGGGAAAAAGCTTTTGTGAAGAAAGAAATGGAAAACAGAAGGCCGAAGAGACTGGTCGAGGAGAAAAGAACCTAAGAATAAGGAACTTACAAAAATAATGACAGAGGTCACTTCAGGAGCTTCTTGAAAGTTTTGAAAATGGGAGAAATGAATCACAAGCGCCTTATATAGGAGGTAAAATTGGGTGGGGGTTACCCCGCCCAAATTTCGAGGAAAAATACCAGCCGTAGGATCTCCATCTCATCGTAAGACGTGGGAGACAAGGCGCTGCATGGAGCATTAAATGAGAAGTTACGAACTTCAAAGTGCCAGGAGCGGTTATAGGGCATACGAAGTGACGTTCTCATATGGGAGATTCAAAGAAGCATGTGGAACCAATTACCCAAGGTCAAAACCCAATTTTCCTCCTCGGATAAGAGGGAAAAGCTGGAGTTTTGAGGGGTTATTGTGGGGTACAGAAATTTAATAAGGTAATAATGCCATGTTTCATACCCAAGGCCGAGGAGGCTAGTGCAGTTTTGAGGAGACTATACTCTCGGATGGCAAGGTCGGAGAAGCGGGCCATGGCCACGTCAATGGCACATCACTAGAAGAGGCCTTACTATAGAGGAAGAACTTCAGATAGGGGGTTAGCCCTGACATGACTAGAGGGATGGTAGCTTATCGCATTTAATGCACCCCACCAAACCCCCTAGCCGCATTTATGTGGAGAAAACCCCTGAATAGTGCTATCTTGGTCGTCATAACTCACAAAGGATTTGGGAATGACGTTTGATGGGACAAACACTTGAGTAGTGTCTTGCACGATCAACAAGTGGAAGGACAAGATCAGCTGAAAGAGGTTATATAATGTAAGAGATCCTTCAGGAGAAGAGGGGGTTTTTCGTATGAGAACCTGTAGAGAAAACACTATAGCAACAAGAACTGAGATTGTAATCAAGTTTAAGAAAGATATATACAAGAGCTATTCTCCTCGGACCTTGCCAAGGAAGAGTTATTTTGCATTAAACCTGTTTACCTTGGTTTTTCTTGTCATCTGAATTCACTATAATTGTTGTCCAACTTGCTAAAGCCTAGTTTCGAATCCACTCTCTACAAATTTATTGTGTTGGGTCTCAATCCCATTACCTTTTTGGGCTTAGGATCCAACTTGTGTCCTTACAAAACAAATCAATAACTGATATTTACTATGTTATAAGAAAATAAGTTACAAAAAATTGGGCCTATCAAAATTACACCTTTCCATAAAATGCTCATTTTGTCTAGGTTACCAGTATTCTTGTAGCTATTTTTAAGATTCATTTTGTTAGGGTCATATTTTGTGTAATTGGCTAATCTTATGACAAAATATACTTTACTTGTAATTGGGTAGTTCTAAGATGAGTTTAGTACTTCAAGAAACATGTTGTTCAAGTCAAGTATTAAAGACATAAAAATTGGTCCAAGAAACAAGTGAAGAAAAATTGTTCATTAAGTCTCGATAAATAGCTTGACAAAAGCTTGCTATCAAGACTTAATGTGAAGCTTGATAGATGGCTTGACAGTAGCTCGATCTATTGAGAATTACAATTTTAGAATTTCCAAATTTGAAATTTGGTTTAGCCTTGAATATTTGTTTGGGGTTTCTTTTCTCACAATCCTAGACATATATAAGGCTTATTTTAAAGGTCGTTACACATGGATACAGAGACCAAGAGACTTATTTTTTCTGTGTGAAGCTATTGCGTTTATACACCATAGGGTTTTGTAATCGAGTGCTTTCAGATCTTCATTGTTGATGAAGTGAAGAACTTTGCAACCACCAACATCTGTTCAAGTTGCTGGAGTTAGTCATGTACTTGGGATCCGTACAAATGGTTAGTTACAAATTGAAGGTTTGTGCATTAAGGAAAATAAGGCTACTACAAGATCAAGTCCAATTGTGTATTGGAGCAAAGGTTCAACTGTAGGTTGATATTTCAGGATAAACCGAGGGTAGTTGGTAAGATTTCTTATACTTGGAACCGCTTGATTGTTAATTAGTGGATTCTTGGGAGTGGTGACCTTAAAATCACCAAGTGAGATTTTTGCCTTTCGAGGTTTTCCCCATTTGTCAATAAATCACTGTGTCAAATTTGATTTTCACTGCATTTAGTTTATTTGGTGATTTGTTGGTGCCTTTATGATTTGCATGCAAATTGAACCTAAATTACTTAACTTGGGTAATTGAATTAATTAACCGGGGTCAAGTTATCTTAAAAGGCTAAGTTCCTAAAAGACTAAGGGGCTAAGTTCCTAAAAGATAAAGTTAGGTTTGTGGGTAGTGGAAAAGATGAGATTGAGAATAAAAAATAATTAAAAAAAATATTTTAATAAAGTGGTAAAAAATATAAAACCTTTGGTGTCAGAAGTACTGTAAAGTGAGTTATTAAAATAGATAAAGTAAGTTTTTGAAACGCTAAATGCTAAATTTTTTGAAATTCTTGATGTGAATGCTTTTGCCTACGATAATTGCTCAAGAACAGGGAAAATGGCCAAATGTTGATGCTGTAAGGAAGATCATGTCATCTCTGTATCTCTCGGTGATTCAGTAAACGACCCCACGGAAGACCACTTTTGAAAGATTTTTCCATGAGTAAAAAACTAACAACTGGACATCTTGTTGCTTTTTTCCCCTGCTCCAAAGACAATTAGTCCAAAGATAACTAATACATGAGAAAGTTTATATACACTCAAAATTGGATATGATGCGATAGATTATGTTAGTGATAAGTCTAAATGAGAATCAGTATAAATTTGTCAACTTAACAATTGTAATAAAATATTATCAATTTTTTTTTACGTATGTAGCATTACTCTTAATATATGGACACAAATTTTAGTAATCCTCTTTACATTCAGTGGTATCATATGATTAGGTCATTAAGAAAATATTGTCAATAATAAATCCTCTAAATAATATTACTTTAATCACACGGGAAATTTTTTTTTGCTTTTAACATTACTACTCTGAAAATAAGAAAATTAAAAAAATAATGATAAATGAAGGTTAAAATATTGTTTTAATTATATTGGTTTATTAATAAATAAAAAATGAAGGAGGTACCACCTCATATGTTCCAAACCTACAACACGATAATGATGTGTATAGTGGAGATCATACTCATCTAGTTTAGAATAGATAATTTCATCTAGGTGTTTTGAAAAATTGGTAAATAGAAATGGAAAAAGTAAAATTTTATGCTAAAATAGACATTATTTTGCACAAACTGACATAAATGCTCTAATATCACAACTCTCAACTGCATAGTGAACAAACTACGTCAACCTGAAAATTGAGTTGGTTTGTAGCATTCAGCAAAAACTAGGTCCTGTAACATGTAAAAGAAAAAAAATTGCATCATTGATAAGTGGATTGGCCAACTAGAGTTGGACATCAAATTATCTGAGTGAGAGGACAAGCAATGAAAAGGTGTCGGGTAGTTTCAATGGTTGAGTTGCAGGAAATGAATCTAAATCTTCAATGGTAAATCTAAAATTTAGAGTTGTCCTTTTTGGCAAAAACATTCTAAGTTGTTTCCCACAATAATAACGGGTGTTTCTTGAATCTTGAATTTTGAAAGCTCGCTCCACTTTTTGCCCTCTATAAAAAGATTAAAGCATTTACAATAATGGTGTTAAAATGATTTTTTTAGTTATTTTAACACTCCAAACACCCAGCATCAACGATGTTAAGGCTAAAATCTTTTACCAACTTGCTACAGTGAACTGCTAGTAGTAGTAGCTCATTGTAGCAAGCTATTATCAATATTAAATCAGTTTCTTTCTCTCTCTCTCTCTCTCAAGTCAATTCTTTCTTTCCATTCTCTCACTCTTTCCTCTTTCACTTCCTCTCCTCTCCAAACAAAATGGTGATAAATGGCTTAGAGATTGATGTGCGGTGTATGCGGTGGAGGTTGAGATTAGTGTTCACATTTTTGAATTAGTGGGTTTGGCTTGTTCAGGCGTCCAAGTTTGGTGGAGATTGTCATTTAGTAGGTTGTGGAGTTTGTGGTGGAGATTGTTGTTTGGTTGGTTGTGGGTTGTTGGGCTTCAGCCTCCAGTGGTTGTTTTGTGGAGATGGTAGTGGTGGTGGGTCATTTTGTTAGTGGTGGGTTGTGGGAGTGGGTGGCGGTGGGTAGCAGTTTACTTGGTCGTTTTAATGGGTGGTGGTGAGAGTGGGTTGCGGTATTGGCTGGTGGTGGTAGTTGATTGTGGTTGTTGCTAGTGGTGGCAGTGGCCGATGGTGGTAGTGGCTTGATGTGGCAGTGCGTATGGTGGTGCGTGAGAGAGAGAGAGAGAGGTTACAGTGAAATGAATTTGTTGGGTTGATTATATTTATTTTATTAGGTTGTTTATATTATTTTAATGTGTTGTATGTTAAAATAGAATTTTTGATATTAGATGTATATAAAATAATTTTTTTGTGTTGTTAAAAGCTAAATTTTTTAACATCATTGATGTGAATGCTCTTAGAAGAAGGAAAATAGCTACCTTAGTCAACCAAATGACTGATTTTGAAAAAACTTACCAATATTTTTTGGTGTCCACATGAACAAAAGGAGACTAGGGGAAACTGTTGGTGTGATAGTGTTGCGAACACTTGGCTTTTGCAGTGAGTCTCACATTGGTTAAGAGTGCGCTCTTTTTTTGTTTATAAATTATTGTAAACTTTTGAAATTTTAAGATATGGGTTTAGAGTGAACATGGGTCTTATCTATATCACGTGTACTCCCCGTTCCATCTTGTTTAACGCATGACAATTCAAATTTTTCTCAATCATATTACTATTTCTTAGTATTTTGCTCGATCAATCGAAGGAAAGACATTATTAGAAGGTTGTTCTTGAACCTCTGTATGTGGAAGTGTGTCCAACACAAAGGTTGGACAAATCTAATATTGTAAGGTTGTTTGGCTTGGGAGCCGATTCGCATCGAATTTTTCTCCAAATGGCACAGGTAAACTTTTAAGAACAATGCTTTGGTGCGGTTCTATAGCATTGTGAAATCGTTCCTAAACCCATATTTAGTTTTTGTTCTTCTTCTTGATTATTCAGACTACACTTGTTCCATCAAAAGTTTGCTTATTCCGAAATATTCCCAACGTGAATGGGCAGTCCACACAGAGAATTAAATTTTACTACAACTTAGCATATACTAAATCGTAAAGCAAGAAATATAAAAATGACAAGGTGCAATACAAGATTTGCTAAGGAAGTGAAAGACCGACGAATAACTTCTTCAAGGGAAAAAACCATTGCAAAGGTAATGAACCCCAAGTCCAACAAAGCAATTCATGGTTAAAGAATATGAGTTTACAAACACATAAAATTATTTCTTAACTCATTTTACAAGTTACAAGCTACAAGCAATCTTATATTGAAAAACCGAGGAATAACTTCTTGAAGAAAAAAAAAACCATTCCAAAGGTAATGTACCCTCCTAACAAAACAATTCACAATTAAAGAATATGAGTTTACAAAATATAAAAATATTTTTTAACTCATTTTACAAGTTACAAGCAATCACCAAAAAAAAGTTAATTTTTTGAAAAATATTTTTCTGAAAAGTCCATCCAAATAAATATAATATAAAATTTTCCATAAAAGAGACAAAATTTCAATAAATGATGTGAATATCTAAACATCACATTATTGAGGTGGCTAATTTTGGTTGGACCAAGTAAGACATATTGGAGGGATGGATATTAGCAAAACATTATGGAATTGAAGGGACCAAGTTTATTGGGAAAAAAAACACTTCAGAAAGATTTCAATTGAATATTTTTTTTTTTTGAAGGTGATTTCAATTGAATATTTAATATAACATATAAGAATATTACTTAACCAAAAAACTTAAACTTATGAGTTTGAACTTTACTATATTATATTAATTACTTTTCTTATTAATATTCAATGGGTGACCCCTATCACATGAACATAGCCAACGAAATTAACATCAACCACTCATCAAAGGAAAAAAAGTTGACATCAATCTATCTGGAAATGCATTGTCATATTCCCTATAAAATAGAAAAAAGAAAAAAGAAAAAAGAAAAAAGAAAAAAAAAAAGAAAAAGAAAAAGGAAAGTGTTGTCATATATCCAATCCAAAATCGACAGGTAAATCCAAGGCAATATCATTATAGATACTGTATGGGAGAGACAAATGACCAGTGCTTTTGTCCATTGTGCCCAATACATGGGATCTAATAGTTTTACAATTGCCTACTGGTTAGTGCCCCTACCATTTCTTGTTGCTTGTCAATCACCTAGACTGTCCGAGTGACTCCATTTTGGTTGGACTTGGAGGTATATATATATATATATATATATATATATATATATATATTCTTCTTCGCTAAAAAGTAATCAATTCAGTAATCTGTATAAAGGAACAAAACGTCACATATATAGACAACTAAAAACATTTACTCTTCATAGCCCCCCCGCCCCAAAGAAGGCAAGCACACTGTGGGGAAGGTCCTGAATTGAGGGAACAAAAACCTTCATAAGAGGAGACACAACACAAGCCCATTGGGCTAAAACATGACCTAACTTAACCTGCTTGCTGTAATAAAGGCACTGCCATGCATGGGATGTCCTCAATGCTCAAATGAAAGGGTCCATGTTGATGTTGGTTGATTTAACCACAGGTACGGTCCCAGGTGGGAGCCTTAGGGCTCGAGCCCAATTTTTTTTTTTAACAGGTTAAATTTTTCAAAAAAAATAAAAAATAATATAGGCTTGGGCCCTCCTTGGTTTTTAGCTCCCCCCCCCATTCCTGAATTCCAAGCCCAGTCGGCCAGCCCAAGAGGCAAGAGTCCATGACCCATGTAAAAAAAAAAAAAAACTCAGCAATAAACCTAATAGAGAAAGTGGAAGGAAGAAGGAAAAAAAAAAAAAAAAGGAAACAGAGATAGTGAGGTGAGACAGAGAGTGAGAGAGATAGAGAGGCGACGCCGCTACAGCAGTACCCATGCCACGCCGACGCCGACGCCGACGCGAGACGGCGAGAGTCTACCCAGACCCAATTGATTTTGATTCTTTGGATAATGATCCCGGAACATGCAAACAAATATGAGAATATTATGTTAATCAACGTGATGAAAGTCGACGGGCTTACATTACAAAAGGTCCGCATCAACCTCCTCTAAAGACATACAAAAAAAGTGGAAAGCATAATCGTAGCTTTCAAGCTTCTTGGTTTAAATATAATAAAACATGGCTTGAATATATTAAGAAACAATGATTTTGTTTTGTTGGTAGATGATTTTATCTTAATATATTAATAAATAATGATTTTTGGGTATTTGTCTTGGTTGATAGTTTATTAATACTATATGTATGTGTATTTGAATTTTTTTTTTTCTCTTATCTCCGCCCCCCTCCCTCCCAGCTTGAAATCCTAAGTCCGTCCCTGTTTAACCAGCACCCAAAATTCTGTTTGTGTGGAAGGCATAAATCAATCAGTTTTGAGGCTTGATTTTTCACAATTTATTTTATTTTATTTTAAAATTAGTGATTGATATATAATAAAAATTGTGCCAGTGATAGATCCAAGTAAAATTGATGTTGCTCGAGTCAAAATCATCATAAAGTATGCCAATGATTAAAATTTTTTTTTTTGAAAATATTTCATCTCTAGCATTTCTTGTAATTTTTGCGTGTTGGTATCTATGGTGGGTTTGCGGGGTTTGCGGGGTTTTCGGGTTTGATGTGGAGGTTTGGGCCGTTTTTAATATAAGGACATTGCGAAGTGAACCCTGATCCATTTAAGGGAGAACTGGACTTGGAATATCCGTTCAAAATTCTTCACACGAGCCCAATGATATGGAGATAACGCCAAAAATACGTAAATCAGATACAATTGTTAACTTTTAGCTTCGGAGGATAGAGTTGTTTGAGTTATATTCATTGAAACAAAAATATTATTGACTTACTGTAAATGCACATATATTTTTCTATAGCATAGTTCTTCAAAAAAAATTTAATTCATTAAAATTTGTGTTCTTTTTATATTACATTATGTGCTAGCTTTGGATTGTGGTGAGTATTACCGTTGTTAAACTATTTGGTTGGTTGTTAACTCTAGGCTTAAACAAAACTTAATCTATTAATCCATTAATCAGGTAAGAGTCAAATTAGATTGTTTCAATTTACCTTAATCACTCATTTAGGGATTAATATCCTAATTGTGATTCTTTGACCGCATTGTCGATGGGTAAGTCCTAATGCCAAGTATTCCCTCTGACTTTGATGAAAACTAAGATTTTACGCATGATCTTGGAAATTAATATCTTAGGAGGATTTTGGTGATGTTAATGCACAAAATCATCAATGAGTTGATCGTCTACACATGTGCCAATGGGTGTACCTGAAAAACAAAAAGAGAGAAAGAACCTATAGGGCACCGGTGGGGTGCCGGCCAAAGACTCTCCGAAAGTTAAGTCAGTGATAGAAGAATCTCCACGAACCCAAGAATACAAGAGCTAAGGAGAATTCATGTACCACAAGAAGGTTAGGATTTGTTGTTTATATAGTAGCGGTGAGCTGACCTGAATCCCTTGATTTAGGGGGAGTTTCCTTATAGAGAGTGACAAGTAGCGTGTAAATACTCGTCCATGTTTGCAAACCGTCCATGTTAAGGACTAGTAAAAGGTATGGACGGGCGTAAGCACCTTAATTCCAGAAAGCATTTAATGACCAAATGATAAATGAGCATGGAACCGTTACTGCCGTCCAATGACGTGCATTTAAATGGCGGTTACGAACGTTAAAAGGCTCAAATTAAGTGGTCATTATTGAGTCATAAATCCTCCGACTGTGGTATAACGTTGGAGAGGCTAGCAGATTGAGCATTTACTTTGTATGAGGCTATATAAAACTAGAAGGAATAGGTAAAGATTCATATTGAATACACACACACACACGCACACACACAAATTGCTCTACAGATTACATGTTTCTAAAGATTTTAATCTAATTTAAGCATCGAAGGATCCTTGGAAGGCCCCAAACCGGAGTCATTATTTGCTTAGTGCATATTGACGAGGCGAAATCATGTTTTATCAGTTTGGCGCGTTTGTGGGAATACGACAGGCTATCAACCAACAAGCTGGTGAATTCTCTACTAAGTTCCTCCTTAGAGCCGATGAACTCAACCACAACTGCACCACCTGATCCGGTGGTGATGGCTCAACAAATTCAAGCATTGATGGCTAATGTGTAAGAGTTGATGAAACAAAATGAAGACTTGAAGTGGAAAGTGCGTCTAGAGGGCACAAGTATGTCACAGTCATGGCGTAATCGCAATGACCATGATGACGAAGCATATAGCCCAGGAAATAGTAGAAGAGAAACTTTTGAGCATACCACACAGTCGACTCGTGGTAACGATTAGATGATGAAGAACATGAGGAAGGAGTTAGATGAAGTCAAGAACGCCATGAAGGGAAAAATAGTAGTAAACCTTGATGGTATGATCAAGAGGACAGACTCACCCTTCACAGATAGCGTTTTGGAGTGCCCCTTGCCTCCCAAATTTTGTCTCCCTTAGCTGGAGGTATATGATGGCACAAAAGACCCTCTAGACCACATAGGGGCATTCAAGACAATATTAAACCTACAACAAACCCCAGATGAAGTCATTTGCAGATCGTTCCCAACAACCCTTAGAGGAGCAGCAAGGGTGTGGTTCAGCAAGCCACCCGTGGCATCTATCGCGAACTTTGACTAGCTGAGCGGCTCTTTTGTTTGCCATTTCATTGGAGGCCAGCGCCATAAGAGGCCCACCTGTTGGAAAAATACATGTTTGTATCACATACAAAACATATGCAGCGGAAAAATAACGGATCTACTTCATTCGCAATTGATAACATGTACTATGTAAGTTTCAGAATTTAAGAACAAGAGAGTGTAACTTGGTGCGGTGAATTTCAAAAAACAAAGATCAGAAGCACTTGGGAACACTTTTAATCTTCACTCCAATTCCACTAACACCCAAGAAGTGTGGTCTCTCAATCAGTTTCCAAGGGAGAATTAGAGAGAGTGGCATACACTCACACATACACCATTTCACAAAAGTGTTGTTACTTACCAAAATTATGTATGTTTCTCCATTTTTATCTAACTGATTATCTAATTAGGCTGGTCTTTTGGGCCTTTCCAATTGGGTTTAAGTGTGTGGCTTGGAGTGGGACCAAAATGGACCAATAAGACACTAGCTCCAATAGGCCTTGGGCTTTTCTGTCAACTCTTGACAAGTCCAAAATTACCATTAATTATATTTAATACCATTATATAAATATAGTTGCACTCTAGGCCTTATTTATAAATTATATCCTAGGACTTTATTATACATGCAACCCCTTCATAAAATATTCGTAGTAATACAAAGTCATGAATATAGATTGCCACTTTGAAGATTACTACATCTTAATCCCTTAAGTACCTGGTTTAATCCTTTAAGTTATTCATCATATATTTATGAAATCCAATTCCATAAATATATACTTTAGTAACTCCTTACTAAAGTGGTTAGGCCTAACACTTTGAATAACTAAACCTATTAAACTTATCTCAAGGGAATATTTTGTATCTCCGTTAAGAGACTATGAATTCCATCTTGAGAATATATATTTCATCAACACTAAATGTGGTTGCCCAACATATTGAGGTTGTGATCGTAATTTAAGATCTCACTCTTGATATATCAAAGTAACCTACACTTCATGATCAGGTCCATTATCCTCTTAGGATTAAGAGTTCATGTAAATAGAAGTCGTAAGATTTATTATTCAATTGACAGTTGTTAGGAGAATAATAAATCTCACAGCAGTCTAGTTCAATATGTTTTAACTCTTAAAACATATCAACATACCAACTAGAAATCTCTATTTCCATAATCAAGACAAATCATTTTAGTTAATACGTTATAGTCTTCGCAGATGAAATGCCCAATTTTATCACCGACTACAAACTAAAATTCTTAGTTTACAAAGAACTTGTGATTTATATCTTCTGTGACTAAATCACATAAATCACATACTATGCATCTCATGGACTATATGATAATGTCTCAATATTCATGTTACCATTATTTTTAGATAATAATAAAACAACTTTATTAATCACAACATTAAGTCATACATAATGTCATACATAGCATCATACAATAGGATTTAAAGGTACACATCCTAACACCACCTCCTATTTGCTAACTGTAAAGCAACAGGAAGGGGAAACCATGAGAGAGTATGTGAAACGCTTCAACAAAGCAGTACTGGAAATTGACGAAGCAGATGATCAGGTAATAATGACGACCTTCCAAGTAGGGTTGAATAATCCTGACCTCATCTTCTCCCTAGGGAAGACCCCTCCAACCTTGATGACGGATCTGTTGTTCAAAGCATAGAAGTATATGAATGGAAAAGATACACTAACTGCAAAGGGATTGATGGGCAAGCGAAAGAAGGAAAAGAGCGCTGACTCCCAGGCAAGAAGAGAGATCACAAAGATAATCTCTCAACAGCCAAGGCCAGCAAAAGTGGTCCAAAGGTGTCTTCAAAGAAAAAACTGAACTTCACTCCTTTGCTGATGCCCGTAGACAAAATCCTCATGTAGATAAAGGACGACCTTGCACTAAAATGGCCCAAACCATTGAGTTCGTCCTCAAAGTGGAGAGATTCAAAGAAATACTGTCGTTTTAATAAGGATCACGGTCATTATACTGAAGAATGCCAGGATTTGAAAGAATAAATAGAGGAGTTAATCTAGAGGGGAAAACTCCAAAAATTTGTCAAAAAAGACTATCAGACCCGCCACCAGGTGGAAGAGAAGTCTACTGATGACCACAAGGAAGAAGATTGGGACAATCCCAAATAGATCGTAGGAATAATAGAACACCGGAAGAGTTTTAGTGGATAACGGAAGCTCGGCAGATGTGTTGTACATGACAGCGTTCCAACAGATGAAGTTGGATCCAAAATGCCTCAGACCTTTCGGGTCTCCCTTGGTCAGCTTTAGTGGGAACCACGTATATCCAAAGGGCATCATTTTCTTATAGATTACAGTAGGGACTTACCTAGCCTAGGTAACAAGAGAGGTAGACTTTCTAATCATTGACTGCCCTTCATCTTACAATGTGATTCTAGGGCGACCAACCCTCAATCGTCTCAAGACAGCAACTTCTACCAACTGCTTAAAAGTGAAATTTTCAACCCCCCTATGGGATTAGAGAAATCTGTGGAGACCAATTCTTAGCAAGGGAATGTTACCAGGTGTTCCTGGCGTCCAAGGAGAATCACACCTAGATGGTGGAGGAAGGGCTGCCCAAGCCCATTGAAGAGGTGGAGAATATAGAGGTGGTGGAAGGAAACCCTTTCATGACTATCATAGTAGGAAAGGAACTCCAACAGTCCTTAAAGGACAAACTGGTGAAGTTTTTGAAAAAGAACCTGGATGTCTTTGCATGGAACCATGAAGATATGTCGGGAATTGACGGATGTGTGATAGATCATTGTCTTAATGTCGACCCAATGAAGAAGCCCATCCAATAGAAGAGACGAGTATTTGCCCCAGAACAAAACAAAGCAATTATGGAAGAGGTAGAAAAACTCTTGACTGCAGGATTTATCCGAGAAGTTTACTACCTCGAATGGCTTACCAATGTTGTCATGGTAAAAAAGTCCAATGGAAAGTGAAGAATGTGTGTGGACTTCATAGAATTAAATAATGCATGCCCCAAAGACAATTTTTCCCTCCCCATAATTGACCAGCTCGTTGATTCAATAGCTGGCCATGAACTGCTAACCTTCATGGATGCCTTTTCAGGTTACAACCAGATCCTCATGAAGGAGGAAAACCAGGAGAAAACTGCATTTGTCACTAGCCAGGGCCTATATTGCTACAAAGTCATGCCGTTTGGACTGAAGAATGCAGGTGCCACCTACCAGAGACTCGTTAACCAAATGTTTAACAAGCAGGTAGGCAGAAATATGGAGGTCTATGTGGATGACATGCTCATAAAAAGCAAGAAGGCAGAAACCCACTTTAAAGGCCTCCAAGAGACGTTCGATACTTTGAGAAGGCTTAGAATGAAGCTCAACTCGATGAAGTGTGTTTTTGGAGTCTCGTTAGAAAAATTCCTCAATTTCATGGTATCTTAGCGAGGGATTAAGGTAAATCCAGAGAAGGTTAGAGCCATACTTGACATGACTTCTCCTAGAACGATTAAGGAGGTGCAAAGTCTAACAGGACGAGTCGTAGCATTGAACAAGTTCATCTCTAAGGCCATTGATAAGTGCCTCCCCTTCTTTAAAACTCTAAAGCAGGCTTTCCAATAGACGGACAAGTATGAAGCAGCCTTCTAGAACCTCAAAGAGTATTTGGCCAAGCCTCCACTCTAGAGCCCGTTGGTGGAAGGAGAAGATCTATTCTTGTATCTGGTTGTATCACAGATAGCCTAACGCTCAGCTTTGCTTCGTGACGAATCCAAGGTGCAACAACCCGTGTACTACATAAGTCAAACTTTTCAGGGCGTCGAAGCGAAGTACCCATGGATAGAGAAGATGGCCTTCTCATTAATCGTCGCTTTAAGAAAACTTTTTCCATACTTCCAAGCTCACACCATCATGATAATGATGAACCAACTTATCCAAAAAGCCATGAGCAAATCAGATGCGACAGGACGCATGGTCCAGTGGGCTGTTGAACTAAGCCAGTTTGAGTTTGAATACAGGCCAAGAACAACGATCAAAGCCCAGATGTTAGCAGATTTTATCACTGAGTTCACTCTTCTAAACTCTGATCAAGAAGCAGAGTACTGGATGATCTGCGCAGATGGCTTGTTTGTCACAAGACTAGGAGGCGTTAGAGTAATTCCGAAAAGGACATCCTGATGCGAACCTCAATCGACATGCTTTGAGACCCAACAAAATATTGGAATATTTACCTAGGAAAGCTAAAATTCAGATTTATGATAGAAACCCTGACCCAACGTTTATAATCGAAACACGAACCAAAGGTATAAGTTGACCTTGACCCAATGATTATAAAGAATCACGAATCAAAGGTATAAAGTTTGAACGCCACAAGAAAGAATCCTTGATAAGTTCACAGTTCTTGAAGAACCAAAAGAGAGCAAAGACTCACATTTTCTGATTTTCATTCAATAATATTATGAAAAACGTTTACAAACTTCAGAGCCTATTTAAGGGCTCCATGAAACTTGACAGACAAGAAAATATATTCTAAAATAACTCCTAATTAATATCTTACCATATCAGGAATCAAATTTGACCTAAAACGCATTAAATGCACCTAAAAACAAGAAAAATACCTAAAAAAACGTACTAAATAATAAAACCCTAAATAAAAGTTGATTTGGTTTGAAATTAGCAGATCCAAAATAGGAAAAAAAAATCTGCCTTAACTGATATAGAGTTGGAAAGTCAATCAGCCATTAATTCATGCCATAAATCACTCGCAATTAAGCCAGATCAGCCCTAAATAGCTTGAATTAAATTTATTATGTTTTCAGCTTCCTTTGGGCTAAGCTTGGAATGTCCTGCGTTAGAATCAGCTCAAATCTCTTGAATTAGCCCATTAAGTGCTTCTTTGATCTTTTTGGATCTTGCTCTTGTAATAGGCCCAACTGAAACATGCAATGGATCCTTGAATGCTTGTTGATTCTCATCATATCCTTAAATGTGGAGTTCAACTTTAATTTCTAGCGACAAACAACGAAGCGGAGTATGGAGCTGTAAGAGATCGTGCCCCGACCCCTTTTTTGGATGTTGGGCCAAACCCATGTGAATGGATGGAGCCGTGTTATTGCCTCTCAAAATGGAGGTTCGACTGATTATATATTCCCCTTTAGATTAGGGTGTTTACAATGGAGTCGCAACTTATTTAATTATTGGAATAAATAAGAAAACCAAAATTGAAAAATTCCTCATTTTATTAATTTGAAATTGAATTTACATTGATCATAGGAAATTACATGACTTTGGTCCTAGATACAATCTAAGATAAAGTACATGGTTTTGTTTTTTAGTTACAATCTAGAAATTGAAAATTACAAGGATAAGCATTGATTTATCAACTCTTGATCTAAGCTTGGAGGTTATGTTACAAGGTGGGAAGGTGTTAGGTACCCACCTTGCTCGGTGAAACCAGTCTTCTAGACTATGGTGGCCAACATTCATATCATATCATTCAATATGTCAATTAATTCACATGTTGAATTTAATGTGTGTGCATGTGATAAACCCTAATTCAATTTATTAAGCATTGCATTTGGATTGAAAAATAAATTCTAGTGAATGTGTGTGGATGGTGATATCCTAGATTCAGGGATTTGAAAGAATTATAAAATAAACATCTTTTTCATATTTTTGATGTGGATTTAAGATCAAAACTAGTGCTATGCATGAACATGTGATGAACAACTAAGAACATGTGAAGAACACATAAGAACATTTTAGAACATTTAAACATATTCAAGGGAATTTAAATAATTACTATCACGTTTTAATCTTAAATTCTCATCATGGTAACATAAAAAACAAATTAGGGAAATAGATTATACCTTCATGTAAGATCCATACGGTGGAGGAAGAGACTCTTGGTGGAGGTCCTAAGGGTGGAGAAAAAGAAGAGTTAGGAGAGGGAGAGTGAGTCTCATTCAATACCTTGAGTTTTAAGAATTTCAAGATATGACAAGACTGCTCTACTTCACTAGAACTCAAGAAAGGAGAAGAAATGGGGTTTTTGTGTGCTTTGAAATGGAGGAGGGGGGAGGGGTTTATATAGTAGTGGTGAAGAAAATATGAACGTAAGGTCATTTAATGTGGGTTGACAAAGAATCATGAACCTAGATCTTATTTTAGCCTTTGGAAAAATCTAGTGCATTAGATGTAGAGATTGGTGGGAGTGAGGAGCAAGCAAAATTCGGTTTTCTTGTAGCTATTGTAACAGCCTGTAGAGCCAAATTCAAAAAATCATATCCTACTCAATTATGATTGAAATTATCTCGTTCTTATGCTCAAATTGAAGCCCCGGATGTCTAGTTTCTGGAAACATTAACCTCATTCACAGATTCAAAATATTCTGAGAGATATCAACGAAATGGTGAGTAGAGGTCATTTGTTAGAAAACAATTTCAGCATAATTAACATTAATAGGTCCCAAATTAGTTTCCAATTAACATTAATAGGCTCCAATCACTCTTATTTCAGACTTAATTAGTTCCAAATTTACCCTAATTAAAAGTTAATTGCACAAATTATTCATTGAATAATTAATGTTTAACTATCTAATTAATTAGGTGTGCACAACCTTACCATAAAATGTAGTCCTAGCCAATCAAATTATGACACATCATTAATCTCAAATTGATTATAATTATAACCAATTGGAATCAATTGTTCATAATCACATATAGTTGGACTCAATTTGTGATAGTGCATCTAGATTGTTAAAACTTGATTTGATGATAACTTTCAATTTGATGGTCCAATTAGGGCTGATGACTAGTCGATTTGATTGTTACGACATTAAGATCATTTTGGTGAAATGAGATTAAGGATCTAATGACCAGAATCAAGATGCATATTTCGAAAGCTAAATTACCCTTTTACCTTTCATGTGAGGTTAAATGCGGGTTTCAAAATGGGGTGTCAACAGAAGTGATCCTTACCAGCCTGAGGATTGCAAAAGCTCTGGGGGTCAAGAATTTAAAGTTGAGAACCGATTCTAAGCTGATTGTTGGGCAAATGACCAACGAGTATAAAGCAAAAGAAGAAAGAATGAAGAGGAACCTCAAACTGATGAGCCAACTCGTTGATGATTTTGATGATGTCACGTTTGAAAAAATCCCATGGGAAAATAATTCAGTTGCTAACGAGGATGCTAAATTGGCGTCAACTGAAGATGCCTTAGCGAAGCCAGGGCTATTAATGGAAGTCCAGATAAGCTCTAGCATAGACGAATTGAAACACCTCTTAGTCCAGCAACCAAGCACCTGGATGGATCTGATCCTTTCTTACATCAAAGACGGCCAACTCCCATCTTACCCATCCAAAGCAAAGAAGGTTAGAATTAGAGCAACCGGACTCACTGTTGTGAATGGTGAACTTTACAAGAGAGGATTTTCGTTGCATTACCTAAAATGCCTAAATCCTGAAGAAGAAATGTATGTGTTGCGAGAAATCCATGAAGGTGTATATGGTAATCACTCAGGACCTCAATCTTTGGTGGGAAGACAATCAAAATAGGATACTTTTGGCTGATTATGGAAAAAGACGCAGTTGAACTCGTCAAAAAATTCGATAAGTGTCAACGGTCTGGAAATGTACAACATATTTCTAGAGAACTAATGACGAGCATTTCCTCACCATGGTCATTCTCGACCTGGGGGATTGACATCGTTGGTCCACTCCCATAAGGGAAGAAATAGGTTAAGTTCTTACTCGTTGCTATTAATTATTTCACCAAATAGGTTGAAGTAGAGCCATTAGCAATGATCACTGAAAGCAAGATACAGAACTTCGTCTGGAAGAACATTGTTTGTAGGTTTGGAATTCCAAGGACGATCATCTTTGACAATGGTCGGCAATTTGATAGCTGGAGATTCAAGGAATTTTGTGTAGAGCTAGGAATAAAAAACCACTATTTGTCACCTGGCCATTCACAGGCAAACGGGCAGACAGAGGTAACATATTGTATTTTCCTCAGACTCATCAAAGCATGACTAGAGGGGGCAAAGGGTGCATAACAAGAAGAGTTACTAGGGGTACTATGGGCTTATCGAACAACTGCAAGAGCACCAACACGAGAAACACTATTCAGGCTAGCTTTGGTACAGAAGTAGTCATTCTTGTTGAAATGGGGTTGTCTAGCCTTAGGTGAGCTCATTATGATGAAAGTTCAAACAATGATGAGCTGAGACTCAACTTGAATTGTTTATGTGAAGTTTGAGAAGAGGCAGCCCTAAGAATGGCTCGATATCAACAGAAGATGGCAAAGTACCACAATCAGAGAGTAAAACTCAGAAGGTTCAAGTCTGATGATATGGTATTGCGAAAAGTCTCACAAGCCACTAGGGACCTAACCCAAGGGAAGTTAAGCCCTACTTGGGAAGGTCCACATAAGGTCGTTCGTTACTCAAGAAGAGGAAGCTACTACTTGGAGGACCTTGACGGCAATCCATTGCCTCGTCCCTAGAACGTAGAGCACTTTAAGAAGTACTATCAGTAAGAAGTACTTGAATCAATAAGCTCTGTCTATAGGAGTACCTCGCCTGACGATGCATCAAATAAGCGAGATTTCCTTGTTTAAAACCTTTAAGCCTTTTTAGTTTAGTCAAGATATTTTCAGTTATTTCCCTTGTAATCCCCTTACAAATAAGGGTGCATGAAATAATAAGGCTCTATAAGCCATTTATTTTCCAATAAGTTTGATCTTCAATTTAGTCAACAAAGCCTCAAGGTTAAATTCATAGACGAGATTGAGCCACGAAAAGGAGATGCCTATCTACAAATGGTAAAAACTCCATTGACGAGTTCAAATCGTAAAGAAAATCATCAATGGCAAAAAATCTAATGAAGAGTTTAAATCATAAATATGGTAAAAACTCAAATGATGAGTTTAAATCATCAATGGTTAAAACTCAGAAGACGAGTTTAAATCATAAATATGGTAAAAACTCTAATAACGAGTTTAAATCATCAATGGTAAAAACTCAGATGGCGATTTTAAATCATATACATGGTAAAAACTCTAATAATGAGTTTAAGTCATCAATGGTAAAAACTCAGACGACGAGTCTAAACCATAAACATGGTAAAAACTCTAATAACGAGTTTAAATCATTAATGGTAAGAACCATAAAAGTATGTCATTAATGACGAAAACTTCAGGTCTAGATCATACATTCCCAAGGGAAACATCATGTATGACCAAAAGAAACTCAAATGACAAAGTCTAAAGTTATGACGAAAACTTTAAGGTTTAAGTCATAGCTAAACTCCTTGAGCAAACTACATTGGAAAGATTCAACTAAGGCTGAAAGCATGAGTAAAGCTTAAAGTCTAAATAGGGATATAAAAAGTCTCAAAACAAGAGGCACCTACTATTCTTAAAGACGAGGATATAAAAAGCCTCAAAATATGAGGCATCCAACATATTCATTTTCTTTGAGTTAAAGCCTCAAAACAGGAGGCAACCAGAGATTTCAAAAAAAAAAAAAGTGAAAGATATTAAAAGTCTTCATTCATGAAGCAGCGACGACCTCCTCAACATGGCCTTCGTCCATATGAGCCTCGTCCACAGTTCCACCCACAGTAGTATCATCTCCCTCAGCATTAGCAACAGTTTATCCTTCCTTCTCTTTAGTCTCGTCAGCAAGGATCTCATTGTCAATGGCGTAGAAGTCAAGGTTTTCGAAATCTGCCACCTGGCTATGGTGCTTCATCATCCACCTACGAAGAAGCTCGAAATCCTTAAAGTACTAAACGAACTGGAGATCAGAAAAGTGATCAGACTCCGAAAATTTGGTGATCACTTTCTCACGCTCCTTATCTATCCTTAGAAAGGCAACTTGAATCTCTTCGTCCTTTTGAATGACGAGCTTCTTTTCCACCTTTAGCGCGTCTTTGAGCTCCTTCACCTTTTCCTTAGCCTTCGTTGCCTGGTCCATTGCCTTGATCCTTCCTCAATCTCAAGCTTTCAGCCTCAACTGAGTCAACCTTAGAGTTGGTGACCACCACCCTCTCCTCATTGCTTAGATAATCTGTCGTCAAACGCAGGGATTCTTCGAGAACCTGAAGACGAAAGTAGGATCAGAACTTTCAACAAGTGTAAAAACTCAATGAGTAACAAAAGTAACTGAGTGAGATACTTGCACAAGCTTGTGAATATGACGGCTGACCAATTCATGAGAAGGAATGGACAGGAGACCTCTAAGCTCGTCGTCAATAATAACGTTGCGAGCTCATCCAAGGGGCTATGGCAGGGTCTTTCCAAACACTTTTACTAACTTTTACCTTTCCCTTTGGAACGAGTGGTCGGAGGTGTGAAGGTCATTATCTCAAGAGAAGGTGTGGGAGAAGATGGAGTACCGAAGAGACAAAGGGGCATGAGTTTTGTCTTTTCCTTCATCTAGCTTAAGTTTCTTTGATCTTGGGGTAAGCTGGGACAAAGGCTCGTTTTTTAGACTCTTCACATGAGTATACTTGTCTTTGCTATACCTAGTAGTCATTACTGTAAACAAAAAGTCAAAAAGAAGGACAAGTTTTATAGAAAAAAATGAAGAGAAGACAAGTTAAGCATACTATTTTCTTCACGAGCAATCTTCTTTAACACAAATGTAGAGGGTTTGGGTCCAAGGCAACAGTTGTATAAATGACAAGGATCCACCAAATCTTTGATTGTAAGAGAAAATTCTAGAGTAGCTTGAACTTGTCCTTGATAACAGTCTTCCAATTTGGGGTGATCAGAGACTGCAAAACAAATTGAAAAAAGAATTAAAAAAAAAAGAAACTAAAACGATTGGTCTAACAAAAAGGTAGAAGAACGCACCAAGAGAGGGAATTTCCCATTTCCGTAGCAACCACAGGACCTCACCCCACAGGTTGTTAGTCATGGTTTCCCATCCAGATCTAGAAACAAAAAAGTATCGTGATTTTCAGTCACGAAAAGATGTAGGAAAACTACGGTTGATTCTAGACTCCCCACTCCAAGGTAAGAGCTCAAAGTACCCATAATGGGTAGAAGGCTTCAAACGATATAAATAGAGAAACTCATTCAGACTTATCATATCCCCATCATGGGCAGACACCCAGATTAACATGCAACCAATGATCGTCCTCCAAGCATTAGGAATGAGCTGCCCAAGTGCAACGTTAAGAGCAGAAAGAAGTTTCATAATAAAAGGATGAATAGGGAAATGAAGACTACATGAAAAAGCGGCCTCATAGAAGCTCACCTCACCATGGGCAAAGGTGCAAGCTTTCTCGTTTGGACAAGGTAATCTAATGACAGCCCCTCTAGGAAACTAAAATCTTTTCCTTATAGATTTCAGATGTCTCTTCTCCAAAAAGCAAGATTTGGAGAAGGCATGAAAAGGGATTGAAGAGGAAGAGGAAGAGGGTTTTGATGACGATGAGGGTTTGGACACTACAATCTCAAAATCTTTATCAACATACTCATTACTTGAAGACAAAATAGTTTTAAGTTTGCTGGACCAAACTTTGGTATCCCTATACTCTATGGTGGTCATTTCTAAGTGATGAGCAATCAAAGAATGACGAATCAAAGGATAAAAGGTGGTCAACACGGGTCTAAAAGCCCCACAATCTCAAGGTAAAAATAAGCCTACCTGAGGATGATGCACACCAAAAAGCTCTAGAAATACCCCTAATCTAGCAAAGAAGAAAGAAATAAAAGGAGCTTCCTACCTAACAGAAGTAAAATCAACCATTAATGGAGTTTTTGAGAAAATGAGTCCTATCGTATTGAATGTGCAGGAACTTTCTTTTTGAAAACCCTCAGACTTCAAATACAATGCACGGTGAGGAAGAAGAAGAATATGAGAAGTTTTTTCTAAAAAGGGAAGAAAAATCAATGCACGGGAAACATAAAGAACTCCCAGACATACGACTAATATGAAGAGAGAGAGTGGCAATCATTTGGTGGGAATATCGTCTCACATTAAATGTAATGGGATGAGAATCTCGGGGCATGAACAAAGTGACCTGCCAAAAAAGACTTTCCACATTCCTATGCTCGTCCAAACAAAGGACGACAAAGGAACAAAGGGGGCAGTTGACAAGTAGCGTGTAAATGGTCTTCCATGTTTGTAAACTGTCCATGTTAAGGATGGGTAAAAATTATGGATGAGTGTAAGTGCCTAATTCCAGACAACATTCAATGACCAAATGATAAATGAGGACAGAATCGTTACTTCCATCCAATGATGTGCATTCAAATGGCCGTTACAAACGTCAAAAGGCTGGGATTAAGTGGTCATTATTGAGCCATAAATCCTCCAGCTATGGTATTACGTTGGAAAGGCCAGCAGACTGAGCATTTTCTCAGTCTGAGGCTATATAAAGCCAGAAGGAACAGGTAAAGATTCATATTGAACACACACACACAAAAATTGCTCTATAGATTACAAATTTCTAAAGATTTTAAGCTAATTTAAGCATCAGAAGGTTCTTGGCAGGCCCCAAACTGGTGTCATTATCTGCTTAGTGCTTTTTTTGATACGAAATTTCAAGGTCGTCCATCGTACTGACAATGAACATACTGACGAGGCAAAATCACGTTTTATCAGAGAGAAAGGCCCCAAGATCTTATAGCTTCTCCTCCCATTTAGGTAAGATCTGATTGTGTGGTAGGATCTTTGGTTGTGGTATGCATGTTATTTCCATGTAGAGGCATATGAGTGGACTCCATGCAAATCCTACGTGGAGTCTTGGAGTATTGAATTCTCGGGCGCGACGAGCCCTAGGATTGGTGACTCCCTTAGGATTTGTTACAGGTACAAAACCAATGAGTAAGTAGGACTCGTTGGCCCTTTGGGTTGACTGATCAAAAATATCCTCATCAGCTGCCCCCTACTCTATGAGTTGTCGGGGTAGCCAAAGGGTCGCAAAGTATGTCATCATTAAAGCCTTGCCTTGGTGTCGTGTATCATAAATAGAGGTAATTATGTCTTTTGAACTATGTTAAGGGACATGTCGATTTTTGATTTGGGGCCTTAAGCATAGCTATGCTTCGTTTCCCTTGTCATCATTTCCTATAAATAGGTCAATGCCATTATTGTCCCCATTACTCAAATATTTTTCGATTTCTGATCCAGAGCTCATTCGTTAAATCTTTCTTTGTTCGAAAGTTTTCATTACTTCGTTGCTTTTGACAATTCTAGGTATGCCATCTGTCCCTCGTCGGTATTGTTTCACATCCCTGCTTTTCCTTTTACACCATTGTTAGTTATAAACTATGGAGATAGGTTGAGTAGAATCTTAGTTTTCATTTGTCACTTACAGGTAAGGAAATGTTTGGAAATAGTGAAGTGATGAGTGAAAGTTCATCGTCAGTCCGCATGGGTTCGGACGATGATGAGACCAGCCAATCTAGACTCGAGTACATGTCAGATGACTTATTGGTTTCCAAGAGAGTGTCGGTGTTCGATCCGCCCCCTGGGGAGCCAATCCTTCTAGGCGACGTCCTAGAGAGGTTGTTCTCCTTGATGATTGGTCAGTCTGTGACTTCCTAGTTGGAATGACCAAGGATGTGTTCAGTGGGTTAAGGCCTTGTTTCCAGATTCCTGACAACGTGCCCATTAGGAAGGGCCATAGAGGAGAGAAGTATTATACCAGGGGCTCGTCGGATGTGGGCTTTTATGAGGCTACCTTCATAGTATGGCTACAGTTGCCTCTGACCTTCTTACATCATCGGTTAGCAGCCTATATAGGTGTGTCTATTCATCAAATTGCCTCCAATGCTTGGAGGATCTTTATTGAAGCAGAGGTGTTATTGGATCAGCTTAATGGAGGCCATCGGTCTCTAACCCTTGAGGAATTTTTTCATTGCTACAAACTCCAAGAGATTCCCTAATCCAACGGGTTTTACAACTTTGTGTGTTGTCGGGCTACCTTTAGATTGGTATTTGACGTGCTTGATTCTAATCGCCAATGGAAGGCTAGGTTCTTTTTTGTGCAAAGGGTCAATTGGGTATGCCATCCCGACGAATGGGATAGTGTGGGGTCTTTTTATGACCATTCTTGGGGGGTTTTTTGAATAATTCAGGTGAGTCGTCAGTATAAAATAGGTCATCTATTTGGTCTTTTCTGTTGACTTATGCATTTTCTTTGTTTGTTTCAGCCACACTTCGCCCGACGATCCTTCTTGAGCAGGAGGCTTTTTTGGAGAGGGTTTTTGCCATACCTTTCGCGGAGAGGTCTTGGAAGAGGCTCTTTACTTTCGACACTCTTCACGCTTTCTGTGGAGGACACATCCCTTCTGAAGAAGCCCGACGTCTTGATCGAATTTCGAGAGTTCATAAGTATATCATTCGTCAGTTTTATTTTGTTTTAGATCGAATTCCTTACTCGTTTAACTTACTTGTAGATTTCAGAAATAGAGTATTTGAAGAACAAGCAAGCTGTGAAGAACAGGCAAGAAGAGATTAAGAAGGTTGCTACTCTAAGGGTCCAAGGGGGGATTGTCGACCTTGCCCCCTCATGTGTCCAGAAGAGAAAGTATCCGTCGAAGTTTCGTTCGTTGGGAAAGAATGCCACTAGTCCCTCTACTCGTCTGGAACCTCGCGAAGTTGTTGTTGATGCTCCTCGCCACGACATTGGGAAAGGTCTCATGACCTCCCAAGGCCTCATCGCCCCTCTTCCTCTTCCTTTGCTGATGAAGGATAAGGAGTATGCAGTGGATACCGCTCGTTCCATCATCCGGGATGCTGATCTAGACGAATGTTCGGAGCACGAGACCGGCTCTTTAGGTGACTTTGGTCTCTTTGACATGATGAGGGTATGTGGTACTGCCATTGCTTCATCCCTTCTTTTATTTCCTTTCATCAATTTTACCCTTGCTTTGTCCCTTTAGATTTCCTTTCTAATGTATCTGCTCTCCCTTTTTTTTTATTTGTTTGTTAGGGCTTGGTGAGGATGTGGGCTCTGCAGATCCAATGCACTTCGCGGGAGGCGTCGGTTAAGCGTTTAAAGAATCACTTGGAAACTGACTTGGATGCTTTGAAGCAATTCAAGGAGCTTGCTTGGACCTTTAGTCAGGAGGTGATTGAGCTAAAGACCAAGCTTAGTGGGGCTACTCACCAAACAGACAAGCTGATGAAGGAGAATGCCAATCTGAAGATTAAGGTGGCTGCTCTTCATAAGCACGTGGACAATATCAAGGAGGATGCCATTGAGGAGTTCCAAGTGTCCCAACCCTATTTCAATGAGATGGGGTGTTACTATGGGGACGACTTTGAGGAATTTCGTAAGCAGGTTGTTCTCATGTTTCCAAATTTGGACTTCTCCCAGATTCAGATCAGACTTAACGCCTCGACGACTCCTGTTGTAGAACCTGTTTTGGAGGATGTGGAGATTGACAATGAGGTGCTGGAGATGGACGGGCCTGGTGGTATGAGGCCCGACGACCCTAAGGAACTTGATGAACAAGCAATTGACCCAACTTCTAATCCTTAATTTTTTTTTTCCTGTGTAGTTTTCTTTCTTTTCTTTTTATTTAGTCTTGTGTTTGTAACTTAAAAATAGTGATGGTGCCATGTTTTGAGCATAAGTTACTTTTACCCTTTGTTGGCGCTGACATTCATACTTTCAGTTATTTTGTAATGCTTCTTTATGTATCTCATAGCTGTTTTCCTTTATGTTTTGTACATGTGCTTGTGTTCGTTGGTTGGCCTTGTATCAACCCAAATTTTTCTTTAATCGTTGGTTAGGAAGTATTAACTTAGAATGTTGAGTGCCTATTGGCTTTTTTGAGAAAAATATTCTAAAGGTTTGAGTTCGTCAGTTTGCCTTTAGTCAATCCAACTCATTCTTTAGTCATCGGTCCCACTTTTAGGAGGACTTGGTTTGGTTTTAGTCGTTTATTGATTGGTCCTAGAGGGATGAGGATTCGACGCTCATGGGCACCCTTGATCGTCGATCCACCTCGTAGGTAGGACTTTGTTTTTTTAATGAGGATCAGGTGCTTATTGGCATCCTTGACTATTGGTCCACCCCATAGGTAGGACTTAGTTTTTTGATGGGGATTAGGTGCTTGTTGGCATTCTTGATTGTCGATTCACCCCGTAGGTAGGACTTAGTTTTTTGATGGGGATCAGGCGCTTGTTGGCATTCTTGATTGTTGATTCACCCCGTAGGTAGGGTTCAGTTTTTTCATGGGGATTAGGGGCTTGTTGGCATCCTTGATCATCAGTCCACCCCGGAGGTAGGACTTCGTTTTTATTTTTATTTTATGGGGACCATGTGCTTGTTGGCATCCTTAATCGTTGGTCCACCCAGTAGGTAGGAGTTATTTTTTTATGAGGATCAAGTGTTTGTTGGCATCCTTGATCATCGGTCCACCCCATATGTAGGACTTAGTTTTTTGATGAGGATCATGTGCTTGTTGGCATCTCTGATCGTCGGTCCACCCAATAGGTAGGACTTAGTTTTTGATGAGGATCAGGTGCTTGTTGGCATCCCTGATTGTTTGTCCACCCCGTAGGTAGGACTTAGTTTTTGCATGAACATTTCTTCATTGTAGACCATTCTTTCAATAATAATTCCATTAAACTGAATAAAATGCAGATAGCTTGCAAAGTTTGATCAGCTGAAAAACCAGTCTGTCAACGATTTAAACAAAACTTTAAAGAAAAGCGATAACATAAGTTGTTGCCGATGAACTGCTGATAGTATCTTCTGAGGTGCTCAGAATTCCAAGGATGGTGCAACCTTTGCCTGCCGAGTGTCTCCAAGTAGTAGGTACCATTTCTGTTGCAATCAATGATTTTGTATGGTCCTTCCCAGTTGGGTCCTACCTTTCCTTGTGTAGGATCTTTTGTGGCTATGGTCACCTTGCTCAAGACAAGGTCTCCGATACTATAGTATCGAGGTTTGCCCTTGGCATTATAGTGTTCAGCCATGAGGTCTTAGTATTGGCCAGTAGTCACTCTGAACTCATCCAACAGATCTAAGTGAAGATGGATCCCTTCTTCGTTCTTCCCTTTGTCATGGTAAGCTACCTTGTAGATTGCTATTCCCACTTCTGCTAGGATGAAAACCTCACTCCCGAATGCCAAACGGAATGGTATTTCTCTTGTGGGTGTCTGAGTTGTCGTCCTATATGCCCATAAGATACTTGGTAGCTCATCTGGCCATATCCCCTTTACCCCTTCAAGCCGAGTCTTGATTAGTTTGAGCAAGGATTGGTTTGTAACCTCAACTTGCCCATTGGCTTTTGGGTGGGTGGGTGAATAGTAGTGGTTCTTTATTCCCAGTTACTAGTAGAAGTTTCTGAACGCGTCTTTGTCGAATTGCTTTCCATTATCAGAGATGAGGACCCTAGGAATTTTGAATTGGCAGATGATGCTTTTCTGAATGAAATTGTGGACATTTTTCTCCCTGATGGTTACTAGTGGTTTCGCTTCTACCTACTTGGTGAAGTAATCAATCCCTATGACCAGGAACTCGAGTTTTCTCATCGCCATCGTGAAGGGTCCCATGATGTCAAGTCCCCACTGAGCGAAAGGCCATGGGGCGTTCATTGCAGTGAGTAACTCTGATGGTTGCCTTATGGTGTTGTTGAAGTGTTGGCACTTGTCACATGCCTTTACGTAGGATTGGACATCCTTCTACATGGTGGGCTAATAATACCCTACTTGTACAAGCTTATGTCCCACACACCCTTTCATGGACTTCCCTCATGATGTAGTCTGCTTTGTCGAAGATCAAACACCTTAGGTATGGTCGTGAGAAACCCCTTTTGTATAATACGTCTCTTATTAGCATAAAGCGTGATGCCCAAACCTTCATTCTTCGGGATGCATTGTGGTCTTATAGAAGTGTCCCATTCTTAAGGTAGGAGATGATCAGAGCTGTCTAATTAACACCTGCTGGTATCACCTGTATCTGTAATTCCTCAATGGCAGGGGAGTGTTGGGTGAAGGATCGTACTTGACGACCAATAGTCATGTGTTCAGCAAATGCGGCCTTGGCCAATTGATCAGTATGTTCATTTTATTCCCTTGGGACATGTATGAATTCTATTGCAAAGTCTTGATTCGTCTGACTCTTGACAAGGCTGAGGTATTTCTTCATCTGTTCTCCTTTGGCTTTGTAGTCTCCATTGATGTGCTCAATGATAACATGGGAGTCGCTATGGATGATGATTGATGAGGCCCTAGCCACTTTGGCTAAGTCGAGTCCCAGGTTATCATTGTTGGTCATCGGGAACTATAGTCGGACGGTGCATTCTATGACGTCCCCTTCGAGAGTTTGTAGGACTACCTTAATGTTAGGATGTGTGCCCTTAAATCTTATTGTATGATGCTATGTATGACATTATGTATGACTTAATGTTATAATTAATAAAGTTGTTTTATTATTATCTAAAATAATGGTAACATGAATATTTGGACATTATCATATAGTCCATGAGATGCATAATATGTGATTTATGTGAAAAGTCACAGAAGATATAAATCACAAGTTCTTTGTAAAATCAAAATTATAGTTCGTAGTCAGTGTTGAAATTGGGCATTTCATCTGTGAAGACTATAACGTATCAACTAAGATGATTTCTCTTGATCATGGAAGTGGAGACTTCTAGTTGATATGTTGATATGTTTTAAGAGTTAAGACATATTGAACAGGACCGCTGTGAGATTTATTATTCTCCTAACGACTGTCAAATGAATAATAATTTTCACAACTTCTATTTGCATGAACTCTTAATCCTGAGAGAATAATGGACCTGATCATAAGGTGTAGGTTGCTTTGATTATTAGGAGTGAGATCTAAAGTCAGGAGTGAGATTATGAACTCTTAACACTAAATGGGCAGCCACGTTTAGTGTTGATGGAACATATATTCTCAAGATGGAATTCATAATCTCTTAACGGAGATATAAAATATTCTCTTGAGATAAGTTTATATTCATGACTTTGTATTACTATGAATATTTTATGAAGGGGTTGCATGTATAATAAAATCTTGGGATATAATTTATTAATAAGGCCTAGAGTGCAATTATATTTATATAGTGGTATTAAATATAATTAATGGTAACTTTGGACTTGTTAAGAATTGACAGAAAAGCCCAAGGTCCATTGGAGCTAGTGTCTTATTGCTCCCTTGTGGTCCCACCTCAAGCTACACACTAAAGCTCAATTAGAAAGGCCCAATAGGCCAGCCCAATTAAATAATCAGTTAGATATAAAGGGAGAAACATACATAATTTATTATGAGATTAGAGAAAAAGAGAGACATCATTGTGAAATGGTGTGTATGTGTGAGTGAAGCCACTCAATTATTCTCTCTTGGAAACTGATTGAGAGACCACACTTCTTGGGCGTAAAGTGGAATTAGAGTGAAGATTAAAAATGTTTCCAAGTACTTTTAATATTTTGTTTTGAATTTTACCACACTAAGGTACGCTATCTTGTTCTTAAATTCTGAAATTTACATAGTGCATGTTATCAATCATGAATGAAATAGATCTATTTTTGTTACTTCCGCTGTGTGTTTTGTATGAGATACAAAACCATATTTTCCAACACTTGATCCCTCCAGCATGTTTGTTGGACGATCCGTCTATTCTGACCCTCCATAGGGCTACCCTTAAGCCTTTGGCTTCGTTCATTGTAAATTTACGACGAAGTCAAATAATGCTTGGGCTTTGATTGCAGTCCTTGGGCGATATTTCTTGTCGAACTTGCTCAACTCTATCGCTTACAAGACCAATCGTTCAGCTGCCTTCGAGTTGTTCATTGCCTTACGAAGGGGTTTATCCATTTGGACCACAATGATATGTGCTAGGAAGTATGGCCTAAGCTTGTGGGCTGTTGTGATCAGAGTGAAGGCCAACTTCTCCATGAGGAAATATCTTTCTTTTGCTCCCCTAAGCGCTCAGCTAGTGTAGTATATGGGCAATTGCACGCGATCCTCCTCTAGGAAAAGAGCTGAACTAACGGCTGTGGGGGATATGGCCAAGTAGAGGGAATCTCTTCATCGGGTTTGGATGGACTTAGGAGTGGTGGGGATGCTAGATATGCCTTGAGCTCCTTAAACGCTCTTTGGCATTCGTTGGTTCACTCAAATGCCCTCTTCAAGACCTGGAAGAATCGTAAGCATCTATTTATTGCTCACGCAACGAACCTATTGAGAGCTGCGACTCTTCTGTTCAGGCTTTGTACCTCCTTGGCTGTTTCTAGGGGGGTCATTTCTAGGATTTCTCAAATTTTATTAGGATTGGCTTCGACACCCTGTTGGGACACCATGAAGCCGAGGAACTTTCTTGACGACACCCTCATCACGCATTTTCTGGGATTGAGCTTCATACCACAACGTCGAAGGGTTTTGAACATCTCTTCAAGATCGTTTAGGTGGTTCTTTTCTTCTTTGCTTTTCACTAATATGCGGTCCACGTATACCTCAACGTTTTGTCTGATCTGCCGGACGAACATCTTGTTCACAAGCCTTTGGTACGTTGCTCTTGCATTCTTCAATCCGAATGACATGACCTTGTAGCAGAAAAGTCTTTGACTTGTGACGAATGAGGTTTTCTCTTGATCAGAATCCTCAAGCTTGATCTGATTTTAACCAGAAAAGGCGTCCATGAAGCTCAACAATTGGTGCCCAGTCGTCAAATCCACAAGGAGGTCGATCTGTGGGAACGAGTAACTGTCTTTTTGACAAGCTTTGTTCAGGTTGGTGAAGTCCACACAAATTCTCCACTTTCCATTTACGTTTTTGACCATTACCCCGTTGGCCAACCATTCGGGGTAGTAGACTTTTCTAATAAAACTAGCATCCAATAGCTTTTGAACTTCTTCGGCTATGGCCTTGTCCCTTTCTTGGTCAAAGACCTTTTTCCTTTGTTGAATAGGAGGGAAGGACGGGGAGACGTTAAGCTGATGGACCATAATCTTTGGATCGATTCATAGCATATCCTTATGGCTCCAAACAAAGATGTCCAGGTTGCCCTTTAGGAAAAGAATCAACTTATTTAGGATCGAAGGGATGGTTTGTGTGCTGATGCGAGTGATCCTATTCAGGTGCTCTTTGTCCAGAGAGAAGTCTTCAAATTCCTCCATCGGTTCTACATTCACTTGTTACTCCTCAATGTTCATGGTAGTCAGTTGTTTGTCCATCTCTAGCATGGTTATGTAGCGCTCTCGAGCTGCTATCTGGTCTCCATGGGCCTCCCCTATCCAGCATTCCGTTAGGAACTTTAGCAGCAAGTGATATGTAGACATAGTTGCTCTCCATGCGTTAAGCATTGACTGCCCAATTATGACATTGTTGGCTAATGAACAATCTATTACCAAGAAGGTGACATCTTTAGTGATTTTTTTAGGATAGGTGCCAATGGTGACTAGTAAGGTGATGGATCCGACGGGCAAGACCTTCGTTCCACTGAACCCTACTAGAAGGATGTCTATTGGTATGAACCACTCCCTACTCATCCTCATTTGTTGGAAGGCCAGGTAGTAGAGGATGTCAGCTAAGCTTTCGTTGTTCACTAGGACCCGTCGGGTGTTGAAGTCTGCTATGGACAGACTGATTACTAGGGCATCGTCATGGGGATGGTGGAGTTCTTGCTCTTCAGTGAAATTGATTACCAGGTCATCAATCCAAGTCAGTTTGGGTAGACGACAGTTGAGCTGGACATTTTGTACCATCTGTAAGTAGGTCTTCCTTACCTTTCTTAAGGAGCCCACCACTGCGCTTCCCCCTACGATCACTCTTATTTCTCCAAGTGAATCCTTAGGTTGTTCTTCCTCCCGTCAGTTCAGCTCCTAGTCCTTTGGTGGGTTCTCTCCTGCCCTTTCCCAACCTAGGAACTACTACAATTTTCCTTACTTGATGAGGGCTTTTATTTGTTACTTTAGGTTATAACACTCAAAGGTGTCATGCGAATGATCTTGATGGAAGCGACAGTGCGTATTCCTTGGCCTTTTGTTTGGATCGCCCTTTAAATTATCAGGCCATGTCAGTGCAGGATCGTCCCTAGTTTGCATTAGGATCTGATTGGGCAGAGTGTTTAGTGGAGTGAAGTTGACAATTCGGCCTGGCGGAGGCCTCGACCTTTGTTCATCCCTCTTGTTGTTTGTTCGGGCTGCCTTTCTTCCTTTGTCTAGATGGGGATTTTCATGCTTCTTTTACTTCTTCGACTCGCCCCCTTTAGCAATCATGGCATCTTCAATGTTCATATACTTCGTGGCTCAGCACAGCATGTTGGCCATGGTCTTCGGATCATTCTTGTAAATAGAGAATAGGAATTCTCTTGATCGAAGTCTATTGGTAAAAGTTGTGACTAGAACCTTGTCGTCTGCTTCGTCGATCAGGAGTGCCTTTTTGTTGAACCGGGTGATGTATGCAGGAGGCTTGTCGAGGATCTCTTGTACCATTTTCCTTCGATGAAATGCGTGATGAAGAGTCCATTCAGTTCCTTAAAGGTTGAAACGGAGTTAGGGGCTATCATGTTGAACCATACTCGGGCTAGTCCTTTAAGTGTGGTGGGAAAGGCTCTGCACATCATCTTGTTCGGGACTCGTTGTAGGTGCATAAGGGTTTTGAATGATTCCAAGTGGTCGAGGGGGTCTTTCGATCCATCGTATGCTTCTACTTGTGGCATCCTGAACTTGACTGGGAGGCAGAAGGATGTGATTGGGGCTGTGACAGGGGAGTCGGTACGATGGACTAGTTCGTCCAAGCTAGTGGATACCTGACCTTTCATGGCACTCATCATCATGTCCATCTTCTCTTTCATTACTTGTATCTCTTGTGCCATGCGCAATATGCCAACGTCAGTTTGGAGGGACGACTAGTGTCCTACTGGTCTCGCCTACTGGTGGCATTGCTTTCTTCTTGGTTGTCCCTTTCCTGGCGATCGTCTGTCAGGGGACGGTCATTGTTGCGTTTGCCCTTGTCCTATTTGTCATTCTGATTATTCGGTTCCTGTTCATTCCGCTGCTCTAACTGTCGCTCCAACTTGTGGTTCTGTTGGGTTAGCTGTTTCAACTGCTGTAGTGAGGGTTTGCAAATTTCTTTCCAATGCACTGGGTGGGTTCTCGGTCTCCTAGTTAATGGTGGCCATTGATCGTGTCAGGACCATGCAACTCTTTGTCCTTGAACAGTGATATGGCTTATCACTCGTTCCCATAAATGGCACCAACTGATGATGCACAAAATCGTCAGTGAGTTGATCGTCCACACACATGCCAATAGGTGTACTTAAAGAACAAAAAGAGAGAAAGAACCTATAGAGCACCAATAGGGTGCTGGTTAAAGACCCTCCAAAGGTTAAGTCAATGATAGAAGAACCTCTACGAACCCAAGAATACAAGAACTAGGGAGAATTCACGTATTTCAAGAAGATTAGGGTTTGTTGTTTATATAGTAGCGACTTGAATCCCTTGATTCAGGGAGAGTTTCCTTATAGAGAGAAAGGTCCCAAGATCTTAGGGCTTCTTTTCCCATATAGGGAAGATATGATTGTGCGGTAGGATTTTTGGTTGTAGTGTGCAAGTTATTTCCTTATAGAGGCATATGAGTGGACTCCACGCAAATCTTGCATGGAGTCTTGGAGCTTTTGATCGTCGCCAAGGGGATTGGATCGGCAACCTACCTAACCCAATGAGCCCTAGGATTGGTGACTCCCCTAGGATTGGTTACAGGTACAAAATCGATAAGTGGGACTCGTTGGTCCCTTGGGTTAGTTGATCAAAAATATCCTCATCAATGATGATGTCTGATTTCAAGTAACTTGTATAAGAAGCTTTTCAAAAAATGTATTGAACTAAGGAAAAAAAAAAACATATAAATTATCCTCTAAATAACTTAATGGGGTTAAAGCATGAAGAGACAGTTTTTACTTTTTAGTGAAGGAAGCATTAGAGATTAGGCTGAATGGAGCCAATAAATTGGCTAAAAATTATAAGGATGAAAATGTCCCACTTGAAGAGAAAATCAAGACCTTAAGGTAGTGTTTGGTACAGTAGATTTTAGGAAGGATGAAAAAAAAGGGGAAAAAATGAAGAATGAAAACTTTTTGAAGGATGTTTGGTTGAGAGAGTGGGAGTGGAAAATGATGGTGGGGCCCACCAAAAATTTCTCTCCAAAATGGAGAAAAAACTTGGTGGGGGAAAATCTTATAAGTGAAGGACAAAAATGCCCATGTGCAAGTTGCACATGGGCTTCTTCAGTACTTTTTTTTTTTTTTTTTTTAATTCCAATTTTAATGAGTTTTTTTATTTTTTATTTTTTATTTTCTTTCCTGGGCTTCAGTACCCTTGTTAAGTGTTTCTTTTTTTTTTTCATTGTGTGGGCCTTTTTTGCAAGTGTCGGGTTAGGCTGCCTGCTGCAACACTAGGCCCAAGGAGTTCTGGATCAGGGAGTTAGGACCGGTCCAAGAGCAAACCTTCTTGGTTCGACTTGCGCACAAGCAATGCTCCTGTTGATCAAGTTTTGGCTACATGTCCATGGCAGGCAGAACTGTTATATTAACTATGGTTGACAGATATAATAATGATAGTGATAGAAATTCCTTTAGGATTCAAATAAAATAAACAATGGGCTTTGATAAGGGGTACCTGTTTTACAAAACAACAATAAAATGATAAGTATTGAATGAACAACAACAAGCTTATTAAAGGAAGTAAATATCAGCCTGCTGCGTTAAATTACTGCCAAGTCTAAGTCAAAAAGGGGAACCACCTCTTTAATGCGACTAATCTCTTATGCAAGGAGAAATTAGCTGCTTTGAAGGGGCGGGCCTAAATGACTTGTGTTTTGCAAAGTCCTTTTCTGTTATTAGAGAGCATGAGTTGAAAAGGGAGAGGGAGATTGACCCATTCGGTGCATGTCTGCCACTCAGTTCTTTCTGTTTTGTTTTGCTTCTTCTTTCTGCTTTTTTTTATCCTTACTATCTTTTCGTTTTTTACTCTCCTTTCTTTCCTTTTTCTTTTCTTTTCTCTTTTCTTCTCATTTTCTTACTCTCACTGTTCTTATGATTCTCACGATTATAACCTAGAGGTTGTCGTCCCTCTGCCGTGCACAGCAAAGGTCCCTTATATAGGGCCAGTTGTGACAGGTTTTTACCATTTTAGCCCTTAACCATTTTTTGTCTAGTGTGGGTGTCCTTGCCGACCATCACTGACTGGTCAGTGGCCCAGCCTGCACTAGCCGCACCTCCCCACCTCACTAGACAAAGAAGGATCTTTTGTTTTCTTGCTTGCCGTGGCATTCTTACCTACCACGGTGTAAATACTCTCCTTCTCTCCGTCCTTCATGGCATGTACCTAGTGGTTCCAACTCAACTTTACCTCTTTTGGGTGGTATGCCATCCCAGCAGGACATTGCCTCCAAAAGAGCTTGAGCAGGAAACACAAAAATGGGTCTTTCCCCCTCCCCACCGCCAAATCATACCCTCTTACTTCTGACCCATGACCTCACCGTTTCCTGTATTGGCTGGGTACAGGCCGGTGGTGCCTGGGTCTTGCGCGTGCTTTACCTCCATGCTTATCCAAGTTCTGCCTGCTACTCATGTGTCTACCGCGGTCTGAAAGTCAATTTGCCCCGTCTGCCGTTCACTTTTAACTTCTTATGGCGTGGGCTACTTTACCTAACTTTGCATTTATGATTTGCTTCTCTTAGGGGCTGGGCCTTGCCAGTTTGTGGGCAGTTCTTATGCTCCCAGCCCTTGTTATTTGTTTCCTACCGCATCCCACTATTATGCCTGCCATGAAGTTTGTTTAACCCAAGTCTACTAGGCCTTTCCTTGGCTTTTCTATTTATTCTTTTTCTAAAGGCCCAATAAACTCTTTGGGCCCTTTACTAGTGGGCTCCTTCGTCCCACCTACTTTCCTTTGGGCATCCTTGACCCGTTTACTTTTTTGGGGCATCCTTGGCCCTTTTTCCAATTCTATACTTCCCATGGGCTTTTGCTAACTCCTTGGGCTTCCTTGGCCCAAGTGCTTCTTACTTCCTTCTTAGGGCTCATGGATTCTCCATTGCCCTTTACTTTCTTTACTTACATTGCTTCGGGCCTGCCGTGACAGCCATGACCCATTCTTGCTTTTCTACATCCATATAGCTCATGAGTTTGTTATTTCTTTCTTCCGGGTCTTCTTAGGCCCACTTACTTCTTCAGGGCCCATTTGCTTGCTTTATGGACTCATGATCCATTATTCCTGTCACTTGGGCTTAATGACATTTTCTATCCAACTTTTCTTCTGCCCACGTCTTTGGGTTTTTCCTCCTACTGGGCATTTAAAAATGAGCATCTACACTCATCCAGTTTATTTTTTAGACGCCATTTTTTTTCTAGACATGATTTTATTTTTTAATAAATTTGGGTGATTGGATTTTTTTTGGATGTTTGTTACTTTTTTGTTTCAATTAGACACAATTTTTTAACAATGGTATATGAGTAAATTTATACAAACTCACTTTTTCCATCCGTTCACTTTTTTCACTCTCAAGCAAAAAAAAAAAAAAAAGAAATTGAAATCTTTTCCATTCTCTCATTTTTTCATCCTCCCGCCATTTTCTATCATCCTACTTTTCCACTCCTCCAACCAAACAGAACCTAAAAAATTAGCTTAAGAAGTAAAGAACTCAATTGAAAAGTTTTCCATAAAAAAACCCTGGTCAAATGCTTAACTTTAAAAGAATCTGGTAATGACAAGATGGACTTAGGATACATAGAAATGGGATCTTCTATCCCATTAGTTCGTCAAACAGCTAATTAGTTGCTGCAACCTTCATTGCAGGAATTCTATTTTTTCTATTAATTTATAGGTAATTTCTTAGGTGGCATCTATGATGGAGCCTATCAATGGCTGTCTTTGTTAATTTCACCATTATGTATATATAAAGCTTGGAGGGAGGGAGGGAGTTGCCATAAAAAGGTAGCAAAGGGACATAGAAATTAACTTGCTCCTGAGTCCTGACTATCCTGTCAAAAAGAGAATAAAGGAACAGTCTAAAAAGGGTTTTCAATTTTACAACACTAGCATATCTCATAATCAAAACAAGGGTAGAAGTGGGAGCAGATGGTAAAAATAGAAGCAGCAATAGGTTAGCTTGTTCATTCTTCCTCATGCCCCACCAAATCCAACTTCATGCGCTAAAGAAAATAAATAAGAGTATTAACAAACGAAATTTTTTGAAAGAAACTCCAATTAATGAGTGTATGAATAGCCAGTTGAACATCTTAACACTTACAATGTACGCCTGCACAAATAACAATGCTCACATCTTCCCAAAAACATGCATAATAAATCTAAAATGACATAATTAGTAAGGCCAAAATGGCCATATATCATTGGATGAAAAAATATATATGAATTTATCACTATTTGTAAAATATTTAACAATTTATCATCTTTTTAAAACTCAATTTTGTGAAAATCAAGTTTTTTATGGTATTTGAAACTCGAATACTATGGAAAACTCAATTTTCACAAAATCAAGTTTTAAAAAAGTAATAAATTGCTAAATATTTCGTAAATAATAGTAGATTGCAAAATATTAAAAAAAAAAAAAGAGTAGTATTTGAACATTTTTACCTTAGTCTTAGTAATTGGTTAACAGTTGAACAAAAAGGAAAGTTACCAACCCTTTGTAAAGATATTTGATAAATTCACCTCATTTAAGCTATAATACATACATATATATATATATATATATATATATATATATATATATATATATATAACCTCTTATGCCAAAAATTTGGCGTCTGAAGTAGACTCATACTTTGCGGCTTTTGAAGTTTGGACAATAATTTTTACTTCTTCAGCCTTCCAATGCCACGACATTCCTCCTTCACAATAAGCAATGTTTCTAGTCTCTACTGCTCATCACCAAACCATCTAGACTACATTCTGCAGCACGGTTCTATATATATATATATAATATTATTTCGCAAGTGCCTTCAACATAATATGTTCATGTGTAAGAGAAGCACCTTGAACGGTAGTGAATGCCTTCAACCTCATATAGTACCTTTACAGTTACATTCACATTTAAGCCTCAAATGCCTATTTTTGTCACAAAACATTCTTCAAGGTTATATTATTATTATCGTTGTTGTTGTCAGTATCATTTTCTTTTTGACAGCAACATCGAAGGCACTAGACAGCATAATCAATCAATATATATAATTTAATTTTCTACTTTAACAGAGTTTGTATTTATATTAAAGTATTAGATCACTGCGCACTTTGGTGTATGGTGGTCACTCCATAAGCATAAATGGTTGTGAAGTGTGGGGAGAAAGGGTCGGAATTCAAGTTCAAGTCTCCAAGAAGGAGTTTTCATACATATACACTTAAATTAAGCTAGAGTAGAAATTTTATCTTGTATAAAAAATATATAAAATTTAGTTTTCTACTTTAACAAAGTTTGTATTTATATTAAAGTATTAAACCACTGTGCACCCTTAGTGTGGTGGTCACTCCATAAGCATAAATGCTTGTGGAGTGTGAGGACAATGGCCGGGGTTCAAGTCTCTAGGAAGGAGCTTTACACACATATACACTTAGATTAGGCTAGAGTAGAAATTATACCTTGTATAAAAAAATAAAAAGTATTAGTTCATTGAATTAGCTACTAGAGTAAATGCATATATTAATTATCTATTGTTGTGCATTAATTATTTATATTAAATGAATTTATATGATTATTTTTACAAACTCTATATAGAAAATAATTTTTAGTTGGAATAATAATAATAAATTTAGAATATAACATTCTTACTCATGTTTAGTTGTTTTGACATAAAAATTTGTGGATTCACTAAAATTAATCTTAATTCTTTAAATTTTCTAACCCTTTTGTGTGTATGTGTGAGTACGCGTGCGCACGTATGTGTGTGTAGAACTAACACTGTAGTACGTATTTTATGTAGTTAGAAAGATTACTAATATAATAAATATGTTTATTTGTTATATTAATTATTTTAAGCACAATGGAATTTCATCTAAGATTTATATGAGAAATAATTAGTTTTTTTTTTATGTGAGAAACAATTGATTTGAAATATGGCATTTTAACTCAAATTTAGTTGTTTTTGCAACAATTGAAAGCATGTCCAACAAAAGGGGAATTTTTTTTTTTTTTTTTAATAACACAATCAACAATGTTAAAAAGAAAAAAAAGTGTAGGATATTAGCATTTTTTAGTAGGCATGAAACATGTCTATCTATATTAGCTACTATATCATGCAAATTTCAATTTGTGATCAAATCACTATACTACTCTTAGTGTATTTCTATTTTGTTTATATATAAAATAACTAAAGATTACAATTTTTTACAATGAAATTTATTGAAATATTTTTGTTTATACATCGATAGTTGGAGGAAGGGATTTTTATCATGAATGTTTTTATTGAAAATTGAGGTGCTAATTAATTAAGTTACAAGATTTTTGGTACAACTTATCAAAATATTGGAGAAAACTAATAATAAATTGCACTGCACACCTCCTTAGCATCCTAGATATGCGTTTGTCACCATCCTTAAATAGACACTACAAAAGGTTGCACATTCTATTATATTCATATTTCCTAGGCATTGACTTCCCTTATTTTCAGTATTTCAAAACAAAAGTAAACCAAAAATAATATAGATATAAGAACTAAAAACTAGAAAGCATGTCTAAAATCAGCCAGATTCACCAACCAATAATCTACCCAAAGCATGTTTGATCATCAACATGTTTGCTCCAATTTTTGGGGAAAGTTGATATAAGTTTTCTAATATACATGAGATAACTATCATACACATTTTTTTATAAACATGAGATGTCTACCGCATTATATGCTCAGAAGATATACTTCAACTATTTCACAATGCAAATTACATCTATTTTACAAAATGGGCAGCACAGTAATGCAGAAAAAGTATTAAAAGCCGAAATTAAGATGAAAAAGAAATGCATAATTCTCATTAATTACCTCATTCCACTTGTTGGGAGTATTCAAGGATCCCGTGTCATCAATGAGCAACAGGAGTTCATCCCTGAATAGGTATTTGTCTACAATTCGTAGGACATTATCAATGCCTAATGTAGCATATTTGGTTTAGCATTAAAGATTATGTCACAGCAGTCCATTACAAGAGCCACATCTTTGATCAATGCTTCAGTTTGCCTTGTTAACTCACAACATTTCTCCTCTCATTTCCAGTTCCAAGCCTTCAGTTTTATTCTCCAAGCCCTAACCTGCATCAAAGCACTTATTGCTGCTGCTGCAGCATTTAGGATATAGTGAAAACCCAAGTCCTGTTATATTATAACCAATTTGTTGACTTCCCTCAAATGTGCTAATTCATTATACACATCTGGCCAATTTTTGTATAATTTCATATTAACATAGTTAGGAAAAAATTTGTTGGCAAGGGGAAAAGAAGCTTTTCTTGTCACTCTTAACAGAAGGCATATAGCACAAAACTAGCAAATATTTTTCGAAGCTGGTAGCTCCATGCAAAATTCTGGCAGTAATCTGTTCCAAAACATTACCATAAAAAATTTCCATTAAGAGGAATTAGAACTCGGATATTACAAAAAACAAAAAACATATAGCAAAGGAATTACAGGAAACCATACGTAAGTTAACAATGCCTTGCCCCATACAAAAGATTTATCCAGCAATGGAAAGGTAGGTAAAGAACCATCATAATAGCCAATCCAAGCTCACTTGCACTCAACACCAGCTTCAGCAGCCCTGCGAGGCTTGTTTTTTCTCCTACTTCCATTTTGCCGGAATCCAACTGACTTTGTTGAATCATCGGGACTTGACTTTTTTCCAATGCCATTCTCCCCTCCAACTGAACTGATATTTTCTTTTACCTGAGCAGACCTCTTCCTCTTCCGTCCATTCTCTATGGTATTCTGATTTTTCATATCCTTTCTAGAAATATTAGCTTTAGCATCCTCTCCATCTTCTACTATCTTGTCAGTGTTTCCTTCCTCCTCTTCTTCTTCGATTTCATCCTTTAATGGTTTTTGAGGCCTTCCTCTTCTCCTGTATGCTGGAATTTTTTCCTCTTCACCGCTTCCAGGATCCTCACGAGAGGCAACAGCATTTTGCTTCTTCCCCTTTCCTCTACCTCTACCCATAATAAAGAAGCTCCCCAAAGAGAATTTTGAACAACTCAAAAGGACTTCTGCAAAGTCAAGTGGCCAAACTTAGTCCTGAATTTAAATTTAGTAACTGAAATTGCAAATTTTAAAAGATGGCAAAATTAATACATTCCATTTTCCACAGCCAAACAAAATTCCAGTCATGCTAACGATGTAGTTAACAATGGCATTAGTTGACATATAACCAACAGCCTTTTCAGGAAGAGGACATATCCTCAGCCTTACTAATAACGAAGGGTGAACAACTTTACAAAGAGCCTCGTGGCCTCAAAAGCCTTACCCAGTTCTCCCATGATGAAAGGTTCGAAACCCACTCACCCATTTGTTTAAGCAATTAAAGGAAGAATTTTTTTTTTTCTTTTTCTTTTTCTTTTTCATTTTGAAATTTACATTTACTCATAAAAACATAAAACTCTATATTTTACCCTATATTTGGCTGATGAGAAAGCCAAGGAAAAGAAGAGAAAAGAAAAAGAAAATAAATTAAACTTCAATGAATTCTATAAAATCCATTCAGTGGATGTTATGTTTCTGAGCTCCTATATAACAGAATTTATATATTCATTAATTGGTTGGCTTCCCAATTTTACAACCTTTTCAAGGCAGCCAATTTAAGCCAAACATCAGTAGAGTCCAGCCCACTGCAAACCTGGGACACCACTGGCAACAAATATATCATGAACAGAAAAAAAACAAGTGATAAATAACCCAAACCAGGCTCTTTATAGAAACATATTCAACTCATCCTCCCATATGAAGAAATCAGTAGCCAAACAAACAAAAGCAACCCATGCTAACATCATATGAACACTAACTAGAAGCAAAGAACATCAATAATCCTCAGTTTAGCTGCTGTGAAATCTGAGTGAAAGAAACCAAGAACAAAACTGTAAATCCTATGTCTAGTGTTGTTTTGGTTTGCAAAAAGTGAGATGCTCATCTAAACTAAACCCAATGGTTCTCAGTGAAGTACAGGTCACTCTTTCCTAAGTTCTCTGACAATGAGAAACCTATAATCAAAAATAGTTTTCTCTCCCTACTTATTCTCAGAAAAGAAAGAAAGAATTAACCTTTTCTGCCAAACTTAAAAAGAGAACATATATCCCTTCCTGTAATATATGTTGTATACACAGAGCTATGAAGCTGACCTCATAAAAAATCCATTTTCTGCATCTGAAAGACAAATCCCACTTCTCAAAATCTGATTACCTATCAATAAACCATTAAAACCTCAAAAAAAACAAGTGGGTTAGTTTCTGTTGACGGTTTCAAATGTGAAGTAGCAGAGACCAAAAAGTGGTGGAGGCTATATCTGAATGAGAACTTAAAAAAGACCCAGATCACAAAATGATTAGACTATGAGAGGTATTAGCGTAAAGATTGATGCTTGAGGAGATTTATCATAGCCATAGAGGGTGAAGAGCTTAGCTATAAAGAGAAGAAAGGAAAAGAGGCAGAAACTAGAGAGAACTGAATTAAGAAGCAAACTGAAGTAGAAATAAAATGGTTGAAACTTGAAAGTTGAAACTTAAGTAAAAAAAAGGATTTTTTTTTTTTTTTTTTTTGGGGTCCACCTCTCAAGGTCGAGGATCCTAAGGGAAATTAGTAAACATGTGTGGTTAAACTCAACATGGAGAGGTTTTTTTTTTTTTTATAATTTTTTTTTAACTACTGTTATCATGATTTATTATTATTGGTGTATAATAAAATTTTAAATGTGGTATTAGTGCATAAATGAAGGACAAAATTTTGCTACAAATGTAGTTATAGCCAAAAACTAAAGATCAATAATTATGTTATGAATCAAATGTTTAAATTTAAAATTTTTGTAATATAAATTATAAATAAATAATAAGTTTATGAATCAAATAGTAAATAATATTTGATTGGCACAAAATTTAATAAGTATATTAAGAACATAAACGACATACAATCTAACAGTTAGATTTTTAAAATATACGCTAATGTTAATTTTTTTAGTAAGATTTTAGTTATTAACTATAATAAAATTTGTAACCAAACTTTGTTGCTAAATGAAATTAACCTTGTTCTAATTATAACATATTATGTTAAAGTTGTAAAGAAAATTGTACATCTAACATTATTCAAAACTAAAATATAGAATTGAATAGTCATAATTTGTTTGGATGTACTTTGTTTATTGTTTATATATTAAAAATTCATTAAAAAAGAATATGAATTTTTTATATATAAAACCCACTAAAATAAGCTCAAAAATACAAAATTATGCTTGCCAAATGCATACTATAATCTAGAATATATTATTATTATTATTTTTGGGAGGAAAAGTCAGGGGAAAAAAGAAACTTGACAATGATATCATCATATCACCACTATTTTTGAACAACCAAATTAGTACTATTTTAAAGCTTCTAAAAATTCTTCCGTTAAAATTAAAAAAAGAGAAAAAACGATTTTGCTAGAGCAGTAGTGGTTGTACTTTGTCCTTGGTCAGTAGTTTACAGTGCAGGGCTAGTAGAGTATCTCTGCTTGATTTGAAAGTTGAAAGTATGCCAACCTATAAAAAAAAAACAAATGCTTTACTTAAAAGTTGCCCGAGCGATCTATTTTTAACTTTTGAGAGCATTCGAGTTGATCAGGAACTTACATGGAACTTTCAGAAGCTTTGAATCTACTAGTGGACACTGATATCTTCTTATTAAACATTATGATAGAAAATGTTTTGAAAATTTTTTTTACCCAAAAAAGGGAGCTCCGAAAAACAGTCATCTAGTTATGGAGCTTTCTCATCCTGTTATACAAAAAAATATGCATTTTTTATCACCAAGTAGTCACTTTTTATTTTTATTTTGCATAACCAAATTATTAATACACCTTATATCTTATTCTTCATTTTGGATTCATCTTAATAATTTTTTTTCTCAACACACCGAATCAAACCATCATATCATATTTAAAAAAAAAATTCTGTATTAAGAAACGGGGAAAGGTTTTACCTAAACTACGAATGATTGTGTATATTTGTGTATAATTTTATGTAAAAAATAGAAAATTGGATGTAGCCGGCTTTTTCCTTCTTTTTAGTTACAGCCTACCGTATTATCTATATTTAGCATTTTTATGAGTTTTACATAACATGATGAGAAAGTTCCCCCCCCCCCCCCCCCAAAGAAAAAGGAAAATTCATCTTAATTAATCAACCTAAATTGGATTGTAGCTCATGTTCATGATTCATTGTTTTTGGGCGAAACAACGGTTGAAGAGATAAACACCTTAGTGAATTTCTTTGAATAATTAATATAACATATAGAAATACACTTTAATTCAAAACGTCTAAATCCAATGAGTATGTGTTCAATTATGATATACTAGCCAATATCCCGTGCGATGCGCTTTTGATAAATTTTATAAAAAATTATTTATGACCTATTAATTTCATGAATACTATTATGGTTAATCATAGACTCATAGTTAATAATGTCACTTACAAATTTGTTGGTTCCTAGGTGTTTTTCTTGTATGATTTATGCTTTATGTAAGAGCACGAAATCTTGGTATCCCAAGCCCACCTAGAATAGTGAGACTGATGTTCCCAAACCTGGCCCTAATCAATAGATATTTGTAAAGAGAGTGGGATAAAGACACAGATAGAGAAGGAGGAGGCAAAAGTCTAAGACTTAAATGTATAGATGGATTTTTACATGCTTGCTCGAGGACAATATTCTTGGGTTGTTACATACACTGTTCACTCTTTTTCTCTCAGATATTGTTCTAGCTCTAATCTTTCTTCCTTGATTTTTCTAGATCCCTTATCTGGAAGTTCCCTTCCCTTATACTTCTCAAACCATAGCATCTTGACCCTCCATCTCCACCTACCCAGACTCTCCTTATGACACTTGTCCCTTAAAACTTCTGTTGAAGGTGGTAGAAGAAGCTACTTAGCTGTAAATTCCACTGTTCAGGTCACTTCCTCATCAATGCAGCTAATAAAGTTACTGTCAGCCATTTAATGCGAAGGTAGTAGGCCAACTCTCACTGGAAACTTCCTTTACCATCCACGATTCTCTCTTTACACCTCATCCTCCTCATTCGGACTTTCCAAAAGTCTTTTGTCTCTTCTGCTCTTATCCTCGGGTAGATCCCCTCTTCTGGCTCATGATGCCCTAATAATGACAATTACAGCACATTGTACCCTTCCTCGGTCTTCAGGCCCCTGTAATAGCCCCCTAAAATCTTGCTATTGCCTCTGAGGTAAAAAGCAAGGTTTTAGAAGTACTAACACAGTCCATACATGCCAAACGCGTTCCCACGTGGTAACATCTCTTCACTTGTCCTTAGCACGCTCCCGACGCTTCGGTATCCATAATGCGTCATTTATTGTGTCAGGCGGCTCCTTGCCTGCCCACGTTCTACGGTTAGATGATGATCCTATGGTCCTCGTTCACTCTAATTTACAAGTGGGAAATTTACCGCTCATTTTTCACGTCTATATAAGGAGGGGTTGGAGATAACTTTGCCCCATTTATCCATTTCGCAATTTTTCGTTGAAGCAGTAGTCCGAGGAGAGATTCTTCTATTGCCTGTAGGTGCGTCCAAATTCATTTATTTTATACTTAGATTCTTTGTTACCCACACCATAAACATCCATGGGTGGATTTGCTAAGCTAGTAGATACTCCCGAAGGCATGGCTGCCTTTAGGGCCAAATATAGGATCCCTAATGGTGTTGTACTCCAACATTGTGAGTTAGGAGAATGGTTGGTTATGAACAGAGCTCCAAGCTCAATGGTAATTCCAATGATCGTCTTCATAGAAGGCAGGATGAAAATCCCCATTGGTAGGGTCACTAGGGACTTCCTTATGAACTATAGGTTGACTCCCACACAATGCACCCCAAACGTATTTAGGGTCCTCGGTAGCGTAGATATGATAAACCATAAAATGAGGATCAATCTCATATGGCATGATGTGAACTGGGTATACAATTGTCAAAGAGGGAAAATGTAAGGTCCTAGTTGTTAGGTTAATTTTGTGTATGCCTGAATCAAATAAGGGTATGAATGAGGATTTCCTCATCGTCTCAGGAGATTGGCATGATGGATGACATTGTCCCACCCAAGAGGGGGAACTAGGTAGGGTTCCCACAGACACTACACGCGCGTAGGATTTTCTCATTTATGTAAAGAAGAAATTTTATAAGAATCTTTCCCTAATACATAACTTATGTTGCATGTTTATTGGCAGACTAACATCACACCGCCTTAAACAAGCACTTCGTGAACTCTCCCGATCTAAATCGAATCCTCAGATCAGAGATTTTTTTTCACAAGGACGGTTAGCTTCAGGCGATGCACGTGATCCTAGGGTTCAACCCCATTTCCAAAAGCTTCCAAAGTCCCAAGCACGTAATCAAAGCTAAGGACCCCAGGCTAGCTTTGATTGAAGTAGTAGTTCCCGGCTTCCTGACAATAGAGCCTCCTTCACCTGGAACTCAAGACGCTCAACTCCTAACCTTGCTCGTAACCAAGCTCCTTTACTCCTAGGAGCAACCCATTCCTTCAGATGATGAAGTAGAGGAGCGCACTCCGGAGCCCACTTAAGAAGTGATAGACAAAGACTTTGAGGTCTTCTACCAACAAGAAGATCCCGAGGACACTCTCGGCCCCGCTCATCGTCGTTTAGTACTTGCCCAAGTCAACACCAGCCAAGGGGAAGCCAATATCCCAGAAGGAATGTTGCTAGAGGAAAAGACTCCAGATCTCCTGGCATTGCTCAAAGCCCACGCTAGGGATGCTTCCCCAGCAATTCTGGTGTTACCAATGGTGCCTCGACCACCAACTTTTGTTCCTACACATGCGTCCTTTGGTGACGCTTCAGATAAAAAGAGAAAAAGGGATGAAGGAGGCAAAAGGTCTAAGGGGGCTGAAAAGGGGGAGGTTTCGCGCTCGTCACAGTAGCCCCCTAGCAAGGAGCCCCGAACAACAAGGGCTTAGCAGAAGAAGGGTGCCCCTATTGGGACCTCCAAGGGTTTAAAGGGGGGACAACCTCTAAAGGCCTTCCCCTGGAAACTAACATTCGTGTTGAGCTTGGGGAACCCCGTCACGAGTGACGCTACCTTGAGGGACACTCAATAAGGAAGATTAGGCATTCTCTCTAAATGCCTTGAGAAGGGTCTTCTCCTCCTCGAGGATATGCATGAACTTCAATCTTTAAGGAAGAGGGAGGTCTTCTTGTCCCTTAAGAGGGACCTTGCCAAGGTACGAGCTTAATTTCTTTTTTTTGGTAAACTCATGTCCTCATTGTACATATACTTACACTTGCCAATGTTCTAGTCTGTTTAAGCATCCTTTGTGGCTGAAGAGTGGGTGGACCATAACTTGGGCGAAGCTTGTGATGCTGATGCCAAAAAGGAAGCAGCTGAGAAGGCCCAGGCTGAGGCAGAGCAGAGAGTCAGACACTTTTTTCCATTTGGCTGAGGTGGAGAAGTCTAAGAAGAATGCTGAGTCCACCTTAACCACCTTTGAAAAGCAGGCTGCAGACACCTTGGCAGCCCATAAAAAGGTCGAGAGTCAGCTAGCCTTGGCCATGGTAAAGGTCAAACAGCAACAACAACAGCCTATGACTCATTCTATGACGTGGCTAAGGTCGTGCAAGAAGCCTATGACGCGGGCATGACCAAGACTGCCCAAAGTTTGATAGCCCAACTTTGAGACGTTCCTCGAGCCTTTTGCCTCGAGGTTTGGGGTTAGGCCTTCACTGCAGCTGGGGTTAGTATTGAATTAGAGCTTAGATCTCCTGATCAATTATACTATCCTCCAGCTCTACTACTTGCACCTCTTCAATCTTCTATTGACCCTAGCTTTGCATCTGCCTCAGTCCAGCCTACCACCACCCCAGCCGCCACACCTGCTACAGAGAAAGAGCAAGATCAACCACCTCCTATAACCATTGTGGACGTTGAATCAGAGGAGGTAGTTGAAGTGGGGCAGTGAAAGAGGAAGAAGAAGGAGAAGAAGAAGGAGAAAGAAAAAGAGAAAGAGAAGGGAAAAGAGGCATTGGCCTGACTTAGTTATAGATTAAGAGCTATTTAGCAAATTTTGTAATCGGGCCTAAGTTTAATTGATGCCCCATATTTCTTTTATTATAATCTGACCCTTGAACTTCAATGACCATACTCAATTCTTATTGCACTTTTTTAATTTATCCAAGTCTAATTTATCCGAGTACATGTTCTACTATCTTTTTTTTTACTATTATCTAAAACATGCCATCCTGTAGTTTTCTTAATTTTGTTCCTAACAATTTCCCATCCAATCTTGAATAAACTTGAAAAAAGTTATAGGACTAACACTTGGGGCAATTTGTAACAATATTCTGTCACTTAATAGAAATTTCAAGCAATACTTACTTTACTTTGGATTTAGGAAGCTAGGAGACCCATCCACTCACTACCTATGATATAAGGAAATAGGCAAGACTTATGATTCTACTTAACACTTAGAAAACTTTACATAAGAGTTAACTCGTCCAAAGTTTGTGACCCGAGGAGTCGAACAAGAGCGAGGTTATGTTTAACACTTACAAACTTTCACATAAATGTTAATTTACCTAAGAGTATCTCATGGACATGCAAATGCTTTAAGTGATGCTCATGGACATCTCTTCAATTAGGTTATTACGACAAGGGTTTTAGTCATCCATTACAAATAGATTAAGCACTAATTTACCCAAGGTATGTGGTCCGAGGAACCAATCACGACCAATGTTCTGTTTAGTTCTTAGCACAGTAGGAAATTATTAATTTACCCAAGGTATGTGGACCGAGGAACCTGGTGTGTTGTCGCAGGCAACCAAAAATAAAACCTATACTCCTAAAAATACATGTAGTGTGTTGGGAAATTTAGACCCCGATTG